>NC_044043.1:67100915-67782952 GCF_901765095.1 Microcaecilia unicolor | reverse complement strand
CAGATTTGCGGACGGATGGACAGGCGGGTGTCCTATCCTCCCCTCCCCTCCTTTACCTTAGTGTGGTGCCCTGGTGGTCTAGTGACCTCTTCGGGGCAGGAAAGAGCCCCCTCTTTCCTGCCCAGCGCGTCTGCAGACTGTCTTTCTCCCGGCGCCAATTCAAAATGGCTGCCGAGAGTTCAGGCAGCGGCCTTGCGAGACTTTCACAGAAGCCTTGCAAGGTCACTGCTTGAACTAGACCACCAGGGCACCACACTAAGGTAAAGGAGGGGAAGGGAGGGAAGTGAACGGAGTCATGTGGGTGGAGGGAGGTTGGAAAATTGGGGAGGAAATCTACATGGGGTCAGAGAGGGAATCTGGCTTTCTTTGGGAGGGTCAAAGTGACAGGGAGTGGGGTGGGGTGGGGTGGGGTGTGACAGGGGACAAGGCATGCATCCTCTGTTTTTTTACGGCAAATATAGTAACCCTATGTGCCCTCCTCTTGCCAAGGGGACTACATAACTGAGGTAGGGGACCTCTCCGACTTCCTCCACATACTGCAACCCACCCCTTAGGGCAGTGCTTGATCCACATAGGAGATCTCTCTTTTCCTACTGCACCATCCCCCCACCACCTTCACATGTTCACTAAACTTCACAGTCAGCACTGGAGTGGAGGAATAGCCTAATGGTTAGAGCAACAAATTACAAAGCCAGGGTTCAAATCCTGTTCAACCTCCTTGAGCCCTCGGGCAGGGCACTTCACACTCCATTCATTCAGGACAAACTCAGGGCCTAATTTACTAAGGTGGCAATTCTATAAAGTCACACAAAAATATTGGCATCACAAGGAGGTGCGAGTAGCCCCAATTATATCATGGCATTAGGACACACCTAACCCTTTTATAGAAATACTACTGCAAAGCAGCCTTAGCAATCCAATATCTAGGCATGACTGCTTAGACCATGTGAACGAAAGAGGAATGGGACTTGGGTGTGATCATATGTGATGATCTTAAGGTGGCCAAACAGGTAGAAAAGGCAACAGCGAAAGCTAGAAGGATGCTTGGGTGCATAGTAACATAGTAACATAACATAGTAGATGACGGCAGAAAAAGACCTGCACGATCCATCCAGTCTGCCCAACAAGACAACTCATGTGTGCTACTTTTTGTGTATACCCTACTTTGATTTGTACCTATGCTCTTCAGGGCACAGACCATATAAGTCTGCCCAGCACTATCCACGCCTCCCACCACCGGCTCTGGCACAGACCGTATAAGTCTGCCCAGCACTATCCCCGCCTCCCAACCTCCAGCCCCGCCTCCCACTACCGGCTCTGCTATCCAATCTCGGTTAAGCTCCTGAGGATCCATTCCTTCTGAACAGGATTCCTTTATGTTTATCCCACGCATGTTTGAATTCCGTTACCGTTTTCATCTCCACCACCTCCCGCGGGAGGGCATTCCAAGCATCCACCACTCTCTCCGTGAAGAAATACTTCCTGACATTTTTCTTGAGTCTGCCCCCCTTCAATCTCATTTCATGTCCTCTCGTTCTACCGCCTTCGTATCTCCGGAAAAGGTTCGTTTGCGGATTGATACCTTTCAAATATTTGAACGTCTGTATCATATCACCTCTGTTTCTCCTTTCCTACAGGGTATACATGTTCAGGTCTGCAAGTCTCTCCTCATACTTGTAACGCAAATCCCATACCATTCTCGTAGCTTTTCTTTGCACCGCTTCGATTCTTTTTATATCCTTAGCAAGATACGGCCTCCAAAACTGAACACAATACTCCAGATAGGGAGAGGAATGGCCAGTAGGAAAAAGAAAGTGATGATGCTCCTGTATAAGACCCTGATGAGACCCCGTTTAGAATATTGTGTACAAGTCTGAAGACCATACTTTCAAAAAGATATAAACAGGATGGAGTCGGTCCAGAGGGCGACTATCAAAATGGTCAGTGGTCTTCATCATAAACAGTGGTGTAGCTATGTGGGGCCAGGGGGGCCTAGGCCCCCGTATATTTGGCCCTGGACCCCCCTGCCGACGTCAGAAACAGAAGGAAGCCTTTTGCGAGAAAAAGAGGACCTCGTCTGGCAGGGGTTGGGGTCCCCCGCCAGCAAAGGTAGGAAACGGCGAGTTGGCGGCTGGAGGGAGGGTCCAGAGGGTCGGCGGCAGGGGGGGCAAAGTTGGCAATGGCAGGGGGGGCTAAAATGTGCCCCCCCACCTCGGGCTCTGGACCCCCCTCCCGCCGAAGTCTGGCTACGTCCCTGATTATAAAGTGTATGGGGACGGACTTAAAGATCCCAATATGTATTCTTTGGAAGAAAGGCAGGAGAGGGGAGATATGATAGAGACATTTAAATACCTACATAGCATAAATGCACATGAGGCGAGTCTCTTTCAATTGAAAGGAAGCTCTGGAACGAGGGGGGATAGGAAGAAGGTGAAAGGGGACAGACTGAGAAGTAACTTCAGGAAATAATTCTTCTTGGAAAGGGTGGTGAGTTCATGGAACGGTTTCCTGGTGTAAGTGGTGGAGACGAAAACAGTATATGATTTCAAGACAGCTTGGGACAGGTACATAGGATCTCTAAGGAAGTGACAGGGAGAGCAGATGGAATGAATGAATGGGCAGACTGGGTAGGCCACGTTGTCTTTATCTGCCTGACATTTTTCTCTGTTTCTATGTCAATGGCAGGCATAGTTGCCGAGCGTGTGCCATGCAGCATGTTGCACACATTGCTACAAGGAATGCCTATGCTCTGCCACAGGTGCGGCGCTGTTCTGTACACATGGTGTGCATGTATGTGCATCATGTGTACAGAATAGGGCTAGCACTTATGCATGTATTTGCCAATTAAGGGCACCAATCCAGGCGTGAGTGGCAGTATTCTGCAAATATTGGCATGCAACTAGTAGCTTAATTTAAGTGTGCCTTGTAGAAATGCCCTTCACAGTTCTTTCCACATTCTCTGTATATGGGAAGGAAGCTTAATACATCAGCCCCTTAAGACTATGAGTTCTTTTACAACGTGCAGGACGTCAGACTCAGAAACAAAACGAAGGAAGAAGACTTCGGCTGGTGGGGGTTGGGGTCCCCCGCCAGCAAAGGTAGCAGACAGCGACGGCGGGTTGGCGGTGGTAGGGGGGGTTGAGAGGGTCGTCGGCAGGGGGGGGTCAAAGTTAGTGGTGGTGCTGCTGGTGGCGGGGGGGGGGGTGTCAGCAATGGCGGGGGGTGTCGGTAATGGCGCCGGGGGAGCTAAAATGTGCCCCCTCACCTCGGGCTCTGGACCCCCTCCCACCAAAGTCTGGCTACGCCCCTGGGTATAGAGAGGGATTCAAAGCACACAACAAACAGTAGAAGAAGAAAAGCATCAAGAGCCTTGAAATTCGGAAAGGATCCTTCACTTGCTATACATCGACCCGGGCCGTGTTTCGGCACTCAATGCTTGAATCAGGGGTCGTACAACATGAAAGTCCAAAATGACCTAGCCCAACACCTGGCTTCTAATAATGATAACTGACCTGTCAGGGAGTAGTCAATCTAGCGATCCATTCTCCTTAGAGCACCAACTATAACTCACCTTAAGCTACTACTGAAAAGGTGTAAGCCAAATCCAAATCCAAAGCGTTGGTGACCCTCAACGCTTCTAGGTAACTGTGACCTCACCATTTCCCTGGTGGATTTTACTGGGTATCAGTTACCTTATATTGGTTACATTTTCACCAGGTTTCATAGCTGACACCACTTCAGAACAGTAAGGAAGAAAAGCATTTGGCAGGCATGGGACAGTCCTGTGCAGGGCACCTATCTGTGGGCATGCAAAGGCCAATTTTCAAACCACCTGAGCAGTCTGCATACAATGCACGTACCTTCTACATATTTTCAGGGGCACCAGCTGTTTGCGCAGACAGCAAGGAGGAGCAAACAAAAGGTACACATGCACTTGAAATTCAAACAGGAACATCTCTTTGCCCTACAGCGAGAAGTGCAATCATTTAGCTATATTTCAGTCAGGCCATTTTTATCCAGGTAAAACCTTTGAAAGTGGCCTCCATGGTGCACTCCATGCACTTTTGTATCCTTGATGCACTAGCACAAAGCTGGGGCATAAATGCGTGAGGGAGGAGGATTCCTATTCAGTGGTTAGTGCAGTAAAAACTGAAATCTGCTGACTGATCACACCCAAAGAATTTGTTTATTCAGAGAACTCCTTGTTGGCATCTTTTGCCTGCCTTAGTGCAAACAGCAAAGGGAAGGAGACTGTTTGTTTAAGGAGGTGCAAGTCTTGAAAAACAGAGCATAATCAGTTATTTAGATAATCAAGAGCCTCTCAGCTTCATAACCTGCCAGTCACCTGAGAAGGCCTGAAGGATGGATCAGAATACAACAAAGCTGCTCAGGGAGGGCTGGAGGCTAAGACAACATCCAGGTGTGGAAAGAAAGCCGGAAGCCGCCTTGGGCCCAGTGCCTCTATTCCTTAGCCAAGCCCCGAAGCAGTAAACAGAGAGCTTGGCACATCCCAGCCAGGACAGGTGATAAAGCAAAAGGCACAAGGTGCCCAGCAGTTCGAGTGCCTCCCCTGATTCAAAGAGCTCTGGCAAGCTGCTGGCGCAGGCCGCACAAACCAAAGGCACCACAACCTGCCAATGCTAAATCACCAAAGCACAGAACTTCAACATGGCTGTTGTTGTGAGCAGAAAATGAAAGCAACTGGCCCAGACCAAGCAGGAAGACCAAAGAGTAAGAAACTGTGTGCCAAAGCAGAGAAAAGAGAAGATAATCACAACTTTTGTTTTCAAAGCTCAATTTGCTTAAAAAAAATCAAGCAAGCTTTTAATATTTAATAATAACTAAGGAGCCCTTTTTACTAAAGTTTAGCACATGCTAAATGCTGCACATCAATTTTTCAGTATATGTCAGAAACCGACAAAGGCATTTGGGATCCATGTATACACAGTGTGAGGGGGAGGGCATTTATTTCCCTATCAGGGGATTTGCACTTTTACTTAATAAAGGTTAGGCGTGACTGTCCTGATTATCTAATCCTTCCATCACGGAAGCAGCAGACTGTGGTAGGCGGTGGGAATGCCTGGCCTGCCTGTTGCTGTCTTCAGGCGCTATCTCCGGTTACCTTAGCAACACAGCAGCAGCTTGCAGAGAGCCCAATCCCACTTATCACGTCCATCTCCGGATAAGAAGGAAGGATGTGGTTATCTGCGATAGGCAGAGCTAAAAGAAATGTGTTGTGCAAAGCCCAGCGCCAAGCTCAGACCTCAACCTGGCACCATTCAAATTGATGCAGAGAGCCCTCACCAGTAGAAGCAGGCAGTATATGCGTGTTACTGGCCACACACTGTAGAAAGAGGTTCACAGGAGCACACAGTATGTTAAAATGAATGGCAATGAAGCCCTTAGTTATTCCTCCACAACGCACAGAAGTAAACAGGGGATTTTAACGCATGCACAATAAAAAAAAAATTCACCACCAGCTATGAGGAAATATAGTCGAGAGGATATTATGCTGGTTTTGGGGACATATAGGGCCAGGTTTCTTTTTTTTTTCTGCGACCATAGCAAGACAGAACAGAAGTAACAGCTGTGCAGAGGTAACAGAGATGTCCAAAGAAGATGAAAGTACCAGCACACACATCTTGTTCTGCGCATGAACCAGAATGTACTTCTGTGTATATAAGTACATAAGCAATGCCACACTGGGAAAAGACCAAGGGTCCATCGAGCCCAGTATCCTGTCCATGACAGCGGCCAATCCAGGCCAAGGGCACCTGGCAAGCTTCCCAAACGTACATTCTATACATGTTGTTCCTGGAATTACGGATTTTTCCCAAGTCCATTTAGTAGTGGTTTATGGACTTGTCCTTTAGGAAATCGTCTAACCCCTTTTTAAACTCTGCCAAGCTAACTGCCTTCACCACGTTCTCCGGCAACAAATTCCAGAGTTTAATTATGCATTGGCGAAGAAAAATTTTCTCCGATTTGTTTTAAATTGTATAAATGCTAGCCTCACAAAATTTTATGTGCAGAACATTCCGGTTCATACATAGATGTGCTGCCATTTTCATTTTATTCAGACATGCGCAAAGTGAGGCCAACCTTACTGCACACATATATCTAGCAGGCTTTCCCTGATTAGCACATAAGTTCTAGGTGATTTGAATTAGCATCACCGCAGAATATTTTCTCACTAATCTCGTAGTAGTAGAAGCCGTGTGCTCGGCCATCAATGCTCATGGCTTTCTGAATTGACCCCGCTCTGGCCCCCACCAGGCTCATTCTAGCTGTTAATTGCTAAGATCCATTTACAACAACAGTCATGTGCAGTGGCGTAGCTGCAGGTGGGCCTAGGTGGGCTGTGGCCCACCCAGTTTGTACTAAGGCCCATCCAAAATTGTGTCTCTCTTGCTGTGGCTGGTGGGAATCCTCAAACCCCACCATCTAAAGATTTCCCCCTCGTCAGGCAGCCAGTGCTTTCCAAACGGTAGCTGGCACCACACACCGGCCCCTCTGACCATTCTGAGCTTTCACCAGGCGGAAGCACTGAGCATCTACGCACTACTGGCAGCGGTGTCAGCTCAAGTCAAGTGCTGCCAACTGGTGTTTGGAAGAGCACTGGCTGCCCGAGGGAGGAAGGAAATCTTCCAGCTGATGCAGTCTGGGGATCCCCACCAGCTCAGGTATTTAATATTTTGTGTTTGGGGGGTAAGGGTGAGGGGGAGAGCAGAGCAGGGGGAGGGGACCAGGAAGGGCTGAATTCCGTACCCATCCATCTTAGGCTCATGCCCACCCAAAATTGGCAGTCTGGCTACGCCCCTGATGTGCAGAAGAGACCAAGTAGCATAACAGGCCACTTACAGTCCCCAAGCAGGGCTAGAGCACAGGGGCATGAAATGGAGAGCAATTTTGTTTCCATCAAGCTTATAAAACAGCCTAAGTCAGTACCCACATGGCTACAGATCCAGCTGGAGGTGATCCAAGTTTATATCATCCGTTGTAATGGAGTGTCACAGAACGGTCCTTGTGGCTCTACCTAACAGAGCTGAGCTGTGCATTTATCTCTGGGGAGATCTGTGCACCAACCTCCACCACAAGCCAACATCTGCTAAATTACTACCAGCAACCCCATGGATAGCCGAGATTAAAGGAAACATTTCTCAAGGTAACAGACTTTAACATGGAATGAAGCAGAGACCAGCGAGTTACAAAACATTTGCTAAGAAGTCTGTCCAGATACCTTCATGCACATATTTGTATATGGGAGATGTTTCACACTAAAAGGAACACCAGTAACTTCAGGCACAGAACGGCGTGTGGATAATACTGGCTGTAAGAAGACCATGTATCCTAGCAGAATACCATGTGCCTTCAGGCCAGGAGCTAACAAGAGATCCTAGAACAGGTATATATCATACAGAAAAGGCACTTCAACCCCCAACTGCTTGCTTGGAAATATCCTTCCCCCTGTTTCCCACCAACTGCTGTACTCTGAAAGCCTCCAAAATGTATGACTCGGGAAGAAATGCAGTTCCCTCTCAGCCCCTTACTGATTCTGCAAAAGAACGTGTATTTCTAGAGGGAGCTAGGAAAAGGTGGAAGAGAATTTGTGCAAAAGAAGGAAAGAGGAAACAGCAAAAGGGGAAAGGAAGGCTACATTTAGTAAGAGGAGGCAAGAGCCAGGTGAAAGGAAGGGAAAAGAGCAGAAAGTGATACAATAGGCAACCGGGACACCCTAACCCAGCCCTCATTCCACTCAACCCGAATAATAAATACTAACACATACACTTTGTAGATTAGATGGCAGCAACTTGGCCGCAGCTTTATTATCAAGACATGGCTGTGTTCAAACACAACAACAGACAAACAGGATACCTGAGCCACTGTAAGCTCCATAAGTAATGCCACCAGTCTTCGCCATTAGCTAAGACTGCTCAATGCTCTAAACTTGTACCTAGGGCGCCCCCGCCGCGCAGCAAGGTGTGCCCAACCCAGGTGCAGTGAATCCAGCTGCACCAGTCATAGCTCGATGAATTAGCGCTACTCCACTCACCCAGGCTTAGGTATTCCCACCCTCCAAGCTGCGACATACTACTACTACTACTACTTATCAATTCTATAGCGCTACCGGACGTATGCAGCGCTTCACACTTGAACATGGAGAGACAACCCCTGCTCGAGAGAGCTTACAATCTAATTATGACTGACAGGACAAGTAAGGGATAACGGTTAGGACAGACAGGACATATCAGGGATAGGGGACAGTTGAAGGGTTAGGTTTAGATTTAGGAGTTAAAAGCAGCATCGAAGAGGTGGGTTTTTAGCTTAGATTTGAAGATGGCCAGAGATGAGGCTTGGCGTACCGGCTCAGGAAGTTTATTCTAGGCGTACGGTGCAGCAAGATAGAAGGAACGGAGTCTGGAGGTTAGCGGTGGAGGAGGAAGGGTGCAGATAAGAGAGATTGCCCAGGTGAGCGACATGTACAAAAGAGCAAAATTTTGGCAAAGCAATGGGGTGGGTGGGCGGGTGGGTAGGCATCTCTCCGTGTTCTGGGGGCAAAACAGAGCTCTTCTACCCAGCTCGCAGGCTTTTATTCCCCAGCTCCAAGCCCCCTCCTTTCTCACCAGGGAGCCTGGCTTTGGCGTGTAACCTGTTTTCTGCCACCGGACTTCCCTGACGCTCTACAGCGACCCCACCCCATGGAGTGGGTTTATGGCAAACCACGGCGCCATGTTAATGTGGACTCCGTGCACTTCGGCCCTCCGCCTCATTTCTTTCACTAACAGACAAACAGGATACCTGAGCCACTGTAAGCTCCGTCGTAAGATGCACCCAGTCTGTCGCCATTAGCAAGACTGATCAATTACTCTCCAGCTCTGGAAAGGGAGCCTGTCCCCGTGGAAGAGCACCGACAGTACTACCACATGGCAGCCACCGAGTGCCCAGCACGATTCTGGGCACAGAGCTCTGACTCAATTGGGATAGTGCACTTGGATCCAGTGGGGTACTGGGGAGGAGGAAGAGAGATAACTGCCATACACAACTCAGCACTGAAATCTGTCATGTAACACACAGCCTGCCAGGCCTTGGAGATGGAAGACAGCAGGACTGGGCAGGCGGACAGAGTCCACAAACAATAAAGTACAGAACAAATCGAGGGTGTCCTCATGAGTGCAGAGAGTAAACACAAGGCACACTGAATGGCCTGTCAAATCTGAGGCTGGTCACATCTAATCCTGTATTTATTTATCCAAATGTAATTTGCACCTTTTCCAAGGGAAATGGGCAGTGTGTAGCTCTTTAAAAAAAATGCTTCCCAAAACCACCTGAGGTGGTTCCCTTTTAAGGAACAATGGTCTCCAGCTTATTTCAGCTCTGCTGCAGCAGTTCAGTCCCAGGGTCCCTCTTCCTTTTCTACACGGAGAACACGGGTGTTTTAACAGACACATGAAAATCAGATCTGGGTGTCTGAGCAGTGGAACCAAAGATGGAACCTTGGGATTAGGCATCTCTAAGTAAATGACTTCTACAGACACACACATGACTGGCCACCCCACCAAACACACACACACACTGGCTACCCATTGTGAAATAGTATATATAGAATCTGGAGTGGATTTATGTAATGGGTGGTTTTAAGCACAGTTTGTAATCAATAATATATCATTTCATTTGCGATATATCTTGTTTAGTAGTCTATTCTTATTTATCATTGTACCCACAACACCAGCAGCCACACCCACACCCACCACCAGGGACGCCGAGAGGGGGGGCAGGGGGGCAAAACTCCCTGGGCCTGGGCCTCCAAGGGGGGGCCGGCGCCGGGGTCAGGCCGCCGGCGCTGCAGTTCCCGGTCTCACCTGCCTGCCTCCTCGGCTCCGGGCCCCCTGCATTCGAAGCGGCAGTCACAGATCGCCTCCCTTCGGGCCTTCTCTCCCTGTGTCCCGCCCTCGCGGAAACAGGAAGTTACATCAGACGAGGGCGGGACACAGGGAGGGAAGGCCAGAAGAGAGGCCACCTGCGACTCAAGAGAGGCAATCTGCGACTGCTGCTTTGAATGCAGGGGGGGCCCAGAGCCATGGAGGCAGGCAGGTGAGACCGGGGACTGCAGCGGCGGGGGGGGGGAGCAATGGGGGGCCGGCCTTGCCCCGGGCCCGGCCTAGTCTCTTGGCGGCCCTGCCCACCACTGGTCCCCCCCACACACACACACATACACACCACCTCCCTCCCACATTATTGTCCACAAACACATGCGCAAGCACGCACGCACACACACTGGCTATCCACACTACTAGCCACTGCGCCATAAACATACAACTAGCTATCCTACTTTATTCATTTGAATTTCATGCAGTGAGACCAGGACTCAGGATTTCCACTTAGCATTCCTGAGTTCTGATCCAAGTTCTGCACCAATAGGCTGTTTAGGCGCTTTTGACTCCTTCTGCCAGAACCAGGACTTTCCTCCGCTGCATACTCCATAAATACAAAGACTGCTGGTGACATCCCAGTGACCAGTGGGTTAAAAACTGATACCTGGTGTGTAGTTGCCTAGTCATGTGTAACAACTGAGAGCAACACAGAATCATCTGGTGTCTTCCTTTGCAGATAAGAAAGAGCCTAATATATGAAAGTCACACAAAACTGACAGACTGGATTTTCTGTCAGACTATAAATAAAGGACATGACAGCAAGCCAGAGTCGGATGCTGTTCTACCTTCAGCTGTACACCCGAGGACAGAGTACATGACATGTTACGTAGAGGTCAGATCTCGCAATGCAATCATACCTCTCTCCTGTCTTCCCTACACCACGGACAGAGGCAGCAGCACATGCACTGCAACTTAGCCTAGGACTTTGCAACATCACAATTTTAAAGAGGTTTGCCGTAAGGCACTTTGGGCTAATGCAGAAACGCATGTTTAATAGTGTTCCGTGTGCACATCACTCACTGCACGATGCAGAAAGGGGGTTCATCACAGCAGTTAACTTGGGCAATATGAATTAGCACATTGTATATTGAAATGAATGGTAATGCACAGAACTGGGGATTTTAACATGCACACAATGCAACCATATGCCTGGAATAGACTTCCTGAGCCGGTACGTGAAGCTCCATCTCTGGCCGTCTTCAAATCTAAGCTAAAAGCCCACCTTTTTGATGCAGCTTTTAACTCCTAACCCTTATTCACTTGTTCAGAACCCTTATTTTATCATCCTCACTTTAATATTCCCTTATCTCTTGTTTGTCCTGTTTGTTCTGTCCTAATTAGATTGTAAGCTCTGTCGAGCAGGGACTGTCTCTTCATGTTCAAGTGTACAGCGCTGCGTACGTCTAGTAGCACTATAGAAATGATAAGTAGTAGTAGTCTTGGGATTCCAGAATCTTGCTACTTTTGGGGATTCTGCACAGAATCTTGCTACTATGATATTCCGGAATCTTGCTACTCTTTAGGATTGTGCACGGAATCTTGCTACTCTTTGTCCTTATCCCTTATTTGTTCTGTTTGTCTGTCCTAAATAGATTGCAAACTCTGTCGAGCAGGGACTGTCTCTTCATGTTCAAGTGTACAGCGCTGCGTACGTCTAGTAGTGCTTTAGAAATGATAAGTAGTAGAAGTAGTACAATGCGAGAAATTCACCGCCAGGTCCACAGCAGCGTAGATGGGTTAGTCCAGAGGATTTGACGCTAGTTTTTGGGATTAACTGCCAGTTTCTTCTGCTTTTTTTTTTTGTGACCGTACCAAGTACCTGTAACTTTAAAAGACAAAATGGAAGAAGCAGCTGTGCACAGAAGTAACAAGGGTTTCACTGTGCGCATGCCCAAAGAAAACAAAGCTGCCAGCACACGTCTGCGCATAAATATCAGCCTCACAAAACTTTATGTGCAAGAAAGTTTTGCGAGGCTAATATTAATATGCAAAACAACACTCTGGTTTATGCGCAGATGTGCTGACATATGAGCACAGCGCAGCCCGCCCTAACTGCAAAACCTTTGTGTGCATCTGTCCGGCAGGCTTTCCCTGATTTGCAGGCAAGTTGTGTGCACTTTGAATCTGCATGTCTGCTTTAATGCATTGCTGCAGAACATTTTCTTACAATAGAAGCCGCATGCTCAGCCACCAGCGCGTGGCTCTACCATGTTGCTTTCTGCATAAACCCCTTTGAGACTACTCTTTACTGCTGAAGTAACTCTAGAAATGACAAAATAAGGGAACTCGTTATTCTGCTTAACAGGAGCAGTCTTAACTGAGACATGTATTTACTTATTAACTTTATATACCTCTCCTTGGATAACCTTAATCCTATAAACAATACCTTAATCTCAAATATCCTCCTTAGGAAACAACCCAACCGAAAGTGTGTATGACCCAGCAAAAGAAGATTTAGAAGAGGGAAAAGGTTATACTGGACCAGTGATCCTCAACCCAGTCCGGAGTCAGAACACAACGACCATCCTGAATTGCAGGATAACCATAATGCATTATAATAGGATAGTTTTGCATACAACAGAAACACTCCATACCAATCTATCTCATGAATACTCTGAAAAACCTGACTGACTAGTGTGCTCTGAGGAATGGGTTAAGAACTCCTGCACTGAACAACTGACCCCCCCCCCAACCCTCCTCCACCAACTAAGAGTGATAAAGCTTTGGGATACAAAGGTATAAAGCTCCTTTGGCTCTTGGCACAGAAAGGCATCAAACCTTGTGAAATACAAGGGATCCAATGCAGAAACCCTTGCAGTAGGGATACACTGATATTTAGCGGATAGTTTTCAAACACAGCAAAACCAAAGTTTTGTCACTAATGCTGTAACCAAATAGTATGCAAATAGGCCCAGAACAAAACATTTTGCCAACATGGGACAATGAACTAGACCAGGTGTTCCCAAACTTTTTTGGTTCATGGCACCTCCCCCCCCCCCGGCCCCCGGGCCACATGGGTCTCCATGGCACCCCCCCCCCCCCCCACGGCCACATGGGCCTCCATGGCACCCCCGCCCCGGCCACATGGGTCTCTGCACCTTCCCCCCCCGGCCACAAGGGTCTCCGCACCCTCCCCACCACATAGGTCTCCCTTTCCCTATAGCCCTCTGCCTTCCCCAAATCCAGCATTGCTCGCTACCTTCCTTCCTGCAGGTCCAGGATCGCTGCTGCTTCCTTCTCTTTCCCCCCACCGCCGCTGCAATGCTTGCAGCTTAAATTTTCAGGCCGTCCGCAATTCATACAGGCACTCCGGGGCCTTCCCAGTCTGCCACGTCCTGCCCTCTCTGATGCAACTTCCTGTTGTGAGGGCCGGACGCGGCAGAGGGAAGTCCCTGCAATGCCTGGGTGAATCGTGGACAGCCCGAAAACGTTAAGCTGCAAGCACTGCAGCGGCAGCGAGGAAAGAAGCAGGAAGTGGCAGATGCCAGACCTGCGGGAGGAAAAGTAGGGAGCGATGCGCCACTGCACCCCTGAGAGTTCGCTGCAGCACAGCAGGGTGCTGTGGGGCAGTTTGGGAGCCACTGCACTAGACACATACAGAAATTGGTCTGCACTAGTGGCAGCTATATCTTACATACAAATCAGCACCCAGAGCTGCATGTGCTTGAATTATAGGCCTCACATGCTTGCCGTAAAGAGAAGAAATAGACGTGAAATCCCCACTAACACTGACCTTGCACACCTGCTCAGACCTCACATAAAAGGCTGGTTTTCAGCTCAGTCTTTGGTCTTCTTATGTGTACATTTGCATCTGTGCTGAATAGCTAATCGCTTCATTAGCATAGATTTAAATGTGCTGCGTGCTGGTGTCTACGCAAAGCTTCGTGCACAGTTAGCCCATGTGCTGTGCACCCACAAAATCGTGTGCTAAAGCCAAGCTAACCAAAGCGCAAACATTAATACACTTTACTGCATCGGCATCAAGATGGGGACAGTCTTTCTTTGCAACACCTACATGTCCTCATGTAAAAACCATTCTCATTCCTCAGGAGGGTGGGGGAGGGAAGGGAAGCATAAACTTAACCAGTGTCATAGACCCAAAGTCCCTGTACTCAGACATCCTGCACTCCCAGTCTCCAAATATTCAGAAAAATATTCCAAACATTTGCGACAAAAAAAAAAACCCAGCCTCCAAGTGTATCAAAACTCCGGCCCACACATAAACCTCATTACCAAATCTCAAGTCCCTAATATTGCAGAAGCCCTGAGGCCATGCACTCTGTGCTCCCTGAAAGTGCACACTGCAGAGGAGGGTGAGTGATAGCATGGGTACATGCAAAGGTCCTCATTCACTGTTGGATTTGTATCTCATCTCCCCAGAGGCCTGAGCCACTGGGTGAGAGAAAAAGGCAAATATCCCCCCAGCTCCTTCCCTGGCAAGATGCAATTTCCTTTTAAAATCGATTCTCCTAATCACACAAACCCCAAAAGGACCCAGAACACAGTCAGAAACCAAAGTGCTGCAGTTAATTACCTTCCCCTCCCCCAGACCTCACAAAGTGGATGTGACAGGGGTGGGCTGCCTGGGGGGGGGGGGGGGGGGGAAACATTAACCGTAGCAGAAAAGGACTTGAGTTAGCAGCACTTCTGAAAGTGCTAGTGTTAGGCTGATGAAGGAAGCAGAACTCCCCAAAGCTAGACACAATGAAAATGTCTCTGCTTGCAGGATCTTTCTGAGCATAAACAGGTGTCTGGACATTGCATCCCTGCCCTGTAGTCACTGAAAGACTGTGTGTGTGGGGGGGGGGGGCGGGGAGGAGGGAAGAGCATGGAAGCATGAAACACACTAAGCCTGGTCCTTTTTCCACAGTAAGCCCTTACCTACATCATCCATAAACAGATGGACAATGTCAGGGCCGCTGTAATAGTAATGACAATATTTTGAAAAGAATGATCTTGATTTATTAGACAGCCCTGCTCTTATGCAGCCCTCCCTGCTTTTGATAATACTATATTAGTGATTAATAATGCTGTTCTAATGTTCTCTTATTTATAATGGTAGTACAGCTGAAAAAAAAAACCTAACCCATTTGCTTTAATCTGCATAGCTCTACATCTGCATCAACACAGATAAAAGTTACCTATAAAAAAAATCTATATTTATATTAAAAACTCAGTTACATTGTAAGTTTCTCTTTTTACCTGTCTTGAACAGCAGCAGCGATAATAGACTGGGATAAAGATTGTTATTTTAGGGGCGCCTAGGAGGGTTTTTTTTACAAATTGCACATACTGTATTTGATTATTATGAATCTTAAACTGCTTTTTTATGAGATGATACATAAATCTCAATAAATAAGAAGAAATCAATCCTGCTCTTTCAGCTGTCTCTCATGCTTGTATGTTGTATCTGTGATGCTGCATATAGATATCAACTGTCCAGGAGGATTTTTACCATCCTAACAGGTGTTTTCCTATTACAGAGATTAAAAGGGGAAAATTTTTGTAGCGGTAATACAAGGCAACATTTGTTACCGGTAACAACTATAAAATAAAGATATCATGCCTGGTATTCCAGAATGAATAAGTATTGTACTAAATGAGACATGCCATAAGAAAGGCTGTGCTGTGAACGTGTGGATGAAGGGTGTGAATGCACCGAAGACTACATTCAGTAAATTGTGCTGAAAATCAGCGTGAAAAAAAATAATGTGTTGAGCGATATTCTATAAAGGGTATCGAAACTGTATAGAATAGCGCCTAAGTCACTTGCATTTCAAGCATAAATGCCGGTGCCTAAATTAGGTACAGATTGGGCATATTCTATAAGAATAAGTGTAATTCATAGGAAAGCCCCCGAAACCCCCCCCCCCAAAAAAAAAGTACACATCGTAGGATTTACACGCAGATGGTTATAGAATATGATCAGTGTGCAAATCCCAATTAAGACAAATTAACACCAATTGTTAGCAGCCAATGATTGGCACTAAATGTCTCATTAATCAACTAAGTTTCATACACAACTTTAGAGCCATATATAGAATCGGGATTGGGGGGGGGGAATGGTTAAGTGTTGGTTGTATGCAAAGCGAGAAATACAAGATGTATGTATTTATGTATTTATTAGGATTTATTTACCGCCTTTTTGAAGGGATTCACTCAAGGCGGTGGACAGTAAGAACAGATCAAACATGAGCAGGAGGCAATTAGAGCAGTACAAATATTCGAACAACAATACAAAGTATGGCATGGTATACTACTTGCAATGACAACACAATATGTACTAGAACATTATAATTGGTAGTGAAGGGTAAGGCAAAGTTGTAACATATAGATGAGTACGGAAGTAGGGAGAGTTAGAAACAGATCACAGGTTTTGAACTACATGTCCACATACTATGAGAAATCTTTGTTGGAATCGTTTAGTATATAGTAAGACATTACATTGTGTTCTCTTTATCGATAACACACATTAATTAAATAAAACTCAGCAACACAAGGAAGCCATAACCTGCAATGAACAATATATCACTCTTCTTCTCTTGATTCTCTAATGTTCTGTAACAACATCACTCTGTATTTGTTTCATCACCGGAGGTGGCTAACACCTCACCGTACTATGTAAGCCACATTGCGCCTGCAAAGAGGTGGGAAAATGTGGAGTACAAATGCAACAAATAAATAAATAAATCAGATTCTTTTTTTTTTTTCTTTTTCATGCAGCTGCTGAGCTGATCGCTTTTTTTTTTTTTTTTTTTTAATATGAGGAATTGACCGAAAGAGCAGAACAAACGCATAGGTAACGAGGAAGAACTGCGCCTCATTCACTTCAGTTCCTCGCGCTCCTTCCAGACCGGCTCGGGGAATTAAGCCTTGCGATTGGTCCGCCTGCAGCATGTGACCCTGGCAGCCCCTGAGGGGGCCGTGGGCGCTGCAGTCGTGTCTGGCTAGTGGGTAGGAGTGGAGAGCGCGTAGTGTACGGCGAGTGACCCTTGTTTTATTGTAGATGCAAAGTCTGAGGGTCTGCTTTATTGCACGGTGGTCATAACAGAATTTCAGCAAGCTTCGGACAAACGCTGGACCTGTGCAGGCAGCCTGACAACAACCTTCAGATCTCCCAAATAACAGCCAGCGCTGGCTTTTCTGACACCTGAGATTTTAAACAAGCAGTAAAACCGGACTTTGCTAAAAGTCTCCCTCTTAAAACTGGGTCACGTGGCAGCTGTATGAGTTGGTTTAAAAAACAAAATACAGTCCCCGCCGCCCCCCCCCCAAACATACACGCGCGAAAAAATCCCATGCATGTGCGAGATGCCCCGCTAGTATTGTAGGTGTCAAAATTGGAGTTAGTTATGTTATTGCTATGACCGGAGTGAACGTCCTACCTCCAGAATCAAAAGGCGCACAAGTCAGCAAATGAATCAGCTTGCTAAAAGCATCAAAACTTCAGAAATACTTGCTAATGTTATCCTGTAAATCCTGGTCTGTAAACACATGATGGGGGCAGTGGGGTGGTACAAACATGCGTATAACAGACAGGAAAAGGTAAAATTACTATTCAATTATGTTCTACTGCCCGAAGCTTAGCAGGCTAGAAATACGGATTAGAAAAATCTTGCTTCTAAGAACAAAACTTTTTTTTTCTGATTTGACCTAGTTTTTCAAGAAACAACTTGATTTCCATTGATGTACTGCGCCATGCTTTATAAAAATATGTTTTCATATAGATATATAAATTAATACTTATAAAATGAAGTTTTAACCAACAACGGTCATTTTTGGCAATCCCATTTCTCTTACCATAGTTTAAAAACATACTGTGCAGGGTGAGAGCAATTCATTCCCTTAAGTTATATTCTAATAATTTTACTTCATTGTTTCTACCCTTTCCTTGTAATATTTCTTGACGCTGTCTCCTGCACAAGCTTGATAGTTTCGTACTTATATCTTAATACTGCCAAACGATAACTAGCCATATACAACATTTTCCACATAACCAGGACATCACCTGCGCAGGCTCAAGATGCTCTTTGAAGATCCCCATCTTCAAAGGGAAACTGAGCTTGTCGTGCAATGCAAATAATACTTTACAAAGTAGAGCGAGAGGCATCTGTGAAAGTCTAACCCGCCTCAGCTCATTTCCCAATTATGTAACTGAAGAAAATAATTGTGATTGCTTAACGGCGTTTGTAATTTCCCTGATGCCCTTCAGCTCTTAAATCTCAGATATCTTCCTGAACACCGTGAAACTCGATGAAAGTTCTCCGACGCTAGGGATACTGGTAGGGTGGTGGCATCAAGGCCTGCAGCGCCCTAGCACGGCCGTCTGTATAAAACGAGGACACAGATTCAAATCCTACCCCTGGACCCTCAACAGGCGCCCGCGTTCCCTGTAGTCCGTCAGGGGTTCCCTAGAATGATGCAATTTATCTTTAAATTCTGTCCACTAGCTATGGTAAATAAGTCCCATTATCTTTAGCAAGGCACCCTCATACACCAAAAGAGAAACAAATGCAAAAATTAAAATAAAGCAAGAGGGCTATCTATCCTAGGATCCAGCAAGAGAAAAACATTGAAAGAAGACTCAGTTCAATCTCAAAGTCGAGCCCCATATGAGAAGTCAGGAACTCTAAATATACTGCCGTCAGCTAGATCTTCACACTTGCAATGTTTCCTAAAGGATTATATTGATCTCAGGGAAACCGGACGTACTAATTAGCTCCACTCTCGCCTCCTGAATGAAAGCTACGTCCCCGTGGGCCCTTTTCCCCACCACCCACCTACCCACCCCAGGATCGAGAAGGACAGCTGGGGACAAAACAAGGATCTTACCACTGGAGACGAGATTCGACACCCAGGGCAATCACAGATTGGAGGATGTACCTGTAAGATTCCTTTGGACATGAGGGTCTTCAAACTTTTGCCTGCGTGCGGAAAAGAAGAAGAAACGCTTTAGAGGTGGGGTAGGTGGGTTACCTCCACACTAGTGGCTGGCAGCGAGCCCCGGGCACATGCCGAGAGCCCGCAGCCAGTCCTTCCGCTCCTGAGAGCCCCTCCCCGACAAGCAAGCAATGATCCCCCCCCCACCCCTTACAGCGCAGCGACGATTTCTCCTCCTCCTTCCTCTGGGGCTCAGGTCCTCCGGACACTGAGGGAGGGGGCGGCAGAAAGCAGAACACCGCCTGCCACAGGAACGTCTCTCATTCACCGAGGAGCTGCAGTGCCAAATCCGCACAGTCTTGCTCAACACATCAACTTTCCAACTTCCCTCCCCTCCCCCTCTCCGTGCCGACACACGCTCACACGAATTGCTCCCCCAGACAGTGAACACACGCATCACTCCCCCGCACACAGACACACGTTTTTCATTCCCCCTCTCCCAATTAACCCACATTTTTCAAAAGTGAACCCACCAAAGCGAATTCTCCTCCAGTGAAACCTGAAGCAGACATACAAACCCCCCCCCCCCCCTCTCTCTCTCTCTCGTCCAGGACCTGCACACACCTCCCCTGGCACGCGCTGCCCTCCTCTCTCCCCCCCACCCCAGCACGGTCCTGTGCGCCGCTGCTCACCTTTGTGCCGGATGCTGCGCTTCCAGTCTTTGGCCGTCTCCCGGCCGCTGACAAACTGGAACTCGTTGGGGGTGAGCCACTCGCCCCGGTAGCGGATGGACGGCCCCTTGCTGCCCTGGCACAACTTGTGGATGTAGAGCAGCGCCTTGTTCTCGCCGCACTCCACCTCGATGCAGGGCTCGCCGCTGTCAAAGAAGGGCTGGAAGTCGGGGATGGACGAGAAGCGCTCCAGCATCAGGTCCTCCGGGAGGTGCGGGGGCTCGGGCAGGCCTAGGTAGGCGCTGGGGGGCGGGTAGGCGAAGAGGTGCTGGTAAGGCGGCGGGTGAGGGGCGACCACCGGCATGGCAGCCAGGTAGCCCGGCAAGGTGTCCATGGGCTGGTTAAAGGCGGCCAGGGGAGCCAGCTCGTCCCGGTCCAGTCGCTCCTTCTTGATGGCAGGCATGGCGCGTGCGGGCTGCCCCCGGAGCCAGGAGGAGCTGTTCAGTGAGAGCCGCTGGCCGTCCTCCTGCGGCCCGATGCCTGCCATGTCGGGGCAGGTTCCGCCGCCGCTGCCCGACACATCCTGCCGCCTCGGGCGCTTATTGATCGCTGGCGAGCTGCCCTCTGCCCCTGCCCAGCTCCCGGGGAAGTTTGTGTGCTGCTGCCCCCGCTCGCTCACCTGCAGCGGGCTTTGCTTTCGAGCTGACTTAGTTTCGGAGTGGCAGCACGCTGCAGCCCCCTCCCCGGTGTGTACTCCCTGGGCCCGTGGGGGTGGGACAGCCTAGCCCTGCGTGTGCATATACTGCTAGAGTCTCAGAAGTCACAGCGGAGTTCAGATTCTCGGACCCTGCTGCACGATTTGCCTTCGCCGCTGCTTTCTCCAACTTGGCCCATTTAAACAGCACAGGCGGCTGCGGGCGCCGACGGCAGAGGGGGTGAACGACGGCCGACCAGCAGGCTCCGAGGGGGAGACGACGCCTGCACCTGGCAAACAGCTCAAAGCCGGCCACTCGTGTTAGCATTGCAAGAAAAGTGCCGCCTGGTACTAGCCGCTGCTAGATGGGGGAGGGGGGGAACTTGACGTAAAGGGGGGCCATAAAGACTTCCCCGGCAGCAGCAGCATGAATCAGAAAAGGAAAGCCCCAAGGAGAAGAGCCTTTAACTTTGCACAACGATCTGGGCATCTTCTCATTGATAATTAACTGTTGTGGCTCAGCTCAGTGACATTTTCGTTTAAGCTGCATGAGCTCTCTTGCGACCCGTTTGGTTAGACTTTTTGGATTTCTTTGAAGCTCTTCCAAAGTTATTAAGGAAATGTTATAAAGTCGTCGCACTCCCATACTCCACAGCTTTACCATTGTGCTAAACCTATTTTACAAGATAATGTCACTTCGGACTGGTAATGCCACAACATGCACATACTTAAAGGTCAATTAAATTTGGGTGCCCTTCCACAGAGTTAACCAGGGAGTATTTTCAAAACCCTAGGTACCAGCTGTGTAGCCAACCCAGAGAAAGAGTAAACTCTTCACCGTGCCCAGGTACTTTAAATTGTGTTAGGTTAAGAATAACACCTCCAATCATACGGACAAGCTGCTAGGCTGAAAGTGTTGTTCAGTACTGCTTTAAATGCAATCTCAGGCACCCTGTAACAAGAATGCCAGCAAACATGATAAAAAAAATAAGTGGAGTCCTATGGCTGCTGGGAGACACCTGAGGAAAGAGAAGGATGAAAGCTAAACAGTTGCCAAACACACACACACACACACACACACACACACACATGAGAAACACCTTCAGACAAAAGAAATACAAACTCCTAGTGTCAGGCTGGTGCTGTACTTGTACAGGCCTGCCTGTGTCCTTCATGTTCCAGGTGAGGCTACACAGAGCAGGTGTGTGCCTCCCAGACCACCCAGTGCTAGGAAACAGTGACATTACAGTACCCAGAGCCCAGGGTCTCTCATTTTTTCTGGCATATTAGAATATTTCTAGCCACTGCTGTGCAACACATAAGGCTGAGAAATAGCAGCATACGTTTGTTCCTAGGTGATGAAAGGCGCTATGTCACCTAATGAGAACCAGGTTCAAATTCCACTGCTTGTGATCTTGGGCAAGTCACTTAAAGTTCCTTGGCTACAAACTCAGATTATGAGCCCTTCAGGGACACAAAAATATCTACTGTACTTAAATGAACACCGTTTGGATGGTTTTCGGGCTTGCAGGAGGCATATATTACAATAAATAAAAATAGCTCTCTATAAATTAAGGGTTGTTTGGGAGTAAAGATTACAAACATTGATGAAAGTCTTCTAACTTGGTTGTTAGGTGTTTGGGCGGTTTTGTATTTCCTTCTTTAACTCTAGCTCAGGTTCTGCTCAGAAAAAAAAAATCAGATCACTGCAAGCTGCAGAGAAAAAAATGGGTTTGTAAAGTAAAAGAAACTATCCCCATAATATAATAAATAATAATACCCCTTCCTCCCCCCCCCCCAACAAAAAAAACACACACACACACTTTACCAACCAGAAGCACTGGAGTTCTAACAAAGCTCATTTCATTTCTATCCCAGATTTAAGTAGAGGAGTGTGGTAGCCATGTTAGTCCACTCTTAAGGTTATCAATAGAAATCAAACAAAATAAAACATGGAAAAGAAAATAAGATGATACCTTTTTTATTGGACATAACTTAATACATTTCTTGATTAGCTTTCGAAGGTTGCCCTTCTTCCTCAGATCGGAAATAAGCAAATGTGCTAGCTGACCGTGTATATAAGTGAAAACATTCAAGCATTACTATGACAGTAAAATAGATACCATTGGAGATTCTACATGGAATGTTGCTACTATTGGAGATTCTACATGGAATGTTGCTATTCCACTAGCAACATTCCATGTAGAAGGCTGCGCAGGCTTCTGTTTCTGTGAGTCTGACGTCCTGCACGTACGTGCAGGACGTCAGACTCACAGAAGCAGAAGCCTGCGTGGCCACATTGGTGATCCGCAAGGGCCGACTTCTACATGGAATGTTGCTAGTGGAATAGCAACATTCCATGTAGAATCTATAGAAATCAAACAAAATAAAACATGGAAAGGAAAATAAGATGATACCTTTTTTATTGGACATAACTTAATACATTTCTTGATTAGCTTTCGAAGGTTGCCCTTCTTCCTCAGATCGGAAATAAGCAAATGTGCTAGCTGACAGTGTATATAAGTGAAAACATTCAAGCATTACTATGACAGTAAAATAGATACCATTGGAGATTCTACATGGAATGTTGTTACTATTGGAGATTCTACATGGAATGTTGCTATTCCACCTTTTTTATTGGACATAACTTAATACATTTCTTGATTAGCTTTCGAAGGTTGCCCTTCTTCCTCAGATCGGAAATAAGCAAATGTGCTAGCTGACAGTGTATATAAGTGAAAACATTCAAGCATTACTATGACAGTAAAATAGATACCATTGGAGATTCTACATGGAATGTTGCTACTATTGGAGATTCTACATGGAATGTTGCTATTCCACTAGCAACATTCCATGTAGAAGGCTGCGCAGGCTTCTGTTTCTATGTAAACCACATAGAAACATGGTATATCAAGTCCCATTTCCTTACCCTTCTTCAACCCCCCCCCCCCCACCCCCCGCCCCCCACACACAACTGGCAGGCAAATATGTCAAATTTTGAGGAAATCCTCTCATCAAACCCCTGAATGCCACCTTTCAGCTGGCGGTAATGTTTCTTTGTATCTGCATTGTGTTCTGACCATTGGGGGGGGGGGGGTTAAAGGCATTTAAATATATTAATATACAAACCAGTGGTACAGCCCTCTGAAAGCCAGTGCTAATCGCCTCTAGCACCAGTGTGAGGTTCATTACAAATCTGGGATATCAATAGAAATCAAACAAAATAAAACATGGAAAAGAAAATAAGATGATACCTTTTTATTGGACATAACTTAATACATTTCTTGATTAGCTTTCAAAGGTTGCCCTTCTTCGTCAGCATTACTCCGATCTGACGAAGAAGGGCAACCTTCGAAAGCTAATCAAGAAATGTATTAAGTTATGTCCAATAAAAAAGGTATCATCTTATTTTCTTTTCCATGTTTTATTTTGTTTGATTTCTATTGATATCCCAGATTTGTAATGAACCTCACACTGGTGCTAGAGGCGATTAGCACTGGCTTTCAGAGGGCTGTACCACTGGTTTGTATATTAATATATTTAAATGCCTTTAACCCCCCCCCCCCCCCAATGGTCAGAACACAATGCAGATACAAAGAAACATTACCGCCAGCTGAAAGGTGGCATTCAGGGGTTTGATGAGAGGATTTCCTCAAAATTTGACATATTTGCCTGCCAGTTGTGTGTGGGGGGCGGGGGGTGGGGGGGGGGGTTGAAGAAGGGTAAGGAAATGGGACTTGATATACCATGTTTCTATGTGGTTTACATAGTATATACAGGTAGTTATTTGTACCTGGAGCAATGGAGGGTTAAGTGACTTGTGCAGAGTCACAAGGAGCTGCAGTGGGAATTGAACCCAGTTCCCCAGGATCAAAGTCTGCTGCACTAACCACAAGGGAAGTCCATGCAGCCTCTACTGCTAACAGTGAAGAAACAAACATGTGAGAGAGTCCAGGCAGGATTGCAAGTGAAAGCTGACATCTGTGGCTGGTTTTCTGTGTTTAAATATGAGCTTTTAACAAAAATAATTTTTGAAAAGCTTCTATTTAAGGGTGCAGAAGGATGGCAGCAGTGTGTGCTTGCACTTCCTGTTTGCCTGGGTATGTGCACAAGAGCTGTGCTTACCAGGAAACTCTTGTGATCATGCACCAAACACATTCCTCCCCCTTAAAAATTCCCAATACCCAATGTTAACAGCATACATATAATTTACATGCTATAAACGTTAAGCATTGGAATTTTTTTTTCTACACTATTCCATACAGTGCCAGAGTTCTGGCAATCAGCACCCAAATTCTCTAATGGTTTCAGCGCCACTGCTGAAACCATTAGCACAGACTAAATTTAAATGCAGTCATTATAAAGCCTTCAGTAATGCTTACAAAAAAAGGCTTTTGGCACATTTAGCACCAGAATCGTAATGCCTGATCCAAGGCAGTGTCAAGTGTTGGTTGAGAGAAGACATATCTAATGACACCTCTTCTCTCCCACCAACCTGACCACCCTGCTCTGGCCAGGCTTCCCAAAAAATGTACAGCCAAGCTTCCCCTCCCCCTCAAAACCTTAAAAAAATTCTCAGTGGATCCCTCCCTCACAAAAAAATAGCCTTATAGTCCAATGGGACCACCAACCCCACCCTGCTGGACCAGGCCTGACCCTCTGGTCACTATTGTCCCCGGTGAAATGCACTAGGTGAGGCCTAAGTACCATATATAAGGGGTTGAAAGCTCCTTATATGATACTTAGACCCCCTCCCAGTGCATCCCAGTATGCAGCAGGCAGGGTGCCGCCATTTTGAAAAGCACGGGCCCAGAAGCAGGAGGGAGTAGGCATCCCTCTTGCCTCCTACCATGAGGTATGTGGAGGGGTCTGGGGGTGGGATTCTACTAGAGCCAGTAGTGACCGGGGGGGGGGTTGTCCTGTCTCAGCCCATCCCAGCATGGTATGGCCTGGCCCGGTCTGGTTGGTGGGCCTACTGGACCACTAGGCTATTTTTTGTAAGGGAGGGGGCCGGGAGAGGTCCACTGGGCCACCAGGGATTTTTTTTAAGTTTCGGGAGGGGGGAGTAAATTACGATTTTAACATGGCATGAATTTGCATGCTCATTACTCTGAGCATGCTGTGCTGATTTTTCTGTGCTGGATTCATGGTAGAGTTCCCTCTACTTCAAATCTTATGAGCATCCAGCCTTTGAGTCAATGTGGTCCTTTATCAATAGGGCGCATGGCAGAATGGGAAGGGGGATTTCTGCAGGTAGCTGGTGGTCTCTGTTTTCCTACCCATCTTCTTTGTGGTCTAGTCTGTTTGTTTCTCCTGTTCTACTGATATTGGCAATTCCTTTCCTAGTTTCTTCATTTTTTATTTTTTTGTACACGGCTTTGATTTGTTGTGAAAGGCGGTAGATCAAGTCTCCAATAAACATACACATATATGTTTGCACAATGGAGTGAAGACAAGTACATAAGTATTGCCATACTGGGACAGATTGAAGGTCCATCAAGCACATTTACAGAACATACAGAAAAAATGGAGAGAAAAATCAGAGATACTTCTCTTGTGTAAACAGTCTGTCTCCCTGCTAACATTATTTTTCGTATTCATTTTGCAAAATATTTGTATTGTTTATTAAACGGTGAAGTAAAACGATGAAATTAATTTTGAGTGGTTACAAATAATGCCACCATTTTCAGCAGCAAGTGATTTTACCCCCACTATTAACCAATAAGAGATGAGGTGTCCTAAATCACGGTTTTCAGAAGTACTGTGCACCTCCAGGTCGCATTCTGAATGTGCTCCGGGAGACTTGCTCCGCTTTTCTGCCTAACGCACTTCAGGGGTGTAGCTACGAGGGGCCACGGGGGCCTGGGCCCCCGCAAATATCCGGGCCCCTGTTTTGGCTGGTGGGGGTCCCTAACCCCCGCCAGCCGAAGCCTTCTTCAGCACATCTCCAGCGCAGCCGCATTCACTGTCTGACCCTGCTCTTCTTTCTTCTTGCTCCTCCTGTGCACGCTGATACTCAGCGGTCTTCGGCGCAGTCTCGTTTGCTGCCTGCCAGCTGCTCTTCTTTCTTCTTGCTGAGCGTCAGCGTGCACAGGAGGAGCAAGAAGAAAAAAGAGCAGGGGACAGGCAGCGAACGCGGCTGCACCGGAGACCAGTGCTGAAGAAGGCTTCGGCTGGCGGGGGTTGGGGACCCCCACCAGCAAAGGAATTTGTGAGGGGAAGCAGCGAGGACGCGAGGCGGTGGGGGGCAAGGAGGCGTGGCAGTTGGGTCGGGCGGCATTCAAAATGTATCCCCAACCTTAAGCTCTGGCCCCCTCCCACTGCCCCTGGCGCACTTGAGAGTGCCATGACACTTCCACTGCTCTCTGCTGCTCAGCTGGGTCAGACACCTCCTTTATGAATGACAGGGCAGAACTGACAGGCCCAGGATAGTACACACTTCTAAATATTACACTGTTGCCAAATCTTAAAGCAACGTGTGGGACTATACATTTCCAAAAGCATTCTTTACCACTTACCCTGGGCATCTGCACCTGTCCACCCCACTAGCTCCATCCCTCGCCCCTTCTTCTTGGGCTGGCGGTATAGGGGAACCCCTGCCACCACCTTCCCCACATTTAATCTGGTGCTCCAGCTGAAAATACTAATTTTCAGTTCCTCTTAGGGTCTACCTCTCATGCCTCAAATTTCATCAAACTTCAGCCACCATTTTTCTGCACTGACACTAAATCACAGATGGATGGATAGAGGGACACAATCTTCCACTCTTCATCAGGTAAAAAACAAGCCCAAAATGAGAACAACAGAGACTGATACAACAGCTCTTCCACGTAGCAGTGTGTTCTGTGTAAATACGATACATCTGGATAAAGGTCCCAGAATACTCTGCTCATTGGACCTACAGACCACCGTGTTTACGTATTCCATTACTGGCTGAATAAGGTATGCAAGATCTAAAGGCATAAATAAAACTGGAAGAGGAAAACTAAGAAGCAACATCAGGAATGGACACGTTTCAAAGGAAGTTCACAATATGAATAGGGTTTGGGTTCCTTCCACTGATCTTAGTTTAAAGCCATTCTTAGTAGGTTAGCCAATGTACTGGGGAAGACATTTCGTCTCTTCTTCAACAGGCCAACACCATATCTGCTTTGAAGTTCTTGGAAAATCATTGGTCCAGGAAGCCAAAATGCTCTTGCATACACCATCCATATAGCCATGTATTTATCTCCAAAATACAAGCTTCTCTACAGTACCTGAGCGCCTACCTGCTCACTTTTTCTCCCACAGCCATGATGTAACCTTTGATATGTTCCTTTCCGTCTACCATCAAAACAGATAACAACTACCCCAGCTTCAGGAGAAAGTTCAAAACGTACCTTTTTCCAAATGAAACAAAATGACCAGACATTATTACACCTTGACCTCTAACTACTTATAGGAACGACCTTTCCGATATGGTCACTCCTAGATCTGCTCTCCCCTCATGCCCTACTCTCTGTGATATAACCCATGTAAACCGCACTGAACCCTGAAAAGGGGATTTTAGAGGTATATAAATGCTGATTTGATTTAAACACACAATTCTTTTACTGTACGCTGTAGATTGTGTAGTGATACCCTGTAGCTATGGCAACACTGGTTTACTTGAATGAAGTTAACTCCTGGGAAAGTAAAATTTAAAAAATATTTTACAAAATCCCATGTCAAGTGCGGTGTGTGCATTGTATGTGTTTAGTGGGATATGAATGAACACACACCGCAGTTGACATGGGATTTTTTTTTACCTTTCAGTTCTTTACTGATCTAGACTTGAACCTGTGACCAAGATAAGAAAACACATAGGCCCAGCCTGGAGCACAGTGAAGGCAAAACTGTCACTCTGGTCCCGCATTAATACTTCGCTCAAAACACAGGGACCCAGATTTGAGTCAAGCATCTGGGTGAGCTGCTGAAGAAACATGCCCAGCCTATGAGGGAAGATGGGCCAGATTCTGCTCCTACAATGGTATCTATTCCTGTCAAAGAGAAGCATGGAAAGTGATTCTCCTAGGAGCAGCAGCCTGCTCTCAGTGACAGCATATTCAGAAGACTTCACTAGCATAGTAAATGACGGCAGATAAAGACCTGTACGGTCCATCCAGTCTGCCCAACAAGATAAACTCATTTACATGATATGTGATACTTTATACCCGAGTTTGATTTGTCCTTGCCTTTCTCAGGGCACAGACCACAGAAGTCTACCCAGCACTGTTCTTGTACTAAGTTCTGAAGCTAACGTTGAAGCCCCTTAAAATTTATACTCCAGCCCATCCCTATCTATTCAGTCACAATCAGGGCATAGACCATAGAAGTCTGCCCAGCTCCCATTTTGTTTCCCAATTACCGGCGTCACCACCAATCTCCACGTAAAGTGATTCAAACGAAAAGAGAAAAATCATAGCAGTCCACTAAATGTATAGGGTACAGCAAAATACTGAAGGGGTTAATACTGAAGGGGTTAGCCCTTGACTTATGTTTGGGAGTGTGGGAGAAAGTAGAAAATATTGGAGGCCATTTGCAATGGGGGCTGAGCAGGAAGGAGGTTGTGCAGATAGGGTATGCTCATAGGTGCAGTTTGGATTGGGCAAAGGGGGACAGCAGCCCCCCCCCCCAATACTCACACACTGCACATGCTAATGCTAAATTGGTCAATCTCCTTTGCTGCCAATATGAATTCCATATCCTTTGCTGCCAACTTAAGTAGCAGGCAAACTACATTGATGGGCAGATTAATGAATCTCTCCTACAGCTGTCTGGTGTCCATAACCAGCAGCTTTCACCTGAGTGTAATCCTCTGCTTAATCTGCCAGACACTGGAACATGGATGGCTCAGAATGCAGATAAAACGACCAAATTAATTTCATTTGTTCTTGATGTGTTATTATGTTATGTTAGATCTGTGGTTTATAGATAGATAGATAGATAGATAGATAGATAGATAGATAGATAGATAGATAGAAAATGAAGTATGACTTCTACAAGTATTCATTTCTTAAGAGTCAGGTCTTGCTTGAAGAAAAAGTTCTACATATCCATAAATTAGCAATTGTGGGTATTTATTCCATCATGAATGCTTAGGAGGGTTTAGCTATTCTAACTTCAGCCTGCCACATTCTGTTCTGTTTTGAAACTGGGCCCCTGCCCGCTCAGCTCAGAACTGAGCTGTGGTGAAATGGTTCAGTGCCATTTTAGGATGCTACAAGCCCTTAGGAGACACCAAACCAATTTATTTACCTGTGTAGTCATGGGATTTCCAAGTGCCAATGACTCTCACCTGGCCCATTATGAGTAAAGCTGGTAGACCTGGTAAGGCTGGCAGCCATAGCTTCCTCTTGACATCCCCAACCATCACTCTCTTACAATTCATTTTGGGTTAGAAGGTCACAGCTTTATCAGTGTATATCTATGACATTACCTAGGCCAATTTTTTTTTTTTACATTTGTACCCCGCGCTTTCCCACTCATGGCAGGCTCAATGCGGCTTACATATTATATACAGGTACTTATTTGTACCTGGGGCAATGGAGGGTTAAGTGACTTGCCCAGAGTCACAAAGAGCTGCCCGTGCCTGCAGTGGGAATTGAACCCAGTTCCCCAGGACCAAAGTCCACCACTCTAACCACTAGGCCACTCCTCCACTAGCAACATTCCATGTAGAAGCCTGCCCTTGCAGCCGCGCAGGCTTCTGTTTCTGTGAGTCTGACGTCCTGCACATATGTGCAGGACGTCAGACTCACAGAAGCCTGCGCAGCCTTCTACATGGAATGTTGCTAGTGGAATAGCAACATTCCATGTAGAACCTCCAGTAGTAGCAACATTCCATGTAGAATCTCCAATAGTATCTATTTTATTTTTGTTACATTTGTACCCTGCTTTCCCACTCATGGCAGACTCCCACTCATGGCAGGCTCAATGCGGCTTACATGGGGCAATGGAGGGTTAAGTGACTTGCCCAGAGTCACAAGGAGGTGCCTGTGACTGTGCCTGAAGTGGGAATTGAACTCAGTTCCTCAGTTCCCCAGGACCAAAGTCCACCAACATAACCACTAGGCCACTCCTCCTCTCTAAATGGTAAAATCCTCTACATGCACCCCGATTTGCCCTTTGTGGCCAGTCTGACTAGGGTGGCTGGTATGGCCCTTTGATGCTAACCTGCACCTCTTTCTCACACATCTCTACCTAGCCATCCATTTGATGCAGTACACCTTCCATAGTACACTCCTCTATCGCCCCCCCCCCCCTTGGGGGAGTGTGCAAGATTAAGGCTTAGGTATCTGCTTCCATGGGCAACCACAAAGTGTCCTGTTACTTCCCATGCTACAATCCTACCAGGGGTGGGTGGGTAGGTTGCAAGCATGGGGAAAAAAAGAGGCAGAGCTGACTCAGACCCTTTTAATCCTTCTGGCAAAAGCTCACCTCCCCTTCTAGGCACTGTCACTCTTCCAGTAGCATACCTTCCCTCATTGAAAAGGGAGAGGGGTTGTCAACCTTCTACTCCCTTCCACAGAAGGGTAGTGGTGCCAGGTTACCTGCACCCTCTTGGGCAATCCAGCCCAGGAGCTTCCTTTACCCTGATTGGCAGTGCCAGGGATAGAAATACATCCAGTACCATCACATGGTTAAAGGGAATAATGAACTCTGGTATAAATCTATTAACATTTCTTACCCACCTACTGTCCGACTTCTAGGCAAGTATGCAACAATACATATGTAATATTAATAGACAAAACAGATATAAACCACCATCCAGTGCTAAATTAGTATAAAATCTCATATTTTAATATTTCTCCATCCCCTTATCACCTAATTCAGACAAAAATTAAATGAAAATTATCATCATCTTTTTAACGTTAATTAAATGTCCTTCCTTCTTAATCTCTGTTGTTAATTGGTTCCACTGTAGTAGCGGGTATCATATTATGGAATACAGCAGAAATATACCCAGAGAAGAGCCTTTGAGGTAACCCTCTGCTGTTGTGTTGTTTAATCATACATCAGCCCCTGGCCCTGTTGCCCGAGGGTGTGTGAAAGTGAAGTTACTCCCTTGCTTTGGGCAATAAAACTTTCCAAGCCCTCAGCTTTGCCATAAAATGCATTTCATCAGTTTGCAGGTAACTTCTTCTCAGTGAAAATCTGTAAACAAAAATCTGCAAATGGTTGCTGGGAGTGGAGAAAAGATAGCAAGTTCCTTGTCTCTCACTGCAACAGCTGCTTCAGAGAACGTTTTCTTAATTAGAAAAAAATCATAGTTTAATCTTTAATCACCCCAGACACTTTGGCAAAGATAGATAGATAGATAGATAGATAGACAGACAGATAGACAGATAGATAGAAGAGTGGTTATAGCAATGCTTTTGCCAGGGATTAGGGTGCCAGTCCTTCAATAATAGCAGACCTACACATATGCTTATTGTGGTACAAAATCCAGATATAATTTCTAGTGGATTTCGTAAGCCATGTGTATAAACACAGAGATCCTTTATCTCCATCCGATGGAGTGGAAAGAATTCACACATATGCCAAGCTGAAGTTGGCACGGAATGGAAATATAGAATAAGCTAAATACATGCATGAAAGAAGATCAGCCTCTGTGTGGGGGAGGGTGAAGGTTAGTGTACATCTAAATGAGACCTATAGCCATCGGCAAAGCTTCTGAGAAAATGTAATAGTGCACACACTGTGTCACCATTGCGTGCATCAGCAGCACAAACACAGTGAGGGGATGGAGTCACCTTTTGGAACCAAACAGTCTTTATTCCAACCAGCAGCAGAAAACTGATGAACCGACACAGCCGTGTTTCGGCAGATACAACGCCTGCGTCAGGGGTCTCATCACATGGACAGCTGGTGAAAAAAGGGCAGTGTTCGCACATAAACATTGTTCTAATAACTGCCTTTCAATGTGGAAATAGCAATGAATTTGGCGAGGAAATGCGTACAGCTTCAGAGGACTGCGGCAACCCTTCCTCTCCCCACCATTGCCTGCATGCATCCTATTCTCTTTCGTATTTCTGGATGCCCTGTGCTTCTCTGGCAGATGCAGAAAGGTTCATGGCAGAGTCATATGTGGATGTCTAAGCGCATGGTTTCTACTGCAAGCGTTATACCGCAGCATACAAGAAGTTAATTGCATGCAAATTTCATGCACAGCATCAGTGGCAAATGTGGGAGTATGCCAGACACATGCACACAAGGTTTCGTGGTAAGTGTGGCTTTTTGTGCGCATGTCCAAACCAAAACCAAAAGTGTCAGTGCATATAGGCACTTATTTTTCTGTGCCTAAATATGAGAGGCTCATATTTAGGTGCAGAAGAACAGGCTCCCATGTGTGCTTTCACTTTCTTTTTTTGTTCGAATATGTGTATAGTTGTTACTTACCGGACAGAAACAAAAAAAAGGCAAAGATCTGCCACAGAAATGGCAAATCATTATGCTGCCAGTCAACATAGCATTGTGAAGTTTGCTGAGTAAGCTTGGGAAGTACTTATGTAAGTTTTTTTACCCCTGACGCAGCCTGAGGGCGAAACGTGGCCACGTCGGGTAACTTGTAATAAACCACTTCTTCTGTTACCCTCCTGTTCTATTTTTTTGTCTTTTTTGATCTGCTTTTTTTCTTTTAGTTGTTACTTACCGCCTGCCTTTAAAACTTGCATGGGATTCCTTCAGTTTGGAGAACAAGAGAAAACTAGCATTTAAATGTGAAAGACTGACAAGAAATCCTCTCTGCAAAACCATCTACGCCACCACGGACCTTCATAAGAAAATTCTTCCACTGCGTGCACAAAAAGTGGGCAGTGTACTCTCTGCATTGCACAGAATACCTTAATTAGCTTATTTGCATACATTTTAATACAACCTGCTCCGCGCCTTCCCATGCAAGCTAACACTTGCGCACAATTCCCACATTCAAGCTTACACAAACACTGCCGCTAAGTCCACAGTTGCTTTTTGCATCAACTCCTGAGTGTTTATGGAATGGGGGGGGGGGGGGGGGGTTCATCAGAGCAGGAGTAGCTATAGATTTCTCACCCATTTACCCTTTCTTACAGGACAGCATCTGTGACAATTTTATATACTTACAGGATCCCAGTCTCAGAATTCAGGTAAATAATGTTCTAGACAACATAGAAGCCAACTTTTCAAAATGATCGGGGGTGCTAAACCAATGGAAATTACCCTTCTCTGTACACAGCCAAAGAGTTTGCTCAAGTACCCACAGAGCTGGCTCCTATGCTGGACCCTACTATATCAGCTACAGTTAAATATCTCTGGATTACCCTTGGCAACTGGAATTTGTATATTACATCCCTTGTTAGAGTATGGGTGGGAAGGGTGAGCAAAAGTTTATTGAAACAATCTGGACTCGACACGAGTCGTGTTTCGGCCACTCCAGCCTGCCGCAGGAGTCCCTGTATGATGTTGATACAATAATTGCAGGAAGACTAGTAAAGGTCTTCTGGGGATAAGCAGCTAGCAAACTCAGAAGCTGTGAATGGACAAAACTTATTTTCTCAAGTATACGCCATCAGAACAGGACTAGCATCACCACTGAGTAATCAAAAAGTGAACTTTTTTTTAGTCCAGTAGAAGTTTCTTTGGCATCATCTTTTTTGTCTCCTTCGCTGTGACTTTGCTCTTTTTTTGTAACCTGCCGTCATCTACTGTGTTATTTTATATATATATATATATATATATATATGGACCAACTTCGAGATACTATCGGAGGATCCCATCTCCCAAACACTCAAAAGATTTGCCAAATCTCATTGCAAATTAGACATATGCCCAAACAACCTAATGGCATCTGCCCCTCAACAATTTATAACAGATCTTACGAACCACTTGAATTATATGTTACAAAATGGACTCTTCCCGAAGGAAAAAGGAAACATTCTACTCACCCCCATACCCAAAGACGCAAAGAAAAGTGCTAGTGAACTAACCAACTACAGGCCAGTAGCATCCATTCCCTTAATAACCAAAATAACGGAAGAGATGGTAACCAAACAACTTACAAACTATTTAGACAAATTTTCAATACTACACGATTCCCAGTCAGGATTTCGGTCAAACCACAGTACAGAAACAGTACTAGTTACTTTAATGACAAAATTCAAACAAATGATCTCTACTGGCAAGAACATACTACTTCTACAATTTGACATGTTTAGCGCCTTTGACATGGTGGATCATGGAATATTACTACATATCCTCCAGTACTTCAGAATTGGAGGCAACGTTCTCAATTGGTTCAAGGGGTTCCTAACCACACGATCATACCAAGTAACATCTAATTCGACTACATCAGCCACATGGATACCTGAATGCGGAGTTCCACAGGGATCCCCCCCCCTCTCACCGACCTTATTCAACTTAATGATGATACCCTTGGCCAAACTACTATCAAACCAAAACCTCAATCCATACATATACGCAGATGACGTAACGATATACATCCCATTTAAACAAGATTTAAAGGAAATTTCCAATGACATCAACCAAAGTCTACATATCATGCATTCATGGGCGGATGCATTTCAGTTGAAACTTAATGCAGAAAAAACCCAATGCCTAATACTCACCTCTCCACACAACACGAACAAATTCACCACCATTAACACACCAAAACTGAATCTTCCAATTTCGGACACCCTAAAAATTCTTGGAGTTACCATTGATAGACACCTAACACTTGAAAACCACGCGAAAAACACAACCAAGAAGATGTTCCACTCAATGTGGAAATTAAAAAGAGTAAGACCTTTCTTCCCAAGGACCGTCTTCCGTAACCTAGTACAATCAGTGGTACTCAGCCATCTAAACTACTGCAACGCACTCTATGCTGGCTGCAAAGAGCAAATAATCAAGAAACTAGCCCAGAACACTGCAGCTAGACTCATATTCGGTAAAACAAAATATGAAAGTGCTAAACCCCTAAGAGAAAAGTTACCCTGGCTCCCACTTAAAGAACGCATCACGTTCAAAATATGTACCCTAGTTCACAAAATCATTCACGGGGATGCCCCTGCCTACATGTCAGACCTGATAGACTTACCACCCAGGAACGCTAAAAAATCATCTCGCACGTTCCTCAACCTTCACTTCCCTAACTGTAAAGGTCTAAAATACAAACTAACGCATGTGTCAACCTTTTCCTACTTGAGTACACAATTCTGGAATGCGCTGCCGCGCAACTTAAAAACGATCTATGAACTAACTAACTTCCGCAAACTACTGAAGACCCATCTCTTTAACAAGGCATACCACAAAGATCAACAAATGTGAACTCCCCCACATATATCCAGTATTGTCTTATAATATTTGCTTGTTATACTAATATCATGCTTTTTCATTATCATGTTACCCAAGATCCTTCCATAATACTAAATGTCTATTTTATTATATATTTCCACTATTCATCATGTATTGTAAGCCACATTGAGCCTGCAAAGAGGTGGGAAAATGTGGGATACAAATGCAATAAATAAATAAAATAAAAAATGTTTGCATGTAAGAGATCGCTTATGCTTGTGAGTAATGAAAGTGAGTTTAAATTATTTCCCTGGAATCCCCTGTGAAAATCAGAGGTGATACTTTGTTGTCTTCATTTCTTTTAATTTTCATTAGCGGCTGCCTCTTTTTCAAAACTCCACTGGAGGCAAATTGACAAACTCCTTTAGTTCAAGAGAAAACTATTGAAAAGCTGAGTTCCAAAACCTGTTAAGTACTTTTTTTTTGTTGTTGTTGTTTAATGAGTTAATACTGGAAACACACCGCCTTTAGGGATAGCCATAGGTGAAATTTGCACTAAAGGGCATCTATTGGTAAGGTATATGCTATTCAGTGAAAAGAATATTCTTGTGAATTACTGAAAATAAAAACTTGCATTTTGGAACTCAAATTTTTCAATTGCAGTGGCCCCAATAAAACTCAATTATCCCTACATGAATAAAATTGCCCTTGGTATGGACATCTGACCGTCTCACCAAGCAGGAAAGGAAGAGTGGATGAAGATCAGATATTTTGGGGCTGACAAGAAGAGGATGAACTTCTACTGCTTGCCACATTTTAATCACCCACCAGTCTCTCCCCACCCTCTCACCTTTCCCCTTCACACTCTCGCTTCCAATTTCAATGATTTCTATGGTTCACTTATATTTTCTGATAAAATGCCATTTTTTTGATCATTCTGTTCTGACCCGAGGAGGAGAGTGTTGCCTCTGGACAGCTAGTCCAATAACAAAGGTTATTACCTTAAATTTCTTTTAAACTTTCTCCCTGCTTCCACACGTCCCCCCCCCCCCCCCCCCCCCCCATACGTCGCTGCTCGGAAACTCCCCTCACAGGGGCCCGCCTGCACAGCTTGCTGGCAGCAGCCCCGGAGCCGCAGCCCTGCCGCCGGGGGAGAGAAGTAATAAATAACCCGGAGAGAGAGGAGAGGAGACCGGCGGGCGGTGCAGACTCTGACCTGACAAATACCCACTGGAAAATCATCACATCCCACTCCTAGAGCCTGGAGCCAGGCTCAGACAGGCAGGCAGGGGAGGCAGAACAGTCAGTGGAAAAACAAGGGCTTCCTCGCTCTCTCTGCTCCAACAAGGGCCAGCGGCTGGGGAGGGGGGAGTGAAGGGAAGAGAAAGGGATGAGGATAGATTTGAATAAATGGGAGACAGGAGGAGTCAAGTGAGTGAAGAGAAAAAGGGAGATAGAGGTGGAGAGGTAACTAAGAGAAAGAGAACGGTGAAAGTGTAAGAAAGAGAGATAGGAGGAATGGAGAGGGAGGAGCTGGTATTGCTCACGAACCTTTTGCTTGGCATCTGGGGGATGCCCCAGGCTTTCCTCTGCTACCCAGTTCTAGGTAAGAGAGAGAAACATGTTTAATTATTTTCAATACACCAGGCAGGCAAAAACTGCCCCCGCCCCCCCCCCCCCCCCAAAAGCACGTCTCTTCCAGAGAAAAAGTCTCTTCCCTCCCATACAGTAAGCTAGTCTGGGGAGGGAGAGGAGGATTAAAGCAGTACCAGAGAAGTGTAGTTGGAAATAAGCTGTTTTTCTTATTCTTGCACACCCACCCTTTGCCCACATCAGAAATGGAACTAATCGGCTTCCATCTTATTTCTGCTGCCACTTGAACAGATTTTCTTAACTTGCTTTAGGCTAAGGGAACTTGTGCTGGATGCCTGCCCACTGTGTATCTCTCAGAGAAAACAGATACACAGACACTAACAGAGTCACAGAGACACACAACCTGGCGAGAGACAAAGTACCCCTGAAGCATGAAAAAAGCACAGTGGATATTAGGAAAGGGCTGCACTGGCTGCGGTACCCAGGACCACCAGAGAGCAGCTTTAGAAGCAAATCGTTCAGGACCCCTGGTCAATACATAAAGTCAAGAGAGCTCGGGACAGTGTCAGCAGGAGCGTTGCTAAACACAGCCTGAAACCAGAGGACAAGCCAGCATTTCCAGATAATTTGATTGGCCCATTAAAATAAAATTATGATGATTGATCTTTGTATTCTGATTGTTTTTCTGTTTCTGAAGAGAGATCAGAGTTTAAAGTTTTTGAAAGGCTTGTAAGTGACGGATGCAGAACATCCTCAGATCTCATGCATAACCTTGCATTGATGCAAGGTTATGTGGGGAACTGTGACTGCCCTCTCCTGAAGGCCAATAAATTTTTACCAAGACCCACCACTCCCCCTTATTCCCACCAGTGTAAATCCCACTTAATCATAGAAGATAGACAAACCAGACAGACTTCAGATTAATTTATTGTAAATAAATAATTCCATACCCCAGCTTAAATAAAATTAGCAATAGCATTTGTAATTGTTCAACAAAAATTCTATACACCCTAGGCAGTTAGGTAGCAAGCATTCAAAATGAGGAAAAACTCACCCAGGCCTTGCCATGGTCAGCTCTATGCTTTGCTACCAAGTCAACTGACCCAAATTATAAGTACTTTAATCCTTAACTGCTCAGGTGTACCACCACAGGGTCCAGTGAAGGACCTCACTGCATTCCCCCCCTCCTCCCCAAATAAAGCTAAGCTACAAGTTAAAAGAAGCTCCAGACAATAGACTCCATGCATTCCTGAATGTAATTCCAAAAGAGATCCATTCCAGTAGCAGACAAGTGAACACCGTCCCTACCAAACAAACCCGTACAGCCTGGATCCGCCCAGTTGTGGCAGATCTGGACTCCCCCCCCCCCCCCCAATGACCCACAGTCGAATTTGCCTATTAACCATCACAAGTTCCCTGGACCACTTTTTCTCTCCAATACAATGAGGTCTGGGAATGATGTCAGATCACACAATCCATGCAGCCATATACCACTCCAGAACCCACTTCAAATTGTCCTTAACAGTGTTAATCAGACACTTGCAGGTCCGGTCCCCAAGGTTGTTACCATCCAAATGAATGATCAAAATTTTTTTGTTGCCAAGGGTGAACTCTCAGACGATAAAGAGGCAATAATTTGCACCATCACATTCCGTAATCCCCCGGCCAAGAGCAATGCACCCTTGAGTGTAGAGTGATGCACTTGGGGTGCAGAAACCCGAAAGAAAGATACCGGATAGGAAGGGAGAGATTAGTAAGCTTGACTCAGGAGCGAGACCTTGGTGTGTTGGTGTCCGAGGATCTGAAGGTGAAGAAACAATGTGACAAGGCGACAGCTGTGGCCAGAAGGATGCTAGGCTGCTTAGAGAGGGGTATAACCAGCAGAATGTTGATGCCCCTCTACAAGTCATTGGTGAGGCCCCACTTGGAGTAATGTATTCAGTTTTGGAGGTCGTATCTAGCTAAGGATGTAAAAAGACTGGTAGCAGTGCAAAGAAAAGCTATGAAAATGGTATGGGATTTACGTTGCAAACCGTTTGAGAGACTTGCCGACCTGAACATGTATACTTTGGAGGAAAGGAGAAACAGGGGTGACATGATACAGACGTTTAAATATTTGAAAGGTATTAATCCGCAAACAAACCTTTTCTGGAGATGGGAAGCCGGTAGAACTAGAGGACATGAATTGAGGTTGAAGGGGGGCAGACTCAGGAGTAATGTCAGGGACTCAGGAGTAATGTCAGGAAGTATTTTTTCACGGAGAGGATGGTGGATACATGGAATGCCCTCCCGCGGGAGGTGGTGGAGATGAAAACGGCAATGGAATTCAAACATGCGTGGGATAAACACAAAGGAATCCTGTTTAGAAGGAATGGATCCACGGAATCTTAGCAGAGATTGGGTGGCGATGCTGGTAACTTGTGCGGTCTATGCCCTGATCGTGACTGAATAGATAGGGATGGGCTTTAGTGTAAATTTTAAGGGGCTTCAACGTTAGATTCAGAACTTTTAGTACAAGAAGGGTGCTGGCCAGACTTATATGGTCTGTGCCCTGAGAATGGCAAGGACAAATCAAACTTGGGTATACATATAAAGTATCGCATATCATGTAAAATGAGTTTATCTTGTTGGGCAGACTGGATGGACCGTACAGGTCTTTATCTGCTGTCACTTACTATGTTAGATGCCCCCAGTGGCGTAGCCACAGGTGGGCTTGGGTGGGCCAGGGCTCACCCATTTATGGCTCAGGCCCACCCAACAGTAGCACATGTTTAGTGGTAACTGGTGGAATCCCAAGCTACGCCAGCTGAAGATTTCCCCCTGATGGTAATAAAAACGCTACTCTCCATGACGCCAGCACATGCGCATGCTCAGTTTTCAGTGCAATACTGCTGCCAAGGTGGAAAGAAGCGTTTTCCCACCAGCTGAGATTCTTTATTTGGAGGGGGGGGGGGGGAGAGCACTTGGTGCCCACCCAATTTTTGCCTAGGCCCACCCAAAATCTGTTGTCTGGCTACGCCCCTGGATGCCCCATACCCAGGTGAAGTCCAAGGGGCAGTACGCTGCCCTATGTCTGGCCCAATGCACAAACAAGTAGCCGATGATCTACAATGGGTGCCAGAAACTAGCTGTATCTACAACAAATTAACCAGGTCAGGGGAAAGGACTGCAATCAAACCAGGTAAAGAAAGAAGAATAAGGAATGGACAGGAGAAAAGGACCAAAGGAAACAAGGCACAGGAATTAGCCATATAGGAAGTGACCCCTTCAAAAACAGCACCCGCCCTCCATAGGAAATGGTCTAAAGGCCAGTAGTAGAGCTCCTGATAAGGAAATTTATGTTGGTTTTTTTTTATTCATTCAATCAATCCCCTTTCTGATATAACCTTTAAAGGCCCTAGATGACCATCTAGCTTGCCCAGCCCAGCCACCTTGGCACTAGTTGCCCTACCGATACAGAAGGAATGGGTACCATAAAAGCCAGAATCCAGACCAATTGCTGACAACTCTTTCTTCAACACAGCGTAAAACTGGTATCTAGTCAACACCTTGGAGACCACGTGGTCAAGGAAAGAACCCACCGATGGTGGAACAGGCCTTCAGCATTGGACGAATATCACAGGGATTGCTAAGGAGTGGATGCAGCAGAAACTCAGGTTTTGGAGAGCATGAAATCTGCATAATAAAAAAAACCCCACAGGAAGACAAATGTTAAAAAAGCATAACATGAAAACAAAAGAACACCCCCAGTAAGACCCAAGAGCAACAGATCTGGGATGCAGTTTCATAACTGAAGTCAGCACCAGCAGCTTTAAAGTGCTTAACAGTGAGAAGGGCAGAAGGAAGTCTTCTCTGGCGCAGCTAATGAGGTCAGAGGACAAGATGAATTATACAGATGTGTGTTTCAGCATTTGTACCATTCACACATCAAATTCTGTGGTCTCTGGAAAGGTTTGAATAATACAGCAACAGCCTCCGGGCTTGCTGCAGTATTTGGTGCAGTGGCAGAAAGAGCAAGAAAGCTAGGTCTTTGGGTTAAGTTCCTCCACAGAACCACAACCTGTTATTTCTATGGGCAGATCTGTTGTTCATGGATTGTATTACATCTCAAAACCCATCAGTAGCAATAACACCTTTCAAATAGAAGATGGTCTGTCGCTATTGCAGAAATGAACCCAGCACAGGAAGAGCTATGGTGCACCAAATATGCTCTGAATAAAACCTGTATCCCTAAGCCATTTGGGGTAACCATATTCACAGCAGTGTCAAGGATGACCTCGCAAGAGCTGACATTTAATTTGTTCATGTGGCATGACATCACATTCCAGTATGACCTAAGTCAGCAGTTCTGGGATCTTGCCAGGTACTTGTGACCTGTGGCCACTGTTGGAAACAGGATACCGGACTTGATAGATCTTCCGTCTGTCCCAGTGTGGCATATCTTATGTTCTTATCTATCAGTCATGTTGTGCCCCTCCCCTTTTGTTCTGTTTGGCATTTCTATGAGCTGTACTGTAGTCTGACTTGTAAGATATATTGGAATATTTTCTGAGAATTATTATATAGAACTGGTCTGTGCACTATGCTGAATGCCGTGGTCCCTGTTCCTGCAGCACAGTCAGAGTCAACCAAAAGTCCCTGTGATAATTCTACAGATTTCAGTGCTCTGCAAAATAAGAAACTGGAAAAGAATTATCTGGGCATTGCTTTTTCCACTCCACTGTCCTTGAGAAGAGAAAACTAGATAGGAAAGGAGACAAAAAGAGTAGAATGGAAACACCTAAACACATATAGATCACACACAACAAGGCACTGCACTGAGAGGGAATGATTTATGTTCTAGAATCTTCCAGCTTATCATTTGTGTTTCATCTTCTAGAACCTTGGTTCAGCATCTCATACATTGTGTAACTATTATAATACTAATTGTATAAAACTGTGTGCCTGCACTGTTGTCACCATTATAGACAGGGAAAGCAGTATACTTTCAGGCTCATTTTCAAAAGGGAAATGGGACTTGATATGCCGCCTTTCTGTGGTATTTTGCAACTACATTCAAAGCGGTTTACATATAAACAGGTACTTATTTTGTACCTGGGGCAATGGAGGGTTAAGTGACTTGCCCACAGTCACAAGGAGCTACAGTGGGAACTGAACCCAGTTCCCCAGGATCAAAGTCCGCTGCACTAACCACTAGGCTACTCCTAGTCCAAAAAGTGACCTAAATCAGCACTTGGACATCCTTCTCACAGAGACGTCCAAATTGGTATAATCAAAATCCGATTTTGGATGTCTTTATCAGAAGTCCGTCGCAAGGACGTCCAAATCTCAAGGGGGCGTATCGGAGGTATGTTCAAGGTGGGACGTGGGCGTTCTTAAGACTTGGACGTCTTTGAGCCATAATGGAAAAAAGCAAAGACGTCCATGACTAAAACTTGAACGTTTTCACCTGGACCTCTTTTTATTTATTTATTTAGGTAATTTATACCCCCCCCCCTTTTGCCACAATTTTGCAGCCCCAAAGCGGCTTACAATGAACTAATTAGATAATTATAATGAGAGTTGAGAAGGTAGAAGGAACAGGGAAAGGAAGGGAGGAAAGGGGATATAAATACAATCTTTTATTATGAATAAGGCACAAAAAGGTGCCCAAAATGACCAGCTGACCACTGGAGTGAATCGGGGATGACCTTCCATTACTCCCCCAGTGGTCACTAACCCCTCCAACCCTCAAAAAACATAATTAAAAATATTACTTGCCAGCCTCAGATGTCATACTCAGGTCAATGACAGCACATGCAGGTCCCTGGAGTAGTTTAGTAGTAGGTGCAGTGCACTTCAGACAGGTGGACCCAGGCCCATAACCCCCCTACCTGTTACATTTGTGGAGGAAACAGCAAGCCCTCCAAAACCCACCAGAAACCCTCTGTACCCACATATAGGTGCCCCCCTTCACCTGTAAGGGCTATGGTAGTGGTGTACAGTTGGGGGTAGGGGGTTTGGGGGGCTCAGCACACAAGGTAAGGGAGCTATGTACCTGGGAGCATTTTATGGAGTCCACTGCATTGCCCCCTAGGTTGCCCAATTGCTGTCCTGGCATGTCAGGGGGACCAGTGTACTACAAATGCTGGCTCCTCCCACGTCCAAATGGATTGCATTTGGATGTTTTAGATGTGGATATCTTTGGTTTCTAAAATTGCCAAAAATCAAAGACGTCCAAATCCAAGGACGTTCAAGGTATTTTCAAAAACAAAGATGGACGTCCATCTTTTTAAAAAAAATGACCTTTTCCCCACCTCCGAATTTGGACGTTTTAAAAAGAAGTCCAAATTCCAACTTAGACGTTTCTTTTGAAAATGCCCCTCTTTGTGTCCTTAGTATACTGCTTAAATGACCCAACTCCATTCCCCACACACTCTGTGTGAGCTTCACCTCTCCATGCTTGCTAAGATCTGTTGGGCGGAGAAACTGTGCACATGAATCATGTCCGGTTTCCAGGGAGAATATTACACCTGATGTAAAATGAGCATGGTAGGCTAATTACCGGTTGTCAATATCATGAACACATGTCCAAGACTTTCACTGGCTTCTAACACTGGGTTGTGTGATGTTTAAGGCTCTTATGTTAATGTTCTGGGTTACTAGAGGCAGCCACACCATTGAACTGTGTTTTTCATACATGGCCCTGATTTTTAGTCTCACCTTCAACCCCTAAGTTACATATGTGAATGAGGTGCCACAGTGAGTTTCTGCACATGGCCCTGTATCTGCATCCTCCACTCCCCACAGGCTACCCCCAGAGGGTATCCATGGGTTGGCATCAGAATATCTTATTAATCCGTAACCCTTGTGAGCACAGCATTACAAGATTTCATAAAAGTTTGAAAATGATTATCAATAAGAATAGAAATTTGGTTATTTAGTCTAAACGTTTATTCAAATTGATACGTACTGTTTTCAGATCTGCACTAATATTATTCACGGTGCAGGAAGAAATATCAGCTTGAGAAAATCAGTCTAAAACCATAGGAATAAAATGGGCCCTGCTGCAGATAACACGAGCTAATCTTTAGTAAAAGACCCCCTCAAATTGCTGAATAAAAAATTACTCCTATGTAAAAAAAAAAAAAGCAGTGGCAAAATCTAACAGAGCTTTTTACACTTTATGTAGCACAGAAGGTCTTGCAGGTGTGAAGATGCAGCACAGGAGCAGAAGGTTATCTGAGGTGAAGCATTTCACCTCAGATCCCTAGTGGCCCAAGTGGGATCCCAGACTCCCTCCTCCTCCTCCCCCCAACCTCACAAAAGCAAGTCCTTGTGGCCCAAGTAGACCTCCATCCTGGACCTCCTTCCCTGCACCCCCCCCCCCCCCCAATGCATCTCCAACAGCTGGGTGACAGAATTGATGCCCAATTGCTCCTGTCTCCAGAGCCAGCTGTGGTCCAGAACTGATCTGGCAATAATTATCAGTAAGGAACCCCAATATCATCAGCTTAGCTGGAGTATCAATTCCTAGGGTCCAAGTTAACTGGAGATCTCGCTCTCTCTGTACTATCTACATCTTTGTATCTCGCTCCAGAACATTTATTTATCAAGCTAATTTTCATGAACCTGTTTACTTCATGTTACACGGCAGCAGCTCATGTTTTGGTGCTGTGGAGGAGTGGCCTAGTGGTTAGGGTGGTGGACTTTGGTCCTGGGGAACTGAAGAACTGAGTTAAATTCCCGGCACAGGCAGCTCCTTGTGACTGTGGGCAAGTCACTTAACCCTCCATTGCCTGCTGCATTGAGCCTGCCATGAGTGGGTAAGTGCGGGGTACAAATGTAACAAAAATAAATAAATAAAATATTGTTAGCAGTGCTTACATATTCCCAGCTCAATGTTTGACAGAGACAGACATTTTCCACAAGCAGAAATGGTCCTGAGAAACACCAAATTCGACAAACTTTGAGGTAAGTCAAACTCAACTGCAGGTTTAATTTCACTGGGGGTAGACAGGGCAGGAGATACCCCTTTGTGCAGCCCAACAGTACTTACAAGTGAAGTGACAGGGACATGAAGGGGAAGCAAGGGGGGAGGAGCTGGAATTGTATTTAAAAGTGAAGCGATATCTATCATATTAAATCTTTTTGGTAGCTTCTAGAACACAAGTTCTGAATTCCCCGGAAAACCACAGCGTGGAACAGCCTATCCTTTCCCACAAGATAGCAACTGCTTTTCATAAGTACATAAGTGTTGCCAAACTGGGACAGACCAAAGGTCCATCGAGCCCAGGATCCTGTTTCCTGCGTTTTGTGGCTTTCAGTCATTGAATTAAAGATGATAATGAGACTGTGAATCTCACAGATGATCATCTCTATAGTTACATTTTCCTTATTAGGAGCTTCTTCCAGAGCCTAAGAACATAAGGACATTAGAAAAGCCATGCCGAGTCAGACCAAGGTCCATCGAGCCAGCATCCTGTCTCCAATCGCAGCCAGTCCAGGCCCCAAGTACCCGGCACATCTGAAAATGGAGACGTGTTTCTCATAGCTAATTTCTAGGGATAGAGATGAGCAACAGCTCTCTTGGGTCTGGCTAATAATTTTTTATGGACTTTTCCTCCAGGAACTTGGCCAATCTTCTTTTAAGTCCACAATGATGGTCATCTTGACTACAGCCACTGGCAACGGATTTCACAGCTTAACAGTGCGCTACATGATGTAAAAAAAGAAAAACGTTCTGGAGTCAAGATTCAGCATAGTTTAAATAGGCAGCAGAGGCTTAAGCTCAACTGATGAAATTCAGCGGCACTAACAGAATATTCGCTCTGGCCGCCCTGGCACAATCTGGGCAGTGCAGAGGTGGAGCAAGTACATATGCATTCACCAGTAATATTTAGTGCCAGCGCCTGCATGCCTACCTGGGCAGTCAGGACCAAATAAAAAGCCGTCCTATCTTTGCCTGGTTAGGGTATGCAGTCCTGGCACTGAATGTCGGCCGGCAGTCACATAACCGCTGGGTCCACCAATGACCCAGATATTCATTGCCAGTACCCGGACACAACCTGGCAGTGAATACCTGAATCTAACTTAACTGGTGGTGGTTAGCATTTAAAGAAATGATAACTGCACTGGCTGAATATTGATCCGTCTATGATTTATGTTCAGTCTGCAGGTCATTACTGTGTCCTCTTGTTTTCGTGCTGTATGAAGGTTAAACAACTGGCCACTGTTTAACCCGTCTACCCCACTCATGATTTTATCATTTTCTACCATAAGCCCTTCTTCAGTTCTACCAAATAAAAAAAGCCTGTGTTATTTACCCCTCGATGCTTTAACCCTCTTAGTCAGTGCCAACTGGCAGTGCCCTCTTTCCACCAGGTCCCCTTGGTCTCACAGTGGAATTCAATGCTCAGTGTGGTGGGTCCTGAGCTTTGGAACCAGATGTCAACCGTTTTAAGGCTGGAAACTGCTCTGCTCACCTTGAAGAGGCTGCTTAAAGTTAAAATGCATCTTTTTGCAGGAGGCTTTTACATAAATTCTTGAGTGTTTTTTTTTTTTTTTAATTACAGTTGGCAGAGAGAGTGGTTTAATATACCAGGGTCTGGAACAATGGTAACTCGGCAGGTTTTTGATTTTGCTTGTTGCTTTTATTAATATTTTGTTTAATCTCTTTCTCTGCTCCTTTCCTTTTATATGGTTGTTGTTCCTTTTCCTGATTGCTTTGGCTGTATTGCTGTTTTCTTCTTTTTTTTTTAAACTGTACCCTGCTTTAATGGATGTCCTTAAGTGGATTATCAAATAAAATAACCTTCAACCTTATTCTTTTTTTTATGGTTCAATATTTGTATTGATGACATTGATATACATCTCTAATTCTGTATATGTACAAACAGAAAGACATACATTCACTGGATACTATTTGATTATTTCTGCCATCCATTTTCTCAATATACCTCCCTCCTTTTCTCCCCTTCTCCCCTCCAACCTCCCCCTCCCCCCTTTCCCACTAATATCTATTTATTAGGTTCCCCCCAGTGTACACCAAAATTGTTAACAATCAAACAAGTGAAACCAAGTAACAAGAGGCCACGGACTTTCCATATACTACCTCGCGAGGAGCCTTGTTTCTTATAGCCCCTTGTTGCTAGTCCCCGCCTCTATGGCTTATTAACTAATAGTAGAACCATTCATGACATTCCCTAGATATCAATATAGCCAGCTTGCAGCATTAGTATGCTGTTGGACCTTTAAGTCCTGGTGTTATTATTTTTAAATGGAATCTGGTCTATTATAGCTCCAATTGCAAGTCCCAGTATAAACTGCTTTTCCTGTCCCTGCTCCTCATAACTTCCAAAGCTGCTACCCAAGTCAGGAAGACCCAGGCAGTCTCCTCTAATTTAACTCACAAATGCTGCAAGACCCTAGGTCACAGACTGTCCTAAGATAACTATGGACAGGGGCGCCAGCAAAGTAAAAGAGAATTCAGGAGGGGCCCAAGCCCACATTTTGGGATCCATTTGTTAAAGTAGCCATGGAGAACCGGCTCCCAAAATTCTTAAAAACTTAACAAACGGCTCTCGAGAGCCTGTGAGAGCCTGCTCCAGCACACCACTGGTTTCATGTCTCAAGGAATATAAAATATTGGAGACTCTCTAAATGATCAGAAACCTTGAAGCCGAGGTCAGTTTTTCTCTAAATGCTGGTCACCACTGGCTGATCTAGACCCAAATCTTCAGCACCAGCCCCTATCTGTGTACCAGCACTGGATATTTGAGTCTGGGGGTTAATGGATGCCACGGATATTCACTGGTTGTACCCAGTTAACTTAGAACAGCAGCACCTAAGAACATAAGAGTAGCCATACTGGGTCAGACCAATGTTCCATTTAGCCCAGTATCCTGCTTCCAACAGTGGCCAATCCAGGTCACAAGTACCTGGCAGAAATCCAATTAGCAGCAACATTCCAGAATCCCAACGAATAACAAGATTCCAGAACCCCCCAGAGTAGCAAAATTCCGAAATCCCAAAGAGTAGCAACATTCCATGCTACCAATCCTGGACAAGCAGTGGCTTCCCCCATGTCCATATCAATAACAGACTATGGACCTTTCCTCCAGGAACTTGTCCAAACCTTTTTTAAAACCCAGACACACTAACTGCTGTTACCACATTCTCCGGCAACAAGTTCCAGAGCTTAACTATTCGCTGAATGAAAAAAAATATTTCCTCCTGGGTAACTCCTGGCTCCATCCTGTCCCTGGATCACCTGGCATTAAACAGATGGCTCTGCAGCAGTCAGTCAGGATGTTCAGTAACCCTGGCTGGTGGGGACCCAGTCAATACTAGTTAACTGAGCAAAAACATTCCCTGCCCTGTTAACTAGCTCTGAATATTATCCCTCTTAAATTTTCCAGACTCTCTGGATACCTACAGTTCTCAAGACCCATAGGAGCTGCCCCTTTTCACCCCTCATCCAAGACTCAAGAAAGATGGGCTGGATCAGTACCAGTTGGTGGTTCTGTGCTGCCTGACTCCAGAATTTCCCAGTATAATTGTGCATCATGTCAACCATGAAAAGTCAGAACTAAACGTAAGACCACTAAGCACCAAAATGACCTGTGATCACATCCTGGTGGGTGTTAATCAGTCCATTTCCTAAGGTCTTTAGACATTTGTAGGTGTTTATTTTAAGGAGCAGATGAGTAGCCTAATGGTTAGAGCAGCAGGTTGGAAACTGAAAAGCCCAGGTTCAAATCCCACAGCAGCTCCTTGTAAGGGAAAGGGAAATGGGACTTCATATACTGCCTTTCTGTGGTATTTTGCAACTACATTCAAAGCGGTTTACATATATACAGGTACTTATTTTGTACCTGGGGCAATGGAGGGTTAAGTGACTTGCCCACAATCACAAGGAGCTGCAGTGAGAATCGAATCCAGTTCCCCAGAATCAAAGTTCGCTGCACTAACCACTAGGCTACTCCTCTCCTTGGACAAGTCACTTAACCCCCCCCCCCCCCATAGTCTCAGGTCTGATACTTGGCAGATTTTGGCAGCAATGCCAGCCTAACACGCCCCCCTCCCTCTCCATGTTGGACAGCAGTAACACAGTGGTGTCTCCCATTGTGTAGGAGAAGGCAATGACAAACCGCTCCCCCACCATGCCAAAAAAAACCACAAAGGGGGAACAGGGGCTCATCACTGTATGATCACCAGGAGTCAGTCCAACTCAAGGGATCCTGGATCTGGATGTTTTATCAGCGCTTAGTTAGAGCTTCTGATTTTAGGCTTTACAACATCTGGCCTCTGAAGTCCTTCTTGTACCAGGCTCGATTGTTTTATGTCCTATTACTAAGCATTTTGGGATCATAGTTATGCATTTTATGTCTACAAAAATAACAACAATTCCAGAATGCTTACGGGTAACAGATTTAAGAAAAAAGTACCAGATCAACTAGTGTTGTTTGAAAGTACTCCACAATCTTTTGGTGTGATCAGCATGAACATTTTAAACTCTACTTTCAGTACGCAGGAACTGAATATGGATGGCATCTGAAAATCTCAGAGCAGCGACAAGCAAATAGGCAACCTGAAAGATTGGGGGGGAGAGTTTACATTTATTTTTGAGTTGTCAAGAAGCTACCTCTGCTCTGATGAGCTCTCCTTTCTGAATTTATAACCACAAAAGGTCACACACTTCTGGTCCAGACAGCTCTGTCAATTTACACAGAGATTGTACACTGAAAGAGCTCTGCTGTATTACAGACAACAAGAATAAACAACAAGTTCGGCTCCTGGGGTGGGCAGCCCCCTATCAGAAACTAGACTGAAGGTCAGACTCTCCAGTCTCTGATGGAACTTAAAATCTTCACATCTTGTACATTTCTGTACTGGTCAGTGCAGTTTAAAGAACATAAGAGTAGCCATACTGGGTCAGACCAATGGTCCCTCTAGCCCAGTACCCTGTTTTCCAAACAGTGACCAAGCCAGGTCACAAGTACCTGGCAGAAACCCAAATCATGGCAACACTCCATACTATGAATCCCAGGGCAAGCAGTTGCTTCCCATGTCTGTCTCAATAGCACTATGGACTTTTCCTCCAGGAATTTGTCTAAACCTTTTTTAAACCCGGATACGTTAACCGCTGTTACCACCTCCTCCAGCAATGAGTTCCAGAGCTTAACTATTCGTTGAGTGAAAAAATATTTCCTCCTATTTGTTTTTAAAGTATTTCCATGTAACTTTGAGTGTCCCCTAGTCTTTGTACTTTTGGAACGAGTAAAAATCGATTTACTTCTACTCGTTCTACACCACTCAGGATTTTGTAGACCTCAATCATATCTCCCCTCATCCAACTCTTTTCCAAGCTGAAGAGCCCTAACCTCTTTAGCCTTTCCTCATACGAAAGGAGTTGCATCCCCTTTATCATTTTGGTTTCTCTTCTTTGAACCTTTTCTAAATCCGCTATATCTTTTTTGAGATATGGCGACCAGAACCGAATGCTTAAGGTGCGGAAGCACCATGGAGCGATACAAAGGCATTATGGTATTTTTGGTCTTATTCGCCATCCCTTTCCTAATAATTCCTACCATGCTGCTTGCTTTTTTGGCCGCTGCCACACACTGAGCGCAAGATTTCATTGTATTATCTACAATGATACCCAGATCTTTTTTTTTCTTGAGTGCTGATCCCCAAGGTGGACCCTAGCATCAGGTAACTGTGATTCTGATTATTCTTTCCAATGTGCATCACCTTGCATTTGTACACATTAAATTTCATCTGCCATTTGGACGCCCAGTCTTCCAATTTCCTAAGGTCTTCCTGCAATGTTTCACAGTCCGCACGTGTTTTAACAACCTTGAATAGTTTTGTATCATCTACAAATTTGATCACCTCATTCGTCGTTCCGATTTCCATATCATTTATAAATATGTTAAATAGTACCGTTCCCAGTGCAGATCCCTGCAGCACTCCACTGTTCACTCTCCTCCATTGAGGTCTGCGAAGCGAAATGTGCAGGGCACTGCCAATCCTCTGATGCCCAACCTTCCTTACTTTCACTTGCCTAACAGCCTCATTTCTTGCAATGGAGGCCACAGATCCAGCATTTCTTTTACATCGGACACTGCAATCTGAGGATCTCTTCGTCTCTGGCTTTCTTTTTACAGTGTATGCAATCATTTCCCCTTGCAGTACCGCTTTAGCTGTTTCCCAATACAGAATCTCATCAGTTCATGGGATTGATTATACTGTTTAAAGTCATCCTATTTCTCAGTGATATAATCACTAAATTTTACATCAAGATATAAATCTAAAGAGAACTTCCAGTACTGCCCACTTCCCAGCGCCTTCCCCAACTCCAATTCTACCCAAATGAATGTGTGATCCAAGATCTCAGTGGGCCCAACGGTAGCCTCAGTGACCTTGGCAAACATGTCTCCTGTTACTAAAACATCATCTATTCTGAACTGTGTAGAATGTGCCCTGGACAAGTGAGTAAAATCTCATTCTAATGTGTGAAGAACCCTCCATACATCCACCATCTCAAAGAGTGTCACATAACAAGGGTATTCCTTTAGTACAGTCTACTTTTTTAAATGTTGGTCTGGATCTGTGATCCTATTGAAATCCCGTGATAATTTTAGAGAAACCATATATAGATCTATATGGTATAAGGAGCACAGACATTACTGCTACCTCCATGGTGATGGGTGTAATAAAGAAACAACTCTCCACGTTTGTATTAATTTTCTGCTTTTCCCACCATTAAGTCCTTTCGAAATAAAATGATTACTCCTGCTTTCTTTGAGACTGCTGATGACTCTCTCTATATTCTCCCACCTACCTTTTTCATAATTGACCATGTTCTTCTGATCCCAGATGAGTCTCCTGTAATAATGCTATGGAGGCTTTACCTTTTATTCAGAGCTTGCAACATTTTTTTTGGACCTTAATAGGAGAAAAGCTGCCTTCCACATTCCAAGATATAAGTCTCCATCATGCTGCTCTTTATTTGCCACAATTTTCTGTAAAACTGTAGATGGGGGGGGGGGGGGAGTAGCAGCAGGTATGTGTATGGGAGGGGAGAGAGGGAGAAACAGCAGTCTCAGGTGTGTGTATGGGAGGAGGGAGGTGTGCTCTCTGTGCTGGACAGCACTGTGTTTGACAGCCCATGGGGTAAAATCAGTTGGGAAGATACAGAGCCTATCAGTACAGTGCCGGGGAGAACATTCTTTGAAAGTCTAGAATCCACTCAGGGACAGTGAAAGAAAATTCAGTTTCATATCTAAATGCTAATGGAAAGGGCAGTCAGAAAACTGCCAGCAAGGCAGCAAATTACCCACTGGATTCTGTGTTTGCCGGTTTTTATGCATGAGAGCATCAGAATGCCCTGTGCCAGGTTCCCCTCAGCCCATTCTGTTCACAGGGAAATAGGGCCTGGGGAGGCTTTTATGCTTCAGATTCAGGAGCAGCCTGGCTCCAGAATTTACACATTAAAACAAAGTACCAGCAGCCCTGATCTGATTAGAGACTCATTTATTTTCTGGTCGTTAATAATTTTTGTAATAAAATATCGTGTGCCTCTCTGAGTTAGTAGGAGTTTATTGGCACAAATTTCCCAGCACACTGGTGTGAGTCTGTGCTTGGAACATAAATTATTCCTCTCTTATCATCCCCCTATTCATTTTTCATGCTGCCATTGCTGGATTGCCAGAAGCTAAGCCTGCCCGGGAGTGTGATTTCATACGGCAAGATAGAAAGGTCCAGCTTTAATGACACAACCCTGAGCTCTTCCCAGCAGAGTCCCTTAGAGTAAGGTGCTGCTGCTCCAGGGGGAGTTAACATACTGTGTCAGCCATCAAAATAAGAGAGATCAGACAGGCAGCACCCTGCCAGCTCCTGTCACCTGTCTGCTGAGCAGGACAGGCTGTAAAATGCAGAAGGTACCTCTCAGCCCATTCTATGCCAGTTCATGTCTCAGCAGATCTTCCTTAGGTTCACCTAAGAGCCCCATGTTCCTGGGGCCTTGAGATTCCTGTACAACCCTCCCCCCCCCCCCCCCCCCCCCAATGAAGACAGGCAGTTATCTCTTATGCAGGCTACAGAGAAGTGATTTGTATGTAGGAGATGCCCTTTAAAGAGTCTCTAGAACCTGCCTCCCAAATACAGCCTGAAGAAATTCCCTTAGCCAAACATCACATACAACCCTAACCTCAGCAGAGAATATCTCATGGAGGGAGAAGTGTCAGTGTTTCTATGGGGAGGATGTTTAATAAGTAGGAGCCAGTCCTGGGGGTGGCAGCTGCAGCACTCGCTCTTATTAGCAAACCTGGGAGGGGGATGTACAATGTGGGGGCAAATCCATAACCAGGTGCCTCCATTTGGGCACCCCAAGGACGCGTGGTGAGAGCTTATTCTATACTGGCATCTGGGGCACCCACACTCTGTTATATGTTTAAATGATTTTATTAATATTTCAGCATATTAATCATACAGTACATTTCACTAAACACAAATCACAAACGAATTATGCTGTATAAATCCAGCACATTACTAAACAAGTTTCTAAAACTTAACATTTTCTTCCCCCCTCCTACCCCTGCCCCCCCCAACCATATAATGATGATACAACTAAATAGTCAACAGACTCAATATACTGAGTTACAAACAAACCTATCTCCGTCACATCACAGTAATAACCACATCATCAGCATTTTACTCTTCCCTCCCCTTCTTAGCCACTCTCAATACAACTACCCAGACTCTGTTATAAAATACTAGCATAACCCGGTATCAACGCGTCTTACATTTATACATCCGCAGTTAAACCAGACATAGAGCTGGTGTCAAGTGCCAGGACAGCTTTTACAAAAGTGCAAAGGAGGCAGCTGCCCTGGGCTCTGCTTAACAGAGCTGCTTTTACTTATGGAGCCAACTCTGGTCCTGCATCTTCCTTCCCTCCTAGCTGCTCCCCAGGGATAAAAAGTATTACATATGCACAGAGCTGTAAATATATTAAAAAAAGATTAATTTAAATTATCTCCCCTCCCCCCTACTCCTTGGAGGAGGGGAGCTGTTGCCAGCATCAGGAGAGTACCAGAGGCCTCAAGGGGAAGAGGAGGGTGTGTGGAGCCCCATTATGCAGGCTGCCAGCTCTGGCAGTAGCCAGCAGCAAAGAGAGGAGGGACAGCAGCTGTCCCCATGAACCTAGAAGTACTCCAGGAGGTGGGTCACAGTTGCACTCCAGACTGTGAGTGTGGGGGGGGGGGGGGTGAGTGGGCAGCCATGCACCTGCATGGGAAAAGCATAGGGACAGACAACAGGACATAAGATGAGGCAGGAGCCCTAGATGGATATGAAAATCACACCAATCATGAGGCCCCAAGCGGAGGTGCAGCCCCAGAAGTAGGTAGGGCTGCTTGGGCCTACACCGGGCAATTCAAGCAGCCCTGGTGGGCACAGGCAGAAAGAGGGCTGCAGACAAGCTCAAGAGAAGGCTCCAGGCAGGCTCCTGGGCTAAAAAGGGGCAGCAGGAACAGGAGGAGGTTGCTGGCAGGCAAGCCAAGGGACGGGACGGAGCAGAAAGCCCAGGCAGAGAAAAAAGATAAAGGCAGCAACTTGGTTCCCTGAGCAGAAGAAAAGAGAGCTGCCAGTTGCACCCCTTAGAGAGAAAGAGCTGCAGACAAGCCCAAAAGAGGGGCTGTCAGCAAGCCTGGAGAGCTGGTGAGTCCTGAGGTAGGGCTAAGAAGAGTGCTGGTGTGTGGGCAATGCAGGTCCAAGGAGTGCTAAGCAGGGGGGGGGGGGGGGAGAGAGACACAGCAGGCAGCAGGTGCTGAGAGGGAGAGTCGGGCACAGAGAAAAGAAGGACCAGGTCAGGGCTGCCCAGAGTGAAACAGGGCATGCTAGGCTACAAAGAAGCCAGAGCGGAGCCATGCAGCTGGGGCCCCAAACCTGTGGAAGAAGCCCAAATCCTGAGAGAGGCTTGACTGTGAGTGCTTGCTCCCAATAGTCTGACTGTAAGTGCCTGCCCTGAAGAGAGGGAGAGCACTTGAGTCTGAACCCATGCCCTGAGGAAGGGCCAAGAGCATCTGCCCAGAACAGAAAGAGCCTGCCTTGAAACGAAGACCCAAGAGCCCAACTGTAAGTGCCTGCCTCTTAGGAGCCCAACCTAAGTGCCTGCCAGTGTGAGCTGTGGGGTTCAGAGGCACGTGCATAAAGGAATGAGAGGAAAGAGGCACATGCTGGGGGGGGGGGGGGGTAGCTAGGGATTCTCTCACTTATTCTTTTATTTAAATCTAGTTAGCTATACACAGTTTTCCTGCCAAAGAAGACAATGACTAAGCCTAGAGTGCACACACGAGAAGAGGGAGTCAGACCTTTCCTTTTTTTAACTTGTTGAGTTAATGTAGTAGGTTCCTTCACCAAGGAACCCACTACACTAACTGGCCACTTTCAAGAAGAGTGGAACAGAGACCAACCATCAAAGGTACTCAATGCAAGAGCGGTGAGCTAGTGAAGATAGTGTAAAAGAGGTAGTACCTATCTGTACACACAGACTAACAGTAATAAAGTACCTCATCTAGCATTACAGTACAAGTTTGAGCTGTATTACACAAATAGAGTTTAATTAAGAGTAATGGTGTGTGAAGACTTACTTTGACTGTGAACTGTTAACTGAGAATATTGAGATTTGTTACGATGATATCCTTAAGAATACTCAAGCTTCTAAATATTTGTGAACAATAACTGGAATTGTAACATCTACCATCTAGTCAGGTCATGTGTTACATGTTATTTATTTATTAAACCTATTATCCTATAATAAATACCATATTTTCTCCTTGTCAAATCCCTTGGTTGAGTGGAATTTATTTGGGGAACTCTCTTGGACATTTGCAGTCTGTACATATGAGTGTAATACACTACTCTTCCACTAGGGGGGGGGTTACAGAGCTACTGACTGATGGCTCCACCCCTTAAGTACATAAGTAGTGCCATAGTGGGAAAGACCAAAGGTCCATCTAGCCCAGCATCCTGTCACCGACAGTGGCCAATCCAGGTCAAGGGCACCTGGCACGCTCCCCAAACGTAAAAACATTCCAGACAAGTTATACCTAAAAATGCGGAATTTTTCCAAGTCCATTTAATAGCGGTCTATGGACTTGTCCTTTAGGAATCTATCTAACCCCTTTTTAAACTCCGTCAAGCTAACCGCCCGTACCACGTTCTCCGGCAACGAATTCCAGAGTCTAATTACACGTTGGGTGAAGAAAAATTTTCTCCGATTCGTTTTAAATTTACCACACTGTAGCTTCAACTCATGCCCTCTAGTCCTAGTATTTTTGGATAGCGTGAACAGTCGCTTCACATCCACCCGATCCATTCCACTCATTATTTTATACACTTCTATCATATCTCCCCTCAGCCGTCTCTTCTCCAAGCTGAAAAGCCCTAGCCTTCTGATGTCACTTGGTGTTTCTGAGGGGCAGGAACCAGCAGAGGCTGCCAATAATAGCTTAGACTGACAGATGCTCTATGCCTTTGTGCCATTTTTTTAAATCCCCTGGAAGCCAAGTAAACTATGCTGCTGGACCAGGGGGCCCCATCCAAAAAGTTTGCCTAGGGCCTTATGGGCGGTTAATGCCACAGGACTGCACATACTTTACGTATTCTGTAAATTATAGTGGCAGCCCTGCCTATGTTCTGCCCATGTGAATGCTTCCTTGCATTTACACACTCCCTTAGAGAACAGTGTTTAAGTCCATACTAGCACTTAAGCACATTTTATACTTACCGCAAAAGAGCTAGCATTCTGTACATTTACCCTACAAGCAGCCGTCCAGTTATGGGACTGCCCTTCGCTGTTCTGCCAGGTTCCCTCACTATGCTGCTGCTTATTCTAGTCTCCAAACAGGCTACATTTTTCGGTTAAATAAAGGAAAGGGTTAAACCAGGCAGTGCTGTGCCCAAACTAAGAACTTTAGATCTGCCCGGGGAAGAAAGCGTTAATTTGATCCCCATTCCGTCTCGGGTTAGAGCTCTTTCACTCTCGGCGGCCCGGGCAGTCAGGGGTTAAAGCTGCTTCTGGATTTGCCGTAAATCCTCAGCTGCAGGCTTCTATTGATTTTTTCCGTGCGATGTGAAACCAGCAATCAGCTTTGTGGTCTGAAATTGCCCTGAAACCGGAGCTGAGACGTCAATGAGCCGCCGACACGTTTCAATTAGCAAGGCCGCCCTGGCCGCGCTGTCCCCCGGGGCCGCTCACGCCCCACAGCCGCCTCCAGACGCGCTGGGCAGCGGTCCAGCCTTAAAGCGGCGACACCACCTCGGCCTCTTAAAGGGGCAAGGACCTGCCTCTGCTCCTGAAAACAAGAGATGATGAACAGATTGAATGGCTTTATTACTTCTGCTGAAAACTGGATTCCTGGCAGACTGTGATCCTCTTTCATAGCTTCACAGAAGAATCCTCAGGGGCAGCAGAGCAACTTTTAGTTGAGAGAACCAAATATAAAAAGCTTCCCTCCCTGCCCCCAGCTCACTGCTTATTGATGTTGTGTGGGCAAAAAAAGTGGTAGGGCCATGGCCCCAGTGGCCCACTGCATTCCACTGCTTGATGCGCCCTTTGACAAGTGACTATCTAGATGTCATTCTGGCCCCACACTGCCGAACGTGAAACAAGCCTTTTAGGCTCACACCTTGGGCATGTGAAAGGACTACCAGTACCTTTGCTTGTTGTGTATACCCATTTTAAGTGATACCTTTTCCCCAGATTCAAGGAGTCATTTTATAAAGAATTCACATCATTTCACAAACACAAAGCAGCTAGAAACCTCTCCCTCTGCTGCTTTTACAGTTTTCAGGAAAAGGCTTTTAGCCAATGTCTGAGGCTGGGAGAAAGCTTTGGTGGGTATGCCTATGGGATGCAGGGCCAGTGGTCCGAAGACCCGGGACACATGTAAGCTCCTAAAACAAAGCTAAACCAACCTGGAGCAGTAATAATACTTCAGAAGCAGAGCTTAGCCTCCCTACAATCAAGCATTGTTTTCATCTTTTTCCAGGTTAAAAGACAGTGACAGTCAATGTAGGAAATCAAATCAGCTGCAGTTGGAATTTGTGCTAATTGGTTCATGCATCTGCTCCTGCAGATTTTTCTTCAGTTCCAAGGTTCACAAATATTCTGAAGCACACTTCAGCCCAGTTTGAAATGTCTGATGGATAATCAATTAAAACTTCTAAACTAGGTCAAGCTCCTCACATCCCAGCACTGCCCCCCTCCCTCCACCTTGGTTAATAAATATGAGAAGGCAGGACAGACCCAAACAAAAACAAGGAGGGGGGGGGGAGGAATACCTGAGAGTATCCTACACCTTATGTCCAACATTGAAACATGAACCTGCTTTTTGGCCAGTGTGGGCGAAGTGGATGGAAAGCCCTCCCTGAAATTAATTCAGAGGCCTCAGTGCAGCTTGGCCTTCTAAAGGTCTACCAAAGTCTGACCCTCATTAAGCTACCTGACCCCCACATACTTTAATCAGAGCCTGGTTGCCTAGCTGCTGCTGAGCAGAGAGCCAAGCCATGTCTGAACAGGCAGAGAAAAGCCTAAAATTATCCCCAGCCACTAGCAGGCTCCTCTCGTTCCCGGTAAGGTCAGCCACAGGCCAGCACCAAGTATGCATTACACCATTCCAGCCCAGAGGATAAGCAGAGGGCTAAGAGCCTCATTACTGAGAATGTCTTCATCTTCAGACACCCAACTACTGTTCATTCACAAAGACAAATGCAGGTGCATAGACAACAACAACAACAACAAAAAAAAAGTTCACTGCACTGCTCAGAAGCAAACAATTTGCATATAGGGAAATGAACAGGGGAACTGCAAGCAGGGCTTAATTTGTCCACAAAAGGACATTAAATCCTGATTATAACATTGTCCTCATCCCTAAAACCACAAAGGTGTTATCTACATCCTGTAAGCAAAGAGGGTGGTTAGAGTTAGACCAGCTGACATTAACATGACCCCCACCCACTTTCCTATTCCTGTCTCTGGGAGGGGAATCAAAGGGTGAGCCATAGGAGAGGGGATGGGTACTACCAAGTTTTAACCCCATGCCTGGGCCCTGGATTATTAGGTGAAGGCAGACGTGGCCAGGGGAGCTTGGAAGTGGCTGAAAAGGGTCCTTGTGCTCCGTTCCTTACATCTCACCCATTGTTTTGCATGTTAATAAATAGGTTCTGTAGTCTCTGGTTGTTTGTAAAGTTGTTAGCGGAAAACCTGAACCAGTCATGGGGATGCAGAGAACAAGTATGGTGAAATCCACCATGGAACCACTGGCACCAATCAGAGGACAGCGTCGGCTGGCAGTGTTCTAGGTGGAGGCATTTCAGGCTCCTTGGGACCCCTTCTGAGGAACGTGGAAGGGAAGCCAGCTAGTTCAGGGGATGGACAACCATGATCCTCAAGGGCCACAACCCAGTCATGTGGTCAAGATGAGATCTATTTGCATACGGTGGAAGCAGTACATGCAAATCAAACTCATGTATATTCATTGTGGAAATCTTGAACACCTCACTGGGTTGTGGCCCTCAAGGACTGTGGTTGCCCACCTCTAAGCTAGGGGGTGGCTAAAGCAAGCTAACAGCCCAGTGGAGCAAAAGCATAGGCCAGCTGTGTGCAGGAGGCTGGCTTTGTAGCTTACTCTGGGGGCTGAGGGTTTGAATTGAATCCGGGTTAGGTCCAGTCCCAATGATCTGGCTTAGAGCTAAAGAATCAAATAAAACTGTGACCTGTTTAAATCCATAAGGGAAAGGGAAATGGGACTTGATATACTGCCTTTCTGAGTTTTTTTTTTTGCAACTACATTCAAAGCGGTTTACATATATTCAGGTACTTATTTTGTACCAGGGGCAATGGAGAGTTAAGTGACTTGCCCAGAGTCACAAGGAGCTGCAGTGGGAATTGAACTCAGTTCACCAGGATCAAAGTCCACTGCACTAACCACTAGGCTACTCCTCCACTTAGCAGTATCAGTGTCATTATTGCCATATACAAAAGAGGTAGTAGAAATTTGCTGGTGGGGAGGTCAGGGAAGTGGAAAAGATTTGCCAGTGCCTGTGTTACAATCACAGCAGGTCTATCTGTGGTCCTTCCTTGTGCTGTCAGCTACCAGAAGGCTGAAAAGCAGTGGACTGAGCTGAAGCATTCTGTCTTCTAAAAACAAATTAGGGAGTGAATCCAGCATCACCCCAACCACCAAACTCCCTTCCAACATATGAAGCAAACCAGAAACAGACCCAAATGGTACCTCCACTCATTCAATAGCTACTGTGCTAAGGCTTCAAGTCTCCACATAACAAGCATCTTTCCTTCAAGGTGGGAGCCTTAAAATTGTTCTTCTCACAAAAACTACAACTTAAAGGAGAAACATAATTCTGGTGATGTGCACAGAGGACTAAAGGAGTTTAGGAGCGAAGATTGATAAAACATAATAAAGACCTCTGCTCAGTACTATTCACTCTCCAGAGGAAATCTGCTCAGGACCTGAGGTTAAATCTTGTCAGGAATTATACTGACAGGGAACCTTGGCAGAAAGTCCTGCACAGTGCCAGCTTAACTACTGGACCAGGTGATTAAGGGCATCAAATACCCAGCCTCTGACCTCACATGGCCTAGAGGTTAAGCCTTTTCTCACCCTGCCAGTCCAATCTCTCCCCTTCCTCCTCCCCCCACCTCCTGTCTCCTCTGATACAAATTTCCTAAGGGCAGGATGTGGTAGAGGGAAAATCCAGGGGCTGGCTAAAGACAGCCTGTCATGCTGCTGCTGCTGCTGCATTTTACAGGACCATGAGGGAATGAGAGAAGTGAAGGAGCAGTGCCAGACCCACAGGGAGGGGAAACAGAGGAGGGCTGAGAAGATAAATCTGCAGGGGAGGTATGAGAGGGAGGGGGCGCCGGAAGTGATACAATAGGGGGCAGGGGCGCCCCCCAAAGCAAGTTAGCTCAGGGTACCACTGTCTCTTGAGCAAGCTCTGGGCCTGTAGGTCTTACTGAAGCTGCACCCTGAGCTGAGATGGCATGGTGAGGGTGAGGGTGAGGACAGCTCATAGCTCCCCACAGGAAGTGTGTACGGTACATCAGGGCTGAAGCAGCACCTTTCCTCCACCACTTACTCACTGCGAAGAATGCTGAACTTTGGCATGTAAGGCAGGAGCTGGAGAAAGGAAACGTTTAGATGTGTGAAGGGGAATCAGAATCAACAGCAAAGCCAAAGAAAATGTAGAAATACAACTAAAGACCAAAGACCTGAGATGGGGGACAGGAGGAAAGCAGCAAACTGCCCCGTTCTGCAGGCTGTTGTAACATTCAATTGCATTGTAACCATGGCACTGTTTATGTCTTTATCATTAAACTATAAGAAAGCAACAGCCAGTAGGAAATCTGATGTCCCAAAACACAGTGTATGCTGTGTGGCTGGATTAATTAAAGAGTGAAGAGACATTAGTTTGGGCAATTAATATTCAATGCAAAGAAGTGCAGAGCGATGCACTGTCACACCAATGATCAGAAGCCCCATACTGTTCCAAACAGCGCTCTAAAATTAGGGCAGAGCAATAACGCCCCTGTGATCAGAGCTAACAGCATGCAAATTTAGGCAGGCTATGAGCTCTGATCATAGCGATACTTCTGCAGGAGGACTGTCCTCCTGCAGAAGTATCGCTATGATCAGGCACAATCCAAGGCACAATCCTCCCACAGAAACTGTTTGACAGTTCTGGGCTGTCAAAAAAAAAAAAAAAAGCCTGGACCTGTCAAACACCAATGCGATCTGCAGGTCCAGAGGACCTCCAGCCTCTCCACACACCCCCCCCCCCAACAGCAATCCTGGTGGTCTAGTGCCCCTGTACCCCGGCAAGAGACTCGACCCCCCCCCCCAACAGAAGAGAGGACTGGAGGTCCCTTATATTGAAGTGAAACCCCATCCAGCGCAACCCAGGATGCACAGGGCAGGATGCCGCCATTTTGAGGTGGTGCTGGAAGGAGGAGGGAGTAGCATTCCCTCCTCCATTGTTTAAAGGAATGGGGGGGGGGGGTTGGAGCCTCTAGACCACCAGGTGGGGGGGGGGGTGATAGACCTCCAGCCCTCTTCTGTCAGGGGGTGGGGGGGTCAGGGTCAAGAGGGCGGTTACTAAAATGGTCAGTGGTCTTTGTCATAATGTGTATGGGGACAGACAAAGATCTTAATATGTATATTTTGGAAGAAAGGCAGGAGATGGGAGATATGATAGAGATGTTTACATACCTATGTTGCATAAATGCACCGGAGGACAGTCTCTTTCAATTGAAAGGAAGCTCTGGAATGAGGGGGCATAGGATTAAGGTGAAAGAGTTGAGACTCAGAAGTAACCTGAGGAAAACGTTCTTCATAGAAAGTGTGGTGAGTTAATGGAATGGCCTCCCGGTGGAGATGGTGGAGACAAAAACACTATCTGAATTCAAGAAAGCTTGGGACAAATACATAGGATCCCTAAGGGAGAAGAAGGGATCATGGGCGTAGTTTGACTGTTTCATTTGGGGGGGGGGGCAAATGGGGTGGAGCATATTAGCATATTCATTTGCATATATATATATATATATATATATATATATATATATATATTCAAATGAATATGCTAATATGGAGGAAGGAAGGAGGAAGGTAAAAAGAGCTGCCCGTCCTGTTTCTTTCCATCCCCTTCTCTTCCCCTCCCCACTCTATCCAGTGTCTCCCTCCCCCTTCAAAGCATCTCCCAAACGACAACGTGGATGCAACAGCAGCAGCTCACACAGGTTTGCTTGCTGTGCTTGTGAACGGCGACAGTTGCGTGGGGGAGTGGAAATGGCTTCCTTACTTCTGTTACAGTGGACGCCTATCTCCTGGCTCACTCCACTCCCGAAGCTGCAGAGGCGAACGGGTGGGTGGGAAAGCAGCAAGCAAGCAGCCACGCTGAACTCCGTCCTTCGCTTCCTGAATCCTGCCCTCTCTCTGCGTCCCGCCTTCCTCTGATGTCATTTCCTTTGGGGCGGGCGGGAGGCTGAGAGGGCAGGATTCAGGAAGCGAAGGATGGAGTTCAGCGTGGCTGCTTGCTTGCTGCTTTCCCACCCGCCTGTTCGCCGCTGCAGGAAAGAACTTGTCTTCGTCGTCTTGGTCATTTGGGGGGCCCCCCCAGTCTACGCCATGGAAGGGATAGTAGATGGTATGGCTGGGTGGACTGGATAGGCCATATGGTCTTTATCTGCCTTCATTTTTCTCTGTTTCTGTCTCACTTCGTATAATGAAATAATTCCTTGTATTTCTGTAATGTGTGTAACTACAATCATATATATATATATATATATATATATATATATATATATATATATATATATATATATATATATACAGTGGTGGAAATAAGTATTTGATCCCTTGCTGATTTTGTAAGTTTGCCCACTGACAAAGACATGAGCAGCCCATAATTGAAGGGTAGGTTATTGGTAACAGTGAGAGATAGCACATCACAAATTAAATCCGGAAAATCACATTGTGGAAAGTATATGAATTTATTTGCATTCTGCAGAGGGAAATAAGTATTTAATCCCTCTGGCAAACAAGACCTAATACTTGGTGGCAAAACCCTTGTTGGCAAGCACAGCGGTCAGACGTCTTCTGTAGTTGATGATGAGGTTTGCACACATGTCAGGAGGAATTTTGGTCCACTCCTCTTTGCAGATCATCTCTAAATCATTAAGAGTTCTGGGCTGTCGCTTGGCAACTCGCAGCTTCAGCTCCCTCCATAAGTTTTCAATGGGATTAAGGTCTGGTGACTGGCTAGGCCACTCCATGACCCTAATGTGCTTCTTCCTGAGCCACTCCTTTGTTGCCTTGGCTGTATGTTTTGGGTCATTGTCGTGCTGGAAGACCCAGCCACGACCCATTTTTAAGGCCCTGGCGGAGGGAAGGAGGTTGTCACTCAGAATTGTACGGTACATGGCCCCATCCATTCTCCCATTGATGCGGTGAAGTAGTCCTGTGCCCTTAGCAGAGAAACACCCCCAAACATAACATTTCCACCTCCATGCTTGACAGTGGGGACGGTGTTCTTTGGGTCATAGGCAGCATTTCTCTTCCTCCAAACACGGCGAGTTGAGTTCATGCCAAAGAGCTCAATTTTTGTCTCATCTGACCACAGCACCTTCTCCCAATCACTCTCGGCATCATCCAGGTGTTCACTGGCAAACTTCAGACGGGCCGTCACATGTGCCTTCCGGAGCAGGGGGACCTTGCGGGCACTGCAGGATTGCAATCCGTTATGTCATAATGTGTTACCAATGGTTTTCGTGGTGACAGTGGTCCCAGCTGCCTTGAGATCATTGACAAGTTCCCCCCTTGTAGTTGTAGGCTGATTTCTAACCTTCCTCATGATCAAGGATACCCCACGAGGTGAGATTTTGCGTGGAGCCCCAGATCTTTGTCGATTGACAGTCATTTTGTACTTCTTCCATTTTCTTACTATGGCACCAACAGTTGTCTCCTTCTCGCCCAGCGTCTTACTGATGGTTTTGTAGCCCATTCCAGCCTTGTGCAGGTGTATGATCTTGTCCCTGACATCCTTAGACAGCTCCTTGCTCTTGGCCATTTTGTAGAGGTTAGAGTCTGACTGATTCACTGAGTCTGTGGACAGGTGTCTTTCATACAGGTGACCATTGCCGACAGCTGTCTGTCATGCAGGTAACGAGTTGATTTGGAGCATCTACCTGGTCTGTAGGGGCCAGATCTCTTACTGGTTGGTGGGGGATCAAATACTTATTTCCCTCTGCAGAATGCAAATAAATTCATATACTTTCCACAATGTGATTTTCCGGATTTAATTTGTGATGTGCTATCTCTCACTGTTACCAATAACCTACCCTTCAATTATGGGCTGCTCATGTCTTTGTTAGTGGGCAAACTTACAAAATCAGCAAGGGATCAAATACTTATTTCCACCACTGTATATACACACACACACATACACACCCTCCTCACTTACCCTCTAAAGGCAGAGGAGGAGGATTGCTAATCCATAAAGGCTTTGAGCAAGGATCTGAAGGTGGGATCAGTTCAGAGGAAAGGTGAGAAGAGGCCAATGCTGACCGCTCTCTGTTGAATGGTGGAGCTACAAAAGATATTGAAAAAAAACGTTGTTCTTTTCAAATTAAACATTCCTGAAAACCATAAAAAGTAACCAAACACTACGTAGTTAATGTTTATTTCTTAAGAGTTTTGTTGGTTTCTATATTGACCTGGAAATATCTAAGGACACAGAAGGGAGACAGGAGGCTTACAGCCTATACAGAAATGCCCCGAATCCCAGATAGAGGAATCCTAATGCTAGCAGCAGGTCTGGATACCATCACTGTCATGGAGGAATGGTAGGATATAGGCTATCCTCTTCTCAGAAAGGGCAAGGTGAGTAGGAAAAGGGAAAGAATTACAGGAAAACAACAGAAATGCAGGGAACACAACAGGGGTGGGAGAGCTGGAAAAGCTAGCTTACAGGAGACAAAGACACTGGTGGGAGCAGTTCACTTTCAACACAGAGAAAAGTGGGCAAATGTTGCAGAGGATCAGGGGAGGAAGGCAGGTAAGAGGAAACAAAACAGTGCCTCCTAAAGGTTAGGGCCCTTTGGTCATCTAGCCTGGACTACAATATGGAGGGTTAACATCCTGCCACTAAACCATTATGAAAATATGAACATATTACAGCCATAGACAAAGCAGGAGGAATAGCCCTCTTGTGAAAAATTAAATACATTTGTAAAAGGAAGGTGAATAGCTAAGTCAGTGAGGCAGACATATTACTAAAGAAAGAGGCAATAGATGGGGTCATGAGAGGAGTGTATTCAGGATGACTGGAAGAGAGGGGAATCCTGAACAAATCATTCTGCTCAGTCTCCCTATTTTCTGCGTGTTATCCACTACGGCTCTGTCGTCCACTCTGAGGCCAATGTATTAATCTGTGCTTTACAGCCATAAACATTTTTCGAGTTCAGAGCCATAACCAAATTGTATGGACATGCTGCACACAAACACTGCTTTGGGTGGATCTCTTCATAAAGGCAGTTAATAAAGCCCAATAAATAAACAAACAGAGCAAGAATTAGGCATTAGAACAATTGCTCTGGGTCCTAAGCTACAGGGGCCCCAACCTTGCATGAAGCTGAAGGAGATGCAACCACATTTCAGCCCTGAGCCCGAGAACACTGACTCTGCAAACACATTATTTCCAAACATAGGAGAGGCCACCAGTTGCCATTGAAACATGCACAAATTTTATTGGGACCTGAAGGAGGGGTGTGTGTGTGTGTGTGTGTGCATCAGGAATGCTATTCCACACACATATAAGATAAGCTGAAAGAAATAAATCACCTCTGTCATAAAACTCAAGGCAATTTACAACGTAATAGAATATCACAAACGTTGAAATACACCTCAGATCAGAAATGAACCACTCACTCACTATTATGGCATTATATAATTTCTGGGTCCAGTTCTTTACCTTTCATTTAACAGCGGTGGCACCTCCCCCTAGCCCTGCATTCAGTAATGCGACTGCTTCAGCTCCCCAGCTCGTTTTTTTTCAATGTGTTCACCCGTCCTATTAAATAAAACAATAAAGACAGGGACTATACCAATTTGTCTCGGGCCCATGCTTCCCAATCCAGAATTGACTATTGGTTATTATTTTCTAATGCATAAGATGCATCTCTGATCAGGCTTTGATATGGTGTTCTTTGGAGATTGGTGCCCCTACTGACAAACCGTTTCAATGGCGGTTTCCAGTTGTATTGGGATGTGAGTTCCAAGACTACCTTTTGCGTCAATGGTCTGAGAATCAATTCCATAATGCTGTTCACCAAGATAATCTGGTGCTTTATCGGGAGGCTGCTAAAGCGTTGCTTTGGGGTGCAATAGTAGCCTACACTAGTTTTAAAAAGAGAGCCCGAGATAGGGAGATTTTAAGTCTTGAGTCTCAAGTCACTGCACAACACCTTCTTTTTGGGGCTCAGCCTACTCCTCAACAGAAGAGTCATCTGTTGGAAGCACAGGCCACCCTTAATGAGCTTCTTCCTCTACAACATCAGCAAAATTCGCCCTTTCCTCTCTGAGCACACCACCCGAACTCTCATCCACTCTCTCATTACCTCTCGCCTTGACTACTGCAACCTACTCCTCACTTGCCTCCCACTTTGCCATCTATCCCCCCTTCAGTCCGTTCAGAACTCTGCTGCACGACTTATCTTCCGCCTGGACCGATATACTCACACCACCCCTCTCCTCAAATCACTTCACTGGCTTCAGATCAGGTACCGCATACAGTTCAAGCTTCTCCTACTAACCTACAAATGTACTCGATCTGCAGCCCCTCCCTACCCTCATCTCCCCTTACGTTCCTACCCGTAACCTCCGCTCTCAAGTCAAATCCCTCCTTTCAGTACCCTTCTCCACCACCGCCAACTCCAGGCTTCGCCCTTTCTGCCTCGCCTCACCCCATGCTTGGAATAAACTCCCTGAGCCCATACGCCAGGTCCCCTCCCTGCCCATCTTCAAATCCTTGCTCAAAGCCCACCTCTTCAATGTCGCCTTTGGCACCTAACCACTATACCTCTATTCAAGAATTCTACACTGCCAACATTTCGTCCTTTAGATTGTAAGCTCCTTTGAGCAGGGACTGTCCTTTTTGTTTAAACTGTACAGCGCTGCGTATCCCTAGTAGCACTCTAGAAATGTTAAGTAGTAGTAGTTCTTCATGTGCAAATGGTTGAATCCATGCAATATTACAAATATCAGCTCTATCTACATGGAAATAAACATGGTAGGCTTCTGGCCAACCTCATTAGATAGTCTAAAGGACTGTGAGTTATTTCACAAATAGATAAAAGCGGGGTGGGGGGGGGGCAGGGGGTTATTAGTGCACACAGACTGAGAGAGAGTAGCAGTTTTTCAGGATTATTATAAACATCTTTATGCTTGTCCCTCTGACGGAGATCTAGAAAGCAATGTTCATTTGGAACATTTTATTTTGCCAATAAATCTCCTCTGGTTCTAAAGATAAGATTAATGCCCCAATTACAGCTGAGGAGGTTGCCTTGGTCATTGAACAGAATGCCTTGGATAAAGCTCCAGGCCCTGCTGGATTCAAGGTGGAATTTGATAAGATTCTCAGTTCCTTGATTGTACCTACCTTGCAGTCTTTTTTTGGAGAGGTTGGCCACGCCTTCTCTGTTGGTCAGTTTTGACTCAGTGAAGGTGTTCAACCATGTGAACTGGGACTTTCTCTTTGCTACTTTGCGTAAGTATGGTATAGAGGATTTTTTCTGGAAGCAGTGCCAGCTCTTTATGCATCACCCATGGCTGTGTTCTGGGTGAATAGTGTTCTTTCTGGACCCTTTGACATTCAGAGAAGCAAGTGTCAAGGGTGTTCACTCTTGCCCTTGTTTGTCCTCTCTTTGGATCCCCTTACTCAAGAGATCTTGGCTAATCCATATATCAAAGGGTACGGATTAGTACTCAAGAATTCAAGCTTTCAGCTTTTGCAGATGATCTCCTGGTTCACCTTGTGGAGCTCTGCCACTCTGTTGGCGCTGATGTACAGCCTTTACCAAATGCAGTGATTTTTCAGGATTTAGGTTGAACCTCGACAAGTCCTTGGCATTACCTACTGTGGTCTGGGTACAGCATTGTTGGGAGGGTTCTCTTCCCTTGAAGTGGGAGCCTACATCCTTTCACTACTTAGGCATTAAGGTACCTTATAAAACCTCTTTGATTCACAATGTTAACTTCTCGCATCTTTTAGACTATATGAAGGAATATTTGACTAGATGGATGTCCCTTCCCATCTCTGTTCACAGCACCTTTTTAATATGGTTTTAGTTCTTAAATGGCTATTACACTCTGCAATTGTTGCCTCTTAGGTTGTTGAAACAAGATTTGCTCTCCTCATAGAAGCTTGTCTCCAAATTTTTGTTGCAATGGCAAGAAACCGAAAACACCCTTTAAATATTTGCAGGGTTCATAGAAATATGGGGGTCGGGGCTTCCCCAATTTGAAGAAATATAATTTGGCCTGTTTGCTTAGATATTTGGGAGATTGCTTTCTTGAAGAGCAGACATATGCCTAGGAGTTATGAGCTGGCCTATCATCCATGGCATATTTACTCTCTTTTGCACAGCCCATTGCAAACCTTACCACAGTATTTGTGCATCAGTATTTTACTACACTCTTTGAGAGATGTTTGGTGGGATTTTGTGTCTTGTTGTTGGGGGGGGGGGGGGGGAGGGGGCCTTGGGTACCCAATCTGTTACCTCTTTTTGATCATTTGCAATTCTATCCGGGAAATGATAATGCTAGTTTCCGCCATTGAACAGCAAACAGGGGATTCTCCCAAGGTTGGCGTTCCCTTTACAGGCTCGTTTGATGGAGTTCTTTGATGCCTTTCAGGATGGTGGCTTATCAGTCTCCTCTCTTCATGGAGCCTTGCAAGGGCTTTCTCCATTCCACAGTCATGCTGAGCTTCAGGCCAGATGGTGTCAAGAATTAAGGTTCCCCCCACCCCCGATTCTCTAGATTTTGGTCAATTGATTCATCATATACCAGAAGCTTCCATTAGTGCTGAATTACATGAATGACAATTTTGCTTGTTACATTGGGCATATTTTACACAAGGAGTATTCAAGGCAGGAGGCTTGGATACACCTATGTGTCACAAATACCATCAGAGGGGTTGATTCTTTTTTCATGCCTTTTGGAGCTGTTCGGAAATAAAGCTTTTCTGGAGAGTCCTATTGCTTCATATGGGGAATCTATTCCATTCTCTCCAGTGGGGGTACTTCTGGACAACTATTAGGCCTTTCGTCTTCATAATCGTTTTGAAAATCTCTTGCTCCAGAAGGCAGGGATGTTGGGTAAGCGGGCTATTTTGGGAGTGTGGATCAATGATGAAACCCCATCATTTTGGCTCTGGAGGAATCACTTTCATGCTTTGATGCTGCTTGACCAGAAACACGCAAAATATTCTCTTAGACGAAAAAAGCTATGTCTGGCCACTTGGGATGTGTACCTTCAATCTCTGTCTCATTGAGCCCATAGTTTAATTCTTAACTCATTTAAATTTTCTCCTGACCTTTTTTTTTTTTTGGTTTGTTTGTTTCTGTCTCATATCTGTGTTTTAGGGGAGGGGGGTCCTTGTGCAGCATGTGCCATGGGTTCACTGCAACGCTTCCTTTTCATTTGATTGTTTTAACTAGGGGTGGGAGTCTGTGATTTTGTCTTGTGTACTGATCTGCTGGATTGCTATAACAGTACAGGTGCTCCAGCCTCTTGCTGTTGGGGGAATGGATGGAAAGCTTTTGTTTCCACATTGTTGTATATTTGAACTCATGTCTCTCTGCTGAATGGGGGAGGGTTGCGGATTGATTTGGGGAAGTAGGAGAGGAGAGACGCTGGAGGAAAGGGCTGATATGTGAAACGCTGAACACTTAAATTGTATGCTATTTGCTTATACTTTTCCTTTCCTTGGTTGTTCAATACAAAATCTTTTCAACTTACATAAAACAGTACAAATGTTGCCAGTAGTTGATGATAGCACAAGAAAATGGCACCAACAGTAGTCATAGAACAATGAGCTCTAACCTTTTACTCCACCTTAGACTATAGGTTAAATGTCTAGCATTAGAAAACCAGGTGTTTGGTACACTTGCAGGCTTATTTTCGAAAGAGAAGGATGCCCATCTTTTGACACAAATCAGAAGATGGGCGTCCTTCTCCCAGGGTCGCCCAACGACATAATCAAAAGCCGATTTTGGGCGTCCCCAACTGCTTTCCGTTGCGGGGACAACCAAAGTTCCAAGGGGCGTGTCGGAGGTGTAGCGAAGGCGGGACTTGGACGTGCCTAACACAAGGGCATCCCTGATGAGCACTTGGATGACTTTACTTGGTCCTTTTTTTTGTTACGACCAAGCCACAAAAAGGTGCCTGAACTGACCAGATAACCACTGGAGGGAATTGGGGATGACCTCCCCTTACTCCCCCAGTGGTCACTAACCCCCTCCCATCCTCAAAAAAAAATGTCAAAATATTTTGTTGTCAGCCTCAAATGTAATACTCAGGTCCATCGCAGCAGTATGCAGGTCCCTGGAGCAGTTTTAGTGGGTGCAGTGCACTTCAGGTAGGCAGACCCAGGCCCATCCTCCCCTACCTGTTACGTTTGTGGTGGTAAATGTGAGCCCTCCAAAACCCACCAGAAACCCACTGTACCCACATCTAGGTGCCCACCTTCACCCATAATGGCTATGGTAGTGGTGTACAGTTCTGGGTAGGGGGTTTTGGGGGCCTCAGTACACACAGTAAGGGAGCTATGCACCTGGGAGCAATTTCTGAAGTCCACTGCAGTGCCCCCTAGGGTGCCCAGTTGGTGTCCTGGCATGTGAGGGGGACCAGTGCACTACGAATGCTGGCTCCTCCCACGACCAAAGGGCTTGGATTTGGTTGTTTCTGAGATGGGCGTCCTCAGTTTCCATTATCGCCGAAAATCAGAAATGACCAAGTCTAAGGACAACCATCTCTAAGGTCGACCTAAATTTCCAGATTTGGGCATCCCCAACCGTATTATCGAAATGAAAGATGGACGTCCATCTTGTTTCGATAATATGGGTTTCCCCGCCCCTTCGCCGGGACGTCCTACGAGGACGTCCTCAGGAAAACTTGGGCACCCCTTTCAATTATGCCCCTCTTGGTCACTTCTTTGCTTCTAGGTTTAGTAGCTAATGCCTTCTTTACTTTGGGATGGAAATGAACAGTGTCCTGATGCTTATGCAATCCTTTGTGAAGCTTTCTCATATGTTAAAACCTTTTTGAACACAGGGCAGCCACAGTAGCACAGAAAGTTCTGTGCCAAACCCGTGCTAAGTTGTACACAAAACCTTCTCTACTTTATATCAGACTGTCATTTATGCTCAGATCCCTGAAATGTGCTGCGCTGTGCTTATGATCAGTATTGCGGGGAGAGGAATAAAAAGGCACAGCATAGAATGTAAGTGTTCATATGAACCTAAGTATTGCCATACTGGGACAGATCGAGGGTCCATCAAGCCCACTATCCTGTTTCCAACAGTGGCCAATCAAGGTCACAAGTACCTGGCAAGATCCCAGAAGAGTAAAACAGATTTTATGCTGCTTATCCTAGATTAGAATATGCAGTGGATTTTTCCAAGTCCATTTTAATAATTCCCCCCAGAATCTGCCTAGTCCTACACCACCAAACATTGCGAAACATTCCGTAGTGGAAAACAATGACACTAACCTTCTCTCGCAATATGCTAATATATCATACTAATGTAACCCACACGATTATTATACATCTGTATTATGTGCTATACTTCAACAAATCTAAATTTTTGTAATCTGCCTTTTTAGCAATATGTAAGTCATATTAAACCTACCATATGGTGGGATACAAATGCAATAAATAAATAAAGGCTTACGAACTTTTCTTTTAGGAAATTATCCAACCCTTTTTTAAACCCTGCTAAACTGACTGCTTTTACCACATTCTCTTGCAATGAATTTCAGAGTTTATTTACACATCAAGTGAAAAAATATTTTCTCCAGTTTGTTTTAAATTTACTACTTAGTAGCTTCATTGCGTGCCCCCCAGTCCTAGTATTTTTGGAAAGAGGAAACAAGTGATTCACATCTACCCATTCCACTCTACTCAGTATTTTATAGACCTCTATCATATTTCCCCTCAGCTGTCTCTTCTCCAAGTTGAAGAGCCCTGGCTGCTTTAGTTTTTCCTCATAGGGAAGTTGTCCCATCCCCTTTATCATTTTCATTGCCTTTTTCTGTACCTTTTCTAATTCTGCTGTATTTTTTTTTTTGAGACACAGTAAACAGAATTGCACACAACATTCGAGGTGTGGTCGCACCATGAAGCAATACAAAGGCATCATAACATTCTCATTTTTGCTTTCCATTCCTTTCCTAATAATACCTAACATTCTATTTGCTTTCTTAGCTGCTGCTGTACACTGAGCAGAGGGGTTTCAAGGTATCATCAACAATGACACCTAGATCCTTTTCCTGGGCGGTGACTCCTAATGTGGAACCTTGCACCATGTAGCTATAGTTTGGGTTCATCTTTCTCACTTGCATCTCTTTGCACTTGCTCACATTAAACATCATCTGCCATTTGGATGCCCAGTCTCCCAGTTTCGTAAGATCCTTTGGAATTTTTCACAATCCTCTAGTGATTTAACAACTTTGAATAACTTTGTGTCATCACCAAAGTTAATTATTTCACTATTTATTTATTGCATTTGTACCCCACATTTTCCCACCTCTTTGCAGGCTCAATGTGGCTTACATAGTACGGTGAGGTGTTAGCCACCTCCGGTGACGAAACAAATACAGAGTGATGTTGTTACAGAACATTAGAGAATCAAGAGAAGAAGAGTGATATATTGTTCATTGCAGGTTATGGCTTCCTTGTGTTGCTGAGTTCCATCTCTAGATCATTTATAAATATGTTAAAAAGCAGCAGCCCCAGCACAGACCCCTGGGGAACCCCACCATCTTCACTGAGAATACTGATCATTTAACCCTACTCTCTGTTTTCTATCTTTTAACCAGTTTTTAATCCACAATAAGACATTACCTCCTATCCCATTACTTTCTAATTTCCTCAGGAGTCTTTCATGAGGTACTGTGTCAAATGCCTTTTGAAAACCCAGATAAACAATATTGATCGCTCCCCTTTATCCACATTTTTATTCACCCCTTCAAAGAAATGTAGTAGATTGGTGATGCAAGATTTCCTATGACTAAATCCATGTTAGCTTTGTCTCATTAATCCATGCTTATGTATATGCTCTGTAATTTTGTTCTTTATAATAGGCTTTACCGTTTTGCCTGGCACCGACATCAGGCACACCGGTCTATAATTTTCCAGATTACCTCTGGAACCCTTTAAAAAAAATTGGTGGTACATTGGCCACCCTCCAATCTTCTGCTACCATGCTTGATTTTAAAGAGAAATTACATATTATTAACAATAGCTCTGCACATTAATTTTTCAATCCTATCAGTACTCTGGAATGTAAACAATCTGGTCCAGGTGATTTGCTACTCTTCAATTTGTCAATTTGCCCCATTACATTTTCCAGGTTTACAGAGATTTGTTTCAGTTTCTCAGACTCATCAGATTAAATACCATACATAGTAACATAGTAACACAGTAGATGACGGCAGAAAAAGACCTGCACGGTCCATCCAGTCTGCCCAACAAGATAACTCATATTTGCTGCTTTTTGTGTATACCCTACTTTGATTTGTACCTGTGCTCTTCAGGGCACAGACCGTATAAGTCTGCCCCGCACTATCCCCGCCTCCCAACCACCGGCTCTGGCACAGGCACAGACCGTATAAGTCTGCCCAGCACTATCACCACCTCCCAACAACCAGCCCCGCCTCCCAACCACCAGCTCTGGCATAGACTGTATAAGTCTGCCCCGCACTATCCCCGCCTCCCCACCACCGGCTCTGGCACAGACTGTACAAGTCTGTCCAGCACTATCCCCGCCTCCCAACCACCAGTCCCGCTTCCCACCACCAGCTCTGGCACAGACCGTATAAGTCTGCCCAGCCCTATCCCCGCCTCCCAACCACCAGTCCCGCTTCCCACCACCGGCTCTGGCACAGGCACAGACCGTATAAGTCTGCCCAGCACTATCCTCACCTCCCCACCACCAGCCCTGCCTCCCAACCACCAGCTCTGGCACAGACCATACAAGTCTGTCCAGCACTATCCCCGCCTCCCAACCACCAGCCCCACCTCCCAACCACCGGCTCTGGCACAGGCACAGACCGTATAAGTCTGCCCAGCACTATCCTCACCTCCCAACCACCGGCTCTGGCACAGACCGTACAAGTCTGTCCAGCACTATCCCTGCCTCCCAACCACCAGTCCCGCTGCCCACCACCGGCTCTGGCACAGACCGTATAAGTCTGCCCAGCCCTATCCCCTCCTCCCAACCACCAGTCCCGCCTCCCACCACCGGCTCTGGCACAGGCACAGACCGTATAAGTCTGCCCAGCACTATCCTCACCTCCCAACCACCGGCTCTGGCACAGACCGTACAAGTCTGTCCAGCACTATCCCCGCCTCCCAACCACCAGCCCCACCTCCCAACCACCGGCTCTGGCACAGGCACAGACCGTATAAGTCTGCCCAGCACTATCCTCACCTCCCAACCACCGGCTCTGGCACAGACCGTACAAGTCTGTCCAGCACTATCCCTGCCTCCCAACCACCAGTCCCGCTGCCCACCACCGGCTCTGGCACAGACCGTATAAGTCTGTCCAGCACTATCCCCGCCTCCCAACCACCAGCCCCGCCTCCCAACCACCGGCTCTGGCACAGGCACAGACCGTATAAGTCTGCCCAGCACTATCCCTGCCTCCCAACCACCGGCTCTGGCACAGACTGTACAAGTCTGCCCAGCCCTATCCCCGCCTCCCAACCACCAGTCCCGCTTCCCACCACCGGCTCTGGTACAGACCATATAAGTCTGCCCAGCCCTATCCCCGCCTCCCAACCACCAGTCCCGCTTCCCACCACCGGCTCTGGCACAGACTGTATAAGTCTGCCCAGCACTATCCTCACCTCCCAACCACCGGCTCTGGCACAGACCGTATAAGTCTGCCCAGCACTATCCTCACCTCCCAACCACCGGCTCTGGCACAGACCGTACAAGTCTGTCCAGCACTATCCCCGCCTCCCAACCACCAGCCCCGCCTCCCAACCACCGGCTCTGGCACAGGCACAGACCGTATAAGTCTGCCCAGCACTATCCTCACCTCCCCACCACCAGCCCCGCCTCCCAACCACCGGCTCTGGCACAGACCGTACAAGTCTGTCCAGCACTATCCCCGCCTCCCAACCACCAGTCCCGCTTCCCACCACCGGCTCTGGCACAGACCGTACAAGTCTGCCCAGCACTATCCCCGCCTCCCAACCACCAGTCCCGCTTCCCACCACCGGCTCTGGTACAGACCATATAAGTCTGTCCAGCACTATCCCCGCCTCCCAACCACCAGCCCCGCCTCCCAACCACCGGCTCTGGCACAGACCGTATAAGTCTGCCCAGCACTATCCTCACCTCCCAACCACCGGCTCTGGCACAGACCGTACAAGTCTGTCCAGCACTATCCCTGCCTCCCAACCACCAGTCCCGCTGCCCACCACCGGCTCTGGCACAGACCGTATAAGTCTGCCCAGCCCTATCCCCTCCTCCCAACCACCAGTCCCGCCTCCCACCACCGGCTCTGGCACAGACCGTATAAGTCTGCCCAGCACTATCCTCACATCGCCACCACCAGCCCTGCCTCCCAACCACCGGCTCTGGCACAGATCGTACAAGTCTGCCCAGCACTATCCCCGCCTCCCGACCACCAGTCCCGCTTCCCACCACCGGCTCTGGCACAGACCGTATAAGTCTGCCCAGCCCTATCCCCGCCTCCCAACCACCAGTCCCGCTTCCCACCACCGGCTCTGGCACAGACTGTATAAGTCTGCCCAGCACTATCCTCACCTCCCAACCACCGGCTCTGGCACAGACCGTACAAGTCTGCCCAGCCCTATCCCCGCCTCCCAACCACCAGCCCCGCCTCCCAACCACCGGCTCTGGCACAGACCGTACAAGTCTGTCCAGCACTATCCCTGCCTCCCAACCACCAGTCCCGCTGCCCACCACCGGCTCTGGCACAGACCGTATAAGTCTGCCCAGCCCTATCCCCTCCTCCCAACCACCAGTCCCGCCTCCCACCACCGGCTCTGGCACAGACCGTACAAATCTGTCCAGCACTATCCCCGCCTCCCAACCACCAGTCCCGCTTCCCACCACCGGCTCTGGCACAGACCGTATAAGTCTGCCCAGCACTATCCCCGCCTCCCAACCACCAGCCCCGCCTCCCGATCTTGACTAAGCTCCTGAGGATCCATTCCTTTGGCACAGGATCTACCGTACCATTTCTGGCACTGGTATCTCTCCCACCTTTTCCTTGGCGAAAACTGAAGCAAATCATTAATTTAGTCTCTCCACTATGGCCTTGTCTTTCCTGAGTATCCCTCTGTCATCTAGTGGTCCAACTGATTCATTTACCAGCTTCTTGATTCTAATGTGCCTAAAAAAGATTTTACTATGTGTTTTTTGCCGCCAACACAATCTCTTTGCATTCCTTACGAGTGCTTTGCATTAGACTTGCCATTCCTTATGCTTTTTCCTATTATTTTCAGTTGTATCCTTCTTCCATTTTCTGAAGGATTTTCTTTTAACTCTAACAGCTTCCTCCACCTCACTTTTTAACTATGCCGGCTGTCGTTTGGCCTTCCTTCCTCCTTTTTTTAAGGAGGGCTTCCAGGATGGGATTTTTGAATGGCATCCACGCCTGAAGTAAATGTTTGGCCTTTGGAGCTGCTACTCTAAGTTTCTTTCTTTTTTTTTTATGTAACCGTTCTCCTCACTGGAGTGGAGTAGCAGCCTAGTGGTTAGTGCAGCGGACTTTGATCCTGGGGAACTGGGTTCAATTCCCACTCCAGCTCCTTGTGACTGTGGGGAAGTCACTTAACCCTCCATTGCCCCAGGTACAAAAAATAAGTACCTGTATATATGTAAACCGCTTTGAATGTAGTTGCAAAATACCACAGATAGGCAGTATATCAAGTCCCATCTCCCATTTTATCATAGTCTCCTTTTTGAAAGTTAAATGCTAATGTATTGTATTTCTGTGTGTACTTACTCCAGAGATTATATGAAATCTGACCATGTTATGATCACTGTTATCAAGTGGCCCCAGAGCCATTACCTCCTGCACCAGGTCATGTGCTCCACTAAGCACTAAGTCTAGAATTGTTCCCCCTCTTGTTGGTTCCTGAACCAGTTGCTCTATAAAGCAGTCCTTGATTTTGTCAAGGAGTTTTATCTCCCTAGCACGCCCTGATTTTACATTCACCCAGTCAATATTGGGGTAATTGAAATCACCGATTATTATTGTGTTCCCCAGTTTGTTAGCCTCCTTCATTTCTGATAACATTTCTGCATCTGCCTGTTCATCCTGGCCAGGTGGATGGTAGTACATTCCTATCACTAGTCTTTTCCCCGTTACACACATCCTGCAGAATTTTTAGTCTATTTGATTCAAGGCCCTCCTTAATGTATACTGCTACTTCTCCACCAATTCGATCCACCCTATCACTGCAATATAGCTACTGAGGCTTGGGGTTGTAAGTCAGGAATCCCTTCCTTGCTTTCTTTGGAAGATTATGGGTAAATGGAAAGCACCCCAGAAGTAGCCCAGTTTCACCTTTCTGTTCAGCTCAGTTGTGTTTTTAAAGCGTTTACTGGTCTCATTATTTATGTGCCAGAAAAACAAAAATAAACCTCTCATATAAAGTATATCAGTATTGCCATACTGGGACAGACCAAAGGCCCATCAAGCCCAGCATCCTGTTTCCAACAGTGGCCAATCCAGGTCACAAATACCTGGCAAGATCCCCCAAAAGTACAAAACATCTTATACTGTTTATCCCAGAAACAGTGGATTTTCCCCAAGCCCAATTTAATAATAGTCTATGGACTTTTCCTTTAGGAAGCTGTCCAAACCTTTTTAAAACTCTGCTAAGCTAACCGCCTTTACCACATTCTCTGGAAACGAATTCCAGAGTTTAATTACACATTGAGTGAAGAAAACATTTCTCCAATTCGTTTTAAATTTACTACACAAAAGAATCCTGTATAAACACAAAGGAATCCTGTTTTGAAGGAATGGATCCACGGAATCTTAGAGGAGATTAGGTGGCAACTCCGGTAATTGGGAAACAAAACTGGTGCTGGGCAGACTTCTACGGTCTACGCCCTGATCCTGACTGAATAGATAGGGATGGGCTGGAGTGTAAATTTTAAGGGACTTCAACGTTAGCATCAGAACTTAGTACAAGAGTGCTGGGCAGACTTCTACGGTCTGTGCCCTGAGAATGGCAAGGACAAATCAAACTCAGGTATAAAGTATCACATACCATATAAAATGAGTTTATCTTGTTGGGCAGACTGGATGGACCATACAGGTCTTTATCTGCCGTCATTTACTATGTTATTATGTTACTTTGTAGCTTCATCGTATGCCCCCTAGTCCCAGTATTTTTGGAAAGCGTAAACAGACGCGTCACGTTCTAATTTCTAAGCATTCAGCCCTGCTCTTGCTAGTCTCCATTCTTGGCAATATGCCATGCAAAACTGTAAATTTGGGCATCCTTGTGCTGTTGAAAGGAAGACTTTGGGCTAAGGCATCCTAGCTCTCTCTGTCCCCAAATTCTTGTCATCTTGGTTGTTTGGTGATAGAGGGGGAGAGAGTCCCAGGGGAATGCAGTACACTTGTTCCCATAGTGTGGCACCTCCAGTCAGCCACCAACTTTTACTGAACTGAAACAGGATGAAAGTCTCAATTAACTCCACATTAATTATTCAATCAGAAAAATAAAGCCCTGGGATCCACCAGACAGATTAATAATTGTGCCTTCACGGAACTGCTTTAACACTTGTGGATCTGTATTGTAAAGAGCAGCTTCTCCTTCAACAGTATTCTGTTACACAGAAATGGGAACTTTTTCTCCGAATAGCTGCTGTCCAACCCTGTCACAGAACTGTACTGTACATGAGTAGCACAGTCTTACCCTGCAGAAAACCCCTCACACAGCTCTGCCAATGCACCTCATTCCTACTCAGCAGCATCATTTATATTCCAGTACACCAATTTTGTGTATCTACCTTACAGAGCCCAGAAAGTGTGGCATGGTGGTAATTTTTCACCTGGGATCTGTACAATAAGGTGCAAGAATTATTTCCCTTTCCCCCAATGACAACCACCAAATCACTTACCCTCTATCATGTGATAGAAAAAGGGCTTTCTAAAGGAACAATTTAATACTCATTGCACATTGACCCAGGGCACATCATGTAATTTTCACTGGTTATGAAGCCAGACAGCGATCAAAGTCCCTGAGCGCAGTGGGAAAGAAGTGAATCCACCTAGGGTCCCCTGTGGCCCTCCATGGAGGGTCCTGCTAAGCTATGAAGAAGATATGAAATAGAGGGGGAAGGCACCCCATCCCACCGAGCTGGAAGCCCTATAAGCAGGAGTCGACTACAGGCCCCCCAAAAACCTGACTATATAGAAAGACAGACAAACTAAAGGCATAAACCTTATCCTCAGGAAAAGTTACAAATATAAAGCATACATACATTAGTTTGTCAAATATAAAGCCCTGAGGGAAGCCAGACCAGTCCTAACATGTTTCATTGGCCGGACTCTCTCCTAAGCTGTGCTTCGCAGTCCCCCCTGGTACCCCCCCTCCCCCGCCGCCGGGAGACCAGACGGCACAGGGCAGCCTCCCCCGCCCTCCGGCAGATCAATGCCGCTTGCCTGTCATGTAAGCGGCGGGGGAGAAGCCAAGCTTCCTGGAAAAAGCCCCGAACAACTTGGCTGCTGGGGACCAGCCAGCAGCAGTTCCAAGTAGGGAGCAAAGGAGGTGGTGGCACAGAGAGGGATCCATCATCGGTCCGCTGCTCTCCCCATAACAGAAAATCATTCCTACACCTCGTCCCAGCCACCACGGTGAGATACATTCATACAGTTTATCCTCCTCCCCCCCCCCCCCCCCACCACAGGGCGAGATCATCCTTACCATCCAGGATCTTCTCAATACAGTCCCCCCCCCCCCCCCACCTCCTCCACCGTAGCACAGCAAACATTCATTTCCCTCCCTCCTCCACTGAGCACGAGAGATCATTTCTACACTCCTACTACCAGTACAGAAATAAATGATCCTTTACCTTCAGCACAGGAAAAGCTGGTCCGAACTTCTATGGCAGTAACTAGGAGTGATCAAGAGAGCACCATCCAGGGCACAAAGCCTTTTGAATACTGGGAAATGCCTGAAATGGAAGTGTGGGCTGGTAGTGGGTGAAAAGTTCTCATATCATCCAGGCTAGAGGATGAGGTGAGAAAGGGGCACAGGACTAAGAGTGCAGTAAGAAATGATTGAGCAAAGATCAGGGTGGGAGCAGGAGAGAGTATGAACAGCAACCTTACTTACCTGGACAGCAGAATAAGTCAGCCACTTGCAGACAATGTCATGCATCAGCATCACTGGACAAAAGTTCTCTCATAGTTCAGAAAGACTCTTTGAAAAGGTCCCTCTGATCAGGTGTGAGTGGACACCTTCCCAGCACCCACCTATTTCTTCCCTCAGTGTATTCCCAGCTGTGACTGGGTGATCTGAGAGGGAACAGCAAGGGGCTACGTGATTGACTTATCCTACTGTCTGTAGAGAACCCCTCTTACAGGTAAGTAACTTTGCTTTCTCCTAGGACAAGCAGGATGAGTCAGTTGCATGTAGCTGACTTCCTAGCTGAGGGCTGCAAAGGGTGGTAGCTGGAGGTGCAACGATACTTGCAGCCACCTTTTCAGGCCCATAAAGAGCTGAGGTAAAATGAGCTGAGTCTCATAAGAAACAGTAAACGGAGACAGGGAACTGACAAGTAGAGAATGACATGGGGGTAATGGGGACAGAGCCCACAGGGACAGGGTGGGGACAGAGGGGATGGGACAAACTTTGTTCCCCTTGCATTTTCTACTCTGAAGCCTGTTAATGAACTGGACTGTTATTTATGTTTGAGTGTTGCAGATGAGGAGATTTTGATTTTTTGGAAAAACAAGCAAACATGCTGGCCACAACTAGCAAAATACGCGTAGGGGATCCTGTACATTCCTGCTACCAGCACATCTTCTAAGAAGACAAGTTGCTCATTTTTTTTTTTTATTGTTTTCTATTTGTGATTTATAAACAACAGTTGCACAGCATATTCCTTTTTATACTTTAATAAAAAAAGATCTAAATATTAAATCATAAGTGTTCAAGGCTTCTGCAGATGAGGACAGAGCCCACAGGGATGGGGATGGAGACAGAACCTGCGGGGACGGGGACAATCATTGTCCCCGTGTCATTCTCTACCGACAAGGTTCTAGACTTCACTGAGGCAAACAATAAAACCAGTAGGAACAATAGAAAGAGTGATATGAACATAAGAACGTAAGTGTTGCCAATGCCATACTGGGACAGATCGAAGGTTTATCCAATCCAGGTCACATGTACCTGGCAAGATCCCAAAACGTAAAATAGGTTTTATGCTGCTTATCCTAGAAATAAGCAGTGGATTTTCCCTAGTCCATCTTAATAATGGCATATAGACTTTTCTTTTGGAAAAGTCTCCAAACCTTTTTTAAACCCTGCTAACTGCTTTTACCACATACTCTGGCAATGAATTCCTGAGTTTAATTACATGTTGAGTGAATAAATATTTTCTCCGATTTGTTTAAAATTTACTACTTTGTAGCTTCATTGTGTGCCCTCTAGTCCAAGTATTTTTGGAAATAATAAACAAGCAATTCACATCTACCCGTTCCACTCCACTCAGTATTTTATAGACCTCTATCATATCTCCCCTCAGACATCTCTTCTCCAAGCTGAAGAGCCCTAACCTCTTTAGCGTTTCCTATTAGGGAAAGTTGTCTCACCCCTTTTATCATTTCTTCGCCCTTCTCTGTGCCTTTTCTAATTCAGCTTGATCTTTTTTAAGATGTGGAGACCAGAATTGCAAACAGTATTCAAGGTGCGATTGCACTATGGAGCAATACAAAGGCATATTATTTTTCTCATTTTTGTTTTCCTTCTCCCACGACTGGGTCACAACTGCCTCTGGGCAAGTCTCCCACTCTCAAATTATCCCCAGTGATTTCTAGGTTACTGGGGCCACACTCCCAGTGGTCCCACAGTTCCCAGAAAGCACTTGCAGACCCAACACACAAACCACCAGGATTCTTTATCAGTCCAGACAGGCAGAACGAACAAACAATTGTGTTTATTCTCATTAAAAAATAATGAACAGTGGAACAAAATAGTGCAAATAGCAAACAATAACAGGTAACTGAAATATGGATCAATTATAACACTAAGTAAACATCTACATATTGTCTAAACAATACCTGGAAAGGTCAGGACATATAATTCTCCGAGCCTCAACAAAGAGATTTGTCTCTCTTTTACTCCCGGGCTAAGACTGAAGCAACAGCCAACCACAACTGTTGGGTAATTTCAAATTCCAGGCCTATCAGAGCCCAGAACAGTCAAGTTTAAAATAAAAAGTGGTTACATCACTACAGGCACTTCCTATTGTCTGTGTGCCAAATAAAAGAAAGCGAAGTCAGTCCTCTGTTAACAGGTTTAAGCATAAACATGCACCATCTTCTGGGCAAATAGGAGAAATACACTTCAGACATTAATAAAACAGGAAAATATCCAATACATTTTACAGGCTTAAAACACACAGTTTCTACAGCACTTAAGTGAACCCTGATGGACATTGTCCTAAGGCCTGCTTCTGACAGGCTGAGAAGGCACCGGAGGAGGCAAGGAATTGGCAGAAGAAGGGTTCCAGTTATATGATAGTACACCAGGTCTGAGATCTGTTCTACTTGAAGGTGCAGAATATGCTAATAAATAGTTCCCTGGCTTCAAGTAGAATCTCAGAGACCTCAAGTGGCGGTAGAGATGGTCAGTCGTTTAGACTCCATGCAATGAGAGTTAGGGCTTGAAGGCTGATATACAGCTTGTACCCCTCATTTTGAGAAATGATGACTAGGATCTCGAGAGGCAGGCTTACTGGTGGTAGAGTGGAGAGACAATTCAGGTAAAGGAACCATGCTTATCTTGGCCAGTGTGGTCTCAGGAGAAATACATTGGTCTTGTTGCACCATATCTTTTGGAGTGTCTTGGCTATCAGACACATTGACAGGTATGTGTAGAAGAGCTGTTGCTGACCCCAGCAAATCACCAAGGCATCCAGTGCAAGTCTGTGTTGAGAAGGCTGCTTGGAGCAGAAGAGTGGGCACTTCCTGTTGGACTCTTATGGCAAAGAGGATGGCATACCATATTGCTGTGGCCACGTTGGGGTTCATCCACCAAGATAGCACCTCATGTGCTGAGGGGTCAATGGGGACCCTGTGGGAGAGAAATTGAGTGTACTGGTTTCATCTCTTCTGTAGGTGTAATTGAAGGAGGTACATGTGAAGTTTGGTAAAAGAGACTACATGGACTACCACTGCCAAGTATCCCAGGAAGTATAAGAGAGTCTGGGATGGGACTGCCTTTCTGGCAGCAATGTGCTATGCAAGGGAAATGATGGTATCTGCCCTCAGTGGTGGTAAGAATGCCACGGTCATGCTTGCATCCATGTCTTCTCCAAATAATTCTAATGAGGATAGGTTAGACGTCTTGAAGTTGATGACAAAAACAGAGGGAGTGGAGTCACTGTTGTCTGGATTGGGGCCTGTTTCTCTTCAATAAGGAGCCCCAATTCATCAAGGTAAGAGAAGATGCATAACCCTTGCTTATGAAGGTGAGTCACTGAGACCACTACACATTTGGTATACACCTGCAATGTAGAGGAGATGCCAAATGAGAGGACCATGTGGTGGCCTAGAACTAAGAAACATAGGTATTTTCTCCGAGACTGGTGGATCAGTATTTGTACAGGTATCCTGGATGTTCATAGAAGCCAGCCAGTCAATGGCCTGGAGAAGCAGTATAATGGATCCAAGGGAGTTCATGTGGAATTTCTTCTTGTGGCCTGCATCAGTTGAGAGCACACAGGTCTAGGATTGGTAGAAGATCCTGGGTCTTTGTGGAGGCGAGGAAGTAGCAGAGTAAAACTCTTGATGCATTCCAGTGGCGAATGGTTTCTGTGGTTCCCACTTGGAGGAGAGTGTGGATCTCCCTGACCAGAAAGTGGTCCAGAACTCCAGAACCTTGGTGTCATGTGGTGGTTTGTATGATGAGAGGTGCTGAGATTTGGTCCATTGCTGTATCTCACAGTCAGCTCACATCTCCTGCTCTCAATAACCTCTTTCCCTTTATTGCCGTTTTCCCTCAGCTGAGAATAATCTTTTATCCTTTCCTGAAATTCTCTTTTGAGCCAGCAAAACCCCCACTCTTAAAATGTAAAAATTAATAGAAGAGCAGGTCTAGACCTCAGATCAGTAGTAATTTAAGGGATGTCTATATCTATGTCTTCTGCTACTTACCAAGTCCTAAAGTACTACAGAATATGGACCAAATTCCAGATATGGGTGAAGGGTGTGGAACTGCAGGGATGAAATCCTATCTGCACTGTGCTGGGAGTTTAACTGTGGGCATTTCTACACGTTTGGCCACCTTAAGATCATCACATATGATCACCCCAAAGTCCTGCTCTTCTTTCATACACAGAAGTACTTCACCCCCAATACTATACTGTTCACTTGGATTTTTGCAGCCCAAGTGCATGACCCTGCATTTTTTTTAGCCTCCTTTCATTGGCGGTGGCAAAGCGGGCGGGATGAGGGGGGGGTAGTGGGTGAGTTGTACAAGGCACGACTCTAGTTTGGTATAGTCCTGATTAGCACCTCTAGTGGCCCTATAGAAATGCTAAAGCGGTAGTAGTAATCACTACTCCCAGAGCACAGGAAAGATTTAATCTAACTCCCATCTTTCTTGAGATTTTCCAGGAGATTTAGTCTGCCTCTGCTGCAGGAACTCCGGATTTCTATTAATTTTAGACTGAAAAGATACCGAGGCCTGAGGAAAGAAGTGGCTACTCTGTAATAAAAACAGATTTCAGTTCTATTCACTGAATGGGAAAAGTTCAGACATATATTTTAGCCCCATCAGTAATAAACATTCCACTAGCTAAATGGGAGAATTATGGGGGTAATTTAGAAGCAACTTGAGCATGTCAAATAGCATTCTACAGGGTCCTGTAGGGACTTATAAAAGTGCCCAGGGGTATTACAAATGCATAGCTCATGTTTGATCTATTCTTACTGTACCCCTCCTTGAGTGAATTCCTTCAAAAAGGGGGTAAATAAATCCTAATAAAATAAATAACAAAATATTATAGAGCCTGCTTTAATGCACTCCCAAGGCATAAAATGGGCACAGCGGGGGGTAGAATCAGCAGTCATGCATGTAGCAGATAAAATACATGCTAAAGCACACATACACATATAAGGTTAGTTCTGCCTCCAACAGGTGTAGCTCTGTGTGGCGGTTTTCATGGAGGCTATTGTAGGAATAATCTAGGGATTGATTTCACCTGCAGTTTTACTCTGCAGTAGCTGAATGTATGGACAAAAAGATTTGGTAAAACAAGTGGAGAGAGATAACTTTTTAAGTCAGAGAAGAACCTCTGGACTGATGGAGTGGAGGAGTAGCCTAATAGTTAGTGCTGTGGCCTGACAACCTGGCTTCAATTCCCACTGCAGCTCCTTGTGACTTTGGGCAAGTCATTTAACCCTCCATTGCCCCAGGTACAAATAGGTACCTGTATATAATATCTAAACCACTTTGATCGTAACCACCGAAAGGCGGTATAGAAGGTCCCTTTTTCCCTTATTTTTACAAAGCAACTTGCCTATGAAAACCCACTTGACACAAAACTTGTAGTTCACAACATAAAGTCAACACATAGACCTGTCTTTCCCGTCTCCCATAGGTGCCTCACTACAGTTAGAACAAAATGGAGTTCTAAAGTCATTAGAAAACAAAAGATAACACACACCTATCTAGTGCATCCCCAACAATGTCTTTACATGGGCATGTTTGTGCGTGTTACGAAAGTGCGTGCTTACTTCAAGAGCACTGAACACCTGTTTACCTCCATCCGATCATTCTATACACGTAACTCTATAGCAGAGCATCCCAAACCCTGGGGAACCCACAGCCAGTATGGTTTCAGGACATCCACTGTGAATATGCATGAGGTAAATTTGCATATGCTTGTCATCATTGCCTGAAAGCAAGTGTCTTGTATGTACACTTGATACGAAACAGAGAAAATGAGAAGTGAAAGTGTAATGTGCTTATTTTAAATCACCAACAATATATCAAATGGTTATTTTTCTAGCAGTAACATAATAAAGTATCAAAACAATAGTCTGGCATTCAGGATGTACTGAGAGAGATGGGAAGGCGGTAGAACTAGAGGACATGAAATGAGATTGAAGGGGGGCAGACTCAAGAAAAATGTCAGGAAGTATTTTTTCACAGAGAGAGTGGTGGATGCTTGGAATGCCCTCCTGCAGGAGGTGGTGGAGATGAAAACGGTAACGGAATTCAAACATGCGTGGGATAAACATAAAGGAATCCTGTTCAGAAGGAATGGATCCTCAGAAGCTTAGCGGAGATTGGGTGGCAGAGCCGGTGGTGGGAGGCGGGGCTGGTGGTTGGGAGGCGGGGCTAGTGCTGGGCAGACTTATACGGTCTGTGCCCTGAAAATGACAGCTACAAATCAAGGTAAGGTATACACAAAAAGTAGCACATATGAGTTTATCTTGTTGGACAGACTGGATGGACCGTGCAGGTCTTTTTCTGCCGTCATCTACTATGTTACTATGTTAGATATGTCTGTCTCATTTCATGCACAAATTGCACACAGGACACATTTGCTTTCAGGCAGCATCAAGCAAGTTCTTTGTAGATATCTTGACAACCCCAGGATAGATTTAGGAAACTCTTATTTTATGCACCAGGCTCCGATACAGCAACAAAAATGTTATAATGCTACTGCTGCTGAAGACTGCTCGGCACTGACCAGTTTCCTTCCAGAGACACTTCCATTACTAGACGCTGGTATAAATTCCATCCGAGCAGCCAAGGCCGGCATAATGATCAGGCCAACTAGGTGGTCATATAGGTCAGTAGCCTCTGAGCAGCTGCAGTCAAAGCAAAATAATACATACTGGTGGCCACACAAGAACCACCAGCATATACCTATGACTCTAAGCTGCATTGGTTGCTGATCATGGGATGGATTAATTTTAAGTTGTGCGTTATGGTTTTCAAAATTTTGTCAGGGAGGCCCCTTCCTATATAATGAATTTATTAGCATTGCTGCATGGCTCCACTTCAAGATATAATACCCCAAATCAGTTTTTATTGCGCTTTCAGGAAGTACCCAAGCTAAAGTCAATTAAAAATTTCTCTGCATTTTTACAATATCAAATGGCAGATATCTGGAATTCATTATCTTTCTTTCTCAGGGCCTGCAGACATTACATTAGGAAAAACTTGAAGTCTTCCCCCCCCCCCCCCCCCCCCCCGAAATGTGGCTTTTGACTGTGCTGTGGTTTGAGGGGTTTCAATAATGTTTCAGCGAGTAGCATCTTCTAGGATTGGCCTGCGGCCCCCTTGAATAAGAGTCCATGAGGAGGGCCTTGTCCTGTCTTTGATGTTGGTGGTCTGTGGGGATACCGGCTCTTTCATGATTCTTTTTATATTTTCTGCTTTAGTTTGCTGTTGTACTTTGGTATGTGTTGCTCTTGCTGAATAGTTAAATAAAGTAAAGAATTAAAAATAATTAAAAAAAAAAAAAAGAGACAAAGACACAAAGTACCTGCACATCCCTATGAAGAAAGACTAAGGAGGCTAGGGCTTTTCAGCTTGGAGAAGAGATGGCTGAGGGGAGACATGATAGAGGTATATAAAATAATGAGCGGAGTGGAACAGGTGGATGTGAAGCGTCTGTTCACGCTTTCCAAAAATACTAGGACTAGGGGGCACGCGATGAAACTACAGTGTAGTAAATTTAAAACAAATCGGAGAAAATGTTTCTTCACCCAACGCGTAATTAAACTCTGGAATTCGTTGCCGGAGAACGTGGTGAAGGTGGTTAGCTTGGCAGAGTTTAAAAAGGGGTTAGACAGCTTCCTAAAGGACAAGTCCATAAACCGCTACTAAATGGACTTGGGAAAAATCCACAATTCCAGGAATAACATGTATAGAATGTTTGTACGTTTGGGAAGCTTGCCAGGTGCCCTTGGCCTGGATTGGCCGCTGTCGTGGACAGGATGCTGGGCTCGATGGACCCTTTGGTCTTTTCCCAGTGTGGCATTACTTATGTACTTATGTCCTCTACTTGGCTCACTTTTATTACATAGAGCAGTGATTTAACCTATTGTGATGTCATAGTGGCTCATTCCACCAATAAGAGCCAACCTCATTAGTGATGTCACAATGGCTTGATTGTATAGAATGTTTGTACGTTTGGGAAGCTTGCCAGGTGCCCTTGGCCTGGATTGGCCGCTGTCGTGGACAGGATGCTGGGCTCGATGGACCCTTGGTCTTTTCCCAGTATGGCATTACTTATGTACTTATAATATATGCAAACTGCTTTGGCTGCACCCACAGAAAGGTGTTATATCAAATTTATACTCCCCCCCCCCTTTACATATACTATGAAGGAGGAGGAAGGGGGACTGTACGGGACTGGCTGCTTTAAGCCCAATATCCTCCTAAACATCCTACCCCTTTAAGAATAAAAGACAGGACAGGAAAACCTGCTACAGGTAAACTGGCAGCCAACAGAGGGTGCCCATAATCTTGGTGTAAAGGGTTGCTAGGCACCAGAGGAAAGGGGAAGAAGGTTCAGGAAAAATTAGCAGTAAATCTGAAAGATGAGATCATACTCCACATATCATGGCTTAGGAGTGAGGCTCATTCCTATCACGGTATGCGCAAAACTAACCCATTTGGAGATATTGCCTCCGAGGCAAAGCACATCTAGCATTGGCCCATGTTCTGAAAGTCTTTAGGCCTCTGTAGTAGCAGGATATATAGATATGGACATTAAACATCCCTCAAACAACTGCTCCTGCCCTCCAAGATGATCTGGAGTCTGGATCAGCTATATTATATTTGAGTGGGTGGATGTATTTTTTGTGTTGGGGGGGGGGGGGGGTCAATGACAGAGGAGAATTTCAGGAAAATTATTCTCAATTGAGTGAAAAAGGTCCTAAATTTAAAAAGGCTCTTGAGAGCAGGAGCAAGATGTGAGCTGACTGTGAGATACAGCCCATGGACCAGATGTTCAGTTGCTCCCACCCCTCCAGTGCAAAAACAACAACTCTCCCACCCTTTCTGAGCAGTTCCAAGAGAACAGGACATTTCTCTGGTAAGTGATCGCTATTTTGCTTTGTGCTTTGGGAACTTAAAGATTGAGGTTTAAAGGAGCAAATTTTATCAACTAATCTCCATAGTCTTTTCCACTTAGTTTTAAAAACTTTGTACCACAGCATTAACAGAATCTAGCAGGCATTTCAGGATCTAGTTTAGTATTAAGGGGGAATAAAAACAGAGAGAGAGAAAGAAAGAAAGAAAGAAAGAAAGAAAGAAAGAAAGAAAGAAAGAAAGAAAGAAAGAAAGAAAGAAAGAAAGAAGAAAGAAAGAAAGAAAGAAAGAAAGAAAGAAAGAAAGAAAGAAAGAAAGAAAGAAAGAAAAGCAGGACCTAGTTTAGTATTAAGGGGGGAATAAAGAGAGAGAGAGAGAAAAAAAAAGCAAGCATCATAAACTCATCCAGGGACCTCAATTAATTAAGGTGTGGGGAAGTAGAATACTTGCATAGGTTGCTGAGTCAGCTTCAAAGAGCCTGTTTAAAGAAAGGCCCCTTAGATTCAAAACTATATAAAGAGGAAAGGTCCCACTGAACTTTCTTTCTGAGAAGTTCCCAGAGAAGAGGACATTTCTCTGGTAAGTGAATGCTATTTTGCTTTGTGCTTTGGGAACTTAAAGATTGGGGTTTAAAGGAGGAATTGTAGATTAGTGTTAGGCAAAATAAAAATATAAAAAGCAAATTTTATCAACTAATCTTCATAGTCTTTTCTACTTAGCTTTAAAAACTTTGTAGCACAGCATTAACAGATAGAATCTAGCAGGCACTGCAGGATCTACTTTAGTCTTCCCACCCACCCTCCCCAACACCTGCCCACCCCTAGGACAACTCTTCATTTACAGCCAGTTATTGTAATTAGGGTAACAAGCAAGGAGTGCTCTTATGGAGTTTTGAATACATTTCATTACCATCTAAGAAGGAAACACTAAATAAATTATACAATATACTATATAAACTAAAAGACACTTTTATATTAGGCTAATATCCTTAACACTGTAGCAAGTTTTAAATCATTAAAAAACTCAAAAACACTAAGATGGAGTCAGCAGTCCAGCAGCGAGAGGGGTGCTATCCAGTCTTTTGCATTGAGTGTCACATGTATGATTATCTCCCAGTTGGTGAGATGTCATATGTGTGTGCCCGATGCAAAGAACTTCTAGCTCTCAGAGATCGTGTCCGTTCTCTTGAGGCTAGAGTAGCAGACTTGGTGGAGCTGAGGGAGACAGAGAGGTACATAGAGGAGACCTACAGGGAAGAGAAGTCCCACCTCCAGTCTGGTAGCCCCTGTGCTACCTTGGAGAAGGAAGGTCTCCTAGAAGGAGAGCATCACCCTGGTGAAGTAGGAAGTACTCCTGTAGCCAGGACCTGCCCACCAGGGGATGTACTATCCTCTCGCATCGAGGATATATCTCCAAGTGCTGCCCGGGAGGGAAAGGTTAGGACAGCTGTTGTAGTTGGTGATTCGATCATTAGGCATATAGATAGCTGGGTGGCTGGTGGACATGAGGATTGCCTGGTGACTTGCCTGCCTGGTGCAAAGGTGGCGGAACTCACGCGTCACCTAGATAGGATTTTAGATAGTGCTGGAGAGGAGCTGGCTGTCTTGGTACACGTGGGTACCAATGACATAGGAAAATGTGGGAGAGAGGTTCTGGAAGCCAAATTTAGGCTCTTAGGTAGCAAGCTCAAATCCAGATCCTCTAGGGTAGCATTTTCTGAAATGCTACCCGTTCCACGCGCAGGGCCCAAGAGACAGGCAGAGCTCCGGAGTCTCAATACGTGGATGAGACGATGGTGCAGGGAGGAGGGTTTTAGATTTGATAGGAACTGGGCAACATTCTGGGGAAAGGGAAGCCTATTCCGAAAGGATGGGGTCCACCTTAACCAGGGTGGGACCAGGCTGCTGGCATCGGCATTTAAAAAGGAGATAGAGCAGCTTTTAAATTAGAAATGGGGGTAAGGCCGACAGTCACTCAAAAGTGCATGGTTCGAGATAAGGTATCTTTCAAAGATATCACCAAAACAGGGAAGATATGGTATCTTGATAGTGAGGTTACAAAAGAGACCATAGTAGATCAGGTGTCCTTAAATAAAATAAAAATCAGACAAAAGATTGCAAATTAATACTATCAAGTACTAAGCATGATGTAAATAGGAACAACAAACACAGTTTGAAATGTCTATTAGTGAATGCCAGGAGCCTAAGAAATAAGATGGGAGAGTTAGAATATATTGCACTAAATGAAAAATTAGATATAATAGGCATCTCTGAGACCTGGTGGAAGGAGGATAACCAGTGGGACACTGTCATACCGGGATACAAATTATATCGTAGTGATAGGGTGGATCGAATTGGTGGAGGGGTAGCATTGTATATTAACGAAAGCCTTGAATCAAATAGATTGAAATTTCTGCAGGAAACAAAACACTTCTTGGAATCACTGTGGATTGAAATTCCATGTGTAAAGGGGAAAAGGACAGTGATAGGAGTGTACTACCGTCCGCCTGGCCAGGATGAACAGACGGATGCAGAAATGTTAAAGGAAATTAGGGACGCAAACAAACTGGGCAACACAATAATAATGGGTGATTTCAATTACCCCGATATTGACTGGGTAAATGTAACATCGGGACACACTAGGGAGGTAAAATTCCTTGATGAAATCAAGGACAGCTTTATTGAGCAGCTGGGTACAGGAGCTGATGAGAGAAGGAAAAATTCTAGACCTAGTCCTTAGTGGAGCGCATGATCTGGTGCGGGAGGTAATGGTGCTGGGGCCGCTTGATAATAGTGATCATAATATGATTGGATTTGATATTAGCTTTGAAGTATACATAGGAAATCAAATATGTTAGCGTTTAACTTTAAAAAAGGAGACTATGATAAAATGAGAAGAACGGTGGGAAAAAAAAAAAACTTAGAGGAGCAACTGCGAGGGTCAAAACTTTACATCAGGTGTGGATGCTGTTCAAAAACACCATCCTGGAAGCCCAGGCCAAATATATTCTGCATATTAAAAAAGGAGGACGGAAGACCAAACGACAGCCGGCGTGGTTAAAAAGTAAGGTGAAGGAAGCTATTAGAGCTAAAAGAAAATCCTTCAGAAAATGGCAGAAGGAACCAAATGAAAATAATAAGAAACAGCATAAGGAATGTCAAATCAAATGCAAAGCGCTGATAAGGAAGGCTAAGAGGGACTTTGAAAAAAAGATTGCGTTGGAGGCAAAAACACATAGTAAAATTTTTTTTAGGTATATTAAAAGCAGGAAGCCAGCAAAGGAATCGATTGGACTTCTACATGACCGAGGAGTAAAAGGGGCGATCAGGGAAGACAAAACCGTAGTGGAGAGAATAAATGAATTTTTTGCTTTGGTCTTCAACAAGGAAGATTTGGGAGGGATACCGGTGCTGGAAATGGTATTTAAAGCTGATGAGTCGGAGAAACTTAATTAATTCTCTGTAAACCTGGAGGATGTAATGGGGCAGTTCTACAAACTGAAAAGTAGCAAATCTCCTGGACCGGATGGTATTCATCCCAGAGTACTGATAGAACTGAAAAGTTAGCTTGCGGAGCTATTGTTAGAAATATGTAATTTATCCTTAACATCTAGCGTGGTACCGGAAGATTGGAGGGTGGCCAATGTAATGCCGATTTTTAAAAAAGGTTCCAGAGGAGATCTGGGAAATTATAGACCGGTGAGTCTGACGTCGGTACCGGGCAAAATGGTAGAGACTATTATTAAGAACAAAATTACAGAGCATATTCAAAAGCATGGATTAATGAGACAAAGTCAACATGGATTTAGTGAAGGGAAATCTTGCCTCACCAATCTACTACATTTCTTTGAAGGGGTGATCAAACATGTGGATAAAGGTGAGCCGGTTGATATTGTGTATCTGGATTTTCAGAAGGTGTTTGACAAAGTACCTCATGAAAGACTCCAGGGGAAATTGAAGAGTCATGGGATAGGAGGTAATGTTCTATTGTGGATTAAAAATTGGTTAAAAGAAAGAAACAGAGAGTAGGGTTAAATGGTCAGTATTCTCAATGGAGAAGGGTAGTTAGTGGGGTTCCCTATGGGTCAGTGCTCGGACCGCAGATTTTTAACATATTTATAAATGACCTAGAGATGGGAGTAACTAATGAGGTAATTAAATTTGCTGATGGCACAAAGTTATTCAAAGTCATTAAATCGCGGGAGGATTGTGAAAAATTATAAGAGGACCTTACGAGACTGGGAGACCGGGCGTCTAAATGGCAGATGATGTTTAATGTGAGCAAGTGCAAAGTGATACATGTGGGAAAGAGGAACCCGAATTACAGCTAAGTCATGCAAGGTTCCACGTTGGGAGTCACGGACCAAGAAAGGGATCTAGATATCGTCGTTGAGGATATGTTGAAACCTTCTGCTCAGTGTGCTACTGCGGCTAAGAAAGCAAATAGAATGTTAGGTATTATTAGGAAAGGAATGGAAAACAAAAATGAGGATGTTATAATGCTTTTGTATCACTCCATGGTGCGACCGAACCTCGAATATTGTGTTCAATTCTGGTCGCCGCATCTCAAAAAAGATATAGTGGAATTAGAAAAGGTGCAGAGAAGGGCGACGAAAATGATAAAGGGGATGGGACGACTTCCCTATGAGGAAAGGCTAAAGCGGCTAGGGCTCTTCAGCTTGGAGAAAAGGCGACTGAGGGGAGACATGATAGAGGTCTATAAGATAATGAGTGGAGTAGAAAGGGTAGATGTGAAGCGTCTGCTTACGCTTTCGAAAAATACTAGGACTAGGGGACATGCGATGAAGCTACAATGTAGTACATTTAAAACGAATCGGAGAAAATGTTTCTTCACTCAACATGTAATTAAACTCTGGAATTCGTTGCCAGAGAATGTGGTAAAGGCAGTTAGCTTAGTGGAGTTTAAAAAAAAGTTTGGATGGCTTCCTAAAGGAAAAGTCCATAGACCGTTATTAAATGGATTTGGGGAAAATCCTCTATTTCTGGGATAAGCAGTATAAAATGTTTTGTACTTTTTTGGGCTCTTGCCAGGTATTTGTTACCTGGATTGGCCACTGTTGGAAACAGGATGCTGGGCTTGATGGACCTTTGGTCTTTCCCAGTATGGCAATACTTATGTACCTTTCCGCTGGGACCCTGTGCCCCTTAGTGCACGTCAAACCTGATCCTTACCCTACTGTCTTCTGAAGAGACAGCAAAGGAAGAATATTCTAGAAGCTGCAGCCAGATGAGGGAGTGAGGAAAATAGGATGAGGCGGGACCAAGGGAAAACCCTCTTTTGTACCTTGTGAAATCAGTTCAGTTTGAAGGTGAATTGTAAATACAGCAGAAATGGGGAGGAGGATGTTGCTATGATGCGTCTAATGGGGAACCCATCCCTCTAAGCACAAGTCTCAGACTTATTTTTCCAAACAGTCTGTCCGCCTCACTTTCCTACCTAGAAGAATGGCAGGTGTTTTTTGAGGTTTTACACTGTTATGGAAAACCAGCCTACACTGGAACTACTTGAAAGCAGACTTTCCCTTCAAGTGCCAGCACTTCTGAGAATGAGGGGCAGGGGATTGCACTGTAAACTGAGAGTCAGTCACTGGGACTACCCCTCCCACACATTATTTTTGGCAAATATCAGATGTGAAAAGTAAAACCTGGGGTCAGAAGGATAGGTAAAAAAAAACAAAAAAACATTAAGTTTCTATATGAGTCTTATTTGAAATGGAAACCGATACCTGCAAAAGAAGTGAGCACCAGCAAGGTTATCACAAGTAAACTCCATCCTGGTCCCAGCTCAACCCCCATATCATCCCCCATTTTTGTGGGCAATTAAAACTGCAGAAGAACAAATACATCCTCTCCCCCCTCCCCCAACACACATACATCACAGAAGCAGCTTTGAAAGCCTAATGGTTTGCACTGGGTGTTTTGTCATATGGGTGACCAGAAGAGACCATATATGGGCACCATCTATTTAAAAGCAGTGGGTAAAACCTATTCCTTTATCCTCCTTTCTTTTACATATTCACTACCTCACACTCGTTCTCATCCTCTCTGCCTTCCTCCATTTGTTACAAGTTTATGAGAGGCGGTGGGGGCCATGAGTCCTCACGCCAACAAGAACAGTAGAGAAGGGGGGAGATGAACTCTGACCTGTGGCAAGTGCACTTCTGGATTGAAGTGCAGGGTCAGGAGGGGGGTGAGATCTCCCGGCCACCACCTGCAGAAGGCAACGCAGGAAACGGGAGGTCCGAGATTGGGCTGCTGGGAACAGAGGGAAGCAGGAGAGTGGCTTGGGATGGAGGAAAATGAGACGTGGGCAAAGAAGTGATTAAAAGAAAAGGGAGTGTGAGGGAGAAGCAGCCTTTTTGCTGATGAGATCAGATTTGCACCCGCCTGCTCTCACTTTGCTGTTGCAGCTATGCATTGAAGCTATGTGCAATCAGTTTTTTTTTAAACCCCGCGCTTTCCCACTCATGGCAGGCTCAATGTGGCTTAGGTACTTATTTGTACCTGGGGCAATGGAGGGCTAAGTGACTTGCCCAGAGTCACAAGGAGCTGCATGTGCCTGCAGTGGGAATCGAACCCAGTTCCCCAGGACCAAAGTCCACCACTCTAACCACTAGGCCACTCCTCCACTCATTGGCTTAATTCATTGTGATATTGTTGCAGTAGGTCAACCAGAGCCAAAATGCTTGATGCTAAGGTTATGGCAATGAACACACATGGCCAGAAAACTGGATGCTAGGGTCGAGGTCAAATGAGAGTTTGCTGATTTGATGCAGCGAGAGTGCTGGCTGGGCAAATTGGCTCTCTAGCTAGCCATGTGTCAGGCTGCCAGGGGTCCTGCAGTGGTCCTGCAAAGGAACTAGGACTGGTCAACTAGTAATATCCCACAGTGGGACAGTTTTGTACCCAGTGGCGTAGCCAAGGGTGGGCCCAGGTGGGCCCAGGCCCACCCACTTTGAGCTCAGGCCCACTCAGTAGCAGCACACCTATGATGTGGCTGGCGTGGATCCCAAGCTCCACCAGCCGAAAACTCTCAACAACTGCATACCTTGTAAATAGCAGATCTTCACCTGCAGCGAGCAGCAACACATGCTGGGGGCCAACATGAGCAGTGTGTACTAGTTGCTGCTCACTGCCAATGAACATCTACTATTTAAAAGGTATGCGGGGGGGGGGGGGGGGGATGTTTGAGAAACCATATGGCATGCAAGCGAGAGAGGACGAGACCATATCACTTGTGGGACAAGGCGGAGTTCTTCTGCCCACCCATCTTGGGCCCAGGCCCACCCAAAATTGGGTGTCTGGCTACGCCCCTGTGTACCAATGGCTTGAGTACGATTGCAGGGATACACGTTTAATAACCTTTGTTAATAACGTTGAAACCCATGGGGTGCTATAGTTAAAAGGTAAAGTGATTAAAGGAATCCCCATTTCCCTGTTATATTCCTGTCATGCTCTCCCTTCCTCACAATGTCCTCTTCTTGCAGCTATTTTGGTTCCACTGAAAGGCACTTCAGGGTGGGAGGGGAAGCAGAGCTGGCAGTGAGGGGATTGGGTGGAGGAGGGTGGATGGCAGGCAGTGAGGAACTGAGCCTTTTTCCTTCTGATACATATGTTCCGAGCAGAGAATCCCCTGCCACCCACACCATCTGCCCACACTTGTACCGTGACGCTTCTCTTGTGTGGTTTAATGTGCTTTTTTTTAAAATAGCAAAACCAAAAACATCTGAACATAGCGAGGGAAATGCCTTACTACATATGGGGGCGGAGGAGGGGGAAGTAGAAATGTCTGTTTGAAGCAGGGAGTTCCCACTACAGGCTCTGTCCTGAGCTAAGCTGAAAACACTGGCTTCTTTAGGCACATTTCGCTGAGTTTAGCCTCGGTGGGTGGGGGGAGGGAGGGAGGGAGGGAGGGGGGGGAAGAACACAGACCCCATTCCTCATAACTCTACCCCAGCCTTCAATTCATCTGAGCAGTGCCATAGCCAGGGGGGGTGCCAGGGGAGCAGCCGCTCCCCGAAAAGGAGTTCTGCCAGCTCCGGTGCCTATTTTTTTCTCAATATGTTGCATTGAAAATGTGCGCCGGCGGAAGTCCGCTCTCGCTCCCCCCGCATCGTCAACCTGGCTCCGCTTCTGCATCTGAGCCTTCAAAGTAAGAAAAGACGCAGCAAGGTCCCTATACACATGGATACTGCAAAGCTGGTAACCTGAGAATTGGAAAACTTCCGAGAGCCCAGAATCTTCCCAATTCTGCCACCCCTTTAGTTTGACCTTTCTTTCCTGCAGCTGTTTGTTTCGTATTCAGTCATTGCAGGGCAATGGCACACACCATTCTGAGCTGCAATATTTATTTATGACTGTTGGGTTAGGTAGCAGTACAGACATGCAAAACGCAGAAGAGATTCAACAGAAGCTCAAACGTAATTAGTTCAGCAAGAGACGTCAATGCTGCTGGTGCTTCACTTTGCTGCTATAACTTGTAAATGAATATTAAAGATTTGAAAAATACTGTTTGACCAAGCATGACAATACCACTTTAAAAATCAGAGAGCTGGTATATGGCCTATTGGCAGCACTGAATAATGAAAATGTCTTTATCCTCAGGGAGCACAGGCACCTCACCACCACGGGATGGGCACTGTTTTTAATTCCCACCCATCTCAAATCCTTCTATATTTTATATTGTTTTTTTTTTTTACTAAATATTACACAGACAAAATAACTAAGGAATACACAATGTGGAGGGGGGGGGGGGAGATTGTCCACATTGCATGTGTTCAGAAGTAGCACCCCCTCCCCCCAACACACACACACATAGTTGACAATCTATGAATCCCTCTCATCTGAAATAAGTGAAGAGGAATACAAACTGTTAATGTTCCATCTGTGAAGAGGAATCTGCATTGCTTGTAGGGGGTGAAACATGAAGATTTAGGAATCACCCTTCCTCTCCTCTGGGAGAGTAAAACAAAGTTACTTACCTGTAACAGGAGTTCTCCCTGGACAGAAGTCAGCCACATATGGGTGATGTCATCTGACAGCCCATTGGACGGAAATGCTCTCCAATAGCTCAGAGAGATTTTTTTTTAAATCCCTCTGAGCATGTGCAGTAGGTGCCCCTACTGGGGAGGTGGGGAGTCCCTCACTCCCACTTCCTGCCTCAGTCAATCCCTAGCAAGCAGCGGATCCTTCTATGGGGAGGTGGGTGGGTTGTGTGGCTGACTTATCCTGCTGTCCACGGAGAACTCCTGTTACAGGTAAGTAACTTCGTTTTCTCCTAGGACAAGCAGGATGCGTCAGCCACATATGGGTGACTCCCAAGCCAAGGGGCGTAAGGAGGGTTGGGTGCTCCAGTAGGTTTTCGGTCCTTATGGCCCTTGATGTGCTGTGGTAGGAGGATCCGGCTCCAGCCGCAGGGAGTGAAAAAGGTCATACCAAGTTTGTTGGCAGTAAATGGTCATGAAGGTTTGTAGTAAACATGGTGCAGTAAGTATACTGGAGTGTCAGCGCTTTGTGGAAAAAACAAACAGCCTGACTGTAGGCGCATAGTCCATATGATAGTGACCGCCATTGGTAGTGTAGGCACGAAGTCCATATCAGGGTGACCGGCATTGATAGTGGAACATGTAGCAGTGGAACAGGAAGAAGAACGTGGCATTGTGGGACAGGAATACCACAGGGCATTCTTCTTCATCTTAATTTTATTTATTTGAATGAATGCTAGTGATCTGCAATGATGAGTACCAGAACCGTTAGACTGGAATACCCACGACACCTCAGTGTGAGGACCACCGGGATGGGTGGTGGTAATGAAAGGGAAGGGAAATGGGACTTGACATACCGCCTTTCTGAGGTTTTTGCAACTACATTCAAAGCGGTTTACATATATTATTATTATTAACATTTGTATAGCGCTACCAGACGCACGCAGCACTGAACATCTGACAGACAGTCCCTGCTCGATAGAGCTTACAATCTAAAAATACAGACAGACAAGACAATTAAGGGCGAGGGAAGTACTGGGAGAGAAGGAACAAGGGGAGGGCAATTGAGTAGTGGCTAGGAGCCAAAAGCAGTGGTGAAAAGGTGGGGTTTCAGCATAGATTTGTAGAGGAGTGTGGTAGCCGTGTTAGTCCACTCTTAAGGTTATCAATAGAAATCAAACAAAATAAAACATGGAAAAGAAAATAAGATGATACCTTTTTTATTGGACATAACTTAATACATTTCTTGATTAGATTTCGAAAGCTAATCAAGAAATGTATTAAGTTATGTCCAATAAAAAAGGTATCATCTTATTTTCTTTTCCATGTTTTATTTTGTTTGATTTCTATTGATAGCATAGATTTGAAAACAGGTAGAGATGGAGCTAGGCATACAGGCTCAGGAAGTCTATTCCAGGCATAAGGTACTCTTTTTGTACCAGGGGCAATGGAGGGTTAAGTGACTTGCCCAGAGTCACAAGGAGCTGCAGTGGGAATTGGACTCAGTTCCCCAGGATCAAAATCCACTGCACTAACCACAAGGCTACTCCTGTGAAGCAGAAGGTCGGGGAACTGCATAGCTCTGGATGGCGTGGTATGCAGTTGTTTCGATCATAAAGGGTTGAAAGTTGATTTTGGGTTGGGTCAATGTAGTAGCAGATGGAGCATGTGCGAGGTGCCTAGGAGATAGCCCAAAAAGCCTTTTGTGGCATATGGAATCCTGCACGATGATTGTGTCCGCATCCAAAGATGTGGGGGCTGTGCTGTTTTGTGACTTGGTTGTTGTCTTTATCCCCATGTACCATGAATATGGGTTGTCTATGTATGTAAGTAGCTGGTCTGAGTGTGTCAGCTAATCACCTGCTATTTGAGGGCCAAGAAATAGCCAGAGTAGTGTGGGATAGGGTCACTCCAAACATAAAGGGTCGTGTTGGTACTGATAAGTGTTAGGCCGGTGATTTTGTGAGAATGTAGTTTCAAGAGCAAAGACCACTTTGATATTGCTTTGTGTTATGTCATTGAGTTTGAACTATTCCAGTTGGAATAAGTTGGTGTTCCAATATATTTGCTGGTATAGATATGTATGTGTTTGTCTGTATACTATAATCTATCTGTACTGGAACTAATTATATAGGGGCGGCCTTGACCCTGCATGGTAAGAGGTCTGTGTACTTGCAGGTGGATCCTAATTATATTTGTTTTCTGGTGGTGGTGGGGGGGGGGAGTCTCGTAGCCTGTAGCCCCTGTTGTGATGAACCTAAGAGGATCTATGTTTCTGTGGCCCTAAAGGAACGGGCTTAGGGTTAAGCAAGGAGTTGACGCAGTGGGTCGGGCCCTTTCAGGAGCCTGTTGGCTGGTTACAGTCATTAGGTGAAGTGGCCCCCGGCCTCAGAGTTAAGGGAAAAACTGAGGTTTACAGGGAATACAGTGAAGAGGTGGGCTTTGAGCAAGGATGGAAACTCTGTCATGTCACCTTGCTGCTCCACCAACCATCCTTATTTGGTAGTGTAACTCCATGTGGTGCGTCCCAGGATGCACTGTGCTAGGTCAGGCAACCATTTTGAAAGATGGCAACAAGCAAGGCCTGGGAGGCTTTGGCAGGGCGCTGGTTGAGGGATGGGCCATCGCCTGTTTTTACTTGTGGACTCCATGCATTCTAACTTTGGCTCATTCCTCTCTGCCTGCTGGTCCAGGAGCTCTCAAACCGCATTTTCCCCCTACCCCTTTATTTGATGGTTTCATTTGACTCCTACTTCTGCTACCTTAAGATTTGGCAGTAAAGGCACTGTAGGTGAATTCTTGCAAGAATTGTATGTTCCTGGCAAATATATGGGTTACAATGAGTAGATTTATGCATCTGGTAATGAGAACAGATATCTGCTTACTGCCTGATTTTTAAGATGTGCCCTTGGGCAGTAAGGAGCAGCTCTGACCTATATATTGCCTTTTCTGATCAGCACTGGACAAGCAAGCATCTGTTCACGTGAAGGTGCTGGTGGGTGTAAATCTCTTGTAATGAGAAAGCCCAGAGCTGTGTCCTTACTAGCAGCTCCCAGCCTGGGGCGGCTGATGCTCAGCATTTCGCCAGAAGGAAGCTGAGAAGGGCAGTGTCCTGTAGAGGGGAAAGAAAGGTAAGAGCGACAGACGCCTTGTTCTTTACAGAAGCACCATTTATCACTTCCATTTATACTAGATCCTGACATCTGAAAATGCAAACAAACATTAATGCCAATCCTTCTTCACATAGTTCAGCCACTGCATCTCACTCCTGCTCTGCAGCAGCCCCTCCCTATTCCAGTACTAAGACCCTCACAAATGGCTCTGCCAATGCAGTCTGCCCCCCCCCAATTGCCATGCAGCAACTCCCCTTACTAGTTCAGTACTGACAAATTTATGCTTTATTTCCAGTGTGACAAAGAGAACAGTAAAACCTTGATATGCTAAAGCACATAATGACAAGAACTAGTTAGAACAACATTTAGCACCTTCACACTATTTTTAAATGTTTATGTATCACTTCCTTAGCTCTTAAGGAAAACATCAAACACTTATAAAGAGCGCTGGATATTTCGCTCGCATGTGTGTGTGTGTGGCTGGCCATTTTTCCAGTCTCTGCAAGCTCCCTCTCCCTCTGCTCTGTGTTCAATGTGTCCGTCTGTCCAGCTGTCTACAGTTCTCAGGGACTAGGAACCCCCATCTCAGTTCCTGGAGTCCTGTCTGCTAGGCTTTAGTGATGGATGGCTATTGGCTCTGACTTCCTCTGGAGGAGAAATCTGTCACATCACCACAACCCCTGGTGACAGCAAATCGATGAAGATCCAGTGCAGCTGTCAGGCACCCATCAAGGCCAAGGGGGCTACAGAGGGGAGGGGATGAGTGAGGGGTATAATACTCTTTCCTTCCTCTTGATTTGTAAGAGGCCACATAAAATTGTCATGCTGGAATAATGGAAAATTTCCCATCATGTGCTATGCTGACATTCCTGAGCTACCTCTAAATAAGGGAAAAGTAAGGATATTTACCTGCAGAGCTTTTTTTCCACTAGGAAAAAAAACCAAAAAGAAGTGTTGGTATTCATGCAAAGCCAACCTTTGTGGGCACAGGGTAACCAGGGCTTTTTTTTTCAGACAGTACCTACCTGGAAGGCGGCTGCCTCTGAATCTGAGGATCACAGGTTTGAGGCTGGTACGAGCTCCAGGGTGGGGGGGGGGATCAAAATAATAATGTTGGGAGATTTTGAGTGAGAAATATAATAGGGTGGATGGGACATTTTTTGGAAGGCAGGAAAAAAGGTGCCAGAGTACCCGGTGCATACCAGCTGAAAATAAAAGCCCTGCTTTACCTGTAACAAGGGTTCTCCATAGACAACGAGATAAGTCGGACAACCACACATGAATGACATCATTTGACAGTGCCACGGATGGATTAGCATTCCTAGAGCAGGTGGGCAAGCCCACTACTGTCTACCTATTTCCAGTGCATTCCAATCCCCAGCTATAAATAGGTGAATCCAGGAAGAGAACCAGGTGGGTTTGTGTAGCTGATTTACCCTGCTGTCAAAGGTGCCTGGTATAAGAGGCTTGGGGAGGCCCCAACAATGAGCTTCTGCACTGCTCTCCCACTGTTACCCTCACCGCTGCTTCTAAAGACTAGAAGTAGTGGCAAGAGAACACAAAGAGCCACTGTGCCACAACCTGTATACCGTGCTGTTGGTTCTGCTTCTCCCACCCCCCTCCAATGTCACGTCCTGTTCCAAAGAGTGGAAGGTGAGAGTAGTGTTGGCAGCTGCACCTAGAGGGGATGCAGCTCCATGGGTGGCCCTGAAAACAGCAGCCCCAGTGGTGTCCAGGGAGCTAGGGTAAAGGGAAACAAAAGATGCCGGGAGAAAAGAGACACTGATTGAAAAGGGAGGAGGAAGAAAGAGTATGTTAGATGGAGGGGGAGAAAGAGCAAAGATATTGGATGGAAGGGGGAGAGAGAGGAGAGAAGCGGAACAGGAGAAAGGGTAGGGGACGTACTGGCTGAATGGGGAAAGAGAGAGAGAGGGGACATGCTGGATGGAAGGGGGATAGAGATGGGAGAAGCTGGATGGAAAGGGATATGCTGGAAGGAGAACAGAGAAAGAGGAGACACTGGATGGAAAAGAATGAGGGGGATACACTGGATGGAGGGGGGGGGGAGAGAAGGACATGCTGGATAAGAACATAAGAGTAGCCACACTGGGTCAGACCAATGGTCCATCTAACGCAGTATCTGGTTTCCAACAGTGGCCAAGCCAGGTCACAAGTACCTGGCAGAAACCCAAATAGTGGCAACATTCCATGCAGAGCCCCAAAGAATAGCAAGATTCTGGAATCCTAGAGTGACAAGATTCAATGCAGAACCTCAAGAGTAGCAACATTCCATACTACAAATCCCAGGGCAAGCAGTTGCTTCCCATGTCTGTCTCAATAGCAGACTATGGACTTTTCCTCCAGGAACTTGTCCAAACCTTTTTTAAGCCCAGATATGATAACTGCTGTTACTACATCCTCCAACAAAGAGTTCCAGAGCTTAACTTTGTTGAGTGAAAAAATATTTCCTCTTATTTGTTTTAAAAGTATTTCCATCCTTATATTGCTTAGTTCTATAATGACTATTGTGGTATTATGTAAATACATCATCAATAAAAATTGTTAAATTTAAAAGTATTTCCATGTAACTTCCTCGAGTGTCCCCTAGTCTTTGTACTTTTGGAATGAGTACAAAATTGATTTACTTCTACTCATTCTACACCACTCAGGATTTTGTAGACAGTGGCGTAGCAAGGGGGGGGGGAGGGGCGGTCCGCCCCGGGTGTCAGGGGGGGGGGTGCTCCCTGCCAGCTCCCCCCCCTCGGCGCATCGACACCCCCCGACCAGCTCCCGCACCCTACCTTTAAAAAGAATATCGGAATCTGAGGTGAGGCGCAGCGCCTAGCGCCTGCCCTGCACGTAAAAGAAATGTGGACCGTCGGGCCTTCCCTCGCTCTATCTGTCCCTCCCTCCACTGACGCAACTTCCTATTTCTGCAAGGGCGGGACAGACAGAGTGAAAGAAGGCCCAATGGTCCACATTTCTTTTACGCGCAGGGCAGGCACGAGGGGCTGCGCCTCGCCTTGGATTCTGACATTCTTTTTAAAGGTAGGGTGCAGGAGCTGGTCGGGGGGTGTTGATGTGCTGAGGGGGGGTTGTCATTGTGCTGCACCCGGGGTGGGGGTGCAATGGTGAACCGCCCCGCCACGGGTGGCAGCCCCCCCCTGCTACGCCACTGTTTGTAGACTTCAGTCATATCTCCCATCTGTCTCTTTTCCAAGCTGAAGAGCCCTAACCTCTTTAGCCTTTCCTCATACGAGAGGAGTTCCATCCCCTTTATCATTTTGGTTGCTCTTCTTTGAACTTTTCTTATTCTGCTATATCTTTTTTTGAGATACAGCAACCAGAACTGAACGCAGTACTCAAGGTAAGTCGCACCATGGAGTGATGCAGAGGCATTATAGTATTTTCAGCCTTATTCACCATCCTTTTCCTAATAATTCCTAACATCCTGTTTGCTTTTTTGGCTGACGCTGCACATTGAACAGAAGATTTTAGCGTATTATCTATGACACCTAGATATTTTTCTTGGTTGCTGACACCCAAGGTTGACCCTAGTATCAGGTAACTATGATTCAAATTATTCTTTCCAATGTGCATCATGTTGCATTTGTCCACATTAAATTTCATCTGCCATCTGGATGCCCAGTCTTCCAATTTCCTAAGGTCTTCCTGCAATATTTCATAGTCCGCATGTGTTTTAACAACCATGAATAGTTTTGTGTCATCTGCCAATTTAATCACCTCACTTATTCCAATTTCCATATCATTTATAAATATGCTAAATAGCACTGGTTCCAGTACTGATCCCTGCAGCACTCCATTCACCCTCCTCCATTGAGAGAAATGACCATTTAACCCTACCTTTGTTTTCGGTCCAATAACCAGTTCCTAATCCACACCAGAACATTGCTTCCTATCCCATGACTCTTCAATTTTCTCAGGAATCTCTCATGATAACCTTTATCAAAAGCTTTCTGAAAATCTAGATACACTACATCAAGTGTCTCACCTTTATCCACATGTTTATTCACGCCTTCAAAGACATGAGTGAGGCAAGACTTCCCTTGGCTGAACCCATGCCAACTCTGTCCCATTAAACCATGTTTGTCTATGTGTTCCATAATTTTATTATTTATAAGTTTCCACTATTTTTCCCAGCATTGACATCAGGGTTACCAGTCTGTAATTTCCAGGATCACCCCACCCTTTTTAAAAATCGGAGTCACATTGGCCACCCTCCAATCTTCAGGTACTACGGATGATTTTAGCGATAAGTTACATATTACTAACAGCAGATCAGCAGTTTTATGCTTGAGTTCTTCGAGTACCCTTGGATTATGCCATCTGGGTCCAGGTGATTTATTACTCTTTAATTTGTTGATTTGGCTCAGTTTATCTTCCAGGTTCACTAAGATCTCTTTAATTTCCTCCGCATCATCACCCTTGAAAACCATTTCTGGTACAGGCAGATCTCTTACATCTTCTTCTGTAAAGACTGAAGCAAATAATTCATTCTGTTTCTCCACTATGGTCTTGTCCTCCCTGATTGCTCTTTTTGTTCTTTCATGATCTAATGGTCCCATGAATGCCCTCACAGGCTTTCTGCTTCTGATGTACCTGAAAAAGTTGTTACTGTGAGTTTTAGCCTGTGCGGCAAGTTTCTCTTCACATTCTCTTTTATCCTTCTTTATTAATGCTCTGCCAGTGCTTATGTTGCTGCTTATTTTCTTCTTTTGGGTCCTTTTCCCGTTCTTTGAAGGACATTCTTTTGGTTGTAATAGCCTCTTTCACTTCACCTTTTAACCATGCCGGCTGTCGTTTTCTCTTCTTTTCACCTTTGCAAATATGTGGAATGCATTTGGACTGAGCTTCCAAGATGGTATTTTTGAATAACATTCACACCTGATTTAGTGTCCTAACCTTAGCAGCCAATCCTTTTAGTTTCTTTTTAAGCATTTTCCTCATTTTATTATAGTCGCCCTTTTGAAAATTAAATGCCGTTACAGTAGATTTCCTTTGCAGGTTCATCCCAGATAGTAGCTCAAACTTGATCATGTTATGATCACTGTTTCCCAGGGGACCCAACACCATCACCTCTTTCACTATGTCCTGCATGCCACCAAGGACCAGATCCAAAATGGCTCCCCCTCTCGTCGGTTGCTGGACCAGTTGCTCCAAGAAGCAGTTGTTTATTACATCTAGGAATGTTATCTCCCTTTACTCCCTGATGTAACATTTATCCAGTCAATATCAGCGTAATTGAAATCACCCATTATTATAGTGTTGCCCAATTTGCTAGCTTTCTCAATTTCTGTAAATGTTTCTTCATCTGTCTGTTCGTTCTGTCCCAGTGGGCAGTAGTACAGCCCTACAAGAATACTCCTTCCCTTCACACATGGTAATTCTATCCACAATGATTCTACGCTGCTATCTGTTTCATGTGGAATATTTATTTTGACTCAATTACCTCTAACATATAGCAAAACCCCACCCCCTTCAATTTGATCCTTTTGATCATTGAGATACAGTTTCTACCGTTAACACAGTGTCCCATTGATTGTCCTCTTTCCACTAAGTCTCTAAGATGCCTCTTATATCTACCTCATCATTTAGTGCTATATACTCTAACTCTCCCATGTTATGTATTAGGCTTCTAGCATTTGTATACAGGCACTTCAAATTGTGCTTTTTCTTTGCATCTACAAACTGCTTAGAAGTTGACGGGGATAATGTGCATCCTTTCTCCTGCTCTCTCATTAAACAAACCTATCTTACTTTCAGTATTTTTTTAAACCTCTTTACTGGGATTCCCTAAATGTCCTGTTTCAATAGTATCCTTCAAGGATACTCCACACCGAACCATATGCTCCTGGAAGGGGGAAGAGAATAGTGTTAGTGAAAGACTGGGGAATAGCAGGAAGGGGAATGGGAGAACTGGGGTGAGGGAAAAAGAGATGGAAAGCTGTAGGTAGACACAATAAAAAGAAGGAAATTGAAGACCACCATAAGAATGAAGATGGGGAGAAAAATAAATGGAAGAAAGCTGTGAGGAAAATATAATTATTGGAGATGATTATAGTAGAGGACATGAAAAAGACAGGAGGACAGAGAAAAATTACAAATGGACATGAAACCCTAGCATGAGACTTAAGAGAAGATAGAGAAAAGTGGAAAGCAGAGATTGGGACCAACACAATTAGTAAAATTAAATGGCCAGACAACAAAGGTAGAAAAAATAATGTTATTTTAATATAGAATAAAGTAGTGTAGTAGCCATGTTATTCCACTCTAATTAAAAGTTTTTAAAAATGGAAAATAAGATGATACCTTTTGATTGAACTAACCTAATACATTAAAAAAATTTTTTTTTTTTAACTAGCTTTCAGTGGCCAAAACCACCTTCCGCAGGTCAGGACAATACCATAAACAGCAGCATACTCTCCTGATCGGAGGAAGGAGGTTTTGGCCTCTGAAAGCTCATTGAAAAATGTATTACATATCACCTTATTTTCCATTTTTTATTTTATTTTTGTTAATTTCTAATGTGATTGGAGTATGTTAGTTTTGAAATGTACACCTATCTTTATATTTTGCACAATACAGGGGGCCATGTATCACCATTTTCTTTTTCTCTAGTGTTGCACTGTATGCAGAATTTGGCTTGTTGTAGGTTCAGTTTAATTTTAGATGCTCTTAAAACCATAATAGTGTTTTTTTAAGAATATGGGTTGAAAAATAATTGATTTTAATACTTTATATTTGACTGTACATCCAAGGTATTTATACCTTTTGTCTACATATTTATTGTGTGCGTGCGTGTGCGTGTGTGTAAGAGATCAGTAAGTATTCTGTTAGCACTGAATGTATGTGTAGGATTGATCTGTACTAATTGGGCTTGTTTCATTATCCAGTAGGTGTATGGATGTTCTAGTGCCCACCTAGGAAAAGGCAGCAATGTAAACATTGTGCCCAGTGCAATATACACACTGCTGCCTTTTCCTAATTATGCCCTTGTTGTGTGACTGCTGGAAATTAGTGCTATTATGGTATGGTAGTGTAGATCCCCTATGGGTGAGGTTTTTAAAAGAGGGTGGTACAATAATAAAATTATGGTGTAGGGTCCCACAGTAAACACTCACCACTTAGGGAAGGTACAAAGAAAGATGGGGAAATTCTGTATTTTGTATATTATAGTTTGCAATTCAAAATGTTAAGCAAATTTCCCTAGATGTTACCAAATTTTAATGATGACAATATTGCACACTAACTTTTAAATTATAATAATTTATTGCACAATGTTTCTTTTTAACTTTTCAGAAAATGTATCAACTTTCAATCAATAAACTTTCCTCTGAAATTCTCAACACCACAAATCAGATAAGTAGTACAAATAATTACTTTCTCTGTTACTCAGAATTTACTTTAACTATGAAATTTTAACAAGAAAATTGATTCTTTGTGTCAATTGCTTTCTTACAGATGTCCACTTCCTTCACTTTGCAATGTAACTGAATCTCAGCATAAACCTCCAGGTAAGTATTTACGTGTAAGTTTAAAGTCTCTGAAACGGTGTAGGTGGTGATTTTTGTGCTTAGCTGCTTGAGTTGAACTTTCTTGAATGATGGTAACTTTTGTCTTTCGTGGTAATTGGTGCACGTGTTGCTTCCGCGTTGCTCCACCTGCGTCGTCGTTTAACAGCCGTAGTACCTGTACTCTAGTTAATTAAAAGAAATTGAAACCCTGTCTCCCTATCCTGTGTGAATTTTTATAGGGATTTTTGTTATCAAAACTGTGGCCAACCTATCTAGTGTAAATCAATAGATACAGTGGGGGAAATAAGTATTTGATCCCTTGCTGATTTTGTAAGTTTGCCCACTGACAAAGACATGAGCAGCCCATAATTGAAGGGTAGGTTATTGGTAACAGTGAGAGATAGCACATCACAAATTAAATCCGGAAAATCACATTGTGGAAAGTATATGAATTTATTTGCATTCTGCAGAGGGAAATAAGTATTTAATCCCTCTGGCAAACAAGACCTAATACTTGGTGGCAAAACCCTTGTTGGCAAGCACAGCGGTCAGACGTCTTCTGTAGTTGATGATGAGGTTTGCACACATGTCAGGAGGAATTTTGGTCCACTCCTCTTTGCAGATCATCTCTAAATCATTAAGAGTTCTGGGCTGTCGCTTGGCAACTCGCAGCTTCAGCTCCCTCCATAAGTTTTCAATGGGATTAAGGTCTGGTGACTGGCTAGGCCACTCCATGACCCTAATGTGCTTCTTCCTGAGCCACTCCTTTGTTGCCTTGGCTGTATGTTTTGGGTCATTGTCGTGCTGGAAGACCCAGCCACGACCCATTTTTAAGGCCCTGGCGGAGGGAAGGAGGTTGTCACTCAGAATTGTACGGTACATGGCCCCATCCATTCTCCCATTGATGCGGTGAAGTAGTCCTGTGCCCTTAGCAGAGAAACACCCCCAAAACATAACATTTCCACCTCCATGCTTGACAGTGGGGACGGTGTTCTTTGGGTCATAGGCAGCATTTCTCTTTCTCCAAACACGGCGAGTTGAATTCATGCCAAAGAGCTCAATTTTTGTCTCATCTGACCACAGCACCTTCTCCCAATCACTCTCGGCATCATCCAGGTGTTCACTGGCAAACTTCAGACGGGCCGTCACATGTGCCTTCCGGAGCAGGGGGACCTTGCGGGCACTGCAGGATTGCAATCTGTTATGTCGTAATGTGTTACCAATGGTTTTTGTGGTGACAGTGGTCCCAGCTGCCTTGAGATCATTGACAAGTTCCCCCCTTGTAGTTGTAGGCTGATTTCTAACCTTCCTCATGATCAAGGATACCCCACGAGGTGAGATTTTGCGTGGAGCCCCAGATCTTTGTCGATTGACAGTCATTTTGTACTTCTTCCATTTTCTTACTATGGCACCAACAGTTGTCTCCTTCTCGCCCAGCGTCTTACTGATGGTTTTGTAGCCCATTCCAGCCTTGTGCAGGTGTATGATCTTGTCCCTGACATCCTTAGACAGCTCCTTGCTCTTGGCCATTTTGTAGAGGTTAGAGTCTGACTGATTCACTGAGTCTGTGGACAGGTGTCTTTCATACAGGTGACCATTGCCGACAGCTGTCTGTCATGCAGGTAACGAGTTGATTTGGAGCATCTACCTGGTCTGTAGGGGCCAGATCTCTTACTGGTTGGTGGGGGATCAAATACTTATTTCCCTCTGCAGAATGCAAATAAATTCATATACTTTCCACAATGTGATTTTCCGGATTTAATTTGTGATGTGCTATCTCTCACTGTTACCAATAACCTACCCTTCAATTATGGGCTGCTCATGTCTTTGTCAGTGGGCAAACTTACAAAATCAGCAAGGGATCAAATACTTATTTCCCCCACTGTAATTAATGTTCCCTATTGCAGGACCTGCCTTATTACTTTTCCCTGCCTAAGGAGGAACACTCTTCCATGTATGTTAATCACACCTTGTAACCAGTCACACATTTCATACCTCACTGCCCTCATACACAGCAGTTCAGCTAAGGACAACAGTCCTGTTTAAATTTTTAATCAGCACCAATTCTCACTGCAGACCGGTGCAAGGTGATCACAACCCTGCTTCGTGGCAGGTCAGTGGGAACACACCAGATTTGCACACTCACCCTTCACCAACAGGCGTCTACACAATTTGTAGTCCCTCCAAACTCAGGCAGACCCCTCAGTACAACCACCCATTAACACATATGCATTGCACTCAAAGTGTCAGTCAAATGCACTGTGGCCACAACTCTGCTCTGAGACAGATCAGCGGAAACACAACAGTTTTCCTGCACACTCACTGTCACTAGCCACCTTCACTTGTTACCAGCAGGCTATTATACAGCTTATAGCCTATTTCAACTCAGACAAGCCTTTCTGTATAACCACTTAGCAAATTAACACATATGCACTCCCTCAGTACCAGTCAGGTGTGCTGTGGTTATCAGCTTGTCTCTTATACATACACAGACAGAGCATCTTTCATGCAGGTATATCTCCCCTGTACCTTCAGTCTCTCAGCTTTACTGAATTCCACTCTCTCTATACCACCAGGTGTTCTGATACAGTCAAATTATACTCTATTGAGGTTTTCCTCCTCATCCACACTCAATTTTCCAAGCACACAGACAGAGCACCTCTCATACCAGTCCTGTCTCTCCTGTGTCTTCAGGTCCTCTCACCTTGTATCAGACAACTCTTTATTTAAGCTCTCTCTCCTGTATAAATCAATCCTCACTCACACCCAGGCACAGCACCTTTCACACAGCTCTGTCCTTCCCTGTGTCTTCAGTTCCTCTGACCTGGTCACCAGCTCTGTCTCCCCCTAGCAACAGGGCTGCAGCTAGGTCATCTGACCTAGCAGCACCAATCAGACGCTAGCTTGTGGCAGGTGAACCAAGTTTTACAGTTTGGAAAATTTTCACAAACTCCATTTTGAAATCAAATTTTCCCATTAAAGTGCATGGAAAAAATGGATTTCCATACAGAATACAAGGTAAATTACATTACACTTAAATAAAAATTATACCATCATCTCAGTCACTATTTTCCTGAATCCAATCCATGTTTTATATTTTTTTTAACCATAAACAGGCACCATTTCACATCATTTGCATGTAAAACCCCCGGGGCAGCCCTAGCAGACCCAGGATGGCTCCTTTACAGGGGACACCCAACATTTTATTTGCTCTAAATGACTTTCACAATATGTGTGGTACTGGATTTTGGATTTAGATCACACCTTTCTCAGCAGTAGCTCTAGGTGAGTTATTTTCCTGGCTCAGGAGGGCTTACAGTCTTAGTTTGCACCTGAGCCAGTGGAGGGTTAAATGAGTTGTCCAAGATCTCAAGGAGCAGTAGTGGGATATGAACGCTGGGTCTCAGCCTGCTGTTCTAACCATTAATGCAGATAATACATATTCCAAACATGTTTGCTAATTCAGCAGTAAATTAAAGACCAGCAGATTTGAAGCCTGGTGGCCATTTAGCAACCTACCAAAAAACTGCTAAGCAAATCATTATGGTCGCCAGTAACTACAGGAATTCTGTTAAAGCATTGCTGAACACCACTGTTCACATGGCCAACAGGAAGATTCAGGGCTGGGGAGCTGGGACTGACTGGGAGCCAAGTATTAAAGTATCTGCATTTATTTCTAGACTACTGAAAACACTAAACTGTTTACTATGTTTTATTATTTTGGTGTGTATTAAGCTACCCTACTTCTACAGAGAGTGAGTAATGTGTGACAAAGACATGAAAGGGAAGGCACTTCGCTGAGCCCCTGAAAGGAAAGAACTCCGTTCTAATGGAAAAGAATGGATATAGAAAGATGTACCCAAGCTAGGTGCTCATAATGATTGCTAGCAGAGGTCAGTGCTCTAAGGGAACAGCCCAGTTGAAAACAAGGAGCTTTCAGGTTAAAGGTAAAATAGTTCTTCCCAGAGGGCTGCAGAGGATAAAAGTTTCCCTGAGAAGGTGAAGATTCTGTCTTGATGAGAACTACTTTTACCCTGGGGTACAGACAGTGGAAGAGAAGGGATTGAGTATACAGGGTGTAGAAGCATCTTGCTGGTTTATTCCTGGATGTGAAGGGAGGGGTGGTCATAAGTATCTGTGCTAGGCAGGCTTGCAAGAGGTCTGTTAGACAGGTAGAGCAGGAGGAGAGGCACACCAAAGGGGCTATGTCCAATCCTGAAGGTAGGCCCTGCGAGGCTTTTTAGAGAGGGTGTTGAAGAGCCAGACGAAAGTGAGTCCACATTGAAGGTATAGAGCGTCACGTCACAGCGGTGTATGTGTTTATTTATTTATTTTTATTTGTTGCATTTGTATCCCACATTTTCCCACCTATTTGCAGGCTCAATGTGGCTTACAATGCTCCGTTATGGCATTTGCCATTCCAGAGTAGAAGATAACAATTGGTGTTGCATAGAGATCATGGATGACATCATAGAATTAAGCAAACAGATATAGGAAGAAAACAGTTCAGAATATAAGGTAAAGTGATGATGTGTTACATTTACAGTTCTTGATCGTTGTGGTATGTAGGCCAGTTGGTAGCCCTTTTTCTTGGACTGGGTGCCTCTAGAACACTGTATACACAATTACTGAACATGTTCTGGTAGGTAAGATATGGTCCATAGAAGAGGTAGACCACCCATATAGAGCAGGAGTACGAGGAAATAGGGCCATGTAATGCAGGGGTGGGGTAGCTCAGGTTGAAGGGTGATGGAATTCCCACCCTGTTTAACCTTTAACCATGAGAGAACAGCGTATGTGTTCACCACATACCTTGAAGACTCCACTGGCTTCTAATGCAAACTTGAATTTTCTTCAAGGTTGTACCTTAGTTTTTAGATTCATCTCTGGACAGTCTCCCATTTTATATTTCTTTCAGAGGGTGTTGGGCTTTTGTGTGCAACTGATCAATTGATTTTACACTTTCCATTAGCTAAAGGGGTTAAATATAGTACACTAGTAAAAAAAAGGCCCACTTCTGGCACAAATGAAACGGGTGCTAGCAAGTTTTTCCTCGGAGTGTGTATATTTGAGAGAGTGTGTGTGAGAGTGACTGTGCAAGAGGGAGTGAATGTGCGAGTGTGTGTTTGTGACAGAGAGAGAGTGAGACTGGGTGCGAGTGTGTCTGTGAGAGAGTGTGTGCCATGGCCTCCCTCCCTTCCTCCCAGTTCCAGTGTCCCCCCTCCCTCCCTCCGAGTTCCAGGGTCATCCCCCTCCCTCCGAGTTTCAGTGTCTCCCTCCCTCCGAGTTTCAGGATCCCCCCTTGGAGTGCGACATCACACGCATGAGGGTGTCGTCGTCGTCCCTCCCTCCCTCCCTTCCAGTTCCAGGCCCCCTAACTCCAAATTTTAAAAGTCAACTTCACTTATGAAGTCGGGTTTATGGCGGCTGGCAGCAGCAGCGGTAACTGGCATACAGGCTCGACCCTTCTCTCTCTCTCTTAGCTCTGGTCCCGCCCTCATTTCCTGTTTCCGCAAGGGCGGGACCAGAGCTGAGAGAGAGAAGGGTCGAGCCTGCATGGCAGTTACCACTGCTGCTGCCGGCCGCCATAAACCCGACTTCATAAGTGAAGTTGACTTTTAAAATTTGGAGGTAGGGGGCCTGGAACTGGAAGGGAGGGAGGGAGGGAGGGAGGAAGGGAGGGATGACAACACCCTCATGCGTGTGACATCGCGATCTGTTGCCTGGCAAATCTGCTGCGTTCCCTTCCAGTGATTGGTCTTTACGAACACGGAAGTACGTGACGTCATTTAAGGAGATGGATAGAGCAGGACAGGGGCGTAGCTACGGGTGGGCCTGGGTGGGCCCAGGCCCACCCAATTCCAGCCCAGGCCCGCCCAGCGCCAGCTCCCATTGCTGCGGCGCGTGGCGCTACAAAAAGAAGAAGCGCTCAGCTGACTGAGCTGAGCGCCAACACGTCGCTAAGAACAAGAAAAAATGTTTTTAAAAAAATGCGGCACCGCAGGCAGCCTCGAAGCATTGGCTGCTGGCTCTGTGCAGGCTCCTCCCGTCTCTTACATCACTGCCCCTGTAGCGAAGCAGGGGCAGTGACGTAAGAGACGGAAGGAGCCTGCAGAGCCAGCAGCCAATGCTTCGAGGCTGCCTGCAGTGCCGCGTTTTTTTAAAAACATTTTTTCTTGTTCTTAGCGACGCGTTGGCGCTCAGCTCAGTCAGCTGAGCGCTTCTTCTTTTTGTAGCGCCGGCCCTGCTGCTCATCAGGAAAAGCAGCAGTGGCCGGCAATGGGAGCTGGGGCTGGTGGGCCTGAATGGGAGAGGGAAAATGGATGGCAGGATGGGGAGAAAGAGGGAAAATGGAAGGATGGGAAGAGAAAGAGGGAAAACAGATGGGAGGATGGCAGAGAAAGAGGGAAAATGGAAGGATGGGGAGAGAAAGAGGGAAAACAGATGGCAGGATGGGGAGAAAGAGGGAAAATGGAAGGATGGTGAGAGAAAGAGGGAAAACAGATGGCAGGATGGGGAGAAAGAGGGAAAATGGAAGGATGGGGAGAGAAAGAGGGAAAACAGATGGGAGGATGGCAGAGAAAGAGGGAAAATGGAAGGATGGGGAGAGAAAGAGGGAAAACAGATGGCAGGATGGGGAGAAAGAGGGAAAATGGAAGGATGGGGAGAGAGAGGGAAAATGGAAGGATGGGGAGAGAAAGAGGGAAAACAGATGGGAGGATGGCAGAGAAAGAGGGAAAATGGAAGGATGTGGAGAGAAAGAGGGAAAACAGATGGGAGGATGGCAGAGAAAGAGGGAAAATGGAAGGATGTGGAGAGAGGGAAAACAGATGGCAGGATGGCAGAGAAAGAGGGAAAACGGAGGATGGGGAGAGAAAGAGGGAAAACAGATGGGAGGATGGCAGAGAAAGAGGGAAAATGGAAGGATGTGGAGAGAGAGGGAAAACAGATGGCAGGATGGCAGAGAAAGAGGGAAACGGAGGATGGGGAGAGAAAGAGGGAAAACAGATGGGAGGATGGCAGAGAAAGAGGGGAGATGGATGAAAGGATGCAGAGAAAAAGGGGAGAGTGGAAGGATGTGGAGAGAGAAGGGACACTGAACAGAAAAGGGTAGAGAGATAGACACTGGTTAGAAGGAGGGAGAGAGACATTAGATGGAAGGATCAGGAGAGAGGGTAAATGGGTGGAAGGATGGGGAGAGAAAGAGGGAAGACGCTGGATGGAAGGGTAGGGAGAAAGAGGTGACACTGGATGGAAGGATGCAGAAAGAAAGAGGGGAGACTATTGGAAGGATGGGGAGAGAGAGGGGAGACACTGGAAGGATGGGGAGAGAGAGGGGAGACACTGGAAGGATGGGGAGAGAAAGAGGAGAGCTGCTGCATGGAAAGGGGGAGTAGTGAAAGATTGGAGAATAAGAGGAAGGGGCATGGGGAGAACAAGGGTGAGAAAAAGATGAAAAGCCATAAGTAGATGAAGGAAATTAAAGAATGGATAGTAAGAATGAATTAAATCTGGACACAGAGAGAGGCAGAAAAATATTGAAGAAAGCAAAGAAAAAGGAGAGAAAAATGACAAATGGCCAGGAAACCCTGGCAGAAGAGTCAAGCGAAAACGAAGGAAAGCAGAATCTAGAGACTGGGAGCAACACAATGAGAAAAAGTAAATGGCCATACAACAAAGGTAAAGAAAATAATTTTATTTTTAATTTAGGATAAAGTAATATGGTGTTAATAAAGTTTCAGAGACCAATACTTCCTTCCTTAGGTCAGGAGAGGATACCGTAACAGCATTATACTGACCTGAGGCAGGAGGTTTTGGCCTCTGAAAGCTCACTGAAAAGGGTGTTAAGGCTATTAAATAAATTGTCTGAAATCTGATGCACTGAAAAGCAGCACTTTACCCTGTGTGACAAATGCATCTGAGTGTGACTACATTTTGCTGGGGGGGGGGGGGGGGGGGGGGTGGGGTAGAGAGAAAATTTTGTGCCCACCCACTTTGGGTTCAGGCCCACCCAAAATTGGCAGTCTGCCTACGCCACTGGAGCAGGAGCACAAATGCTTCAGGCTTCACTTTCTCGGAGTCAGCTTCAGAATGTTGGAGGTGCTTTTTATTATATAGGATATGCTGCATTGAAATGATCGTATCAAGCTGCATTGATGTGGAATTCTTTACCACTGTGTATTATTTAGACTAGAGAGAAATTATTTATATTTTCACAAGAAACTGAAGACTTATTTGTTTGGACATTTTGTTTATCAGGTTATTAGATACTCTGTGTTTTATTTTATCTTGCTTTTATGATTTTGTATTTCTACCTTCTCTATCCCAAGAGCTGTATTTCCTAGCAATGGCTAGCTTCATTGTTGTGATCCATGTAGAATCAGTTTTGCTATTCTGAGAAATATAAGAATAATATTGTATTGTATTGATATTTGAGGAAGAATTTGACTTCCAATCCTTGAAAGGGGGCACTGCAGTGAGCTGAGTCTTGGTAAGGAAGCCAATACAGCTGGTATTCAAGGATGTAGCTCTGTGAATAGCAGTGACGGTCCCTGCATCTAGCCTTCCGGAAGGTGGGATCTGCGATACTCATGAGCCAAGCGAATGCGGTGGCTAGGATGATCCGTATGAACTGGAGAATTGGACAGAACCGATGCACAAATAAATCTCAGAGGTTTTGGCAGTTTTCCTGCCACCTGGCAACATTACCACATACTTCTAATGGGTCTTTTCTCTTTATACTTGGCTAATTGAGGCATGGGGTGTTAAAACCATGGGCATGGCTTTTTCTTCAATTTCCCTGTAAGCATGTGGTTAAAATTTCATTCTTATATTTTCTACTTGTCTTTGCTCTATATTAATTATTTGCATTTCTGGCTGCTAAGAGGATGGTCAAACCACCGTTGAGTGAATCTCTTACATGCATAGTTCTGAGTCATAGAAGTTCTGACTTGTTATGGAACTATTTGCTTATTGCTGTATCTTACACAACTTTCTCGGTTTGAATTCTTGTGATCTTAATTTGTGGCGTTTAGAGGGCTCTTTTTCTTTATTTGATGCATTTGTATATTTTTTGGATTTCAAATTGTAATTTAAAGGATCCACATCTGTACAAGTGTTTACTTTGTTTTGGATATTGAAACTGCATAAATAGAAAATTAACAAAATAAAAGTAATCCTGGGTTGCACCACTTCTTGAGGCATTTTTAAAGGCAAGAGGGAAGAGAGAAAAAAGGATTAGGAGAGCAGGAAGGATCCATCCATTTGGATGGGCAGCTAGAACAGACTGGAGAGGACACGGACAGGCCCCAGGGTGGCCCTGCACATGCTCAGAACCTTTGTGAGCTCTAGGAAAGCAAATCCTTCCATGGTGCTGTCAGGTGACATTACCCATGTGTAGCTGACTCAGGGGTTGATGCAGCAAAGCTTCCCACATGGTCACCATGCGTTTTACACTGTTTTACTGCAGGATAGCAATACAGAAAGGATTTCAGCACAGGTGTTAATTTGTGTAGAAACCCTGACTGCCCACCACATTGAAATGATTGCAAATGCATAAGATGCAGCTTTGGTCACACGACTGCTGCAGGAAAATGTACACCAGGACCTGAGACAGCATAGAAGGGTTGGGTTGAGAAGAGTGGGTGTCTACTGGCACCCTTTCTCCCTCACCTGACCACCCTGCTCCGAACATCTGCATCAGCTCCCCCCCCCCCTCCCCCCGGTAGTCTAGCGGTGCCCTTTCCTCCCCAATGACCTAACCGAACCTCCACTCCCCGCAAGTTAAAAGATATCCCTGGTAGTCTAGGGCCCACCCCCCTCATCCCCTTTCCTCAAATAAGAAAAATTAAATCCTTGTTTCTAGTGGCAGCCTCCAACCCCCGACCAACCAAGCCCCTGTATCTGAAGAGCGAGGCAGGAATGATGCCCACTCGTTTCTGCCTCTGGCACCACCCTGGGATGCACTGGGCAGTGCCAGGATGCAGTGGAGTGGAGGAATAGCCCAATGGTTAGTGCAGTGGCCTGAGAATCAGGGGAGCCGGGTTTGATTCCCACTGTGGCTCCTTGTGACTCTGGGCAAGTCACGGTAGCATTTTTAGCTTGTGGTAGAAATCAGCTGGCAGTAAATGCCGAGATGCCTATAGGAAAATAATGGACGTCTCGGTGTTTATTGCCAGCTGATTTCTACCACAAGCTAAAAACACTACCAAGGCATAGTAAAATACACCAACCCTCCATTGCCCCAAATACAAAATAAGTACCTGTATATAATATGTAAACTGCTTTGATTGTTAACCAAATCCCATCTTCATCCCTTATATGTGACCTTCTTTCAGTAAAGGTGACTAAAGTCACCAGAAACAAAATATGAGGTTTTAATAAATTCTGTTAGAGCAATTTGTAATATAACTGTCCAAACCTCATCCTTTCATGTGAAAAAAATGTGCCCACTTGTTCCCATTTCTCCTTCCCTCTGCTTTTGTCTATGTTTTATCTTCCATCCCTTATTATCTTTCTTTGGTCCTGGTCCTCGCTCTACCACCATTCCCTGCTCTCAATCCCCTAGAAAAAAAACCCTCTAGCCACATCCCTCCTTTTACCCAGAAAGACATTTCCAACATCATCTCCTTTTTCTTTTTACTTTCTATATTGTCCCTCTTTCCTTCCAATCACTCTCACCATATCCCTTTCTCTAGTTCTTCCTGATACTCTGTCCCATGATCTCAGGTGTCGCTTCAGCTTCATCCTTCCCAAACAGCAGTTCCTAACCCCAAGTCAATAATTCACACTGAAGGGACAGTCTTGAAGTAGGATCTGCAAGATCTATGGGATCTGAAGTGGCGGGGTGGGGGGGGGGGGGGGGAAGAAGAATAATCTGAGCTGCATCTTTGCCATCATGTGCCATCTTTCTGCCAGTCATGAGGGAAAGCCAGAATGCTTTCTCACTGCCATACATTGCCCTTCTTGCTGGCTAGGTAAGGAAGAGGTCAAACTGCTCCATCTCCAGCAGCCAATTCAGCTATGCAAGGCCTCTCCTCAGAGCTGCTGTTTTTATTTGCATAGCAGACTGCTCCAGCCCTCCCTTCCAGTGACTGAGAGGTGTCATTTGAATTCTGAAGGGTCAGAAAAACCTTCCACCACACCGCTATCATGCCCACTGCTCAGGGCCGCCGAGAGACTGAACCGGGCCCAGGGCAAGGCCGCCCCCGCCACCTTCCCCCCAATCCCTACCACTGTAGCCTCCCTCTCTTGCTCCCAGGCTGCCTGCACTGCCCGCCCTCAGCTCCATCGATAGCCCCCCTTCCGTCCGCCACTGTGACCGGGCCCCCTACATTCAAATCGGCAGCGTCTCACCTCCGTGTGAAAGCGGCAGATAGCCTCCCTTCGGGCCTTCCCTCACTGAGTCCTGCCCTCGTCACTTCCTGTTTCCGCAAGGGCGGGGCCCAATGAGGGAGAGCCTGAAGGGAGGCGACTTGCTGCCTTCACAAGGAGGTGAGGCGCTGCCGATTTGAATGCAGGGGGCTCAGTCACAGTGGCAGATGGAGGGGGGCTATCGACGGAGCCGAGGGTGGGCAGGTGACACCGGGGACTGCAGCACTGGCGGCCTGGGAGCAGGAGAAGGAGAGAGACCCTGGCGCCAGGCACCCCTTGGAGGCCTGGGCCCGGGGAATTTTCTCCCCCCTGCCCCCCCCCCCTCTTGGCGGCCCTGCCACTGCTCATCTTTACTGGGGAATGGGGAGGCTGTATTTTTTTGGACCACAATAACGATTTTTGGGGCAATAACATGAACCTTTCCTCTATCCAGCAGCCTTGGGCCCAGGCCAAGGTCTCTCCCAGGAGACTAAGAGATTTTGCAAATTTAATCTCAGAGCAGCTAAGGAGCCTATAAACTGGGCATGTGATACTCCACAACCTTGGGTTATATTGAGCTACAGCTGCAATGAGGGGAAGGGAAGGGAGAGAAAAGGAGGTGGAGAAAGAGGGGAAAACACATGTGGAAGAAAAATCAGAAGCCACTCTACTTCTCTCTCCAGTGATCTGTACAACCCTTTTCACTCCCTCAATCTCCTACTCCTTCTGCTCTAATATTTTATTTATCAGTGCCAGATCCCGAGCTTTCGCTGCTTCCGCACTCACTACTAATTAGTCATGAAGATGCTTACTGGTGTGGCCAAGCTCCTACAGGTTTCACATCAGCTCAAAGACTGATGAATATTTGATCTGGACATGTCTGGGTGCTTGTATGTGCACGGAAGCAGCCCGATGCAAGCAGGGTATTGCGCTTTACCAATTTCAAAGCTACAGACCAGACTTGGGCCATTATTTTACGTTTCAAAGCAGTGAGCCGTGCTTTAATACTGACAAACCAGACTCAGGGTTGAGAATGACTTCAGACAGAATTATATGCTAAATGTTGGCAGCAGGGAAAAATGAGGCGGGGGGGGGGGGGGGGGGAAGCAATGGTCGTAAAGGCGGGAGCTACCTTTAAGGGGGTGAGAGAATAAATTAAGTAATGCTGCTAGGAAGATGGAAAGAGTCCAAGAACCCGATCCTAGTTTAGCTTGCACAAGGAGTCCACAGAAGTGGAGGAACGCAAAACAGAACAAGCACAAACCAAACTTAAAAATGAGTAGTGCAGTCAACACAGGAAAATGATGTAGATGTAAATGAAGGACTTTATTCTGTAAAAGACCCGACATGGCACCGCGTTTTGGCTGTAATGTCTGCCTCAGGAGTCTAAAATAAATAAAATTATAAAACATATATGAAAAAAAACAATGATAAAATGAACACATATAACACATAAAATATATGTTAAAAATACTTGAGATAAAACCACTTAAATAATTAAGAGAATGACCAGGACAACAATATTCTAATGAAACAAATGTATGCTTTTTGATGATAATCAAAAATACTGAAAAGACACGCAGTATCTCATAAAAATTTAAACTATAAGAAAGAGCAGAAATACTACTAACCTTTGTAGATAAATGTAATGTAACATACAAGAATAATGTCCAAAATAACAATCACAATCTATAAACAAGAGACAAACAGCTGTACACCAATATATATAAAATGTATAACATGGATTATGAATATATGTATAAACTAGTAAAAAAGCCCCGTTTCTGATGCAAATGAAACGGGGGCTAGCAATGTTTTCTTCTGTGTGCATGTGGGAGTGTGTGTGTCCCTGCCCTCTGGCCTCTCTCCCCTCCCCCCTCTGAGTCCTTCACTGTTACAGAGCCAGCGATTTGATTTCGTGCTCTGCTGTTTTCCTTCACTGACTGTGTTACAGAGAGGGCGGGGCAGACACTCATAGGGAAACCGGATATCTCGCCCCCTTCACACTTCCGGCTGGAGGCTTCATAGAACGTTGGTGTTGCTTTTTATATAGAGAGATAATATTCATGATCCATGTTTTACATTTTATATATGTTGGTTTGCAGCAGAATCCAGACTAATGTACTGTAACTAGGGGTGGGCAAGAGAAACAGTCACTGATGAATCAAAGCTCCCTGCTGCCGAAACAGTACAAATACAAGCAAACGGGGGTGGGGGGGTATGGAAAGAGATGAGATGGGGTGAACGTAAACCCTGCTTGCCACTTCCTAAGGGCACCCTGATGAAATAAAATTAAACATTCCTAACACTAGCCAGACAGGAGCAGCAGAACAACATTTTGGTTGGGGGGGGGGGGGGCAGAGGCAGGAACAACTGTTGCCCTCCTGTCCCTTCTTATACCTCTTAGTTACTGATGCCATGAGGTTAAAAAAATGGTGAAGCTATAGCCCCAGTGGCCCACCTCATTCTGTTGCCTGTAGACCAGATACAGCTCTTTGGCTATGAGCCATACAAAAAATAATTTCAAAGAGTTAACATTCCACCTTTGCAGAATACTCTAACCCAGATTGCAATAAAACCAACAAGCAGAATCCACAAATTCAGCAAAGCAGCACCAACAATGCCAGGCAATAAACTGGAGGCTCCTTTACGCCCCACCATCCTTCTCTGCAGTCATTCTGTGCAAGTTTTGTTCTAATTCCTGATCTCCCACAGAGGTTTCTTTAGACGCAGTGCTGGGGTACACAGTTTAAGTTGCAAAATTTGGGGTGTCCTTGGGAAACAATACATTACAATCCTCCATTGCCTCAGGTACAAAATTAGACTGTGAGCCCTCCAGGGACAGAGAAATACCCAGTGTACCTGAATGTAACTCACCTTGAGCTACTACTGAAAAAGGTGTGAGCAAAATCCAAATAAATATTTGAGATTCTACATGGAATGTTGCTACTATTTGAGATTCTACATGGAATGTTGCTGTTGCTACTATTGGAGATTCTGGAATGTTGCTACTAGTTGAGATTCTACATGCAATGTTAATGTTGCTATTCCACGTAGAAGCCTGCCCTTGCAGATCAGCAACGCGGCCGCGCAGGCTTCTGTTTCTGTGAGTCTGATGTCCTGCACGTACAGACTCACAGAAACAGAAGCCTGCGCGGCCGAACTGCTGATCTGCAAGGGCAGGCTTCTACATGGAATGTTGCTAGTGGAGGAGTAGCCTAGTGGCTAGAGCACTGGTCTTGCAATCCAGAGGTGGCCAGTTCAAATCCCACCATTGCTCCTTGTGATCTTGAGCAAGTCACTTAACCCTCCATTGCCTCAGGTACAAACTTAGCTTTGTGAGCCCTCCAGGGACAGAGAAATACTCAGTGTACCTGAATGTAACTCACCTTGAGCTACTACTGAAAAAGGTATGAGCAAAATCCAAATAAATTAATTACTACTACTACTACTATTTAGCATTTCTATAGCGCTACAAAGCATACGCAGCGCTGCACAAACATAGAAGAAAGACAGGCCCTGCTCAAAGAGCTTACAATCTAATAGACAAAAAATAAATAAAGTAAGCAAATCAAATCAATTAATGTGAACGGGAAGGAAGAGAGGAGGGTAGGTGGAGGCGAGTGGTTACAAGTGGTTACGAGTCAAAAGCAATGTTAAAGAGGTGGGCTTTCAGTCTAGATTTAAAGGTGGCCAAGGATGGGGCAAGACGTAGGGGCTCAGGAAGTTTATTCCAGGCGTAGGGTGCAGCGAGACAAAAGGCGCGAAGTCTGGAGTTGGCAGTAGTGGAGAAGGGAACAGATAAGAAGGATTTATCCATGGAGCGGAGTGCACGGGAAGGGGTGTAGGGATGGACGAGTGTGGAGAGATACTGGGGAGCAGCAGAGTGAGTACATTTATAGGTTAGTAGAAGAAGTTTGTACAGGATGCGAAAATGGATAGGGAGCCAGTGAAGGGTCTTGAGGAGAGGGGTAGTATGAGTAAAGTGACCCTGGCGGAAGATGAGACGGGCAGCAGAGTTTTGAACCGACTGGAGAGGGGAGAGGTGACTAAGTGGGAGGCCAGCAAGAAGCAGATTGCAGTAGTCTAAACGAGAGGTGACAAGGGTGTGGATGAGGGTTTTGGTAGAGTGCTCGGAAAGAAAGGGACGGATTTTACGGATGTTGTAAAGAAACAACAGGTCTTGGCAATCTGCTGGATATGAGCAGAGGAGAGAGAAGAGTCAAAGATGACCCCAAGGTTTCGAGCTGAGGAGACAGGGAGAATGAGAGAGCCATCAACAGAAATAGAAAACGGGGGGAGCGGGGAGGTGGGTTTGGGGGGGAAAATGAGAAGCTTGGTTTTGGTCATATTTAATTTCAGGTGGCGTTGAGACATCCAGACAGCAATGTCAGACAAGCACGCTGAAACTTTGGTTTGGATGCAAGGTGAGATATCAGGGGTAGAAAGGTAGATTTGGGAGTCATCAGCATAGAGATGGTAGGAAAAGCCATGGGATGAGATTAATGAACCAAGGGAAGAAGTGTAGATAGAAAAGAGAAGGGGACCAAGAACAGAACCCTGAGGTACGCCGACAGGCAGAGGGATAGAAGTAGAAGAGGATCCACCAGAGTGAACACTAAAGGTGCGGAGGGAGAGGTAGGAAGAGAACCAGGAAAGGACAGAGTCCTGGAATCCATGTGAGGACAGGGTATCGAGAAGTATGCTGTGATCGACAATGTCAAAAGCAGCGGAAAGATCAAGAAGAATGAGGATGGAATATTGACCTCTGGATTTAGCTAGTAATAGGCCATTGGAGACTTTAGTAAGCGCAGTTTCGGTTGAGTGGAGAGGGCGAAAACCAGATCGTAGTGGGTCAAGAATAGCATGTGAGGAAAGAAAATCAAGGCAGCGGCGGTGAACAGCACGCTCAAGTAATTTGGAGAGAAAAGGAAGGAGGGAGATGGGTCGGTAATTAGAGGGACAAGTAGGGTCGAGTGAAGGCTTCTTAAGGAGAGGTGTGACCACAGCATGTTTAAAGGCAGCAGGGACAGTCGCAGTGGAAAGTGAGTTATTTACTGTGGGACTGAAAAGCTAAGGAATAGCTGTACCAGAACACAGATCCAGAGTATGATATCCAGATTACACAAGCTCCCTTGTGTTGCAGTTATTTTAATTTATTTGTCTTTGGGAAGACAAATACATTTTGGGCCGTGCACTACCTCTGAGTCAGGAGCAGAAACCGTGCCACAAAATCTTTACTTCCCAAACTCACAGCAACATTGTAAATGACAGCTAGTAAGGGCAGTGAGTTCAAATGGGGAGGGGGGGCGGGGTCCCCAAACAATATTCTGCTGAGTTTCCATGGGGGGCACATTCCTCCCACCCCCAACTTTAGCTTTAAACAAAAAAAAAAAAGTGCAACAATACAAATATTACTTTTAATATTGTGGTACCACCTTTCGGTACCTTTCTTCATGAGACTTGTCCAGCAACAAGAATGAGAACCTTAAGTATTCGATAATTGTTAATCCCACTAGTTACCTTTTAACTGCCCCCATTGTTCCATGTAAGCCGCATTGAACCTACCAACAGGTGGGAAAATGCAGGATAGAAAAGCAATAAATAAATAAATAAAGTGATTCTCTGGCTGCAAGACACAGGGCTCAAATGATTTAATTAAAGAGAGTTTTGCCCCTTAAGTGCAGGGGTCACCAGACCCCTTTCTTGACCAGGTCCCAACTTGTGCTGTAGGGGCTGCTTGTGTACAATTTATGCCACTGAATAAGGACCAATTGCCCCACCCTTTTACCCAGTTGCCATCTTTTCTGGTTGTCTACCACTTAAGCATAGATGAGCATATTGAGCCCCATATCAAACCCCAACACCAACCTCCCCATGCACCCTATATCATTTACCCAAACTCACTGCCCTCTACATTTGTTCGGTGGTCTCACTACAAGTACTAATCCTGAGCATATGTGCATTGTACACTACTGCTGAATAAAGAATATCCTTGATAAAAGTCTGGTTCAGCAATTGGGTCGTTCACACTGTGTTTCTTCTGTGTTTGCATCATGTGGGATCATCTTGGTTTTCTTCTTTCTTTGTGTATGTTTAATTTCAGCTGCAGTGCTGTTCTCCTCCATTACCTCTGTTAATAGGCTACACCAGGTCTTGCCATCTTTGCCTTCGGTTCCTAGAAATCCCAGACATCATTCAGCATCAAGGACCCCTCCTATGCCTTCCCACCAAGTTCTGTAATAATGCAGTCACCAAAATTAGTTTGGCTGTTGTTTGAAATAGACAATCTTCCCATGGTTGTTAATGCTACGATGATAACCAGGGGTGTAGTCAGCCCTCCAATTTTGGGGAGGACTGGGGGGGGGCAACACATTCCCTCCTCCCTCCCCCTTCGCATGTTAAAAATACTTTTGCTGGTGGGGATGCTGAAGCCTCGCCAGACAAAACAATTTGGGGTCCGAGCTGTTCACCACCTTCTTGTGCTGCTGCTGTAATCAGAAGCCATCAGCGTGCCCTCCAGCTTCTGACTCTGGGACTCCCCAAGCATGCTGTGTTCTTGTACAAACCTGAGCATGCCAGAAGGCACACCACTGGCTTCCAATTACAGCAGCAGCACAAAGAGGTGGTGAGTGGCTCGGACTCCAAATTTCTTTGGCTGGCAGGGCTTTGGCATCTCTGCCAGTTATTTAACAGGGTGTTGCAGATTTGGAGGGGGCCTAGGCCCCCCCTATACCTATGCTACCGATTTATAATCGTGCAGGCTGTATGAAAGCCCAATGATGCTGTACAGGCATTCTGCTCATGGTCTTGTGTTCACTTGACCTTGGCCCTCTAAAGTACTCTATAGATGATCCCAGTTCACGGTTTCCTGAGAAAAAGAGTCCTCTGAGATGACACAGACCACTGAAGTCAGATTTAAAGAATTGGCCTGATGTCCTGATATGTTTTTTTTCTACTGCTTCGAGGTCACATAATATTTTGTATTTTAACCAAGTTTTGCTTTGTGCTAAATTGATGCTTTAGGTAAAACTTATCTAATTTTCAAACCACACAAATGTAATATTTTCACAAATTCCTAATGGAAAGAGATTTAAGGAGTAATTACGTTATACTAAATTGGAATTAAAGAAGGGACTGTCCTGAACTTTTCATACTGCTGAAAAGACCAATCTGACACCAGGTACAAAAAAAGAAATTTTTCACAAGGAGAACATTCCTGGAACATTGTGGTCGTTTGCTTTTCAAAAGGGGAAAAGGGAAAGGAAGTCATTTTTTTTTTAATTTGTACCCCGCGCTTTCCCACTCATGGCAGGCTCAATGCGGCTTACATGGGGCAATGGAAGGTTAAGTGACTTGCCCAGAGTCACAAGGAGCTGCCTGTGCCTGCAGTGGGAATTGAACCCAGTTCCCCAGGACCAAAGTCCACCACTCTAACCACTAAGCCACTCCTCCACTAGCAACATTCCATGTAGAAGCCTGCCCTTGCAGCCGTGCAGGCTTCTGTTTGTCTGATGTCCTGCACGTACATGAAGGACGTCAGACTCACAGAAACAGAAGCTTGTGCGGCTGCAAGGGCAGGCTTCTACATGGAATGTTGCTAGTGGAATAGCAACATTAACATTCCATGTAGAATCTCAAATAGTGGCAACATTCCATGTAGAATCTGAAATAGGGAAAGGGAACTGGGACTTGATATGCTGCCTTTCTGTGGGGTTTACATAGTATATACAGGTACTTATTTGTACCTGGGGCAATGGAGGGTTAAGTGACTTGCCCAGAGTCACAAGGAGCTGCCCGTGCCTGCAGTGGGAATCGAACCCAGTTCCCCAGGACCAAAGTCCACCACTCTAACCACTAAGCCACTCCTCCACTAGCAACATTCCATGTAGAAGCCTGCCCTTGCAGCCGCGCAGGCTTCTGTTTCTGTGAGTCTGACGTCCTGCACGTATGTGCAGGACGTCCGACTCAGAGAAACAGAAGCCCGCAGCTGCAAGGGCAGACTTCTACATGGAATGTTGCTAGTGGAATAGCAACATTAACATTCCATGTAGAATCTCAAATAGTGGCAACATTCCATCTAGAATCTCCAATAGTAGCAACATTCTATGTAGAATCTGAAATAGGGAAAGGGAACTTGGACTTGATATGCTGCCTTTCTGTGGGGTTTACATAGTATATACAGGTATTTATTTGTACCTGGGGCAATGGAGGGTTAAGTGACTTGCCCAGAGTCACAAGGAGCTGCCTGTGCCTGCAGTGGGAATCGAACCCAGTTCCCCAGGACCAAAGTCCACCACTCTAACCACTAGGCCACTCCTCCAGTGGCAATATTGGCAATGAGGGGAGGAAACCAATTCAGCATTAACGCCCACAATATATATATATTTTTTTGTTTGGGGGGGAGGGGGGGTCACTGCCTTCCCATGCCCATCCCAAACTATGCCTATGTTTTATTTAAAGAAAGACTAATTTTCACATATGCACATATGAAATGTTGAGTTTTTCCCTCCAGAAAAACAAACAAATCCAGACATGTTAACACTCATACCAATACATGGCTGCTGTTGGGACCAATTTGGAAGAGTTTAGTAAACACCCAGGCATCATCATCGCCTCTGGAAAGAATGTAAAGATTAATGAGATGGGAGAAGGATTTATTTTGCATGGTTTTAAATTAAAAATGTGTGTATTGCATTGAGGTGTCGAAACATGATTTGGAGGAACGTATTAATGTGGAAAATCTTTTGGGACAGAGTTTGTAAGTCTACTTCATCTGCTTCTGTAACTCAATCTTTTTATGTAGCACATAGGGCACTGTGGACCCCTGGTAAGGTTTCTTGGTTGACGGGTAATGGGTCCGGTTCATGTTAGTCACGCAGGTTGGATGTGGGTACCTTTTATCATAAAACTAGTAAAAAAAAGCCCCGTTTCTGATGCAAATGAAACGGGGGCTAACAAGGTTTTCTTCTGTGTGCATGTGGGAGTGTGTGTGTCCCTGCCCTCTGCCCTCTCTCCCTTCCCCTGTGCTGTCTGTCCTCTCTGTCCCCTCCCCCCTCAGAGTCGAGTCCTTCAGTGTTAAGTTTCCTGCTGTGCTGTGTTTATGTTACAGAGATAGTGAGGGCTTCTGCCCTCTCTCCCCTCCCCCCTCTGAGTCCTTCACTGTTACAGAGAGAGCGATTTGATTCCGTGCTTTGCTGTGTTTTCCTTCACTGTTTGTGTTACAGAGAGAGCGAGGGCGGGGGAGACACTCATGGGGAAACCGGATATCTCTCCCCCTTCACACTTCCGGCTGGAGGCTTCATTTAGAACGTTGGTGGTGCCTTTTATATATAGAGATGTTTGGATGCAGTCATTTGGGATTTGGTTTGGAAAAGTGTTCGAGATGTCTTCAGCATCCAGGTTGAGCTTACTGATAAAACTGGCAACTTTAAGGTCTGCAGCTTCGCCTCATTTGGTGCAAAGGAGCAAAGTTAGGCTGTTTGATGTGCTTGTGGGTTCAGCCATACAACACCTCTTGTCCGAGTGGAAAGACAGTTCTGCATTATCTGTGAATGCTTGGTGGTCTGGAGTTTGACTTGTGCGTAACTACGAAGAAGTTGCTGCTGTAAAAAGATGCTGTGTTCTAAAATTCGGGAAAGTTTGGGCTTCGTTAGATGGGTTTTTTTTTGCTCAATAGTTTCTGTGTAATCTTCTGTTATGGGCTCTTAATTTGTGGCAGTGTGTTCTGTGGGGTGAGAGGAGGTGATTTCACTACTATTCAAACTGTAATAAATAAATAAAACTATTGTGTTAAGCTTCTGTGATTTCTAGGCACGAAATCCCCAGAAGCAAAGCAGGGAGACCACCTGAGATAACTTCAGCCCAGGATAGCAGCAGACCCTCACCTAGGCTGCTCCAGAGAACTTATCCCACCTTCCTACACAGCAAGGTGGGAAGAACATGCTTCAACATGTGGACTGCCTGAGGCTTAAAGAAAAAGCCAGTGGTCACACATTGAGAAACTGCATTACCTATCCTTACACTCCTTACCATAAAGGTAAAAAGGAAAGGAGGAGGAAAGCGTGATTTCAACTTCTGACCTCCAGCTCTAAAAACAAACAGTAAATCTTAGTGTGATCTCCAGGTGTTCACCTAAATGACATCAAAGAGTTTCCTGTAGTAAAGAGTGGAACAGACTCCCCAAGTTGACTATTTTAAGTAGTAGTTAAGTGCGGGGGAAAAAACACTGAAACCTGGTGCAGATGGGGTACAGGCATAATGTGTTATGGACAATGTTGGGGAAAAGCTGAGAGACTTAGAAGGGAGAAGCCAAAATAATTGTCAAACTATAAGATTCCTGAAACATGCATTACGAGTTAATGGAAATTGCTATCTTGCACCCTTCACCCAGCAACTGACCTCTCTCTTGGGAGACCGTGCGCATAAAATAGTTGTTTAGTACATCATCAATCTTTGTGCTGGGAGTATGGATCTAAAAAGTTTCAAATTAACCATTCTAGAGTTGTCTCAGTGGCAGTGCTGTGCTCTGGCATGTAGGACCTGGGTTTGATACCTAGATAAGGCTTCTGACTGTGATGATGCATAAGGAGCATTCACAGCCTGTAGGGTGAGGGAATCCATTATTGAACAATGGTTTTCAACCAAGTCCTTGAGGCACACCCAGCAAGTCAGGGTTTTCAGGATATCCCCATTGAATTTAAAGGGGACATCCTGAAAACTCTGATTGGCTGTGTGTGCCCCGAGGACTGGGTAGAAAACCCCTGACCGAGTGGTTGGATTCAGAACCCAATGTTCCAACAAATAAGCATGGTACATGTTTCCTGTACAAGACAGCCCACAATGATCAAACTACGGTTAAGGTGGAAAGGGATATAAAATGGAATATATTACCAGTAGCCTGAATGACAGCTCAGTTTATTGAGCTGCAAGCTCAAAGGAACAGAAAGAATTAGGTCCCTTCCTCCCTTCACAGACACGTGTTACTTTACAGGGGTGGAGGAATAGCCTGATTGTTAAAGCAGTGAGCTGAGAACCAGGGTTCAAACCCCACTGATACTCCTTGTGACATTGGGCAAGTCACTTAACCCTACAACTGCCTCCGTTACAAAGTAAGATTGTAAGCTCTCTGGGAACAGGGATGAACTTATCATAGTTGAATGTAACTCACCTTGGGGCTACTACTGAAAAAGCGCAACCTAAATCCAAATATGACATACCTTATATCACTCCTTCTGAACAATGAGGAAGTATCCACCTTAATCATTTTATTCTCAAGTGGACTCGAATAATCCTTGTACTTCAAGGGTATGTAGGTAGCCATGTAAAATATATCTCATCTCCATAAGTTTGACACAATTGAAAGATTTGTCGAGATAGCATACTTTACCCGAATGATGGCTGGAGCACACAATAGATACCGTGAGTCCTCTTATTTCATGAGAGTAGGTTGTGGAAATGCCACCCACAACTAATATTGGATATAGTAGTGTTGTGGCTGCTGCGTTAGTCCACTTGAAAGTATATAAACGCCTTTAGACCACGGAAAGCCCATCTTACAATCTGTACTGATTCCCCTTGATCAACCCAGTCTAGTGAGCTCCCCCCCCCCCCCTCCTAGCATTACGTTTTTCCAGTTCACCTTAGTGCAGGCTTATATTGGCAACAGTTTTACTTCGACAAATTCTGGTACTAATTTAGAGGACAGATTGAATGGACCATCTGATCTTTACCGCCATTCCTACGTGACACTTGACTCTTCTGCATTAGCTGAAGTACATTCACTTGATTACTGTTGTTCCCTTTATCTTGCACTGCATCTACCCAAGCATGTCCAGAGACTGGACTTTACGCACCCTGGCACCCCATGTCCCCTAACATGAACTTGACACTTCGTCCCATGGACCCAAGAACTGAACATAGTCATTAAGGTGGAGTCTCACTATGATAGCACAAAGACAGCATTCTCTCTCCTCCTTTTTCCTGATGATCTCTCACATACTGCACAGAGTTAATCCATCAGCCACCATAACAAACGATAACTAGTAAAGACCATGCCAGTCCATGCAGATAATTCCCCTCCCATCCATGTCATCATAGACGCCAACATTTCAAAACACAAAACAAATGACTCTTCCCCGGACACAATGAAGGAATCTGCTCAATATTAAGAGGTGCTCTGCACCCACTGGCACAAACCCAGCTGGCTCCTATGCATTAAATTCTATTTCGTATTGTAACTGCCGCGCCATGTAAATAATGATGAACTGGTAAGATACAACAAAATTAGCAAACTAAAGAGCAGTAAATCACCTAAACTGGGGATGACGTAGAAGCCTTGGTGGTGCCAACATGGATGAAACAGATGAAATTTTGCCTCATCAGTTGCATGTTTTTGGAAGGGGCTAATTTGTGGATAACAGTGAACCAGCTGACAAGCTATCTGGATTTTCGGAAGGCACTATTTCCCTCATGAAGAAATGAAAAAAAAGTCATGGGATAGGAGGATGGTGTCTTACTGCAAGTTAGAATTTGTTTACAAGAAAGGAAACAGCTAACATAGTAGGGTTAAATGGTCAATCAATGAAAATACATAAATTGTATCTGTACTTTTTTTTAAAACATTTATAAACTAGAAAATGAAATGATGACTCCAAATCTATAAATACCGATTTAAAATCGTTAGATTATGAGCAGATTGTGAAGAACTCCAGGATGAGACATGGGGACTGGGCCTCTAAATGGAAGATGGAATTTCCTGTGGATAAGTGCAAAATAATTAGAAAAAAAACCCCTAGGTATATATTATTGGCTTCCTTTACTAGGGGGGTCATCATCCAGAAAAAGGATCCTGGAGTCATTGTGGACAACATGTCAACATCCTCTGTATAAAAAGCAAATAAAATGTAAAATATGATTAGGAAAGGGAAAAAACAATAACGGAAACTATCATCATGCCACTTTACTGATCCATGGTGCAATCACAAGTATTTTGTACTGGTTTTCTCAATGCAAATGAGGCCATGGTGGAAAATCAGAAAAGAATGAAAATTATAAAGGGGATGGAAAGGTTCTATTTTGGAGAAAGGGTAAAGGGTTTAGGGCCCTTCATCTTGGAGAGACCTAAGAGGATATATGATAGAGGTTTATAAATTGTGAGTGGGGTGGGAACAGGTAAATAAGGAATGATGGTTTACACTTTCAAGTAGTACCAGGATGAGGAAATACTCCATGAAACCAGCGTTAGCACTTTTAAAGCAAACTGGAGGAAGTATGTTTTTCACTCAGGGTCTCATTAAACTGGAATGTGTTAATGGAAGATGTGGTGAAGCAGTTAAAATTTGTTACATTTATACCCCACATTTTCCCACCTATTTGCAGGCTCAATGTGGCTTACAAAGTACCGTAAAGGCGTTTGCCATTTCGGTTGATAACAAATACAAGATTGTGTTGGGGTCAAATGAGGTAGAAGTGAATCAGGCATCCTGGGATCGAGGGGGAAAGAGGAAAGTAAATTGTCCAGTACGAACATTGATTATGTTGTATTGCTGGGTGTGAGGATTTATGTTGGATCGGTGGGATAAGCTTTTTTGAAGAGGTGGGTTTTTAATGATTTCCTGAAGTTTAGGTGGTCTTGTATTGTTTTCACTGCATATGGGAGTCCATTCCATAGTTGTGCGCTTATGTAGGAGAAGCTAGATGCATACGTTGTTTTGTATTTTAGCCCTTTACAGTTTGGGTAATGTAGTCATTAGCTAAGTAAATTTGGGAAGGCTACTCCTTATCCATGGGCACATGCAACAAAGAATGCATTTACCCTTTGGGATCATGCCAGACCTTGTGACCTGGATTGGACACCGCTGGACCTTTGGTCTGATGTGCCATTCCGTCTAGGACTGGAATTGCTACTCAATGCACATTATATGTCTTTTTTGGAAACACACAGATCAATATGCAAATGCATGGTTAACGTTTCTTTTAAATGCCAGCTCTGGTGGTTTAATTTATTCCATGTATTAAACCCTGCTATCCAGTGACCACTGCTGGCTCTCATCCTAAGTTAATCTACGTAGCTATATGGATAGCAGCTATCATCGACTATCTAGAAGAGCACTAAGAATTTCCAAGGTTACCACTATACAATAAGTGATTTTTAATATCAGGCCAACAGTATTATCATTTTATTGCTGTTTAGGGCTGAACCATTCTTGTGTTCGGGTTATCCCATTGCTTCCATTTCATATATTCAGCCTACTGCAACCGCTACAATAGAACCTGCTTGCCCAGTCACAACTGAACCTGCAATGATTTTGCTGCATACTTTGCCAACAAAATTAAAAGTCTCTGCCAGGATTTACAGACAGTCCCACCCAGTCTCCAATCAGTTAACCTAGAGTGCACAAACTCGCCCCCTCCTGACCAGACATATAGGACTCTTTTAACCCAATAACAGAGGGCGGCCTTGACAAACTCCTAAGAAACCTTTGACCAACTAACTACCTCAACCTCTGCCCATCAAAGACAGTGCTGCAGGCAAGCAGGGGCCTTATAGAAGGCGCCACAAAAATCGTGAACTCCTCTCTTCCCAATGGGCAACTACCAACAGCATTAAAAAGGGCAGTGGTGCGACCTTTGCTAAAGAAGAACAACCTTGATCAGGACAAACTTGAAAATTACTGGCCAGTATCCAAAAAACAAACATTTTTAGGGAAACTTATAGAACAGTCTGGGATCAACTCAATGATTGGCTAGAAGAGAGAAACCGGCTAGATCCATGTCAATATGGATTCAGACCCGGTTATGGAACAGAAACAGTCCTTGTATCCCTAACTAGATCTTCACAGAAACCGAGACAGGGGATTTGCCTCAGTGTTAGTACTGCTAGATTTCTCAGCAGCTTTTGACATTGTGGATCACAATATTATGCTAGCACGACTAGCTGGAACAGTACTTGCCTGGTTCAGATCCTATCAGACAGGCAACAGTCCATTGTGTTCAGCAGAACATCAACATCACCATAGGCACTGACCTGTAGGGTACCACAAGGATCGATACTCTCACCTATTCAATTCAATATGTACTTCAAGCCACTAACCAAGCTGATTCTGTCAATAGACATGCAGTTACTCATACCCATTGAACCTGAATAAACTGACTACCTGCCTAACGTCAATTCAAGAATGGGCTTTAAACAAACTTTGCCTGAACCCAAGTAAAACTGAGCTTCTATGGGTCCCTAACACAAGTGGGGACATACCTGATACCAAAATCACTTTTGGGAAATATGAACTCCTCATCAAATTACAAGTCAGGAACCTTGGAACACAGCTCGATTCAACACTTACTCTGATCCCCCAAATTCAAGCAAACTTCAAAAGTTGATTCTATCACTTGTGACAACTACGCTGCCCTCACGGAAACCGGAAGTTACATCAGACGAGAGCGGGACACAGTGAGGAAAGGCCTGAAGGGAGGCGATCTGCCGCTTTCATACAGAGGTGAGGCGCTGCCGATTTGAATGCAGGGGGCCTGGTGGCGGACAGAGGGAGGCTGTCGACGGGGCTGGGGGTGGGCGGATGGAGACTTGGGACTGCGGTGCCGGCAGCCTGACAGCTGGGGGGGGGGGGGGGGGGGGGGAGGGCGGCCTTGCCCCAGGCCTGGCTTAGTCTCTCTGCAGTCCTGACGTGACCACATCACACCATTTTTGCATAAATTTCATTGCCTACCAGTCCAATACAGAGCCAAATTTCAAACTCTTTGATCTTCAAGGCCCTTAAAGAAAATGGCCCAGAGTACTTGAAGAACAGGATCTCCCTCTACACAACTTCAAAGTCACTAAGGTCCTCCCAAGGAAGTTCCCTAATCACACCCTCTCCAAAGGACATCACCTGATGTGATACCCGCAAGCGAGCCTTCTCCGGAGTAGCCTGAATGCTCTGGGATGCACTCCCTGAAAGATAATGTTCAAGCACCTTTCTGACCTCATTTGCAACTCTCTTTAAACTAGTCCCTTATTTTCGTACTCCTGTTACTCTATCTTATCTATTTATATGTTCCATCTTTGCTTACATCCTACGCTGTCTGTTAAAAAATGTTTTATTGTGTATTGTGTTGACTTTATAACGTAGTATACTATGCCATACTTTGTATTGTTTGAATATTTTTTCTACTAATCATTTCTGTAGTGCTACTAGATGTACGCAGCGCTGTACACATTATATGCAGGTATTTTCTGCCCCTAGAGGGCTCACAATCTATGTTTTTGTACCTGGGGCAAGATCACAAGGCGCTGCAGTGGGAATTGAACCCAGGTTGCCAGGATCAAAGCCTGCTGCACTAACCATTAGGCTACTCCTCCATTATTACTATAATTATCTATTACTTATGTTTAACATATTCTTGCTGTACACCGCCTTGAGTGAATTCCTTCAAAAAGGCAGTAAACAAATCTAAATAAATAAATAAATGTGTCATTTTTAGGGGGTGAAGTAGCCTAATGATTAGAGCAGGGGAAGCCCCATTCAAATTCCACTGCTTTACCTTGTTATCTTAAGCAACTCACTTAACCCTTCACTACCTCAGGTACAAACTAGATTATAAGCCCTCTTGGAACAGGAAAATACCTACTAGTCTGAATGTAATGCACCTTGAGCTTTGCATGAGCTAAATCCTTACTACCCTCCCTTAAGATTAAACACCACCAAATGCTTATACAGAAATGATCTACTCCTCTAATCACTTCTTAGCAAGTCATAGAACTTCCCTGTACCCAAACTCAGGCTAGAAGGTCTGCAAATATCAGGAAACATGGTCATATTTGCAGTTTTTAACCTTAGTGATGGCCACACTAATAGTAATACTTAAGATTATTACACAACTTTGTAGAGAAAGAGAATGGGGCAGGGTGGAGTGCTGGATATGAACTAAACAAGGGATCTTTGCATACTCATCTAGCCAAGAGTGGAATACAATACAGAAAAATGCCAAAAACTGTCCCAGATTAAGTAGTCATGCTCTTCAGCGGACGGCTGGGATACTCAGATGAGAATAAGGGGCGAATGCCTATCCAGGTTTGTGTGCGCGTTATTGTGTGGGGAATACACAGATAGCTTCAGTGTGGGTGCTGAAATCATTACCACAGACCACATTAAAATGTGGTCATTATGCATCCCACAGCCATGAACATAAGAATAGCCATACTGGGTCAGACCAATGGTCCATCTAGCCCAGAATCCTGCTTCCAACAGTGGCCAATCTAGGTCACAAGTACCTGGCAGAAACCCAATTAGTAGCAACAATCCCAGGGCAAGCAGTGGCTTTCCCCCATGTCCACCTCAATAACAGACTATGGACTTTTCCTCCAGGAACTTGTCCAAACCTTTTTTAAGCCCAGATATCCTATTCACAGTTACCACATCCTCCAGCAGCAAGTTCCAGAGCTGAACTATTCTTTGCGTGGAAAAATATTTCGTGTCAAACCTCTTCAGTGGGTCTTCCCCACTCCTCCCTTGCTGAAAAAAACCCTAACACCAGCCAACCTGGCATAGGGTTTACAGCGGGAGCAGCGCCCTTATTTGGCGCATTGCCTGCTGATCATTAGGAAGGAATGCATGAGACCCTCATTTGCATGTATTTGTGATCAGAGCCAGTGAGCACATTGCTTCATGCGTTCACTGGCTCTGATCCTGGGGCTCAGGCAAATACGGGCGCTAGTCCAGTGCTAATGGCCTCTAGTACCCATGCTTGCTTCTGCTCATTGGGGTCTATGTGGGGAGGCAGCCAGACACCTACACACAAAGGTTCCGTGGTAAAGGCACCTTCACTGTGCACATGTCTGAAGAAAACAAAAAAGTGCCAGCACATCTGAGCATGAAACAGAAATGCTGTTCTGCGCATGAGTATTAGCCTTGCAAAAAACTATTGCACATAACATTTTTGCACAGAATAACACTGTGGCTCAGGCACAGATGTGTGCTGGCACCATCATTTTGCTTGGACATGCACACAGAGCGGTTATCTCCTGTTCTGTCTTTAAAGTTGCAGGCATTGATCTGGCTGCAGAAAAAAAGCAAAATGAGGCATTTAAATCCTTTCACCAACGCTTCTACACTGCCTTGGATCTGCTAATTTTTTTGTCGAATCCTCGGTTACTTCTTTGCATTGCAGGGGAATGCCTAATGGCTCATTACCATTCATTTTAATATGGTGTGCACCCATGTCTATTCTCTATTGCACAACTTAACTGCTGTGGTGAAACCCTTTCGGCATCATGCAGCCAATAATATGGGTGCAGACGCTCCTTCATGCCCTGGTAGCTCTTTCTGCAGCAGACTCTATGTTAACAGTAGCAAATTGTTGGGAATGCCTTCAAGAGTTTAAGTTAAATCTGGCTGTTTACCCATATTAACTGCAAAACCTTGTATGAGTACAATACTAGGCACCTTACTGGGTTTATTGGACAGACTAGAGATGGACCATAGGTACAGAGAAGTGTTAAAAAACAGTGGGCTTAGGATTTGCTGCCATCTACTGGTAATAACTGGAGTGGCATAACATCCAACAATCTTTTTGACAAGACAAATAAATAGAGCCTCTTCTTTTTAATGCCTATCTCCAATCCCCTTTCATAGGATTTTAAGCTACGAGAAGCTAGCACCTTCTCTCATAGTCTTCTCTTATGCTGTCCTCTGCTCACATTTCATGCTATGGCCTTTTATTGATTTGCTCCCAACCTGTGGAATCAAATGCCTGCTGACCTTAGCTATCACTTAAGAAATTCAAGGTCTCCTTAAAAACCTGGCTCCCCGCCCCTAAGGTTTTCATTTAATTTTTCCTATGTTTAGTGAGGTGATACTTTTTTCTTCTCTCTCTCATCTCGTTGGTCACTGATTCTTTTCCTTTCTTTTCTCTGACAACAGCAGTTGTCAGTTTTTGGGATATATATTGTTGTGCTATTTCACCATCCCCGCCCTAACATGTCTATCTATTTAAGCTACACTGACTTCATCATTTTGTCTTATTATGTTGTTGTCTCTCTCTTAACTGGTTCTTTTTATTTGTCAGATATTATTATGGTATTCCATGAAGCCTTGTGAATGACAGAATGCCAAATACTCTGAAATAATAAAAAAATATTAATTCTCCTTTATTTTCAAGCGTGTGTACCCTAAGTTTTTACCCCGCTCCTCATATCTGCTTTTATTGCATATATATATCACACTAAACAGTTCATCTTTAATTAAGTACTAGTAAAAAAGGCCCGTTTCTGGCTCAAATGAAATGGGCGCTAGCAAGGTTTTCCGCGGAGTGTGTATGTTTGAGAGAGTGTCTGTGAGAGTGACTGTGTGAGAGAGAGTGAATGTGCAAGTGTGTGTGTGTGACAGAGTGAGAATGGGTTTGAGTGTGTCTGTGAGAGAGTGTGTGCGAGTGCGTATGTGAGACAGTGAGTATCCTCCCCTGTCCCCTGTTAGGTCTCAGGACCCCCCTTCCCCCCCTCTCTGTGGTCTTAGGGACCCTCCTCTGTGGTCTTAAGGACCCCCCCCCCTCTCCATATTGGACATAATTAAGTTTGTATGAACTTGGTTGCTAATAGTGTGTTGAACTGGACAATGCTGGCACATTTAGACTGACTCTGGACAGTCATGAAGGCAGCCCCTACCTCAGTATTCAATATATATCTGTGAAATAGTAATATAAAAAAATAAAAGCAAGACCATTTTTATAATAATCACTGCATTCCAGAAAACAAAATGGAGCAAGTTCCCACATGCTATCTTTTCCTTATGATGTAGGCGCAGGAAAAAAAATGATGTTAAATGCTCCAGTTTCAACCTAATTAATGTTTTCTTTTTAATTGTACTTATAAATAGTAAGTGTGATTGTTAAGTACCTGATTCTCATAACATGATTTCTGTTTTGTTTGCCCTTCACTAACTGAAAACATCTGTGGCACGAATACAGGGAGTCCCTATAGCCAACCCCTCCAAATGACACAACACTTCCTATGCTGCACATATAAGTTAGATTAAATAAATATGCCACCAATAATAAAGGACGACAACTTCGATTCAGCAGCTCACAGGCTTGCTTGACTTACCTAAGTGGCCCACCTTCTGCTTGCTTCAATCTTTCGATCTAATCAAGGAGGTTTAATAGACAGGAGTGGAAGTGAGCCTATCTAGCCCACTGTAATCAAGGAAGCCAATTTGGTTAATCTTTGTTTCCACTCCCCCACGTCATCGTCATTGCAATACACTCAAAACAAAGCAAGGAAACCTATGAGCTACTGCAAGGAGGAAGCAAATTTGGCTAATCTCTGTTTCCACTCCTCCGCGCAGCCGTCATCCAGTACACTCAAACAAAGCAAGCAAACCTATCAGCGCCCTCGACGTCATCACGTCGTGACGCGAGGGCGGGGCAGACACTTATGTGATCTACAGAGCTTCAATTTAGAACGTCGGAAATTTCTGAGGCTTCATTAGAACGTTGGATGTGCGTTTTATATAGAGAGATAATATTAGACACCATGAACCCGAGTAAACACACACCAATTTTTAAATTATTACTTCATTTAAGGAACAAAAGGGGCCCTTTTATTAAACTGTATTAGATAGTAATGCCCACCTAATGCAGCAAAAATGGCCTAATGCAGAACATTAGGCCCATTTCTGTGACTTTTTTTATATGCACCTGCTAAGCAGCGGTATTATTTTGGGATGGGGCGTGTCGGGGCGAATGGGCATGGATGCGCTAATCAGCTAGGGTGCTGACATTACTACTGTGCTGACTGGTTAGCATATTTATCATGCAGCCCTTAGAGCCTCCTAAATAGAAGGTGGTAAGCGCTCCTGCGGTAATTTAAAAAAATGGCCACACACTAATGCTAACATTAGTACATGTCCAAGAATAAAACAAATAGGAAAAAAAAAGCCCTTTTTGACAACCGCACTAGAAATCAGCTTGGTGCGGGAAAGACCCGTGTAAGCAAGCTTTAAGCCCGTTTCCTTGTGTGGTTTATTAAAAGGGCCCCAAAGCTATTCAACACCCATATAGAGAAGTAACTGCCTCCTAAACTTAATAACGGCTGCACCACCTTTTGCATCAGTGATTGCAACCCAGCACTTTAATCTAATATCAGTCTTTCACATACATGCTGAGGAATCAGTGGTGTGCTGGTAAATGTTTAACAACAGGCTCTCTCCCCGGTCCACCTCTGCGCCCCCGCCCCCCAAACTGCAGAGCTGGCTATAGCCAGGGAAAGAGCCTGGAGGGAGGGGGGGGGGGGGGGAGGAAAAAAAATGTAATGCTCCCAGGTTCCAATCTAATTCATGTTTAATGTGGGATAAAATGCCATAAATAAGTAAATAAATATACATTTTTAACGTTGAGAACCTGATTCTCATAACATGATGTCTGTTTTAGAAGCCCTTTACCAGGAAAGGGTATGATACATACCTGTAGCAGTTGTTCTCCGAGGACAGCAGGCTGATTGTTCTCACGACTGGGTTGACGTCCGCGGCAGCCCCCACCAACCGGAAGAAGCTTCGCGGGACGGTCGGCACGCAGGCCACGCCCACCGCGCATGCGCGGCCGCCTTCCCGCCCGTGCGCGACCGCTCCCGCCAGTTGAATGACAAGCAATAAAATATGAAACACACAACTCCAAAGGGGAGGAGGGAGGGTAGGTGAGAACAATCAGCCTGCTGTCCTCGGAGAACAACTGCTACAGGTATGTATCATACCCTTTCTCCGAGGACAAGCAGGCTGCTTGTTCTCACGACTGGGGTATCCCTAGCTCTCAGGCTCACTCAAAACAATAACCCAGGTCAATTGAACCTCGCAACGGCGAGGGTACAACAGAAATTGACCTACGAAGAACAACTAACTGAGAGTGCAGCCTGACCAGAATAAATTCGGGTCCTGGAGGGTGGAGTTGGATTTACACCCCAAACAGATTCTGCAACACCGACTGCCCGAACCGACTGTCGCGTCGGGTATCCTGCTGGAGGCAGTAATGAGATGTGAATGTGTGGACAGATGACCACGTCGCAGCCTTGCAGATCTCTTCAATAGTGGCTGACTTCAAGTGGGCCACCGACGCTGCCATGGCTCTGACACTATGAGCCGTGACATGACCCTCAAGAGCCAGCCCAGCCTGGGCGTAAGTGAAGGAAATGCAATCTGCTAGCCAATTGGAGATGGTGCGTTTCCCGACAGCGACCCCTAGCCTGTTAGGGTCGAAAGAAATAAACAATTGGGCGGACTGTCTGTTGGGCTGTGTCCGCTCCAAGTAGAAGGCCAATGCTCTCTTGCAGTCCAATGTGTGCAACTGACGTTCAGCAGGGCGGGTATGCGGCCTGGGGAAGAATGTTGGCAAGACAATTGACTGGTTAAGATGGAACTCCGACACCACCTTCGGCAGGAACTTTGGGTGAGTGCGGAGCACTACTCTGTTGTGATGAAATTTAGTATATGGAGCATGAGCTACTAGGGCTTGAAGCTCACTGACCCTACGAGCTGAAGTAACTGCCACCAAGAAAATGACCTTCCAGGTCAAGTACTTCAGATGGCAGGTATTCAGTGGCTCAAAAGGAGGTTTCATCAGCTGGGTGAGGACGACGTTGAGATCCCATGACACAGTAGGAGGCTTGATAGGGGGCTTTGACAAAAGCAAGCCTCTCATGAATCGAACGACTAAAGGCTCTCCAGAGATGGCTTTACCTTCCACACGATAATGGTAAGCACTAATCGCACTAAGGTGATTCCTTACTGAGTTGGTCTTGAGGCCAGACTCTGATAAGTGCAGAAGGTATTCAAGCAGGTTCTGTGCAGGGCAAGAACGAGGTTCTAGGGCCTTGCTCTCACACCAAACGACAAACCTCCTCCACTTGAAAAAGTAACTCTTTTTAGTGGAATCCTTCCTAGAGGCAAGCAAGACCCGGGAGACACCCTCAGACAGACCCAACGCAGCGAAGTCTACGCCCTCAACATCCAGGCCGTGAGAGCCAGGGATTGAAGGTTGGGGTGCAGCAACGCTCCGTCGTTCTGCGAAATGAGAGTCGGAAAACACTCCAATCTCCACGGTTCTTCGGAGGACAACTCCAGAAGAAGAGGGAACCAGATCTGACGGGGCCAAAAGGGCGCTATCAGAATCATGGTGCCGCGGTCTTGCTTGAGCTTCAGTAAGGTCTTCCCCACCAAAGGTATGGGAGGATAAGCATACAGGAGGCCGGTCCCCCAATGAAGGAGAAAGGCATCTGACGCTAGCCTGCCGTGTGTCTGAAGTCTGGAACAGAACAGAGGCAGCTTGTGGTTGGTCTGAGAGGCGAAAAGATCCATCGAGGGGGTGCCCCACTCTCGGAAGATCTTGCGTACCACTCTGGAATGGAGCGACCACTCGTGCGGTTGCATGACTCTGCTCAGTCTGTCGGCCAGACTGTTGTTTACGCCTGCCAGGTACGTGGCTTGGAGAAGCATGCCGAACCGACACGCCCAACGCCACATACCGACGGCTTCCTGACACAGGGGGCGAGATCCGGTGCCCCCCTGCTTGTTGACGTAATACATTGCAACCTGATTGTCTGTCCGAATTTGGATAATTTGGCAGGACAGCCGATCTCTGAAAGCCTTCAGTGCGTTCCAGATCGCTCGGAGCTCCAGGAGGTTGATCTGCAGATCCTTTTCCTGGAGGGACCACAGACCCTGGGTGTGAAGCCCATCGACATGGGCTCCCCACCCCAGGCGAGATGCATCCGTCGTCAGCACTTTCGTGGGCTGCGGAATTTGGAATGGACGTCCCAGGGTCAAATTGGTCCGTATGGTCCACCAGAGCAGTGAAGTGCGGCAACTGGTGGAGAGGCGGATGACATCCTCTAGATTCCCGGTGGCTTGGAACCACTGGGAAGCTAGGGTCCATTGAGCAGATCTCATGTGAAGACGAGCCATGGGAGTCACATGAACTGTGGAGGCCATATGACCCAGAAGTCTCAACATCTGCCGAGCTGTGATCTGCTGAGACGCTCTGGTCTGCGAAGCCAGGGCCAAGAGATTGGTGGCCCTCGCTTCGGGAAGGTAGGCCTGAGCCGTCTGGGAATTCAGCAGCGCTCCTATGAATTCCAGAGACTGAGTTGGCTGGAGATGGGACTTTGGGTAATTTATCACAAACCCCAGCAGCTCCAGAAGTTGAATAGTGCACTGCATGGACCGGAGGGCTCCGGCCTCCGAGGTGTTCTTGACCAGCCAATCGTCGAGATATGGGAACACGTGCACTCCCAGCTTGCGTAGGTAGGCCGCTACCACCACGAGGCACTTTGTAAACACTCGTGGGGCAGAGGCGAGCCCAAAGGGCAGCACACAATACTGAAAGTGCCGTGCGCCCAGGCGGAATCTGAGATACTGTCTGTGAGCTGGCAGTATCGGGATGTGAGTGTATGCGTCCTTTAAATCCAGGGAACATAGCCAATCGTTTTTCTGAATCATTGGCAGAAGGGTGCCCAAGGAAAGCATCCTGAACTTTTCTTTGACCAGGAATTTGTTCAGGCCTCTCAGGTCTAGGATGGGACGCATCCCCCCTGTTTTCTTTTCCACAAGGAAGTACCTGGAATAGAATCCCTGCCCTTCCTGCCCGGGTGGTACGGGCTCGACCGCATTGGCGCTGAGAAGGGCGGAGAGTTCCTCTGCAAGTACCTGCTTGTGATGGGAGCTGAAAGACTGAGCTCCCGGAGGACAATTTGGAGGCAGGGAGGCCAAATTCAGGGCGTATCCGTACCGCACTATTTGGAGAACCCACTGGTCGGAGGTTATGAGAGGCCACCTTTGGTGAAAGAATTTTAACCTCCCTCCGACCGGCAGGTCGTCCGGTACGGACACTTGTAGGGCGGCTATGTTCCCATGGATCCAGTCAAAAGCCCGTCCCCGGCTTTTGCTGTGGAGGCGCAGGGGGCTGCTTAGGCGCACGCTGTTGACGGGAACGAGCGCGCTGGGGCTGTCCCTGTGCCTGACGAGGCCTTCGGGCCGGCTGGTTGTACCTACGCTTCGCAAAAGAATAGGGTGCAGCCTGCCGAGCCCGGGAAAAACGCCCGCCCGCGGGGGCGGGTGCTGAAGGCGCCCGGTGGGAGAGCTTGTCGAGAGCGGTTTCCCGCTGATGCAGTTGGTCAACCATCTGCTCGACCTTCTCGCCAAAAATATTATCCCCCCGGCAAGGGACGTCAGCCAGTCTCTGCTGGGTGCGGTTGTCCAGGTCAGAGGCACGCAGCCATGAGAGCCTGCGCATCACTATACCTTGGGCCGCAGCACGAGATGCCACGTCACAGGTGTCAAAAATCCCCCTGGACAGGAACTTTCTGCACGCCTTCAGCTGCCTGACCACCTCCTGATAAGGCCTGGACTGCTCCGGCGGGAGCTTATCGACCAGGTCCGCCAGCTGTTGCACATTGGTCCGCATGTGGATGCTCATATAGAGCAGGTAAGATTGGATGCGGGTCACGAGCATGGAGGATTGGTAGGCCTTCCTCCCAAATGAGTCCAGAGTGCGAGACTCCCGCCCCGGGGGCGCCGAGGCGGTATCCCTCGAACTCCGTGCCCTCTTGAGAGCAGAATCCACGACCGCTGAGTCATGGGGCAACTGGGGCCGCATGAGCTCTGGGTCAGAGTGGATCCTGTACTGGGACTCTGCTTTCTTGGGAATGGTGGGGTTAGTTAGTGGTCGCACCCAGTTCCGAAGCAGCGTCTCCTTCAGGACATTGTGCAGCGGTACCGTGGAGGACTCTCTAGGTGGTGATGGATAGTCGAGGACCTCGAGCATCTCGGCCCTCGGCTCTTCCACAGAGACCACGGGAAAGGGAATGCTTATAGACATATCCCGCACAAAGGAGGCAAAGGAGAGACTCTCAGGAGGTGAGAGCTTCCTCTCCGGTGACGGCGTGGGGTCCGAGGGAAGGCCCGTAGACTCCTCTGAGGAGAAATATCTCGGGTCCTCCTCTTCCCCCCACGAGTCCTCATCCTCGGTATCGGACATTAGCTCATGCAGCTGAGTCCGGTACCGGGCCCGGCTCGACGTCGAGGCACCAAGGTCTCGGTGTCGTCGAGCGGTGGACTCCCGCGCCGGCGGGGACGGAGCTCCCTCCATCGACGTCGACGGGGACTCCACCTGCGTGGCGGTCGAGACCGGCACCGCAAGCGGCGGCGGTGTCGACAGCCCCGGCGCCGGGCTAGAGCTCGCCGGCGCCACAGTCGGCGCCGGGGGCGCAAGCACCCCCGACGCCGGCACAGCCTGGCGCATCAGCCCTTCCAGGATCCCCGGAAGGATGGCTCTGAGGCACTCGTCCAGGCCCGCTGCCGGGAAAGGCGGTGGGGCCGGTAAGGGTGTCGGTGCCAGAAGCTGCTGGGGGCCAGGAGACGGCACCGAGGTGCCGGAACCCCGACGCGTCGGTACCTCCACCACCGACGGAGATCTCTCCTCTCTGCGATGACGCTTCGGCGTCGACTCCTCTTCAGGGTGCACCGAGGGCTCCCGGTGACGGCGCTTCTTATCTTTTTTCCGGTGCACGTCACCGGTGCCGGAGGGCATGGAGGAGGAGGAGGTCGATCCCCCTCGGTCTCGAGGTACCGGGTCCGACAGGGTTCGGTCCCGTGGCTCACGAGTTGAGGGAGTGACCGGGGCCGACTGCCCACGCGGCCTCTCAACCCCACTCTCACCGGCGGACCGGCGGGCCAACGGGACCTGTTCTCCTGGGGTCGCTGCCATCGGTGCCGATGTCTCGGGCATCGATACCGGTACCGAAGAACCGGCCTTCGATACCGATGCCGTCGAGGTCGACGTCGAGGGGCCGGCGCAAGTTCCAAAAAGACGGTCCCGCAGAACTTGCCTCGCAACCTGAGTCCGTTTCCGGAGACCGAGACACAAAGCGCACGACTTGAGATTGTGCTCCGGCCCGAGGCACTGGAGGCACCAAGCGTGGGTGTCGGTCTGCGAGATCGGCCGGCCGCAGCGACCACACTTCTTAAATCCACTCGGGACCTTCGAGGACATCGACGGAAAAATCGCGTCGGCGAAGTCAAAGTCGGCAATGGTGGCTAAAATCACACCACGAAAAAATCAACCGACCGAGCGGCCACTAGGCCGCAACGTGGCGTCCCCGCTAGAAAGCGAGGGAAAAAGGGGAGCGCGTGCTCCACACGCGCAAAAAATTTCTTTTTTTTTTTTTTTTTTAAACAATACAAACAAAGACAGAGGGAACCGAATGGTCCAAGCGACGATCCGCGTAAACGCGGTCGAAAATCCGGCGGCTGAACAGAGAGAGAGGCAAACGCACCACTCTCTCAGTCGCCGAAAAAAAGTAACTGGCGGGAGCGGTCGCGCACGGGCGGGAAGGCGGCCGCGCATGCGCGGTGGGCGTGGCCTGCGTGCCGACCGTCCCGCGAAGCTTCTTCCGGTTGGTGGGGGCTGCCGCGGACGTCAACCCAGTCGTGAGAACAAGCAGCCTGCTTGTCCTCGGAGAAAAAAAAAATCTCTGCAGTATACCCAAAATGACACAAACCAAATTAGCATACAGACCAAGAATTAGGAGAGCAGACAGTCTTGCCAACTCTGAAAAACAATGTGTTATCAAAATCTCAGAACCTAACAAACAGATCCCTATTCAGACACCTGGCCTTGCAGTCATACATGCAGAACAGAGATAGCCCCTATTCAAATTCTTCAAAAATTAACCTGAAATCCAAAGAAGCACAATACCAGAAAAACAGAAACAAACACATTGCTATACACTGCAAAATATGATAGCAGATTTAAATTCTCAGTGGACATATTCCAAACACTAAAATGAAAATAATGTTTTCTACCTTTGTCTGGTGACTTTGTTTTTCTCATCATGCTGGCCCAGTATCTGATTCTGTTGCTCTCTCTCTGTTCCTACTACTACTATTTAGCATTTCTATAGCGCTACAAGGCTATAGCCCTTGACTCTGTTTCCAGGGCTTCCTTTCCATTTATTTCTTTTCTCCTTTCTTCTTCATTTCTGGTCCTCCGCAGACTTGACTGTCCAGTGGATCCAGCTTCTTCCTATTTTCTCCATCCATGTGCAGTTTTTCTTCTCTCTTCCTTTTTCCTCATATCTTCTCCTTCCTCTCTTCCCTCCAGCATTTCTTCTCTCTCCCTTCCCTCTCCTCCATCTATGTCTATCTCACTTCCTCTCTTCCCTCTCCTCCATCGATATCCAGCATTTCTTCTCTCCCTTCCCCTCCATCCATGTGCATCTCCTTTCTGTCTTCCCTCCCCTCCATCCATGTCCAGAATTTCTCCAGCCCTCCCATCCACCCATGTCCTGAAACTCTCCTCTCTCCCCTCCATCCACCCATGTCCAGCAACCCTCCTCTCCATCCACCCATGTCCAGCAACTGTCCTCTCCCCTGCCCTCCATCTACCCATGTCCAGCAACTTTCCTCTCCCCTGCCCTCCCCTCCATCCACCCATGTCCAGCAACTGTCCTCTCCCCTGCTCTCCCCTCCATCCACCCATGTCCAGCAACTGTCTTCTCTCCCCTGCCCTCCATCCACCCATACCCAGCGGTTCTCTTCTCTCCCCTGCCCCCCCTCCAGCCATCCATACCCAGCGGTTCTCCTCTCCCCCCTGCCCCCTCCATCCTTCCATATCCAGCAGCTGTCCTCTCCCCTGCACTCCCCTCCCCTCCATGTCCAGCAATTTTTCCTCTCTCCCTGGGCCCTGCCTTCCCATCCATATCCATCGATGGCTTTGATGCTCCTCTCTCCCCTGCCCTCCCGCTTCAATGTCCACCTGCCTGTCCTCTTCTCCCCCCAACATCCCTCTTTTTGCTCCTGCCGTCCTGGGGGGTTTAAATCGTTGATTTACCTCCGTCGCAGCAGCCGCAGTAAAAGCCTGTCTCTAGCCGTCCCTTCGTTTCCTGTCAGTGTCCTGCCCTCGCGGAAAGAGGAAATGACGTCAGAAGGCAGCGGGACACTGACTGGAACGAAGGGAAGACCAGAGACGGGCTTTCACTGCAGCTGCTGTGACGGAGGTAAATCGATTTAAACCCCCCCAGAGTGGCGGGAGGTGAGGTAAACATGGCTTGTGGCACCCTCTTGCCATGCTTAACTCACTTACCACTGGGTTGCGCCACCCCTGGGAGCCGGCTCACCTGCCAGAACCGGCTCACAAGAGCTTTAAAAATTTAACAACCGGCTCTTGTGAGCCGGCTCCAGCACACCACTGTGAGGAATCATACTCACTCTTTGCAGAACTACTTTAATTCAGACACATTCATAGATTTTGTGCATGAACTGCTCGTTTCATATTTGCTTCAAATTGACTAGGGCAATCCAAAACTTAATTTTGTTTCTCCTCAGCCAATCAGATATACATTTGATTTTGTGTTTTGGATCATCATCTTATTGCATAACCCAATTACACTTCAGCTTCAGGACAGATGACTGGATATTCGTATTAACTAAGTTTTGCAGAATTCAGGTTCCTTCAATAATGGCAAGTTTTTCAGGCCTGAAGACTATCATTCTACCACCATGTGACTGTTGGTGTGATGTTCTTACTGTGCGATGTATTTGTTTTACACCAGACATAATGGGACCTGTATTGTCTAAACAGTTCCACTTTTGACTCATCTGTCCATAGTACATTATTCCAAAAGATTTGGGGATCATCCAGAAGTGTTTTTGCTGTGAGATGAACATTGATGTTTCTCTTGGATAGCAGGGGTTTCCGCCTTTCAGCTGTTCCATAAATCCCATTTTCGCCCACTCTGTTATTGAGACCTCAAGGTTAGAGAGGCCTGTAGTTCTTTGGATGCTCTTTTGGGAGGTTTTGTGACTTCCCAGATGAGTTGTCAGTGTAACTGTGCCTTTGGAGTAATTTTGGCAGGCTGGCCCACTCCACAGAAGATTCACAAGTCTTCTCCACTTGGACATAGTGGCTCTCATTGTGGTTCAATGGAGTTCCAGAGCTTTAAATTGCTTTGTAACCCTTTCCAAACTGATATAGTTGCAATAATTTTTTTAATTTCTTCAGGAATTTCCTTTGATTTTGCCATAGTGTTCTTGTAGTGTCTGTTTCACTCTCATGGCATGGTTCTACATATATAGTGAGGTTTAGATTCAACAGGGATGGCCCGTAATCAAGTCTGGCTGTGTTCAATCAGCTGAATCTAATTATCAATCAAATTTAGTCAACTGGTTAAGTGGGCAGTTACTTTTTCACGTGTGATATGGATGTTGGATAACTTTGTTCCTTAAATTACATATTATTTAAAAATTGGGTTAGGTTTACTTGTGTTCCTGTTGTCTAAATATTGCACTTTGTTTAAAGATCAGAAACTATTCAGTGTGACATATATGCAATAAGAGGAAATAAGAAGAGTGGGAACTATTTCACATCACTGTAAACTCACAAATGTAGTTATGGATGTAAGATTACATGCATGCAATTAGAGAAACAAGAAGCATATTACCTTGTTCAAGCTGAAAAACATACCACTGGGAACCAAGAGAGGAACAGGTCACCAATAAACCATGGAATTTCCCTGCCACAAGGCTCCCAGACACAGCTTTGGTTTATCTCAGAATGTGGGCCATAGGAGAAGTATACTAGAAATAGTAAAGGGTGAGAGGACACATCCCGGTGATAGTGGCATTACACTACTGTTTCCTAAATACTGGCCATAGAGTCATTCTTCCCAGAGCTGCTGCAGCAGGGATTAAGGCCTGCAAAAGTATAACCTCTGGCTGACAGCTGAAGATGCAACAGAACAGAAGGACATCCAACCGCATGGAGGACTGAAAAAAGTGATCTTGTAAGACCAGGATTAGGGATAATCCCAAGTGACCACAAAAGTGTGAAATCTGTTTGCAGTTCCTCTCCCCCCCTTTTTTTTCTGTGTCAATATCTTCCTCTTCACAGAGTATGAATGCGTGTGCAAGCTGCTGTACGGCGCAACAGTAACATAGTAATACAGTAAATGATTATTATTTATTACATTTGTATCCCACATTTTCCCACCTGTTTGCAGGCTGAATGTGGCTTATGTATTACCGTTAACGGCGATAGCCGATTCCGGTATGAACACATGGTGTGAATAATACAGAGTGATATTGTGGTGGGATGAAGTACATGTATGGTAGGTTGGATTGGGGGGTCTTAGAGAGGGAGAGGGGAGGAAGAGTCAGGTAATGTTCATTAAGGTCTTTGGTTTCATTATGTGTCCAGGTATTTTAAGTTGAGATGGTGGGGTATGCTCTTCTGAACAAGTCAGTCTTTAGTGCTTTCCGGAAGTCTAGATGTTCGAGTGTAGTTTTTACTGCTTTTGGCAGTGCGTTCCATAGTTGTGTGCTTAAATAGGAAAAGCTGGTTGCGTAGATGGATTTGTATTTGAGTCCTTTGTTGCTTAGGTAGTGGAGGTTTAGGAATGATCCTGTAGATTTTGTGGTGTTTCTGGTTGGCAGGTTGATGAGGTCTGTCATGTATCCCGGTGCCTCGCCTTAAATCATTTTGTGAACAGTTGTGCAGATTATGAAAGTGATGCATTCTTTGATTGGTAGCCAATGCAGTTTTTCTAGTAGTGGTTTGGCGCTGTCAAAATGCATTTTTCCAAATATTAGTCTGGCTGCTGTGTTTTGGGCGGTTTGAAGTTTCTTTATGATTTGGTCTTTGCATCCCGCATAGATTCCATTACAGTAGTCAGCATGACTTAGTACCATTGACTGTATCAGGTTGCGGAATATTTCCCTCGGAAAGAATGGTTTCACGCGTTTAAGTTTCCACATTGCTAAAAAGATTTTATGGTGGACTTCGCTTGGGTCTCTAGTGATAGGTTACGGACGATTGTCACTCTGAGAATTTTCAGGTTGTCTGAGATAGGGAGGGTGTAGCCTGGGGTGTTAATGTTTGTGGGTTTGTATGTATTGTATTGGGATGATATGGTGAGACAGTGTGTTTTTTCTGTGTTGAGTTTTAATTGGAATGCGTTTGCCTATGAGTTCATGATGTTTAAGCTGAGCTTGATTTAGTTGGTGATTTCTGCCAGATCATGTTTGTAAGGGATGTATAGTGTTACGTCATCAGTGTAGATAAATGGGTTTAGGCCTTGGGTGGATAAGGCCTTGGCTAGTGGAGTCATCATGAGATTGAAAAGGATCAGTGATAATGGTGATCCTTGCGGCACTCCGCAACCTGGTTTCCACGGTAGCGGTGTTTTTTTTAAATTTCACTTGATATGTTCTTGTAGTTAGAAAACCCTTGATCCAATTGAGGGCGTTGCCACTGATTCCAAAGTATTCTAGGATTCTTAGCAGTATGTTATGGTTAACCATGTCGAATGCACTTGACATGTCAAATTGGAGGAGAATGCTCTTGCCTGATACTATTTCCTGCTTGAATTTGGTTAGGGGAGTGAGTAGTAGTTTCAGTGCTGTTGTTGGGGTCGAAATCCTGATTGTGACTCATGAAGTATAGTGAATTTATTTATGTAGTCGTTGTTTATCTGATGGCAGATAAAGACTTGTACAGTCCATCCAGTCTGCCCAACAAGATAAACTCATTTTACATGGTATGCGATACTTTTTATGTATACCTGAGTTTGATTTTGGAGAAAATCTTCCCCTCTCCACCAAATGGGTTTCTGATCAGCTGTGCAAGGGAATGGGCAGACTGAAGAAAACAAAAGTATTTCTATTCCAATACAAACCACATTTCAACTGAGTGCGGGTTCAGCCACACTGAACCCGCAAATAGGTGGGAAAATATGGGATACAAATGCAATAAATAAATAAATTGGGATCACATCTCACAAAAGTGCTGCTTATAATTTGGAACTGGTAAAGGGCTGGAGGGCAGAGTTAGGTTCACCTGGAAAAGGTTCTACTTTACAGAATCATGGGGATCAATTGGCAGTAATGTGTTCAATTTACCGCAATTTCAATATAAATGACTGAAGTAAAGCTGTCCTAAAGCAGAGAACATTTCCTTTTAAATTGTTGTTGTTTAAAGGGTGGCTCTAATGCCATTTTGCTGTAGGTGCAAATAGCTACCACTCACATTCCGGACCACTCAGTAACTAAGCATTTTATCACTGGCAGGTTGGGCAGAATGTAGCAGTATATGGTAAGTCTTTAAAAATAATTTCCCCACACTATATCCAAAATTGGGAGCAGGACTTAGGGGTCAATCATGACCTAAAACGGTGGGAAAGAGGACTATGCCTGTTGAAGGTTTCTGTAGCCAGTGCGCTGGTGGAAAATGGTTATAAAATACTGTATCGTTGGTATTACACTCCTAATAGGTTGGTCAAAATGTTTGGATATGGTACTGGTCACTGCTGGAGGGGTTGTTGGGAGGTGGGTGATATGTATCATATCTGGTCGACATGTCCCAGGGAAGAAGACTTTTGGAGAGAGGTCTTGCAACTCATCCAGTAGGTGACTGGGGTGGAATATCCAGCCAAGCCTGAATATTGTTTGCTACACTTCAAGCACTTTGGTGTAAACTAATTTATGCAGATCCTATCAATTTTTTAACCTTGGCGGTGGCTTGGAAATAGTCCACTATGCCCCCTATGGCAGTGGTACTCCATAAGATGTACTATATATAGCAGATGACTAAATTTGACAGCCTTGGGAAACAATCAAGTCAGCTTATTCAATTTCATAAAGTTTGGGACCAATCTTACCCTTTGAGGCTTCAGACTGGTGGAAGAGTTAATATTACTTGAAAGGCAAGCAATAATACTTGAGACTGAAGACATACCTTCAATAGACAATTGTTCTTTCTAATGCCTTGACCCTCTATAAGAGATAAGGGGAGGGGGATTGGTCTTGTTATCTATTGTCTTCTGTTGGCTCATCTTTAAGTAAGTAGTTTCAAGCTCAGCTAGTTTTGTCTGATTGTGATATATTTAATAAAAGTTAAAAAAAAATCCCATTTTAGGGTCCTCTGCTCGTTTTTGATCTTACTATTAGCTCCCCTTTCTTGCGTTTAGTTTTTGGACGTGAGCCACACATCGTTTACTACTACTTAACCAGTATTAAGAACTCTATCTGCTCAAGCTCTCTCTTCAGTTCTCTATGCAACAATTTTGCTTTGGATGTTCTAGTGCAAGGTTGTCCAACCTTTTTCTATTGGGGGCCACATTTTATATTCTGCAACATTCAGAGGGCCAAAACACACGAGCAAGCACACGCACTCATGCTCTCTGAGAATCACATATGAGCACCCCCCTCCTGTCGTCACCCATTCTCTCTGATATGCAACCCCCCCTTGCCTTCACCCATCTTTGGTTCATTTTTATATCTGTTGAGCATAAAGTAGCAGAGGAAGAAAAATCTGAAAAAAAAAATGAAGAGCCTTCTTTTTTTTAGTTGGACTCATTGTGCCTAACCTGGCTTCAGATACAAACTCCACCAGCGAAATCCCTACTACAACTCCTCTGTGAGCTTGAGCTGCACGGTGCCAGAAGTTTGGGTTAGACTTGTGGTATCAAATCTCGCAGTTTAGAGGCACTGTGGCAGGGAAGCAGGGATCTCATTGGAGGAATTTGTTTCTACAGAGCTTCTGCGGGACAGAAAAATTAAGTTGGTGGGCCGGGTTTTTTCCCGCAGGCCATGGGTTGGACAGGATAGGGGCGTAGCCAGACCTTGCAGTGGGGGGGGGGGGGGGGGGCATTTTGGTCTGCCACCACGCCCTGCAACCCTGCTGCTCCCCACCCACTGTCACAGCAAATACCTTGACTGGCGGGGGTCCTCAACCCCCACCAGTTGAAGCATTGTCCAGCACCAGTCTCCAGCACAGCCGCGTTGCCTGCCCTGCTCTGTCTTCCCCTCACATTCTCAGAGCAGGGCAGGCAATGTGGCGGTGCCGGACACCGGCACTGGACAAGGCTTCAGGTGGCGGGGGTTGGGCATCCCTGCCAGCAAAACCAGGGGCCCAGAGGAAATTGGGGGGGGGGGGGGGCTCAGGCCCGTGGCCCCACGTAGCTATATCACTGGGACAAGACTGTACTAGTGTAATGCTGGCAGGGGGTTCCGATGACAATCGCAAATCTCAAAAGTAGAAGGCTCTTCTCAGTTCATGTTTGCAGTGTAAAATCCCACCAAACATATTTGAATGAGACCTGCTCTGAAGATTCCCTGCACCACAAGACATTTTAGTCTGAATCATTCTATAAACCTCCTTTGCGCCCTTCCAGGTACACATTAGCAATAGAAGCTTATACACCAGGCCCAGCTGCTGTGGTGTAGCTTTGTTTATTTATGTCCACAAATATTTCAAAAAAATTACAAAATACTCAAAATGGAGAACACAGAACTCACACTTTTCTGGGTTTCTACTTTGTTTTACACTGTGTTACCCCATGGCAATCTACTCGTATATACATTAAAAGATTCCATATATATATATATTTATATTTATATATATAGAAATGGAACGGTCAGAATATACACTCTGTTTTAATGCTGCAATGAAACAAATGGGAGGTGGGACCATGGCAACACGGCACAAAATAGATCTGAACACAAAAGCAAAAGGAAACAAAAACTAGATACCCTCTCCACATACCTAAACAGAAAAGGAGGAGGGTAACAAAAATAAAGAGTGTCTCTTAGCAAATGCATGGTTAAAAAAGAGCTGCACTAGATAAAGATGTGATTAACCAACTCCAGGTCCTCCCTCCATGGCCAAAATAGCATAAAAATATTTAAATAAATAGTCTGACATATATAAACATTTGAAAAAAGCGCCTTCAGGAGGACAATGGCAAAAAAAAAAAAAAAAAAAAAAAAGCTGTATGTAACCAGGAATAGCTGGGGGGGGGGGGGTTACGTGGGAAGAGACAGTGGGCCTGCATTTCAGCCCCCTGTAGGGCTAAGCAGCACATTACCTGAACCTTACAACACACTTCACATTTTGGTCTTGATTTTGTTATCTTCTGGTTAGAAAGCACACCAATTTTCTTGTGTTATTATAAGCTCTGAGAACTTCTGTTAATGACACATGGGGCAGAACTGGCCTTGCACAAGGAATGACCTTTTCTTGGTTCCCAGTAAAAAGTTGCCACAAGCCATCAGTCTCACTCAAGGGCAGATGATCAGAAGCAAATGTGGGCACTAGAGGCTATTAGTGCCATACTAGCGCCCACGTTTGCTACCGCCCCATGATCAGAGCCTCCGAGCGCATGAAACAACACGCTCGCGGGCCCCCACTACATGCAAATGCATGCTAAACAAGTATTTTATTATTCCTCCCCAGTGATCAGAAGCAGTGAGCCAAACATTGGCGTGCTGTCCGCAGCAAACCCTTCGCCAGCTCGGAGGTGGTGTTAGGGTTTGCAGACTATTGGGGAGGAATGGTGAGCCCTGCCCAGCATGCATTTGCATTCTAACAGGCCCCCCATTCCCCGCAATGAAACCCCCACCCCACAGGAACCCCCATCTCAAACCAGTGATTGGTCCTCCAATCTCCTCAACACAAGTACACTCCCCTCCTCTTCCCGTGCCACCTTGAAAATGGTGGCGCCGAGCCCTGTGCATCCTGGGATGTGGTGGGCAGGGCTTCACCACCATACAAGGGAAACTCCCTTATATGGCAGTGAAGCCCCTCCCAGTGCATCCCAGGATGCACTGGGCAGGGGCTGGGCGCTGCCATTTTCAAGGTGGCGCTGGAACAGGAGGGAGTGTACTACTCCCTCCTCCACCACTCAGGTACAATGGGGCAACTAGACCACCAGGTTGGGGGGCTTGTGTTTGTGGCCCACCAGGGCTTTTATTTTGGGGTATTGGGGGGGGGGGGGTTAGAGATCCACTGGATCTCCAGACCCGTGATCTTGTGTTGGGGGAGGTTGGGGGGGGGGGGACTGGAGGTCCAGGTCCAGCACCAGGGCGCTGGTTTAGGGTGGGGGTGGCACAGCCCAGACTTGTCAAACAAGTGCGGGAGAATTGTGAATCCTCCCGCACTTTTACCCTATGGTCAGAGATAATAGCGTGCTTAAATTTGCATGCTATTATCTTTGATCATAGGGGTGGTAAAGCACTGCGCTGTTCCAGCGCTATTATTAGAGCGCTGTTTGGAACAGTGCGGGGCTTTTGATCATCTGTCCATCTGTTCTTACTGTATTTTGTGACATCAGTCATCCTTACACTGCAAAACACAGCAATAACTAGAGAGGGAAGGATGAAGGCTCAGTCTGCTTGATATTTTAATATCTTACAAATAGAGACAATGCCTTTTACTTCTTTCAATGCTAGAAGCAACTTAGAAAGATATTAAAAACAAAGTATATCCTCTTCATCTCTGTCAAACTTTTCATGGGCATTTGTTTCTCTATTAAAATACCAATTTAAATATAAATATTAATCAAGCTTGGTCCCCAGGGTTTTGTTCTGTGGTTAGGCTGATGCTAAAATTACAGAATTTAAAATAATGACCCTTATACAGGCTCCAGCTAATGCTCAGGATTCAGAGCTACATATGGGGGGAAACAATTAAGAAACATGAAGGAGGATTTTAAAAAATGGAAGAGGGGTGGCTAAACTTATTTAGCAGAACCAAGCGCTCCCCACTGATGTCACAATTGTTACATTACAGTTTACAAGGCCTGTGATAAACAGGCATTAGTTTAAGTAGTATATGCATGCCATACTGCAAGGAATGATCAAATCACACCCTTTATCTGTTGCAGCTCACTACAGTACCAAGACACCAACCTCCACAAATAACAGTCTACAGATGAGACCTGAGGCCCGCCCGCCCACCCACCCAACCCAGTGAATGCAGTTATCTCGGGGAATTCCCCGTTTCATGCGGCCTCAGAGATGATCCAGCTTGACGAGTGGTGGTTTGGGATGGAGTGGATGGAATGTGGGATTAGAGCTCAGATTTCATGCAGTTAAATTTTATTATTGCCTTTACTACTGTGGAAGGGAATCCATCAGTACCTTCAGACACACTGGCAATGGGCCTGCAGTGCAACTCTGCTATGGGATTACTGGCTGAATCATTGATTTACTGAAATGCAGTGTTAAGGTGGGTCACAAAAATATGTGGTGCAGATGGGGAAAGCAAAAGTATTTTCACAGTTGGAACTGTACCTGAAAGCTTTGTGTGCATAAACCATCAAAATAAGGGCTCAGCCTCAACTTTAACACAGAGGAACAATGCTTCAAAACCTCTCAAAGAACAGGCTACAAGAAAGTCTAAGACAATTCTTTTGATTTTTGCTGTGAAGAAACAAGGGCGTGGCAAGTACTGGAATATGTCTGAGACTGGCAGAGAGGTGGTGGTGGCAAATCCCTGGGAGTTCAGCACCAGGGTCTGGGACGTTTATTAATCCCCTTCAAAATGAAAAGGAATCTCGATAAAATGGATTTGCCTTTGTAATATTTTTGTCATTATTTAACGCAGTTACTATGCCGACTTTTCAGCTTTTCCCTTGGAAATTAGTGCCACCCAATCTTTCCCCTTTAATTAAAGGGATAATAAATCATGTTACAAAATCAACTCTGTAATCTCTTAGTACCAGGCAGGAATTCAAAATTAGTAATGTCAAGTGGATAAAACAGGACTCTAAATGTGTGTTTGTTTCTTTTTAAACTATTTACAGATTTAAAAAGCCATGCTTACAGAACAGAGCATTTGTAAAATTCTGAAGATTTTCCTACAATGTATTAAAATAAAAGATGCTTTGTAATTATAGCACTTCAATTGGAAACTTGCACACTGTCTGAAATCCTTGGTTTTCATTCACTCTGTTTGTAATTATTACTAGAACTGAATGTCTCAACGCACAGTGACAGAGTAACTGGATTCTAGCACCTATGAGAGACAGAACTCTCTGGAGGCAACAGGCCATTCCCTGGCTAATTATTTTTTTTTCCCATGTGGCGTCAGAATAGTGTCATGCAGGGAGAGACAAACCAGTCTTGAGGCGCCATTTCTGTGAGTGAGCAATAGTAGGTTGGAACATCTTGCAAGTGGCATGTTTTTTTTTTTTTTAGAAAAATCTATACAGAGATCATCCCTTGATTTCCTTTCACCACTGTCTCTGATGGTCCAGATTTTGCACTTTTCTCCCAAGAACTGAGCATCCCAGCACTTTGGCTGAATAAGATTATAGCTGCTTGTCACCTTCTTTCTTCAGTCGACTGAAAGAGGAAGGGAGGGAAAGAAGGTGTAAGCAATAGCAGGATTTTCTACAGCAAACAGCATAAAACATAGCAGAGTGATGAAACCAGGAAGAGATGACAGTACACTTCAGGGACAACACACCTGTGCTTCTCCTTACAGCCCTGCAATTTTAGAGAGAGATCAGTCTAGGTGGCTCTGTTCTGGTACAGTTAGCACATGATGGGACTTTAAACAAATCTAAAAATCATTTATAACTGCACGAATCACAACTTGCCTTAGGCAGGGACCTCTGGTACAGTAAAAGGGTTGCGTAAGAATATTTCATTTTGCCACGGCAACTCATTTGCTCACTGGCCATGCATTTTGGGCTTTTTTCACTAGGTCCTGATCTGTATAGGCATTTTTCCTGTACTACAGTAGAGAGGAGATGTCAGCATAAAACACACAAGTACAGAAAGGCAGCCAAGCATGATAAAAGGCATTTTGAAAATTTGTGTGCTCAGGCGGTCTTTCTCACTTGATTGTTAATCATACAAATGACCAATAAAACTTTGAATTTAAAGACGGACTGCAGGAACCACAATGGAAAGCTAAGAAAAATGACAAGAAAGGCACAGTAAATAACTGATTTATCAAGGCAATCACATCAGATGGTAGCGTATCATGAAAAAAATAATTTCTCCATCATGATTTAGACTCCCACCCTGAAGAGATTTTACTGACCTGTAATAATCTTCCTGACTAGGTAAGTGGCCACCATGCATGTGGGGGTGCCCATGCAGCCACTGCTGCTCCATTGCCAACCGCTGCAGCTCAGCTGATTGGGCATGCATGGCTTGCAACTGATGAGCTGCTGACATGGGGGGTGGGATGGCACCAGGTAAGTCTCGAGGGTAAGGGGTACCTGCAAGATAAAATAAAATTAAGCAAAGCGATCAAAAAATAGAACACATGCACAAAGTTGATGAAGGAAGAAAAACTCCTCTTTTTTGGCAAGTTTAACTTCCTGCTTTGGCAATGATTCTAACAATATATCTCCAGTTGGGTTGGATGAAACGGTGCTGATTTCCCATTCTGCAAAGCTTTTCTGAAACATGCTTGGATATCAGCCGAACAGTTGAAGGGTAGGAGATCCAGTAAGACTGCACTACCCTCAAGGACTCTGGTCCAGACTACATTGAGTGCACAAAAGATTCCTCAGAAGACTGGCTGGAAACTGGCAAGTCAGTAGTGAGAGGATAGAGCATGTAAGTTTTTCACCTCTTATCCTAGCCTTCCTTTTTATACTCAGAAAACTTGGTTAGGACACCCAGAAGATACCGTGAAAGACATGCAGAGAATGGACAGAAAATCTACAGTTGAACACAATCGAAGGACACACGTCTAAGGAGATGAAGGAAAACAGAACCAGTATGGCAAAAGACTTTTTATTGATGGAGTTACAAGAGCGTTAGCTCTCAACTGAACTCTCTCATTTTTTTTTTTTTTTTTTAACTTTCTCAGCTTTTATACTTCCAGCTCAGGCAGAGCTGGTGCAACAGTCTGGCAACAAGAACTTCATTTGTAATTACTCAGGATCTCCTCTTCCCTACATTTACATCCCTACCAAATCTGCCCAGCCATCACAGAGAAGAGACATTGGCTGTGGGCCACAAAGCAAGACTACCTTAACACTTTCCATGAGGTATCACTCTACTGATTAACACAGCAAATGACATCAGATAAACATCAAACTAAGCATATCCATTCTGCCCTCTTGAGATGCTTCCACTTTTAGTTGGTGAGCATACACATTTCCCATAGGCATTCTAAGGGCTTTATTTTTACGCAAAAAATAAGTGTTACTATAGAGTTAGGGGAAAGGGTAGGCAGGACAGGGGCAGGAGCAACAGGAGAAGAGGGGGTTGGATAAGGGAGTACAATGGCTGTTCCCTGCTCATCTCCTCCCCTCCTTTTCCCTGCAGGCTGCCTGGAAGGGAGATGCTGGAGTACAGCACCCCTGCTGTTCTGGAATCTGAACAGACATGATGGAATGCTCCAAGTCCATTCCCACAGAAATTAATCCCTTGGACACTCCTAGTGCAGTGGGTGGGGATTGGAAGGAGGGGGTGAGAAATGGGAGTTTATAAAGGGGGGAAAGGGAAATGGGACTTGACATACCGCCTTTCTGAGGTTTTTGCAACTACATTCAAAGCGGTTTACATATATTCAGGTACTTATTTTGTACCAGGGGCAATGGAGGGTTAAGAGACTTGCCCAGAGTCACAAGGAGCTGCAATGGGAATCGAACTCAGTTCCCCAGGATCACTAACCACGAGGCTACTCCTCCACTCAACACTATGTGAGAGAGCTACATTGGTACCTGTATATGCCAATATTTGTGTTTGAATTTTCTTAATAAATATTAAGTTTAAAAAAATCCTCACAGGAAACCCATCAGTGACTCTACCCCTCCCCCTCAACTTAAGACACATATCTTGTCTGGAGGCCTGATGCCGTCATACCACTGTGGTTTAAGGTTATAACCGACACTCTTTTCAGGTTACTCCAGGTTTTGTTAGGAACTTTCAATCTCCTGGGGGCCATGAACAGCAACCTTAAGCACAGCTGGCCCAGGGGAAAGATACCAACCTAGCATTCAAAGCCATACCCTCTGCAAGGCAGTGTGCAACACTTTCTACTGAGCTATTAGGTCTGCCTAGCTCTTATCTACAGTACAATATGCTGCAGACAATTACAAAAGAAACCCTAAACATCATATCTGCTCAAGGTACTGAGCTCCCCCAAGCCCTGTTCAATGGGGATGCTCATAAATAGCAGAAGAGTATGTACAATCCCCCCACTTCCAAAAAAAACCCAGCATGACCATATAAGATTTATAATCTGCCTTGTGTCTGTACAAGGCATAGTACAATAAATTCAATAAACAAAAACTAGATCTTACAATTACATTAGTAGCAAAACAAACTGACAGTGGGAAAACGCTGCCCCCCCCCCAAAAAAAAAAAGTCTTATGCTTCTTACACAACATAAAATTCAATTCCCTCATAAGAACTTTGAAAAATATCACCTCATGCAGGCTTAAGGAGAAAATCTTAAAACTAAGAAGCCAAGTTTTAAGCTGTTGCCAAAAACCCCCAAATACTCTACTGCTCAATACCAGTCACTTGTAATGTGGGACTCACCAAACACTGGGTGCCGGAGCATCTCATGTTCATGAGGGGGTTGCCCAATCAGTGGGTTTGGTATAGCACCAGGAGGATAAGGGAACCGTGCCAAATGAGGTCCAGCTGTTAAGGGGTCAACCAATGGGTGTACAGGTCCTGCTGAACCTAGAAAGCAAACAGTGACTTTTACCACACCTTGGGAAGAGGGAACAACAGTGAGCAAACTCCAAAGCTCAAATATTGTTTCACCTCATCTGCTAATTATCTGGAACTTTGTCTGCTATGATCTAAATTCAACTTTCTCTTCCAAAAATGTCAAGTGAGAACTGGCTTCCCAAAGCAGTATTTGAATTATTAAAGTGGAAACCTTTCCTCTCAGCACAGAGGAAAAGAAAGGCACTGACCTATATGGAAGTACGACTGGAAAAACAGAAAAAAGAAAAGAGTGACCCTAAGCTCAGTCTACTTGCACGGCTTTTGGGAGCTCTGACTGTACCCAGGGCCCTCTGCTAACTGTAATCTCCTTGCCTATGTGGGACAAGGACGATAACTAGTAATGGATACCCCCTTGAAAAACACTCACTGCTATTAATGGAATTGAACTTTCCTATCACAGAGGTTATATGACAGTGATATATTAAACATGTCACTGGTGCTGTCCCTACCTAGGCAATTGAAATCAAATACAAAAGAACAGGAGCAGCAGACAAGATTCTCCAGGTATGCTTTTGATGGAGATATGGATTCAAATTTAATCCATGCTGCAGGGTAAGCAAACTGGCCAAACTGAAAACTAAACTATTTAACAGATAGTAATGCAAGTATGGCAGCACATAAAACATACAAATTACAGGCCACACTCCATATCTCCCAATCTGGCAGAGCAGTATAGGAGGTGAAAATCCTGTCAGTGACCGTAGTCACAGGACGACATACATTTTTTTTTTTGCAGGTGGAAGCACACCTCATCTTTAATGTATTTCATAAATATGTACAGTTTATTACTTTCATTCATGTATTTATTTTTCATACCGGCTCTGTTTTATTGTAAGTGACAAAATCCAGTCAGAAACTACAATTTGCAGTCTTTGCTGTGACTGGCTTATCTTCTGTTGTTTTCTCATCTGCCTATTAGTCCAATGCAATTTTACTATATCTTCCTTTCTCTCCCTCCCTGAATCACCTTTTTGTATTTCTCTCCATAATTCTTTATTATTATTATTAGCATTTCATTTATCTTCTTTGCAGCCTCTGCGGGGGCCACAAAAGGAATTCCAATGCCAGAGCCCTTTTGTGTGTCCTTGTTAGAGCAATTCCCTGTTCTCCATCTTTATTTCTGAGCTAGGGAGGAGGGTAGACTCCCCAGGATAAGCACTCTTGACACTTCTATGGTTTGGGGGGGGGGGGGAGAAATGGAAGCACTAAGCAAGTGTGAAATTTCCTCCCCTGCATGTGGCACACACACAACTGAGGGGCGTTATATGTGCTCCATTGTGTGACCTCAGCACAACCTACCTGATATTATCTCAGCAAGAGGGGCCAAGTATATGACAGTAGTGTTACTACAGAGGGAACCTTACAGAACAATGTCTGGTAAGGGCATGTGACTGACAGAACTAGGAGCCATTAGCATTCAGTGCTAGAGGAACAAGAACAAAGTCTATAGTAGCATATTACTTCCCTGCCACAGCATTCTACCAAGATGTGATGCTACTGCCAGGCTTACTGTACTCTTCTGGAAACTAGAGTATGACTTGCTGACAGGTATGCTCAGTCTCAGATTCCAGTAGAAACCTCTTCTTGTAGTCACCAAGAAGAAATGCCCAATTATCTAGCTACAGGACCGCCCAGCAAAGACAAAACAGGCTCCCAGGATATGACTTGATTACAAGTGCTTATATAAGAGCACTTAGAGAAAGAAATAGTCAATATTCAAAGCGATTTAACTGGCCAGGAGAGCCTCTTGCAGGGTTAAACCACTTATGCCTGCCTAACCATCAATATTAAGCGGCACTTAACCATCCCTTGCTGCTATCAGCACTAACCACCCCGCACTGTCGGGCTAGTGCTCAGGCGGCCCATTGGAGCTTGGGCGGAGCAGGTACTTAACAAGTTAGTGGCAATATTCAGACCACTAACTAGTTAAGTAAGTGGCTAAAGTTAGGACAACAAAAAGTCTGTCCTAACTTTAACTGCCACAGTTAGCCGGAAGTTAACCGGTCTGAATATTGACCAGTGCCCAGTAAAATTCTGGGTAGCGGCATCTGGGTTTCTGGTGCCCATCCCTCACTCCTAACAAGAGGGGGTTTTTCTTGGGGCAGGAGTGATGCTTACTCACGACTCTGGCCTCAAAATGGCTGCTGCAAACTCTAGCAGCAGTCTTGTGATATCCACTAGTATTCAGTGAGGGCACCTGTTTCCCTTAGGCAGGTCTCAACTGATATTCAGTGCCCGGCATAGCCCCAGATATTCAATAGCAGTGTCCAGACATAGCCTGGCACTGAACACCCAGGTCTAATTCTGTCTGCAGCAGTCAGCGTTTAAAAAAACGTTGACTGTTACCAGCTGAATATTCACTGGATAGTGTCTAATATTTTAGCCTTCTTTTTCTGGTTCTAAGAAAATCATATTCTGTTTTCTGTGGGGAGTCAGGATATTTCCATTTTACCCAGAACTCCCAGCAGAAGGCAAGAGTCTGTAATGCCTCCTCTCTTTGACACAGTTCTAAATTACTCATGACTATTTAAACAGGGGCCCTAAAAAAGGTGACATTCCCCTACCGTCTGGTTCTACACACTCGTGTGCACCTTGTGTTCGCAATACTGCTTGTTCAATGTACCCTGGTCTTCAGCCATTTTCTGATCATGCAATCTCTCCTTTGCACTCACTATTTACCCCAAGATGTCACTGAACTGTCTGTATTTTGACCTCAACACACAGCAAACTTCCCAGTAGGACAAGTCTCCCTGCTTCTAGCCCACGCATGAGGGGGTTCAGTTCAGTGCAATTGTTATCTAAACCGATTGTGATGTAATAGGATTTGTGACACATATGCGCTACCTAATCTTTACTTCATTCAGAAGGACTTCAGTAAAGTTTTCCAAAGAAGCTCAGGAAAGGGAGGTTGAAAAGCAGGTAGGCAGAGTACAAACGCAGTTTCTTTCCTAAATAACAGACTCTTGTATTTCTATTGTGCAGTTAAGATCCCAATTTCTTCAGCTAAATCTCAGAACTACTGCTAGTGGAAAGAAATGCCTTTCAGTGCTTTCTGTGGCTTTTCTAGTTGTGTAGAGAGCCCTGTAACCTCATTTTCGCAAGCTACTCAGTGATTCAGTACCGCTACTGGCACAGTCATCTGCCTTGTTTTTGTATGCTAGTAATTTATTCTGAAATAGTTGGGGAGGTCAAGGTGCTCTGAACTGATCTGACACACATGATACACAAAAGTGATGGCAGACAGGATCCACTCAATGGGCACAAAATGGAGAAATCCTTCAAGACAAGGGTCTCCCACATCCTCCCTTCCCTCAAGAAACCGTCTGCTTCTTGTTTCTATGCAGGACAGGCTGCTCCCACCTTTACCTTAGTAGATCAGCTATGGGTACAGACCTCCACTGTTCTCTCTCTCATCTTTTTTTTTTTTTTTCTTGGCTTGCCCTTGCCCCCACCCCGATCCTCCCAGTCCCCAGTGCCCTCCTCCCATTGTAAATTCATGTTTGTTTATTTACCAGGAAAGTGGACTGGAACACATGTGCCGCTTTCAGCCACGCCTGGCCACGCCTTAGCGTTACAGCAGCAGTCTACTGAAAACATACAATAGCATAAAATGCTTCTATTGCTTACAGACGCACACAGATGAATTCACATAAAATTCTTTCAAATGCCTTTTTGATTACTTCATTTAATGCATCAGTGTTTGCAGGTCACTGGGTGTCTTGGCTTTATATTTGTTCTGAAGTTGACTGACTAGTACTTGCTTTGAGTCATCAGAACTGCCTTTTACTACAGTCCTAAGGTATCTGCTCACTCAGTTACAAATCAAAAATGTTATCTTCAGCTGATAAATGCAAGACTACTATGTCCTAAGGGCAGTCTCCAAAGAGCCTGGTGGACCCAGCTGTCTGGAAATCTGATGCTAACACTTCTTCCTGGGATGTTGGCATGAGGTGGGCATCAAACCCTTTCACTGGTACACATTCAAACTCATAACCTTTATCTTTTGATATACACAGCTCTGTTGCAGCACAGTACACTATTTCATACAGATCAGTACCTCCTATCTTCTACAATCTAAAGCTACTAGCCTGGCCAGCAAACTCCTAAAACTGCACTGACTCTACACTCTGCTTCAAGCAATACTATACCAAGTAGGATACCTCACTGTGAGTAGACAATGTTTCATTTTAATTACTGAGATTTTTTTAAGCATCAGTATCAAGGGACGCTACACAGAGTAGGAACCAGGCCCACCTGCATGAAGGGGGACCTAGGGTCATACTCTGAGGTACACCTTTGCATTTCAGGACAGACAGCACAGGCAGGGCTCCAAGCATCTGAAAGACAGGAGCCTCTTGGCCATTTAAGCAGACATCTGCTAGTCACCTTAAGGATAGCAGTGATGAGGAAATGGTCTTCTGCTATCTTATCTGGGGAATATGCAATGAACAAACTCATCTCAGACCCTCACCTTACAGTCCCCTCAAGGTAGTTTGTGAGGTGAACATGGGTGTCCAAATAGGTTTGCCTGCAGAGATAAGAGATGCAATATCACACAACTGACACATGACATCAGTGTGTGATATCGCCTGTGAGAATCTCCAGCTCCAAACAGAGCAACAGTCACAGAATAAGTGTTCAGGTCCCTGATATTCATGTGGATGCTATATGTAGGCAGAATTCCCTGCAGATCGCATCTAAGCAAGGGTTGCAAGCATGTAGGCCATTTGTGATATCAAATTTCAGGATAACTTTCTAACTGAATATTCTGTCTTATTCCACCTTAATCACCACCCTCAAAAGTTTAGGATTCAGCCCTCTCTCCTAAGCCAAATTAAGGCTGGGACAGAGTCTAGTGATACCAAGAACCAACCCAGTCAGAGACTATGCTGTGCTGACAGAACCTATGTGTGAAGACATGTTTAGCAGAAAGCTTTTCCTGTCCTGGACAGAATGTGTCTACCATTTATATGGATGCCATCAATACTACAGAAGATCCTGGTGGGTGCTGACTTGGCACTGCACCTGGCCTAACCAGTAATAGATAGCACCACTTTTCTTTTGCAGAATGTTGCACAACTGTTGCTGGCTCACCTTGATGCAGTGGGTCCTGTTGATGAAGGTGCAGGTGTGAGTGTATGTGCGAATGTTGGTGATGATGAGGAGTTACATTGAACATCTGCAACCGCGCCAAGGGATCATTTGTGAGTGATGCCATACGCTCAGCATGTATCCGCTCTGCGGCCAGTCTCTCAGGATAACTCATTTCAGGTCGCAACTGGGGCCCCGCAAGTGCAAGTCTTTCCCGTTCAAGGGGATTTAAACCAGGGTGAAAGGAAGCAAAGGGATGAGGTCCAGCTGTTGGAGGGATTGTGAGAGCACCATGCCTGGCAAAATGTTCCATTGGGTTGGCAGCAGGATGCAAAGCGTCTAGTTCTGGAGGTTTCACCTCAAAGCCTGGCTTCATTCTCTCTCGCAACTCCCGTTCTCTGATTTCCCTCTCCCGGATTTCCCGCTCCCGCAACTCCCGCTCCCGAATGGTGGGGTCTACATTATACAAACCAGGCATGTGGTAAGCCAACAAGGGGTCATTAGGGTTCAGTGGAACAAAAAAAGGATGATTGCGATTTGTGGGTGACATGACATGGGGGCGTGCATATTCACTCAGAGTCCGAAGAGCAGGGGTGTCTGGCCCAATATATGGAGGAACAGCTGCAATAGTTGTAGGTGGGGGCTCAAACGAAGCTCTGATGTGCGCTGGTCCGCTAAGTTGGGCCTCCCCGAGACGTCCGTCGTGAGACGAACCAGAGGTTTTTTGCTGCAGAGGAGAAATAGGAAGCACGTCATTAGAAAGACAATTCTCTAATGCCAAATGCCTGCTCAAACACGCAAACCTTTACAGATTATAGTGCTTTAGATCTCAAACACTATATAAAAAATATCAAACTAAAATGGAAAAGTGAAGAAGACCTCTTGATATAGGATTGGAAGAGTCAGGGGTGCTACGGGAGATGGAAAAGTTAACAGCTAAACATGAGGGTCAATTTGATGAGGAGGGGGAAGATTGGATAAGATTGAGGAGGGTTTTGAGTGCATAGAAAGTAGAGGGGAATAGGAAGCAGTGGAGACAGGTGAAAAATACATAATAAATGTAACAAGATGAGGGGGGGGGGGGGGGGTTCTGAAGGAACAGAATGCCTGGGGAATGCGTTTAAAAAACTTGTTACAAGAGGGGGAAATTGGTATATTTTGATGGGCAGGGGTGAACCTCAAGAAAACATGGAAGGCGATAGCAGGATGTTGAGCTCTTGGAAAACAATAAGTTGTACAGTTGCTGTTGAAAACTCAATAAAAATTTACATAAAAAACCCAAAACATCAAACCAGCTACTTGAGTAGTAGTCAGTGCTAAGAGCCTGCTACTTCCTAAAGATTTCTATACTACTTAGTCCTACAAGAAGAAATGTGTACGAAATACATTAAAGAACTGAACATGGCAGTCACTGGCAGATAGTAGAAAGTCGCATACTTGAGTACAGCGCCACAGTAACGTACCGTTGCTCTCTCAGTTTCTCGCTCTCGCTCCCTCTCCTTCTCTTTTTCTTTTTCCCTTTCCCGTTCTTCTCGAGCTTTTTGCTCTGCCTCTCGCTTGGCCTTTTCAATTGCCTCCTCCCTTTTCTTGGCGAGTTTTGATCCGACCAGTGGCATAAAGTACAGATCAGTCCTTGCACAAGAGTTGTAGCCACGGTCCAGGTGTTTATAAAACCTGGAAGGGAGGCAAAACTGTTCAGCAGAGAAGAAAGGACTGAGACTTATCACAATGTAGTTCAGTATGGTTGTGGAGCTGCATTTGTTTATGACAGCCAGAGCTGACAGACAGTTCTGGAATATAGCAGAGTACTTTCACTAATGATACCAAAGACAGGGCATGTCTAAACCATTACTAACCTGGAACCCACACTGTGTCCCTTCCTACAGCAAATTGACACACTTGTACCAAAAAAGGGAGCTTGAACTGTCTCTAAATAAGGTTGCAAAGTCCTATTTCAGTTCTGAAAATAAAGCTATATTAAACTCTAGTTTCTAAAGAATAAACAAATCTTGACAAAGCAGAAGAGACTGGCAATATATAAGCAGCAGAATGACTAAAATCTATTAACAAATGCTTTATGAACTAACATGTCATTTCATCCAGCTTCTGAAAACAGAATAAAGTTCTCATACCTGGCCGACTGACTAGCATGGCTGGGAGTATCCACCACTGTGGGTTCTGGAGATGGGCTTCGTGGTGGCAGAGGAGGACTTTCTGGTTCTTCAGTCTCATCAGGTGCCTCCTCTTTGATCTGAATTGTGCAGGGATTGGAGGAGGGAGTCACAGATGGCACAGACACAGTGGGGACTGCTGCTGCTGTCGGGGCAGGTGAGTGAGCTTGAACTGCAGAGATAGAAGAGGAAGTGGCGGTGGAGGGGCATGACGACGATGTGATAGGAGGTGGTCCCCCAGGAATGAAGGGATGCTGCGAAAAGGGAGGCTGGGGTGGTATCTGATGCAGTCCTGCTGCAAGGTGGTTTGCTGAAGGTGGGAGGCTTTGGCTCTGAGTGAGAACTGGGGGCTGGGCTGGAGAGGTTTGAAGTTGCTGGCTCTGAGGCATCAGCTGCAGGGGAGGAGGATGTGCCGATGGTGGGTGATGAGTTGGGAGGGAACTCAGTGGTTTAAGAGCTGGAGGTGGTGGCAAGTTGGCATTTATTGAGAATGGAGGGGGCCCAGAGAGATGGGGAGGGTGTTTGTGGGACTGTGGTATGGGTACCTGAGAAATAGGGGTAGTGGGTGGGGGTTTGATATGGGGCATGGCCATAGAAGCAGATGGCAAAGGCTGCTCCCGAGAAGATTGTGCTGACTGTTGTACTTGGGAAGAAGTGTGAGATGCAACTAGTGGTTGTGGGGGGACCTGAGACTGGCATGACTGGGGAGGGTAAGGCTGGGAAGGAGCTGCATGCTGCAGCACAGCCTGGGCCTGCAGACCATGGTGCTTAGGTGAAATCTGACTGTGGAGTGGAGATTGTGCATGCGGCTGGGAAGAGGAAGGAGCTGGAGGCTGACCATGGGAGTTTGTCAGAGGCTGCATTATTGGATGAGGTGAAGGAAGTCTTTGAGGGCATTGCTGTATATGAGTGTGTGCTGAAGGCTGACACAGCGATGGTGAGACCTGAGCAGGAGTCAATGGAGTACTCTGTGATGGGAGCATCACTGATCCAGGTGAGACAGGAGTCGGAGCATGGGTAGCCAACCCATTCTGTGCCTGCAGCATTGATGAGGGCTGTGCCTGAAGCACTTGTTGCTGAGCAGAGGAGTCTGAGTCACTCTCATTGTCCTGAGGGCTGGGAATGCTGGGAGAAGTGCTACGATTGTCCTGGTCAATGTCCTTCGGGTCACTGCTACCCTCGTCATTCACACTGCGGCTGTCTGAGCTCTCACCCTCACCTTCACCCTCAGAGGGGGAATTTGGTCGGCTGATCTCCTGATCAATAGTGAAAAGAGGAGAAAAACAAAAGAGGAGGTCTGGCTGAGTTAGGCAGATCCAGGTTTTTGCTGGAAGCCCTTAAATCATAATACACTAGACAGAGTTAAAGCCTTTTGAAAAAAAGTCATCATTACTGTTTGCCCCCAACTCAAACAACCTCAATACATTAATTTTAATTCAGAAACCTCAGGTGAGAGAAAGCATAGTTGCTAACCTGTAAAAGGGTCTTTTATATTTATTTTCTCCACAGACAGCAGGGAAATGAAGTCACACTTGCGGGTGATGTCCTTCGGATGCCTCAACACTCAGTGCTTTCTCCTAGCTCAGGGAACCTTGTTCTATACAGTACTCTGAGCAGACATGGAGCATCCTGCCCTATGGGTTGCCCCTCCTCTCTCTGTTCAGTGTAGCTCAAAGTGAAGGTAGAATCTCAGATGTGGGGGGCTGGTAAGCAGGTAAAGTGTGGCTGCACTCCCCAGCTGTCTATAGAGAACTCCTGTTACAGGTAAGCAGCCACACTTTCTTCATTAACAAGCAGGGGATATGGAGGCACACTTGCTGGAGACTCCACAGCTAAAGATCACCTAATTTAAATACTGAGATCTGGCGATCCAAGAAGCCATAAAAGAAGGATGGAGGAGATGATATCAAAGTGCAAAAACCTCTCTCAGTATGGACTGACCAAATGCCATGTCCTACTCTGATGTTTAGTCCAAACAATGATGATTTGTGAATTTATGTAGTGAAGACCAAGCAGTTATTCTGCATATATCAGCAATGAAGACAGATCGAAAATGTGCTATACAGATTGCCTTCTATCTAACATGTCATTATCCTGTCAGGAGACTGGTCTCCAAGTAGGTAAAAAAAAAAAACAATACAAGATGAAAGCCAGTGAGAATGTATGTGAAGAAATGGCAGTCCTGGATAACTGGGGCTTAAAAGCCACAAATAGTTTTGATTTCTTTGTCATAGTAGCACTGAAGTTGATTGCTTTATCTCTGTCTCAGTGGTGGAACATGGTCTGTTTATATTGTCGCTATGAGAAGGAAGCAGAGAACAGAAGATTCAATGGTCCACTAAGTATTGCAAGTGGAAATTATTGGATAATTGTGTGTCTGGGGACATAATTGACATGTTATATATTTTTATATAAATGATGAAACAAAAAAGTGAGGAGAATGGATGAGGATACCAACTGTTTTATATTTATTCACTTAAAAAATTCACTTAAAAAATTACATGTGCATAACAGCGACCCGACACGGCCGTGTTTCGGCACAATGGCCTGCTTCAGGGGTCTTTATAACCTCCTCTCCTAAGAGTTATCGGCAAATAGTGAAAAAGCTTTTTCACTATTTGCCGATAACTCTTAGGAGAGGAGGTTATAAAGACCCCTGAAGCAGGCCATTGCGCCGAAACACGGCCGTGTCGGGTCGCTGTTATGCACATGTAATTTTTTAAGTGAATTTTTTAAGTGAATAAATATAAAACAGTTGGTATCCTCATCCATTCTCCTCACTTTTTTGTTTCATCTTCACGGTGTCGTGAGGATTTTTTACCTCCTTCTTTGCCTTCGATATATTTTTATGTCACAATTGCTTGCTTGCTGTTAGAGTAATAAAGATTATTTGAACTTAAAAAAAAAAAAAGAGCCATTAATAGTTACAACACTGATGGAAGACAGACATTTACTGGAGGTAATAGAATAAAGCTCTACAACAGTCAAGCCTATACAGCACTACTTCTGCTTTGGTGGAATGAGGCTTTGGGAAGAATGCAGAAAGTGTAAGGGATTAATTTAGATTGGGGGCTCTCAACCCAGTCCTCAGGACACATCCAGCCAGTCAGGATATCCATAATGCATACACATGAGATAGATTGGAATACAATGGAGGTAGGTCATGCAAATCTATCTCATACATATTGATTCCGTGTTTCTGAAAACCTGACTGGACAGGTGTGTCCTTAAGGACTAGGTTGAGAACTACTAATTTAGGTGAAACTCAAGCTACTTTAGGAAGGAACTTGGGATGTGTACATAACAGCACTTTATTATGGAGGAACTGGGTGTAAGGAGAGAATATTGGATCAAGTCTTGTATTTCACCTGCTGTCCAATGGCTTGGGTGTATAGGAACACGTGTGTAAGCATCCTTCCTTGAGATCTAGGGAGGCAAGCCAATCGTGTCACAACTCAGTAGTCGTAAAATCTTTATCTTCTGATGAAAAAGTTTAGTTTTTCCCTTTTTGGGGATTAGGAAGAAGTTGGAGTTGAACTCTTGCCCCTTTTGGGAGAGTGGGACTTTGGAAACTGCCTCACTGAGGATGAGAGTCTCCAACTCTGCTGCCAGAAAAAGAATGTGCTGTTTTAAGATTTTTACTGATTGCAGTGGACCTCTTGCCAGAATTTTATTCAGTATCTCTAGCCTATTATTTCTAATATCAATTGTCTATTGTAATGGACTGCCCCCTACAGGGAAGTAGCTAAATAGCAGGATTAGGTTTAAGTTCAGTTGTCAACGAACTAGGCTGTTTTCTCTCCCTTTGCTTTTGTCCCTGAGGATATATGAGATTTATCTGACACTGAGAAGGCTATTTTATGACTGATGGCACTTTTTTGGGGTAAATGTACTGAGAAAAGTACTGTACATAACAGCTTTTGTAATAAGGTTGCACTCCTCTGACCATAGAGGAATTTATCTTATTTTTAACCTCATCAACAAGCAAGTTGTCTCTAAGGCACAAGCCAAATGATCATGGAGATCCTCTCTAAATCCTGATGCATATAACCATGCTGTTTTCTTGACTCTGAAAGCTATGGCTGAAGCTCTAGTTCTATCATATCCTAAGAGGCCTTAATCATATGAAAAGAACACTCTTGATGCAATAGCAGGATTTGTGTGGGAGGTGATCCTGAAGAAACTCCTCTGTGGTTTTTGACACCTCAAAGATTTGTTTAAGCAGCATATAATTGCAATGTAACATTTTTAATTGGTGAGCAAGAATTTTGAGCATTCACATGAAGCTTTAACACATTTTGCATCCTATGGTATCTAAAATTTTAAGGTCTTTACCTGGTGAACTGGTGTTTGGCTTAGCTTTTTTAACTTTTTTTTTTTTTAAACAGCTGCTTCAAACACTGTGGACTACAGAGAAAGTTGAGTTTCACGGCCAGCTCAAGGAATTATGGCATCCTAAGCCAACTTGCTTTGGACCCCCCACCCTTCCCACATTGCTTCTGTTCCTGGTGCCCCCCACAAGTCCAGCATTTCTCACCAACCCCCTGATCCTGTCTCTCTCTTCCTCCCTCTTCTACCATTGTCGTGTACACTTTACCTTGATTGTCAGCAGTGGCAATAGCAGTATGAATGGCTTTCAGCCAGCCCCTGCATCTTCCCTCTGCCACATCCCGCCCCCAGGACATTGAATCAGAGGAGGAGGAAAGTGACAGAGGGAAGACGTAGGGGCTGGCCAAAACCCACCAGTTGTTCATGCTGCTGTTACCGCCACCAGCAACCAAGGTAAAGTTTACAGGACCATGGTGGAAAAGACGATTCTCAAAACCCACCGACAATAAGGTCAACTAGTATGGGAACAGCGTGCACATAAATCTGCACAGAATGATCAGAGGGCTTCAGCACTGAAAATATGCGTGGCAAAGTTGACTGCAAATTGTATTTACATGCAAATATATATTACCTGCTATTCCTTCTCAATGCTTACAGAACAGCTCATAAACCAACCCTGCTCTTACCACTGGAAAAATAATGCCAACTCGGAGCTAGAAGGTTTAAAAGAGAGGATTTTGATTTCCAGTTTAAAATCTGCTGGTTTTGATTTCATTTGGAAGCAGAAGAAAGCCCATGCAAGCCTTTAAGCCCTTGTGCTGAGAAACAAATGTGTGTGAATCTGAGCAAGCCTGAAAGCACACACTGGTACCTGTTTTCGGTGCTTAAAAATTAAAAAGCTTATATTTAAAAATAAAGAAGAGCGGCACCGATGTGTGCTTCATGATCAGGTTTGCTTGGCACATGCAATGAGGAGCTGTGCTCATCATGAAACTCTTTGGCGCATGAATCAAGCACGTTCCTCCCCCTTGCTTTCGCTTTTACAGCACATGTATAATTTGAATATCATTTCCACTGAACATTGGAGAGCTATTTTTCTGTTTGTTAGCTTTACCGTGGGAGTTCTGAGAATTGGCCTGCAGGTGAGGCACTGATGGTGATTTCAGAGACTGGGGATTTTGGCACCCTTTATCACCCAGCTCCCTGAGCCAGTGCCTCACCTGGTCCAATGGTTAAGCCATCCCTATTGAGCTTGATCATGTTCTGGAGCTGGACCTACCTTATATTTTAATTCTAATCTTTTGGAAACCGCCTGTATATCCAAATATCCTGAGAAATTCTTGGAGGACCTTATGTACTAGGAGAACTATTTTAAAATAGAATAAACATCATGACTAGAATTCTGAGTTTCCTCAGAACCTAGAGAGAGAGTTTTGACCATTTTAGACCAAAATTTAGGATATGGAGTGTCCTCCTGCTGACCTTCCTGAGAAGACAAATCAGCAGATGGTGGCTGGGATGCCGTATGGTGCCCATGAGGACAAGGCATGAAAAGTCAAGCAAAATGAACATCATCGCTCGAGTCCCTGTCATTCAGGTCTCTAAGCAGGGTCACTATATCTGGTGAGGAAGGGGTATCGTCCTCTGAGAAAGGTGAGGGAGGATTACTAATAACATATGCATCCAGATGAAAGTGAGGAGAGCAAACACAGGTTTATGTGTGAGAGAGGTAGTATGAAGCCCTTTGCACACTAAAAAAAGACATAACTAAAGTTAAGGTTTTTTTGTTTTTAAGAAACTATTGTAGTAAAAGAACAGCTGTATCTTGGTTTTCCACATTCTGCAGTGAAGGGGCAGATATTGGGCACAATTCAGGCATGCCTGTCCGAAGAGAGTGCCTTACAGAAATAGAATGCTTAGATGGAAGACAGTCTGCATGCTAGGAACTTGCTCAGTGTCTTGGAGACCGAGTCTTGCCATTTTACAGATGACTGAGCAGTCTTTCTGGCGGGCTTTGGGACAGCTGGGGGCTCTGTTAACTGTGATGCCAGTTTAATTTTCAGCACAGCAGTGAAAGCTTTCTTACTAGGCTTTTTGCCTGTTATGCTGTCAGGCCCCGATGCTCAAAACTCCAGCACTATTCCAAATAGCACCATAAAAATACCACAGGAGGCGCAGAAGAACAATGACCTAATAATGCTCAATACTTCTGATAGCAGGGAGTTCAGTAGGAGGATTTGTGCTTGGCACATGCTCTGAAGAGATCCATGGTAAGCTCGGCTCCTGTGCGCATGTGCTGGTAAAACCAGAACGTGAAGCACACATTGGCGTCTGTTTTCTGCAGCCTAAATATAAGCATTTTTTTAAATTTTTTTATTTATAGATTATATGCATTTACATTTATGTAATATAACATAAATTTAGATATCAAAGAAATATATCAAAATAAGTAAACAGGAAAATTTCCAATTATTTAGTCCACAATAATGGTTCCAAGATCTAGGTAATACTATACTCAATAAAAGGGAAAAGAAAAACATGAGTTGAAGGAGCTGGTGAAGTCACAGCCGGGTAATAATATAAGCATTTTTAATTTTTTTTTTTTTTTTTTTAGCTTGGACCCTTATATTTAGATGCAGGAAACCAATCCCAGTGTGTGCTTTCACTGGGCATTTAATTTTATTTATTTTTTTTAGCGTGGCCGGTTTAAATTTAGAAGCAGGAAATAGACGCCAGTGCTTAATGGGTTACTTGGGCTTCCTTCTGCTTCCAAAAGCAATCAAACCCAGCAGATTTTGCAGAAAGAATCTCGGGAAATTGTCTATACCAACATCTTAATGCCTGCTCCAATCTGGCATTATTTTTTGCAGCAGTAAGGCAGTTTTGTTTCAGGTTCTATTTTCTGAGCATTGGGGAGGAATATAAAATGACCTCATTAACATGAGTTTGACTACATTTGCATGCTATCTGCTCTAGTGCCTGGCATGCTCATTGTTTCCTGCACTAGACCCCTCTGAACATTCTGCAAAGGTAAATGCGGGCACTAGTAAGACGCTAAAGGCCTCTAGAAACCGCATTTTGATAATCGGGGCCTCTGTGAACAGACCTGTCTGCCTTGGAGGAGTTGGAGTAGAAGTGTGGTCTCTGATGAGCTGTGAGCTACTTTTGTCTGTGCAGCCAATGGAGTAGTATTAGCACCCAAACAGCTAGGCAATTTCTGCTTCTTAAACAGAATTCCTTCCAAAGGCATCTCTTGCCCCCCAGCTGCATGGGAGGGTCCAGTCTGGGAACCTGAACATAGTGCCAACATGGCAAAAAATATGCTTTAAACTCCTTGTTCTTGACAAGATTGGGGTGGGGAGAGAGAGAATGAGAATGAAAATAAGTGTTTGCACTGGCCAGCGGAAAAAGACAAACTGAGGGAAGGGAGAGGCTACAAATAAGGCATGAAGCCTTGCACATGCTCAGAGCACTGTAAACAAAATGGCTTCTTTTGCTAGAGAAGAGGACCAAGTGCGGAGCCATCCGGAGAACGTCACCAGCAAGTGTGCCTGCATATCTCCTACTTATTGAAGGAGAAAAAGATATACTATCCAGGATAAATAACATAATTCAGTTATTGCTAGATCAAGGCCTTATGCACAAAAACACAAATATTTTGCAAAGCTATCTTAACACCCCACATTATCATAAAAACAGAGAAAATAGCAGCAATAGACCATATGGCCTACCCAGTTTGGCCATCCACACCATATCAGTAACTGTGGGAAGGAGGGTAAAAGCTGCACCAATCTTCGCAGGTTTATCATTTTTCCCCTTTTCTAACAAAGAAAGTATCACTACATCATCACAGTGCTTGGCCTAAACATGTCAGATGCTGCCATCCCTTGAATTATATTATTGCCTATGAAGAACGAAAAGGCTGGAGAACAGTCACACAGGCACTACTCACTTGTGTTTTGGATTTTTTCCCACATGTCCTAGTGAGATCTTCAGTATCAGATGAGGCCTTTTCTCGCTGACGTTTGGTGTTCTTCAGGGGAGATGATGCTTCATCCACTTTCTAGAGAAAAAAGGAAAAAAGACAATGTCTCATCCCAGGGTTTTAGGAGATGGGAGCAAGGAAATCTAAGGAGACGTGGAGGGGCATTTTCAATATGACATCTTAGTCCGACTTTGGACGTTTTGCAAAAAATGTCCAAAATCTGAATAGCAAAGAAGATCATTTTCTAAAAAGAAAAACGTCCATCTTTTGTTTTCGAAAATAGGTTCTGCGATTTGGATGTTTTATTTTTTTGGACCATTTTCGAGAAAAAAAGAAGTCCAAGTGCAAAACGCAGAAAATCAAGCCATTGGTATGTAGGAGCCGCCAGCATTTTTAGTACACTGGACCCCCTGCCATCCCAGGAAAGCAATAGGGCACCCTAGGTGGCACTGCAGTGGACTTCATAAAATGCTCCTAGGTACACATCTGACTACTGCTCCCTTACCTTGTCTGCTGAGCCACCCAAAACCCACTACCCCCAACTGTACACCACTACCATAGCCCTTATAGGGGAAGGCGGCACCTATATGTGGGTACAGTGGGTTTCTGGTGAGTTTTGGAGGGCTCACAGTTTCCTCCATAAGTGTAACAGGTAGGGGGAGGTAGAAGCCTGGGTCTACCTGCAGTGGACTACACCCACCACAAAAATGTGGGTGGGTGGGAGGAGGTTAGTGACCACTGGGGGGAATAAGGGGAGGTCATCCCTGATTCCCTCCAATGGTCAGCTGGTTATTTAGGGCACCTTTTTGTGTCTTATTTGTTATAAAAACAGGTCTAGCTCAAAACGTCTTAGTTTTAGTCCTGGACATTTTTGTTTTCTTCCATAATGGCTGAAAAATGTCTGTCTCAGGAATGCCCAAGTCCCGCCCTGAACACGCACCTGATATGCTCCCTTGAGATTTGGACGTACTTCGACAGACTTAAAAAAAAAAAAAAAAAAGTCTAAAAATAGGTTTAGAAAATACTGATTTGGACATTTTTGTGAGAAAAACATCCAAATGCTGATTTTATGTCATTTTTTAGACGTTTTTCTGTTTTGAAAATGAGCCTGAAAAAACAAAAGAACGGAAGAACTCAAAAGAACCAGACTCAAAAATATATGAAAAGCCAATAAATTTGGCTTTTCATATATTTTTGAGTCTGGTTCTTTTGAGTTCTTCCGTTCTTTTGTTTTTTCTGTTGTTTTTTACGGGAGAATTGGACTCTCTTTGTTGGTTCTTGAAAATGAGCCTGACAGAGAAGTTTAGATAGTACACTGGATGGAGATTTTCAGTGACTCTGGGTAAGACACATAATCCTGTATTCTACCAGGTACCAAAAAAAAAAAACCCAAACAAAAAAAACTTGTATTGTGAGTCCTCTAGGGACAGAGAAAATACCTGCATATAATAAATGTAAAACGCTTCTAGAATATCTTCTGAGTATATAGTACAGTCTCGATTATCCAATGTAAATGGGACCAACCCATTATTGGATAAGTAAAAAGTTGAATAATACAGAAAACATTGTATAAATCCCTCAAACAATGCATAAACAAAGACATATTTCCCGATTTTCAAAAACTGTTCTAAAACAAAGATTTTTAATAGAAATAAATGGGATATCACTGGGAAGTCTGTCAGATATGACAGATAGTTGGATTAGTGAAGATTGGGTAATTGCAACTGAACCATACATGACTGGCGTCTCAACCAACTGCCATTTAGTTTAACAATTAGCCAAAAGTGAAGTTGTAGATGCCTTACTTAGTCCTCGATGCTCAAAACTCCAGAGCTGTTCTGAATAGAACTGTAAAAATATCGCCAGAACAGCACAGAACACCAAGTGATGGTGTCACAAAAAGGGGCAAGGCACCAGAGAAAAAAAGAATGCGAGAAACCCAGCCAAAATCAAGGCATAAAAGCAGCCCAATGATGCAGAAACCAAAGGAAACGTAAAAGCAGAATAAAGAGAAAACTAAAATAATAAGGGAAGGCGATAAAGGTAACCTGAAGAAGAATACTGCAAAAAAAAAAAAAAAAAAAAATCACTGCAAAGGAACTGAAGCTATGAAGAGCAGAAGCAAAATGCAACCACTCCTCACCGCGGTAAAAAAAAAAGAACTGTGGTAATCGCGCTCTTGTGGCGGGCGGGAAGGCACCTGCACATACACAGTGGAGAATGTTTCGCTCCACAGAGCTCTTTAGAGCTTGTCATAAAGTCTGGACTGGGCAATGCAAGACTGCGTTACTCATGTGTGAGAATACAAAGGCCTGCTTGTCCTCAGAGAACTGAGGTATCTTCTTGTTGAACAGATTGGCAAAAAGGTTTATTGAGGGGATGCCCCCCAAAAGATCCTGTGGACAACTTTTTTGTCCAGTGACCACCTGTGGAGCCGTAGGACTCGACTCTCCCAGATCGCTGTCCTTGCCTGCCAGACACATAGCTCAGAGGCACATCCCCTTATGAAATGGCTGAGTTCCACATTCTGATAGTCTCACAACACAGAAGGTAAAATCCCATTTCTCACTGCTTGTTTATGTAATACATGGCCACCTGGTTGTCGGTTTGAACCAGTTATCAGGATGACCTTGTTGAACAATCAATTTCTGAAAGCTTTTAAAGCATTCTAAATAGCTCTAGGAAGTTTGCCTGCGCAGATCATATACCAGTGATTCCCAAATCTGTCCTGGGAGAACCTCAGCCAGTCCAGTTTTCAGGATATCCACAATAAATATACTTGAGATAGGAGACAGTGTATGCAAATCGATCATGAATATTCATTGTGGATATCCTGAAAACTGGACTGGGCTTAGGGTCTCTCAGGACAGGTTTTGGAATCACTGCCATATTTCCTGGGTCTGAAAGTCCATCCAAATAAGCTCCCCAGCTCAGTTTGGACATACCTGTAAGTAGAAATCAAGTTGGTTATCCTTTGCTGCAGAAGAAAGGCAGCTGCTCGAGTTGTGCCTAGCAAGACTCCTATGAATTTGATGGGCAACTTGGAAGCTGGTCTGTCGAATAAGATGGTATCCTTGGCGCTAGAACGGTGTAAGGGGGAGGTCCTTGACACAGCCGGGAGGCGAAACATGCATGTCGGACACATTTGAGCCCCCAGTCCGAATATATTTAAGATAAGTGCTATAAAATGATATATAAACAATAAAAGCCGATGAAGAAATTAGTGCAGTTTAGAATTGCCACAAAATTATGTTTGGGCAATTTTGCACTACTGAGGCGAGAATGTAAGGGTTTTGAAGAGTTACTGAAAAAAAGTGGGTTGGAAAAAAGTGTGAAGAAATGGTGTTAGAAGAATAAGAACTGGGATTGAGGAAATTGAAGTGTGATACATTGAAGTTCCCAGTAAGAGATTTATATACAATACTGCTTTGATTTTGAAGTTATAAAGGGCCATTTGCTTGCAAAACAAAATTCAGTCTCCCTCCTACAGGTAAGCCATCTGGAATAGATATGGAAACTGTAGCTATGTTCTTGTGAAGGCTGTCAAAATCCTATGCCTAATTTTGACTGCAACATAGGTTGGGGACTTATGGGTTCTCTGCTGTCTGGGCCAGGAGCGAAAACCCTACTGAGACTTTGAGGACAGGAGGGTGGAGAATACATATGCCTATGAGAGTAACAGGACCTCCATTGCCCTCGGCTCTGAAACCTGGAGGTGGTGGCCGAATTTGAAGTGGGCCTTGAGAAAGTTTTAAGGGTGTCACTATATCGCTTGAACTATCTATTTTCCACAGTCACTTCCCCCTTTGACTACTAATAAGTAGAATTCCTGACTTATCCCTGGTAAGAGTGAAACAAACTCCACAACACTGTGCACTACGTTCTCCAAGCACATGTCTTTGAAGAGCTGATAGGATGCTATATGGGACAAGGGTAGAGCATTCTGAAAATTTTCTTCCCAGAAAGACTCTAGTGCCTCAGCTTCCCTCCTAGGAGGCACTGAGGCATAAGTCTTGTAACTCTTGGCTCTTTTGAGAGCATAGTTGACCATCATGGATTGGTGAGGAAGCTGTTGCTTCTTAAATACTGGAGCCTCTATGTATAGAGTCAACCTTCTTATTTATAGGAGATATAGAGAGGAGGGCTCCCACATTCTAATCTGCAAAAAAAGAAATAAACTTAGGAACTTGGTGAAAACTAAGAAATTATTGAGTAAATGTGAAGACCATATGGCAGCAACAGGATTTACAGATTTTCACTGAAAATAAATTGAGACAGCGAGATGACTGCAGCGCAAGAACAGGTTTGAATGACTCTGCAGAAAAGATTAGACTGAGAAGGTTCCCTATATTGGATGTGTAAGGGAACAAGTTAGTGACCTACCTCAAAAATAAACATAATGCATCTCTCTATATTTCCTCCTTACTTCCCCTTACTTGTTGGGGATGACCCTAGAGTTTGAATGACTCCCCTTTTGGGGAACTGTTTGTTTTACCTGGTCTGTTTGGTCTAACGCATAGAAGGGGGAGATGAGGGTAGGGGAACAGAGGAGCAATCTGGGGGGATATTTGCTGGAAAATAGACCTATCCTTGGGGGACGGTCTGGGAGGGAGGGAGAGAACATATTAGATAAGTGGTAATGTTAGTAGAGAGGTAATCAAACTGTTTGATTGAACCTTTCCCTATATCTATTGGCCAAGGACACATGGGGTTATAAGAGTCCAGACCCTATGGGCCGTGGAAGGCGAGACATGAGATCTTGGAATAGGGAGGGAGGGTAAGAGAACACTCCTGGATTATGTGGTTCATTAATGGTTATCATAAAAAGGTTTACGGTAATGTTATATGGTTGAATTTAATAAAACCGTTAAGCATAGGAAACGGGTGGGGTGGGGTGGGGGGGGGGGGGGGGGAGTACGAATTCTATAAAAAGTTGATGGCTGTAAGTAATGCTATATTTCTGAAGTGTTATTCCACTAAGTTCTGTAAAACTGTATTACCACTGCCATGTTACGGTGGAATTGTACTTTTTGCTTTGTCATCAATAAAAACCGTTGAAACATAGACCTATCCTTGAATACTACGTATCTCTTTAACTTTTTGACAATACTATTTGTTATTACAGTAATCCAATAAAAATCTTTAAAAAAGAAAAACAAGAACGGGCTGCATGTCTAGTTTGATGCAGTTCAGTAAAGGACAAGCAACAACAGAACAAAAAAATAGACAGACTGTGGGACACTTTTGAAGTTATCTAGAGGAAATAAGGAAACAGACAAAAACTCTTAAGAGCAATAAAAACTATTACATTGGCTGTTTGATATTCAGATTAGTTTCTGGCACAGCAGGCTCACCTTGTTTGATTTCTTACTGGAATCTGCTTTGCTATCATTGCTGGAAGTACTGGCAGCACTAGGGGAGTTCCTGCCACTGGAGCGAATGTCCTCGTTTATAGGAGAGGTGCGTCCATCGGGGCTTGCTGTCTGTTTCTTTCGACCACTTCGCAGGGTAGACATCTGTTCAAAGAAAAGAAAAAGGCATATAACTACAATAAATCCTACCAAGTGTAGAGAAGAATTTTTAAACTTACTTAAAGCTCTATCACCCATATTTTATTTTTCATCAACCTCCTCTAAATATCTTATAAAGCAAGAAGTGAAGACACCTACCGTTTATTGGATTTGATACACCGATTCTCATTGAGTCAACACTGAAATGGTTTATGATATAAAATTTGGATATAGGAAAGGAATGCCATAATATAAAAGGAAAGCAGTCGGTCACTCAAGAGATAGACAATATAATCAGACATACAGAACTATCAGTCAATCAGATATAGAAAAAAAGACAGAGTATCAGTATATATACTCAATCTTAAAAACAATAATTTCGAAAAACCCATTAAAATTAAAACCTTCAGTCCCTTCCCCATCCAAGAGAACCGCACTGGAGTGTGCACGCCTACCGAGCCTCGATTCCGCCTGGTCCTCATGCTATGCTTCCCACTCAATCCATCTTCTTCCTCTTTGACAGGTTTAAACATAAAAGGTGGTGGGTCAAGTGGCTTCTCGATAGGGGGCAGCTCTCCATATTTTTTGAAGTGAATGCGGCAGTCACTACACAACAGGATATTTTCTCGACCCCCGTGATGCCAGTCCTTGGAGGCTTGTGAAAAGAGAAAAAAAGGCAAACTTAAGTGGCAGATTCAACGTGGTGAATTGGGGGGGGGGGGGGGGGGGGGAGCAGGTAGCCTCTGTGTCGGAAGCATGGCTATGGGGCTCCTTGGTTGTCAAACAGTGCATCCTCATAATGAAATATCTGTTTAGTTTGCATTCCATTTCTTATTTCACATTAAAAGAAGCTCAATCATCAGTGTCCTGCCTGAAATAATACACTGGAAACTCTCTAATGAAAACAAAGCTATATATACCTGTAGCAGGTTTTCTCTGAAGGCAGCAGGACACACATTACGTGTGGGTGATATCATCCTGACAGAACTTGTGCAGGATGCTCCCTGGCCTGTTCACACAAACTTCTGGGAATGTTGCACCGCGCACGCACGCATATCTTCCCGCCTGCCACTGGTGTGCAGGATCTAGCCTGTCAAGCTAGCTTACAGAATACAAGAATACAACGGGATGTGGTGGAGATGAAAACGGTAATGGAATTCAAACATAAGTGGGATAAACACAAAGGAATCCTGTTTAGAAGGAATGGATCCACAGAATCTTAGTGGAGACTGGATGGCAACACCAGTGCTGGGCAGATTTCTATGGTCTGTGCTCTGATCATGACTGAATAGATACGGATGGGCTGGAGAGTAAATTTTAAGGGGCTTCAATGTTAACTTCAGAAATTTTAGTATGCGAACAGTTCTGGGAAACTTCTATGGTCTGTGCCCTGAAAATGGCAACGACAAATCAAACTCAGGTATACATATAAAGCATCACATACCATGTATAATGAGTTTATCTTGTTGGACAGACTGGATGGACCGTACACGGGTCTTTATCTGTTGTCACAGACTATGTTACCATGTAACTCCAAACAGGAGGACCGAAGGTATGTAAGACTATGTATCCTGTTGTCCTCAGAGAACACCTGCTACGGTAAGCAACTTTGTTTTCTTGGAGAGGAGAACAAGCAGGATACAGTTATGTATGTGACTCCACAACCACAGGCTGCCTTTAACAAAAAAAACCGGTGATGATAATTTTTGGCCTTACAACAAGATGTGATGAAACAGTGGGTTTCTAAGCCTGAAAACTGTATTATTTAATGAAGTGTATTTCTCCTAATTGGTCAGCAGATGGCACTTGTTTTGAGTTTTAAAGCTGTTGCAGAAAAAGACTTTCTCTCTTCTAGTTTCAGCTTATGGAAAGGCAATCTGCAGTACCATTGGGTAGCTACTTTCAAAATTGATGCCCTGGGCTCTGACTGGTCCTGGATTCCAAATCTGTCCTGAAGGTACTAGATTTTCGCAGAAGCAAGAAGTAGGAAAGGTAGCCTCTTCTAAAAACAGAAGGAGACGTCTATAAAGAAACAATTCGTTATTGCAAGCGAAGTGACGAGTCGTTGTCACTTTGCTTGCAATAAAGAATTGTTTCTTTATAGACGTCTCCTCCGGTTTTTCTGCAGCCTTTTACGTAGGAACCAGTATACCTCCACCACTTTGGGGTGGTTTTCTTTGCTCAGTACTAGATTTTCCCCAGTACAAGCCAGAGGGAGGAGAGAGAAGATCTCTTTACTGTGGACCCTTATAACCCGTGAGCAGCTATATTTCCTGAACTCCCCAGATAGTAAACAAATGTTTAAACAGTTTTATAATTGACCCATATTCAGTTACCCGTTATTGCTTGATTTTGCCTTTTTCTGTTCACTGTTCAAGTCCTGTGACAATAAACCTTATTAGTTTATTGACTCTGCTGTTCTGGACTAAGAATCCTGGCTCATGGTTTTGGGTCTGTAGGTGCTTTCTAGGAACTGTGGGACCCCTGGAGTGTGGCCCCAATGTCCTAGAAATCACCGGAGAATAACCTGAGAGTGGGAGACTAGACCAGAGGCAAGCAGGACCAGTCAGTGTGTGGCGGATGCAAGTATAAACTGCCCAAGTGCAGGCAAGGCTGGGAAGACCCTTCAGGTGGCTGCAGGGTAACCCCAGGCGGGTGCTAGGTGTTTCGTGATACAAGCAAACATCATGAATACTGAAACTGGTGAACAATTTGTTTTTTAAGACAGCCTGGATCTGAAATAAATGCGCCTGGGGGTGGAGTTGGATTCTAGACCCCAAACAGATTCTGAAGGATTGTAAAACCAAACTGACTCTTGCATCAGGAGCCCTGTTCTAAATAAGAATGAGAAGTGAAAATGTTGATCAGAGACTATGTCGCAGTCCTGCAAATTTCCTCTACGGATGCTGATACAACCATAGCTCAAAAATATGAACCATGACATAACCTTCCAGAGACAGTCCAGACTGGGCATGTGAAGGAAATGTAGACTGCAGGTGAATTAGAAAGAATATATATGCTAATGGCAGCCACCATCCTGTTTAGGTCAAAAGAAGCAAAATTGGGTGTACATTCTACGGGCATCATTTTGCTCCAGATAGAAGGCCAAAGCTCTTTTGCAGTCCAAAAGGTACAGTGTGCTTTCACTATTGTGGGCATGATGTTTTGGAAAAATTGTTGGTAGAACTGATTAAGATGGAATTCTGACACTATTTTAGGAAGGAACCTGGGGTGAGTATGCAAGACACAAAACAAACTGTGTGTAAGGTGGATCAGCTACTAGGGGCCTGAAGCTCACTGTTCACCACCAGAAACAGGACCTTTCAAGGTCAGGTACATCAGATGGCAGGTATCTAGTGGCTCAAACACAGCTTTTATCAGCTGGGTTAAAATGACACTGAGGTCCCATGACACTGCAAGAGGCTTGATGGAAGGCTTCAACAGAAGCAAGTTGCACATAAAGCAAACTAAAGACTGAACAGGAGATGGGCTTACTTTCTACCTGATAAGCACCAACTGAACTAAGGTGAACCATAATACAGCTGGTCTTGAGACCCGACTCTGGAGATGTAGAAGGTACTTAAGCATTTTTTGTGTAGGACAGGAAAAAGGATCTAGACCGTTACCCTCACACCAGACAACAAACCTCTTCCATTTTAAACCATTACAACTTCCTACTTTAAACTTTTCTGGAAGCCAATAGAACTTGAGACACACTATCAGGCAAGCCAAAGAAAGTCAGTATTACCTCTCAATATCTGAGCTGTGAGGGAAAGCGCCTGAAGGCTGGGATGTGATAGAGATTACTTAATTTCAGACAACTTCAGTAAAGGCTACTGTCAAATAACAGGTAATCTAATATTAACTTAGAAACCAGCTTGTAATACTCTAAACAGTTGTAATATTGTTTTAGATGTATATGGAGAAGAGACCTCAGAAATCAAAGTAACGCTCTTTGGTTTGAACACTGTTACAAAGATTATCTTAAGTGTCAATGTTTAGTTTCTATCATAAGGCTGAAAACGCCACCTACATTAAAAAAAATTTTTTCTTTGCATTTAAATTATAACAGTGCTTTTAGATTAGTGTCAGATTTAAAGTGCAGCTACTGTGCAAACTCTTTTAAGATTCAAATTCACTTAATCAAAAATACAATTGGTATACCAAGTTCAAAAAAATCAAGGTCAGATCAAAAAATGGCTCATTAGAGACTTATATGCAGCTTGCTATAAAAACTTAGCTTTCATCGTCCCTGATCCCACGTTATTAATGTTAGAAAACAACAATCTGGTCTCTGTGGATATCTGGAGGAAAGTGGAGGGAACCATATCTATCTTAGCCAGTTGGAAGCTATCAAAATCATGGTCCTTGTTCCTTTGAATGTTGAAGAGTGTTTTCGCCATGAGGGGAATTGGAGGATATTATTAACAACATTTATTTATATACTGCAGGTACCACAAGGTTCTAAGCAATTTACAATCAGATAAAAGACCAACATAATCACCTGGGAATTACACTCATACACAAAATATATGGAAAATATCTTAAAATACAAAATCTAAAAACATCACATACTAAGACCAGAAGTCTATTAACACTGAACGTATCTTTTAAATAAAAAAAGTCTTTACATTTTTCCTGAAAGTCAGATAAGAATTTGAGTGTTCAAAACAAAGAATAATTTCCTTCCAAATTTTTGAAGCTTGAATAAAAGTTTTTCATGCAGTTTATATCTTTTTTTTTTACCTTTCACTAAAGAAAAGGAGAAAGGGAAGTTACTACACAATCTCCTATTCCTACTGGAAAATTGAAAGTATGAAAACATACATCCTGGACAATATCCATTTAAGACTCAAACACAAGCAAATCTGAACATAATTCTCACCTCAATAGGCAGCCAATGGAGCTTGACATAATATTGAGAAATCCTATTAAATGTATTTAAAGAAAAAATTTGAACTACAGTACTCTGTGTAATCTGCAGTTTTGAAAGCATTAGTGATTGCACTAACAATCTAAATTGTTCTAATTCAAAATACTTCCCAATTCGACTTAAGTTTCTCATTAAAAAAAGCTTTTTATTAGGGCATTAATTTGTTGTTCAAAAGAATGTTTGATCTATACAAAATTTTAATTACTGGTGATAAAACATATTTGGTTTGATCAATTAGAAAATGATCATTCAGTGGGGTCAGGTTTAGTATCAAATAAAACAAGCTTGTTTTTGTCTGTGTTCAATTTTAATTTATCTTTTGCCATTTAGGACCTTATCACAGAAGCCCTTCCCTCCCAATGGAATGAGAAAGACATCTGAAGCCAGTCTGGAGCAGATCTGAGGGATTTTGTTGCTGTAGTGAGAGGCAAAAAGATCTATCGAGGGGGTGCCCCACTCTCGAAAGACCTTCCGGGCTACGCCCTCATCCTGGAACCAACTCGTGAGGTTGCAGAAACCAGCTCAGACTATCTGCTGGACAGTTGCCTTTCTGTGTCAGATATGCGAAAGATGGCCCACATTCTGACTGTTTAACACTGGAGGTATGCACTCATCTCTCCCCTGCCTCTGGATGTAATACATTGCAACCTGGTAGTTTGAATTAGAATTACTTGAATTGATAATGTATCTATTAGAGTATTTCAGATCACTCTTAGCTCCAGGAAGTTTATCTGATGAAGCTCTTCCTGAGCAGACCACAGACCCTGAGTGTAGAACCCATCAACATGAGCTCCCTATTCCAGATTGGAAATATTCATCATCAATTCCTTTTGAATTTGAGGAATTTGGAAAGGAATACCTTTTGCTAGATTGGATTGGACCATCCACCAGAACAGTAATAACAGAGATATGATATGATAGAGGTCTATAAAATAGAGTGGAGTGGAACGGGTCGAGGTAAATACCTTGTTTACTCTTTCTAAAAAATACTAGGACTACGGGGCACGCAACAAAGCTACTAAGCAGTAAATTTAAAACAAACCAGAGAAAATATTTCTTCATTCAACATATAATTAAACACTGGAATTCGTTGTCAAAGAACATGGTAACAGCAGTTAGCTTAGAAGGGTTTAAAAAAGGGTTTGGATAATTTCTTAAAAGTCCACAAGCCATTATTAAGATGGACTTGGGAAACTCAACTGCTTATTTATAGGATACGCAGAATAAAATCTATTTTATTGTTCTAGGATCTTGCCAGGTACTTGTGACCTGGATTGGCAGGGATGGTAACACAGGGCCTCGTGCTCCTAGGGGCACCGTATCTCTGGTACGTCTGTCCTCTTATCTTGGAACACCTCCCTGCTCCATACCTTAATATGCATTCACATTTCAGTAGACAGCATCAGGCAGCTTCCTTACTGTGAATCAATATCCTTTAAGTCCAGAGAGCATAACCAATCCATTTTTAATATCATGGGCAGCTTCTGTTTTTCAGTCACTACTGACCAGAGCAAGATGTCAACTACTGACAGATCTGAAAGGATCCAGTGCCACATCATTTTTATTTGTTCCAAAATATTTTTAAAAATAGCTTTTTTTTTTTTTTTCTTTGGTGATACACTTCTCTCCTATTTACGTTGCTGTAGCTTTTAAGGCCATCCTTAGGAAGAGGACAACTATGGCCACTGCCCTGAGCCTCACGCTTCCACCCTCAGGTTGCTTCTGCCTCCTGTCTGCTCCACTTTTTCTCACAGAATCTATTGGCACCAATGTATTCAATACTTACATTTTCCTGCAGCGATTCATTGTCACATGCTGACTCCATGGCCTTCCTTCTGCCACATCCCGCTCTCTCTACCGTGACTTCATGTTTTGGCGCTAAACAGGAAGTTGCAGTAGAGAGGGCGGGATGCAACAGGAGGAAGAACACAGAGCCAGCCTGTGAATCGCTGCCGCCTGCAGGAAAATGTAAGTGACGTTGGCGGGGAGGACAATGGGAATGGAGGAAAAGAATTTTTTTTTACTGCGGGAACAAGGCTTTATTTACTTTTCCCATGGGGCAGTAAAAAGTTTTGTTTCTACATCCGCGGTGATTCTAGTTAGGGTGTGGCCTTTATTGTGGATTTACCATGGTAACAGTTAACTGTGTCATTCTCTAATCACCACGCTAAATAATTATGCAGCTTTATTACTTCAAACCCATAATCTGCTGTATCAGACCAGTCTAGATGCCTGCATCATCTGCTGGAAACAGAGAAATGCTAAGGAGCTGAAAGCAGCATCTGTCCCCTACAAGGGGAGCAAAATTACCTCTGACTTTTTTTCGCAGTCTCCATCTAGTGGTGAGGGGCACAGCCCACTTGTCTGGACTGGTCTGACATGTATGATATGGAAATTACAAGTTAATATGGACTGTACCATTCCATGCGCTCACTTGACCCCACTGCACATAGTTGGGGTAGGGGTTGGAGAGAGACTTTATACTGGCAACAGTTCAAACGGGAAAATATGTGAGCTAAGAACATGCTGACAGAGCTGTTGCCGAGTTGTGATTTGGAAGAGCAGCCTAATTGCTCAGAGAAGCAGACTGAGAACCAGGAAGCCCAGTTCAAATCCCACTGCAGCTCTTTGTCATCTTGGGCAAGTCACTTAACTCTCCACTTTCTCAGGTACAAATTTAGATTGTAAGCCTTCCGGAAGACAGGAAAATACCTACTGTAACCGAATTTAACTTTCCTTGAGCTGCAAATTAAAAAGATATGAGCTAAATCCCTTCCCAAGCAAAGACTGCCATACTTACTGGTTGTGAAGCAATGACGGCATGCATAGCCCTTCAGCTCTTGCTCGCTGTCCTCACTATCGAAATCATCTTCACTGGCTGAGCTCAAGTCCACTAGATGATTCAACAAATGGGGGGGGGGGGGGGGGGGGGTGAAAATTAGAACATTAGTTTGTATGTTTTCGTTGTACTACCATTAGAAGAAAACCTTTCATTTCATTTTATTCACTTTTTATTTCACCTTTCTGTACAAATGCTCAAATGGGTTACCAAAATACCATATGCTTCTACTAAGACAGAAGAACACAGGAGGTCATGTGATATGCTGAGTAAAGGAGGTTGTGTACATCTGGTGCTCTATAAGCCACCCAAGTAATCTGACCCCATCTCCTCAAGTACATTTGTTTTGATCAAGGTGAAGCTTATGAAGAGAGCCTTTTACTGAAGCAGGAGAAGCCTGAAATGACCTTCAAACTGCAAAAAAAAGACAAGGAGCATGCAATAAGAACTACAAAATGGTGGAGGCTATGAGTGATTTATCCGTGCTCACTGACGGTTAAAATAATCCAACTTATTGCATCAGTGATACAGGAGCGGGACATAAAATTTGATAGACTGTCAAGTAGTGGAGACTGAGTACCGCATTTCTAACATGGAAGATACCATTACAGGGGCACAGACCTGACTGAAATCCCTCCAGCATAAAACTGAGGTATATGAGTTGAAATGCAATGAGTTGGAAAACCTTCAGTTCGTGGAACTATCATTGGCAGAGGTGGAGTTGATCGGGCTTATGGAACAATGGCTACCAACACTCTTGCCTATAGATCAAGAAAACAGAGAACTGAAAGAGCATATCAGCTGGCCTGGAAAAGGACAGAGAGAGACCAGACCACAGATAGTTATAGTGAAATTACTTAACCATGCTTACAAACAGTGTTGCTACAAGCTTATCAGAGAATTGATGAACTGCCCTCCCAAGATAAGAGAATCCAGTTGTTTTAGGACTACTCATCCAGAGTAACTGTACTAAGTTTATTCAGATATGTGTGCTAAGCTAATTAAAAAAACAATTTGTTTCATGTTATTGTACCTGTAAAACTGAAAGCATGGTGGAACAGAACTCAACATATGCTTAACACACTGCTGGATGCTGACAAGTGGCTACAGCAATTGGCTCATGAAGACAGGAACACAGAAAAATGACTACTTTGACTGTAAGTGAAGAAGTCACTCAGAATTTAGGGAGTGTGGTGAAACAAGGCATTTTCCTGCTTGTAAACTGTATAACTATTTTTTATGATATGCATTTCCCTTGTTTGGCCAGCAGACGGCGTCTGTCCTTTGTTTGTAACAGTAAATGATGGCAGATAAAGACCTGTACGGTCCATCCAGTCTGCCCAACAAGATAAACTAATTTTACATGGTATGCGATACTTTATATGTGTACCCGAGTTTGATGAATAAAGTTCTTTTATGCACAGAAAGGGGGAGTGATCAAATCTACTGCTCTTAAAGTGATTAAATGGGTTGTTGTTGTTATAGAAGTGACAGTTTCTTCTTCCTGCCTAAACTGAGGAGAAGTAATCTGCACTGCTGTTGGACAGAAGCCCCTTAGTGTTCATACTCTGGGCTCTGATTGAATCTGTTGGAAGTCTTTAGTCTCAGAGTGGAAGTGTGGAAGGTACATATAGTAACATAGTAGATGACGGCAGAAAAAAAAGACCTGCACGGTCCATCCAGTCTGCCCAACAAGACAACTCATGTGTGCTACTTTTTGTGTACCCTACTTTGATTTGTACCTGTGCTCTTCAGGGCACAGACCGTATAAGTCTGCCCAGTACTATCCCCGCCTCCCAACCACCAGCCCCGCCTCCCAACCACCGGCTCTGGCACAGACCGTATAAGTCTGCCCAGCACTATCCCTGCCTCCCAACCTCCAGTCCCGCCTCTCACGACCGGCTCTGGCACAGACCTTATAAGTCTGCCCAGCACTATCCTTGCCTCCCAACCTCCAGTCCTGCCTCCCACCACCGGCTCTGGCACAGACCGTATAAGTCTGCCCAGCACTATCCCTGCCTCCCACCACCGGCTCTGGCACAGACCGTATAAGTCTGCCCAGCACTATCCCCGCCTCCCAACCTCCAGCCCCGCCTCCCACTACCGGCTCTGCTATCCAATCTCGGTTAAGCTCCTGAGGATCCATTCCTTCTGAACGGGATTCCTTTATGTTTATCCCACGCGTTTGAATTCCATTACCGTTTTCATCTCCACCACCTCCCGCGGGAGGGCATTCCAAGCATCCACCACTCTCTCCGTGAAGAAATACTTCCTGACATTTTTCTTGAGTCTGCCCCCCTTCAATCTCATTTCACGTCCTCTCGTTCTACCGCCTTCGTATCTCCGGAAAAGGTTCGTTTGCGGATTAATACCTTTCAAATATTTGAACGTCTGTATCATATCACCCCTGTTTCTCCTTTCCTCCAGGGTATACATGTTCAGGTCAGCAAGTCTCTCCTCATACGTCTTGTAACGCAAATCCCATACCATTCTCGTAGCTTTTCTGACCTCTATACTGAGACCCTGTTCAAAGACCGTAAGCAATTAGTTTTCCTGAACTCCCCAGGTACTACTCAGGTAGTGAATAAGTGTTTAGTTAGTTTAATATTGATTCCTGTTTCATTGACCTGTTATTGTCTGCAGGTGGGAAGGGTATGCCAGAATAGAGCACGTGCACAGGTGGTAGTGGGCCTGAGCAGTGCTGGGACAGACCCTCTAGGTGGTTGCAGGGTTAGCCCCAGGTGGGTACTAGGCATTCCATGACAGGGAGTATGGGCAAAGGGGTGGCGGAGATATTATGGACGATTCATTCTGTGGGATAGAATTGGTAGATCAAGATGGCACCTAGGAGAAATGAATCTGCTGGACAGCAGTTATTTAAGACACCTGGCACTGCTGATGCTTCTTCAGAAGTATAAGCAGCATGGGGGTGGAGTGATGTTATATTCTATGAATAATACAGTAGCTTGAATCTTGTGATGAAATAGGCATGGAAAAATGCTACAAATCCCAAGTCCCCAGCTGGGACTATACAAATTTTATACTATGGTCTACTTACCAGGCTACTTCAAGAACTGCTACTATGAGAGTTTTACATTGGATAGAGATGGGAAGGTGGGGAAAGGGATGCAAGGAGGGTGAGGGTGGATTGGAAGGCTACACAGACATTAGTGCTGGTGCTGAGGGGAGAGGTGGGGTTGAGGATGGATGTTTGGCAAGAGGCAGGGCCAAGAGGGGAGGGGCAAAATTCCCTGGGCTCGGCCTACGAGAGGGGGAGGGGCCGTGCCCGGTGCGCTTCTTCCTGCCTGCTTCCAGGTCTATCCTCTCCTGCATGCCACTCAGGACCCAGATGATTACATTAGCTCAATATCATATTAATGCAATCATCCGGGTCCCAATTCCCGGCAGGACAGGAGTAGAAGACAGACTGTGGGAGCAGGCAGGCAGATAGAGGTTTGCCAGCACCTGGAGCTGGCTGAAAAAGTATCTTCATACAGCTGTCATCCAAACAAATATACTGAATATCTTCTTTAGATATTAAAAGACTTTAATCCACAATCAGAGACAAGATAATAACTTTCTTCAAGGGTCCCATTTAAGACTAAATTTAATCCCCATAGGTTTTTTGCTTTTCAAGGTTTAGATGTTGGCAATATTTGCTTGAGATCTGCACTAGATGATCGTTATAGATAAGTATAGTTTTCTGTGGGTCCTTGTTGTATTGGTGTCTGTTTTGGTGGTTCAATATTCCCAAATTAGTAATGTAGTTTTATTACAATGTTTTTACTTTGTTATTTTTCATTTGCAGTATTACCCTTGGACATACCACATTCATATATGCAGATAATATTCAGATTCTCTGTCAACAACCTTTCCAATCAACAAGAAATTTCCATCATTAATGCTAAACTTAGGCTTATTATGTCTTAGCTTCGAGACAAACTCGTTTTGAACCCGAACAAATCCAAAGCGCTTCTGTTCACTGATTAAGACCAAGCAACTCTCCCTTCCCCTATTCTGCTTGATGATACCTCTATTGTCCAGGTACAATCCATACAAGTCCTCGGGTTATTTGAGATACTAAGTTCACAAAATCAGATACAACACTCTTTTCATAAACTTTGCTTGATTAGATCTATCCAATCTCTGCTACATTCCCCTGCATTAAGCATTCTGATACACTCTCTAGTGACTAGCCAGTTAGATTATTGTGATTCCCTACTCATGGGCTTTTGGATCAAAGACCAGCATAGATTACAGACAGTAGTACAAAATACAGCAATCAAAATTATCAACCATCTCAAAAAATTTGACCATCGGAAACCTGATCTTAAAAACATCCACTGGCTGCCAATTTCACACTGTATCACTTATAAAATATTACTATTAGTATTCAAGACTTGCATCTTAGATGAACCTGCCTATCTTTCGCATTATATAGATCCTTATCTCCCCTCACAGGCTCTCAGATCAGCGCATCAAAACCGTCTCAACGTCCCAACCCACAGGGAAATCATTCATTAGCATAGTAGACACTCCCATAGTCTCAGTACAGGGTCCTGAACTCTAGAACTTCCCACCACATCACCTGTGACAGAAATCTTCCCTAGCTCAATTCAAGGCTGAACTTAAAACTCTTTTGTTCCAAGACACTTAACTCAAACTCTACCACCATTAAAACTTTTCTATCTGAGATGCTTAATTATTGTCTTTTTACTTCACTCACTGATGACAAAGCAGAACTGGCTGCAGAGTACTGGAATGCAAACATGCTAACCTTCTGTGTCTTCCTCTCCTCTGTTCCATCAAAGATTGTAGCTCAACCCTCTCTTCCTACCATGTGTTGTCCAGCTTGATAGCCTTGTCTCCCCCTATAAGCTGCTCAGATGGTACGTACTGTTTGGCGGGTTGGAAAATTTTTAATAAACTTGAAAATTGAGTCTAGTATAATCTACAAGGTTGTATGAAATTTTTTCAAAAATGTGTTTGCCTTCGTTCTGGTTTAGTATTTATGTCGTCTGTTTTAGTGGTCTATGTTGGGTCTTTTAGTTGGATGTATACACATGCTATTCAAATTGATAAGTGTTGCAAATTGCCCCAATACAGGCATCTCTATGCTGATATATGCTGGGCTAATTGACTTTTGAAAGGGTCTGGACATGCATACAATTTGAAAACACCTTTTTTATACATATATATTTATATTTAATAAAATTGGTTGCATCATCTGGTGTTCCTGCTGCTACTCTTCTGCTGGCTTTTATTACTACTATCAAAGTTGCAAACAGATCACTGTCAGTCCTGGAATCAGCTAATAAGTGAGAGGATGGCCAAATGTGATGTACAGTCTACAAAGTAAGAGGATGGCAAAGTGTGGTGCATAGGTTAAAGAAAGGCTAAGTGTGGCACATGGGCCAGAACTGAGGGGAAGGGAGGGTTAAGTGTGCTGCATGGATTGGAGAGGAGAACGTCTTAGTGGTATGTGAATTCAGTGGAGATAGCTATTACTCCTGTCTCATCTGCTGCTTGTCCCTGACCCTAAACCTGGGAAGAAGTTTGTGAAGGGATTTAACTGGATGGGTCTAATAAACGGCCAACTGGGGGATTTCGGAGAACAGCAGGGAGCTGAGGGAGGGGATAAGTTCTGATGTAAGGAAAAGGACAAAGTGAGGTTGAAGGAGTGAGAGAGAAAGGGACAGAGATCAACTGGATAGATCTTTAAGATGAGGGGTTAAAAGGGAGTGATTTTAGCAAGGGACCTCCCTTTCTACCCATTGGTCTATTCAAGTCATTTGAGGGTTGTGTGAATTCTCAAATGCCAGAATGGGATCATGTTAGCCTCCTGTGTTAAGAAAAAAATCAACTAGAAGTTACAACTGTTCTCTGAAGTTGCCCTGATATATGGAATTCACCAACAACTGAATTGCAGATCGAACAGGGTTACTTGAGACTCAGAAAACTGCTAAAAATGTGGCTTTTTAATAAGTTCCAATAATTAATGTTTATATTTGTAATTTCCATTACTACTGGTTATATTGTTTTAAATGCATTTCTCATTTATTTTATTGTGATCTTTCACTCTTTTTTAAACCACCTAGAGCTACTGGTCAAGATGGTATATAAATAAATTATTACTACTACTACTAAAAGTTTGGGAAGCACTCTCTGCCTTATAGCTTTGTCTTGGTGTGCTTTATGAATTTCACTGTGTACTATATTTTACTCCTGATTAATAAAAAAAGAGAACGCAAGGAAAAAGTGGTTATAGTCTGAATAGGAATGAGCTTACATTTAAGATGATGAATGTACTAAACTCAATTTTATTTTCCATTCCGTTCTTAATAATTTCTACTTGCTTTCTTAGACACTGCTGCACATTGAGCAGAGGGTTTCAGAGTATCATCAACAATGATATCTAGATCCTTTTCCTGGGCACTGACTCCTAATGTGGAACCTTGCATCATGTAACTATGGTTTGGGTTCCTTTTTTACACATGCTTCACTTTGCACTTGCTCACATTAAAAGTATCTGCCATTTGGATGCCCAGTCTGTTTGTCTGTGCTGACTAGATTATAAGCTTTGTTGAGCAGGAACTCTCTCTTATGTATGTGTACAGTGCTGTGTATGCCTTGTAGTGCTATAGAAATGATTAGTAGTAATAGTAGTAGCAGCAGTTTACGGAAGAGGAGCAGCAGCTCTGGAACCTAAATGCATGGAGTTCGCTGGTGAATGCAAAATTAGCCTAGATGTGCACTTTCAGAAGATAGAGAGATAGATATAGATTCAGCCACTCTCTAAGTAAGTTATACGTCTAGTTTAAGCCTATCAAATAGCAGGCCTAAAATAAACAGATAGTGCTAGTGTGCTCACCACATTATCCACATATTAAGTGTTGCTACCCATTTGAATAGTGATGCTAAATATAAGAATTAAATTAAACAACGTTGCCCTGCAATGGCAAAAGGAAGCAAGTGCCTATTTTTACTGAAGCACTTGTTTCCTTTTGCCATTGCAGAGCAGAACGGTGCTGGCATTTAACAAACCAGTGACTGTGCCGGCTGAAAATTTACCCCTACTTGTGTAGTTTATACTGCAAAACTGAACCCAAGATCGGTTTGGGAGCCAAAAAGCAAAATGTTGACAGGATGCCACAATCTCTTGGGGCTCTTGTAATGGGAATGAGTACCTAACCAGTCCCTTATGCTACACCAGTCACTTCAAGCTCTACCACTGTCATCAGAAAAACACTACAATGTAAAGATATAATCTGCCATATATGTGCTTATATCTTAAACACAGGGATGTACAGAAACCTTTATGTTTTGTGCTACCAGCTATGTTGCTCCAGAATCCTCAATAAAGCAAAATAATCATGGCTCTAACACTTACAGAACTCGCTTGATGGGGGTCTTGAGGGGTTGTTGACGGGTGTTGTTGCAGTGCGAGTTTTAATTCTGCGAAACACAGCCTGCCTCCTGTGCCTGCGGTGAGCCCGGGAACTTGCTGCCTCTGGTGTTTTCTTCCAATAGTAATAGAAAGTGATCAGTTCTCCCTACACAAAATAAAAGAAAGATGTCACATGGAGAGTTCCAGCAACAGCTGGTTACAAGCTTAATAGAGAGACATGAGAGTAAGCTATAAAAGAAAACACCTGGTTCAGGAGTGAGGATCCTGTCACGGCACATGCAATGTCTCTGTGAATCACTTATTATGACTATACCTCTGAAAGGGCCTGAGTTACTAAGGCTTTTCTCACTCTACAGGAAAAATGCTTAATAAATCAGATCCCACAAAGGTGTAACCAAAACAGCAAAGCAAAGCAGACCTATAAATGGCAGATATAACTGGAGTCCACCGTGACTTGCTTTGGAAGTCCAAGGTTAACTGGTGGGATCTGCTGTGAAAGACCATAGTATCTACCAGGTTATATCACAGAAAGAAGCTTTTGACAGCTTTTAATACATGAGTATATGACTCGCCAATGAAAAACACAATAAACCACACTTCCCACCTACGTTTATAGAGAAGTATGGTTGTTGTGTGTTTCAGTTTCCCCTATCCTCTAGTTGTTTATTTGGAATTGTTTTTCACCAAAGAAAGAGATAGGGTACTGAGAAAGGGGAACTGGTTGAGACTGCCCCTTTCATTGTCATTATTCACCTATATTAATATGGACTAAAGAAAGAATGAACTGTAAAGCCCTTAAATCTACCACCCATTCCGCAAATCATTTGGCTTTGTGGTGCTATCAGAGAGCATTACAGTCCTTGAATAGCTTATTACATCACTGATCAATAACTCAACAGCATAAATTCACACAGGCCACGCCAAGTACGGTTAGTGCTAGCTCTTTTCTGTTATCTAGCAGTGATATGCTGTAAATTCAAGACAGTGGCTCTGTGCTTATGGAATACCCTCCCTAAAAATCTCAGGTTGGAATGAGATTTGTGCACATTTTGGAAAGAACACTAAAAATCTCAGGTTGGAATGAGATTTGTGCACATTTTGGAAAGAACTGAAAATGTGGTTATTTGGACTGGCACCCAATTCTGTAATTTGATTAGTTTTATTCTGTAATTCCATTTTTGTTGACTGTGTATATTATTGTAATTTTAATGACTGATATTTATTGCAATTGTATTGTATGATGTGTTGTAATATCACTTTGCACTTTGAAAGGTGGTCTATAAATGTAATAAAATGGAAATAGAGATTACTACAAGATGAAAGTTTAAGTAGTACAACTAAAAATCAAACACCAACCAACAATTAGAGAAAGGTGTTAGTGTGTCCATTTATTGTCCCAGCCTATGAAAAGACAAAGTGAAGGGCTGAATATTAATGTTTCAGACCACTGTCCTGCAGAATTTAAAATACAGGATTGTCCAATGGCATCCTCACCAAGGAGCTGGACTTCAGAAATGATCAGAAATCTATCCAAGTATGAGTTTTATGAACATATTTTTACTCTTTACATGGTTCTGTTTTTTGGGCATACATAGTTAATCTGAGAGCATTAGGAAGGGCATACTGTTGAACACATAGATGGCAGAGGCTTGAGTACAAAGAAACATGACAACATCGTTTTGGTTGGACATATAGTGTACAAAATGAATGCAGTCTGCTATCTTTAACGTGATGTGCAGAGCATGGCTGGCCCTCACAGCACATCAATTCTAGGAACAAAGGCTATGGCAGAAATCAATTTGTCTGCTGAAGCGCGTGACCAGGGCAGGGCTGAGCAAAGGCATTTCACAAAAGGCAGGCTTGGCAAATTACTTGCTGTTTTCTACTTGCAAGCATGACTACTGTTGCCATGAATAAACCCAGTAATGATCCTTTTCTTCCTGCTAAGCTTTCTAGCTGTTGAAAGCTCTGAGTTGTAAATGCTTTAGAATTTGGTCTATAACTAGTCAAGCACAAGAAAATAAAAATAAAGAAAAAATGCTTCAGGATGCCGAGCACCTTGGGCAGAGGCAGAGTCAGACGCATAGACATGCTTACTGAAACAAATACTCCTCTCCCTTGGAATCACATTCATGCTAACGAGTTACTATACCAAATCTGAATAAAGACTTGGACATGTCAGAATATACGGTCACAGATTTGTGCCAAAATGCTGCTCTCATGATGGTGCCATTTATTTCTAAGGGAATTTACTGCTATATAAACTCATATTGTGCTCTGTAGGGAATGCAATTTCCTGCTTCTCAACTGGCATATTACATACAATGTTAAATTAATAAATCCGTATAAATACAGCAGTAAATCATTAAGGCATTGAGCACATGATAATGGTGTTACTGTGCACTACTTGCTACAAAACCGATTATATAAAATGTGTGCTAAGCATTAGAAAATAGGGGCCTAAATACATTTATTTATTATATTTATATGCTATCTTCCTGGCTTAAACACAGATAAGCATAACATGATTCAATCCTTCTGACCAATATTAAAATAATTTACTTCCATTCAGCAACGCTATATACATATGACCACTGAGTTATATGTATAGTAACAATATACAGCTGTTTTACCTGTAGAGCAAAGTGGTTAAATTTAGGATAGTCTCTTTGCTGGCCTAAATTAAAGCACATTGCTATACGTATAGCAGCTGAATATTGCAGGCTGTATGTATAGCTGAGTGAATACCCACACTCCCCCACCCCCCCATTACTATCCAGATAGAGCTGGGGCAGTCTAAGAATTTCCAGTGGCACTATTTGTATAGTGTTACTGAAAATTCACAGATCGGGCACATGTATTTAGTAACCACTACTAAATATACAAGTATTTTTGAATACTTACCCAATTAAATCCATAATAAAGCAATATCAAAGTCCTAGATCTATTAATACATGTTAATGTGATTTAACGAATATTATTTAACGCAAGACCCATTATCCTCAACAGGGTCTATTTTCAACCTAAAGTGCATAATATTAAATCAAGTTAAATCTGGACCTAAAATCAGCACAAAATGAACATAACAGCAAAAGAAAATACATTATCAGAAAGTCATGGAGAAACAACTGGAAAGTGATTGCTCCTAGTCTAGGCAATGAAGTCCCAGATTTGACAGCCTTAATGGCGGAGCCGGAACTATACAGTGTTGCTGTTATGGATTCATAGTTCAAATTGTAATGCACAAAGGGCTATAATCTTTACGTAGCATACAGCTGGCGGAAAAAGGGGAGTGGCTGCTTTAGACTTGTGCACAGGAACTCTCTTCTATGATATTGAGTCTGACTGGAAACATCCAGGTAGAACTGTATCAGCTGGCCACAAAAAAGAGTTTGTCTTTTAGAAACATATAATTTCAAATTGTCTTTCTTGACAGTTATAGAAGAGAAAGTCACCAATAAAGTAGCTCTTTTGGAAATAAGTTCCTGAGAACTTTCCAGAAAACAAGAAATATCCAAACTGTCAGGAGAAGATATTCGATTTATAGCTCCCTCTTCTTGAAGTACTCTAAAGCCTATGGAGACATAATAAATATTCTCAACAGATAAAGATTCTGAGGATATTGCAGAACTTCTTTCACATACATTTTCAATAATTCTAGAGGTGCTAGAAAATGAGTTGAAGAAAATTTTAAAAAACGTAACTTTTTTTTGCACGAGAGAGATTTTCTACTGATTCCAACTTAACATGAATAGACAAACTATCTTTAATATTAGAAGACATGGCAGATTGCAAATGCAGTAACAGAAGAATCAATCTTTTGTGTCCTTTGCTCATTAACAAGAAACTTTTGCTCAATATCTGTGATTTTACTAGTAACTTGCTGAGCAAATAGGCACAGGAACTGTCTTTTGAATAGATTGCTCTATCCTTGTAACAACCTGCCTTATATCTTGCAAAGTAACAACAGTAGTTTGAGGGCCAAATTCAGCTCCTAACGGAGAGATGGGAATAATCTGAACTGATGTTAAAACTAAGGCAGAGAAAACAATTTGGTCTCTCTCTTCCGAAGGAGAGCTCATTAGAGAGGAAACATCCAGCGGGAAATGAACACACAATATGTGAGAGGCATCTCTACCTGCTGTAGCAATAGTAGCAGGCTGAGGGGGAGTTTGCTCCTCAGAAGATAAAGAAGCAGCTGAAGGTGACAAAGTACTCACTGTTCAGTGGGGAAGTGGACCCTCTCTTGGCCGAAAATGATGATCAATGGGTCCTTTAAATGTGACCACAGCCACCTTGGTCTTCCATTTCCCCATAACAGAAAGATGATAATTCCCTGCTCTTGTCTCCTCTGGGTCTCCTAAGGGGCTACAAAGGGGCATGCACCTTTGGTCACGCCCCTTCAGACGCACATTCATGGGCCACATTCTGTACACAAGATGGAATATATGCTCCTCAGGCTTAACAGTTTTGTCACCCACCGAGGAAAGGGTGTCCATCGCCTGTCTGATCTCCTGGTACAGCACACTTACATCCTTAGGCAGCAGCTCTCCCCATCTCAGTTATTCGAAAGAGTTCTCTACTGAGAAATTACATTGTGACTTCGAATTGACTAGCCCTGAGCATATATACTATACAGTACTTTAAAGGCCAAGTGGAATTCTTTCTGGTTGAGCCGATTTACAAATGTGATACCCTGGATAATTACTCTGAGAAGACATATTCTGGTTCAGGTATTTGTTTAATTTGAAGATCTGGAAGGGCTGTGATCTTCTCCTTTTGCTTATATACAATGGAGTCCGAAAACATACTAGTAATTTATTATGAATGGCTCAATATAACGTAGTCACATACAATGTGGATGGGTTACCATTAAGAGAAAAAGGGTGAAGTACCTTTGGGACACACATGCAGATGTAGTTTAACCCAGGCCGCAGAAACTATACTTTCTACTATGGGCAAAATCAATCCTACTCCATACTTATCTAATTGGTCCCCAAAGCCAGATGCATAGACGGGAGAGCTTAACAATTCATCCTATCCACATCTCTAACCATGCCACAGTCTCGGGGCAGTTGACATCAATTACTAATAGTTCAGGAGAGCGTGTATCCCTCCTTAAACGAACAGCTGTACTGAAGTGATTGCAAAAAGAAAGGGAGGAATATCTCAGACATAATTTTAATGATGAGATCCTGTTACACACTATTTGGGATGCAGGAAAGGCATAGTTAAAAGGACTATTAATACAGATATGAGCAAGAGAAAAAAAAGCAGGGCTGTGGAGTCAGAGTCGGTAAAAATGTACTGACTCCATCTTCAAAATAGGAAAACTTACAACACATCCTATATAATAATTCTCACTTACAACATTCTGAGGCTGCCTGAAACTGTGGAAAAGGAAAGTGGAGTAGATACAAGTGATGTCATTCCTGAAGTGTCACTGATTGGCTACTAAGACATGCTGCAGGACATTCCAATAGACAGGAGTGGAAGTGAACAAAGCAAGTTTATGGTAGCAAGGAAGCCCATTGGCTAATCTCTGATTCCACTCCCCAAAGCAGCCATCATTCCTATACACTCAAAAAAAAAAAAAAAAAAAAAAAGGAAACCTAGGAGCTGCTTCTCATTGTCGTTTTTACAGCTGTTTCCACTGGACAAAAGGAGGGGGGAGACACACAGACCCTGCAACTGGGAGGGAGGGGGAGGGGGGACCCTGCAACTGGGAAAAAGGGAGGATGGGAGGAGGGGGACCCTGCAACTGGGAAAAAGGGAGGATGGGAGGAGGGGGACCCTGCAACTGGGAGGAAGGAAGGGGGGGGGAGGGGACACCCCAGCAAATGGGAGACATACCGGGGGGTGGGGACGACCCTGGAACTGGGAGAAAGGGGGACCCTGGCACATACTCTCATTCTCACACACACACTCGCACCCAGTCTCACTCACTCTCTGTCACACACACTCTCGCACATTCACACTCACTCAAACATACACACTCTGAGGAAAACCTTGCTAGCGCCCGTTTCCTTTAAAACAGAAACGGGCCTTTTTTTTTTTTTTAACTAGTTTACTATGTTATGTTACTTATAATATATGTTTAAATTTATCATTTTATACTTACATATTTTTGTCCTGTTAAAGCCTAATGGATGTTTTTAGCTTGCTGTGCTTTCCTGTCAAATTAATGGAGTTCTTATATGTTATTTTAAATTTTGATATTTTATTGTTTAAGATGTAAACTGTTCTGGTTTGTGTATGCAATAAGAAACGGTATAGAAAATAAATAAACGATAAACGATAGTATTAATTCACTTTTTCCAGGGCCATTAACCAATATGAATTCATCAACCTGATGTGACATCCTCTCTGACTGGTTGATGGCTGGTATTTAAGACCATCACCTATCTCAGTCAGTCATCAGCTTCTTCAGGGGTCCTTTTACCAAGCTGCGGGAAAAAGGGCCCTGCGGTAGCGGCAGGGACTGTTTCCCCATGTGTGAGGGCCCTTTTTACCGCAGTAGGTAAAAAGCCTCAAAAACAAAATGGCCATGTGGTAAGAAAACTCTTACTTCATGGCCATGTGGCAAGGAGCCCTTAAAGTCACCCACTGAGGTGGCAGTAAGGGCTCCCGCGATGCCCAATTACTGCAGTGCTTACCATCCCCCCCCCCCCCCCCCCCCCCCCCAGGAAATGGCACACACTTGACCCAGAACTACCGCCGCCTATCACACTGGGCCACTAGTAGTCCTGGTATAGCGAGCGGTAAACCTGCGTTGGGCTTACTGCCACTCTGTAAAATGGCCCCTCAGCTTGTAACTGAACGGAAGGGAAGGATACATACTTGGAATTTTGTTTGACAACTTAAAAAAACAGAAATTCATAATGTCGTAGCCGACTTCATGGGAAGCTTCTTTATTTAAGCATTTTATCATAACTCAAGATGGAAAACATTTTGTGTGTTACTGTATACAAACAAAAAAGCAACACTGGGCCTTCAAGACTGAGACAACAGGAGTGTTTTATTAGTAAATGACCCAGCACGCCGTGTTTCGGCATAAAGCAACACCTGCCTCAGGGGTCAGGATTTGGGCATAAATTATGTGAAGTATACATGTATCCAATGCCTCCGAAATTAAACGCAAAGAATCTTTAAAGCCAAGAGAGCCTGTCACAACGGACAGTAGCGATTTAAAAGAAACCACCTGTTTTGCAAAACTTTTGCAAAACAGGAGACTAAAACAAGCCCAGTGTTGCTTTTTTGTTTGTGTACTTTTTATGTTTTATGTATGCTGGTTACCCTCTCTGTTTGGCTTATGTGTTACAGGACCAAAATGCTGTGATGCCAAGACCAGTACATACTCTGGCAGCAATAAAAATGCTCCTATAAGAGCTTCTAATTTCAAAACACATTTACAGCGCTTTCATCTAGAAGTATTCAAAGCTGCGTGAAAAGAAGATGACTGCAAAAGCAAGGAACCAATGCCCTGTACTTCTAGCCAGGCAAAGAACCAGAAAACTTCGGAGACATCAAGTACACTGTGTTGTGCACATTCTACAGCTGGCAATAAGCGATAGTCAACAAGAAGGACATGCTGCTGCTTTGTTTGGCAAGGTGAGGAATGTAGTTAATGCTGCCAGAACACCTAAAGTTGTTTCCATTTTGAACAGATGTGCCGGAAAAGTGGCAATTATTGATCAAGACATACGCTGGGGCAGTATCTACTTAACACTAACTGAAGAGGAATTGATTCTGAAAGAAATCTGGATCAGAAGGATTGTGCAAAGCATCTGCATAAAAAAGGATTTTGCTGAACTCACAGAGAACTGAGTAACTAAATTTCTCATTTACTCACAACTGTCTTACTCGTTTCTTCATAATTTTTTCCCTCTATGTATGTTAGTCTGTATAAAGTCTGTCTCCCTGTAGCTTCTTTCACCCTTTCTCACCCTTGTGTCTTTTCTGTCTACCAGCCTCTCAGCTTTGCTTCTCTTTTCCCAACCCCACCTACATACTCTCCATATCTTCCAGTTTCTCTTCTCTCTGCAGCTTGTCCCCCCCCCCCCCCCCCCCCACCATCTGCTCTTCTTCCTCTCTACTAGCTCTCTTCTCCCATTTACAGCTCACATTCCCTTTCCAAGTTTCTCACAGGCTGTCTATTCCTCTCACACAGCTCCACTCCCAGTCCCTGTACCCATCACCTAGCCTGTCTTCCCCTTATAGATCCTTTCTACCTCTTTCAGACCTTCAGAACAGCATCTTTTTCCCCCCGTGTTTCTCTTTTCATCTTAACTGCTTAACATTTTATTTTTGGCATAAAACTGTCATGCCAATAAAGTTAGTCTATCTGCAGCACTTCCCCTTCCTATTGGCAGCGCAAGCAGGAAGTGTCTCTATCCAAGGCTACAGAAGCTGCCTCCTCTCCCTCCAGCCCATCAATCAGTCAGCCAATAGACTGCAGCAGCTCCCTCCTCTCCCTACAAGCCAATCAATCAGACACAGCTAGTCAACAGGCTACAGGGAGGAGGCAGGAGCAGTAGCTAGAATATAGACACTTTCCTTCCTGCATTCCCCTGCAGCATGGAATTTTGCATGACAATTTATTTTTTTAATATTAATTCATAATGTCAAAGAAGCTTCCCATGAAGTCAGCTGTATTTGAGCATTTCATCATAACTCAAGATGGAAAACGATTTGTGTGTCAGTGTCTGACACAGGACCCAGATGAAGACAAATGGAAGATCAGCACATATTCAGGCAGTGATAAAAATGCTCCTACAAGAGCTTCCAATCTCAGAAGTCATTTACAGCGCTTTTATCCAGAAGTACTGCTGTGAGAAAGATGACAGCAAAAACAAGGAACCAATGCCCAGTACTTGCAGCCAGGAAAAAGACCAGAAAACCTCACAGACAAGATATTTTGTCAGAGACAAAGCTACTGTAACAGTGACAAGCAGATACATTAAAAAAAACCATATCATACTTGTTGTAAAGGACAGTGTGCCTCTCATTATTTTCACTATCAGCTTTTACGGGTCAATCCCCCCCCCCCCCCCCACCTTCATTGGAGGAAGGAGGTGGCCTCCCTCCTCTTCTATTGGCGCAGCCTCAAAAAATGGCGGTGCCAAGCCCTGCTCAGTACACCCTAGGATGCACTGGGTGGGGCTTTACACCACATAAGGGAGATATAAAACAAGTATGATAATATCAAAAATATATCCAAAAGTATTTGTCAAAATAGCAACCACTTATCGTCAATAGTGCCCACCGCACTGTATGCTAGCAACTAAGCATAAATCACCAGACACCTTCTTGAAATAATGGCATTTCGGTGAAGCATAGACCTGCATCCGAGGTTAATCACAAGCAGTGGCAAGAATTTCCAGAATCGCAAAACAGTGATTACTGGCGAAAAACGCTCCGGCTTCCAGTTTAGAGATTTGCTGCTAATCACTGTTTTGCCTGTGTAGGGCCTTGAAACACAGAAAAGAGCTTAAATACTGTCATGTCTCAAACTACCTTCTGAGAGGAAGCCCTGTGTCAAAGGGGATGAATTGGGATGTTGTAGTGCTTGAGCGCCAGCCTGGGTTTTAAGTCCCCATACCAGTGCTGAATTCCCTTGCCCTGAAGAAGAGAGAGTAGTGACAATGGTAGGAGCATGAAAAAGGGGGGGGGGGGGGGGTATATGAGATGCTGCACTCCTGTCCTGCCATCACCACCCTTGGCAGACACTTTAATCCTTCCAGTGGCTGGGTCGGTCGTGCTAAAGCACACAATACAAATTACTTTTTACTCTCGTCACCCAATCACTGTCGGATCCAGCCAGCTTACTGTGTGGGGATCTGTGTAGACTTGTGGGAATTGGGACACTTATGGATTGAATGGCTCTTTCATGGATATGATACAGATTCTGTGTAGTTCTCCAGTGGCAGCAAGGTGCATTATCAGACTACTTTCTCTAACAAAGAGATACGAGACAGGGCTGTACACTTACCTTTTATATATAGAACTAGCCTTTGAGCCTGTGTAAACGGGCTAGTTTTGGAATGGGGGGGGGAGTTCCGGGCCCGGCCCCCCCCCCCCGAGCACTGTCTGTTATTGAACTTACATCGCACCACGCAGACGCAGCAGGCACATCAGCAAAGCTGCCATCGGGACGGGCTTCCTTCTCTGCCTGTGTCCCGCCCTCGTGTGACGTAATGCGGTGAGGGCGGGACACAGGCAGAGAAGGAAGCCCGTCCCGACGGCAGGTTTGCTGATGTGCCTGCTGCGTCTGCGTGGTGCGATGTAAGTTCAATAAGACAGACAGTGCTCGGTCTGGGTGGAGGGGCGGCGGTGGCAGCGACTCCGGGTGGGGGGAGCGGTAGCAGTGACCTCAGGGAGGGGGGGGGAGGGCGGAGCGGTTGCGAGTTCGTCTGTGGCATGCGCAGTAGAGACTTCCCGCTCTGTCCCGCCCCCCTCATCACGTATTGATACAACGCGGGGCAGAGAGGGAAGTCTCTACTGCGCATTTGCGAGTGAGTACGACACTCGCCTTTTATATGTTTGATATTTGCTATGGACCTTAAGACAAGCTGATGCCGTACATGGTGTGCACATTGGAACAGTCATATTAAGATCATGACTTCAACTGATGATCTTTTACTTATATTGACTCAACCTTTGAACTCTTTGCCACAGGTGTTGCAGATAATACATCGGTATAGTGAAGTTACTTACCTGTAGCAGGTATTCTCCGAGGACACCAGGCTGTTTGTTCTCACATGTGGGTCGAAGTCCGCGTCGGCCCAGGAAACGGCAATTTTTTGACAAGTAAAAAATACCCGCTACAGGTAAAGTTTCTTCGCTTTCTCAGACAACCAGGCTGCTTGTTCTCAAATGTGGGGTATCCCTAGCAGCCAGGCTCACTCAAAACAATGAACATTGGTCAATTGGGCCTCGCAATGGCGAGAACATAACATAGAGTGACCTGAAACCATAAACAACTAACTGAGTCTAGGGGGGAGGAGTTGGATTCTAAACCCCAAACATTCTGCAGCACTGACTGCCCAAAATGACTGTCGTGTCGGAAATCCTGCTGAAGGCAGTAGTGAGATGTGAATGTGTGGACTGATGACCACGTTGCAGCCTTGCAAATCTCTTCAATGGAAGCTGACTTCAAATGAGCCACTGACGCAGCCATGGCTCTAACATTATGAGCCGTGACATGGCCCTCCAGAGTCAGCCCAGCTTGGGCATAAGTGAAGAAAATGCAATCTGCTAGCCAACTGGAGATTGAGCGTTTTCCGATGGCGATTCCCCTCCTGTTGGGATCAAAAGAAACAAACAATTGAGCGGACTGTCTGAAGGGCTTCGTCCGTTCCACGTAAAAGGCCAATGCTTTCTTGCAGTCCAAGGTATGCAAACTGCTTTCGCCAGGGCGGGTATGAGGATGGGGAAAGAATGTTGGCAAGAAAATTGACTGGCTCAGATGGAACTCCAACACTACCTTCGGCAGGAACTTAGGGTGCGTGCAGAGGACTACTCTGTTGTGATGAAACTTAATATAAGGTGCATGCAATACTAAGGCCTGAAGCTCACTGACTCTATGAGCTGAAGTAACAGCCAACAAGAAAATGACCTTCCAGGTCAAGTACTTCAGATGGCAGGAATTCAGTGGCTCAAACTGGGTGAGAATGATGTTGAGATCCCATGACACTGGTGGAGGTTTGACAGGGGGCATTGACGAAAGCAAACCTCTCATAAAGTGAACTAAAGGCTGTCCAGAGATAGTCTTACCCTCTACACGGCGATAAGAACTAATCGCACTAAGATGAACTCTTACGGAGTTGGTCTTGAGACCAGACTCTGATAAGTGTAGAAGGTATTCAGGCAGGGTCTAAATAGGAAAAAAAAAAAAGAGGATCTAGGGCCTTGCTGTCACACCAGACGGCAAACCTCCTCCATTTGAAAGAGTAAAACTTCTTCGTGGAATCTTTCCTGGAAGCACGCAAGACTCGGGAGACAGCCTCTGAAAGACCCAAGGCGGCGAATTCTAAGCTCTCAACATCCAGGCCATGAGCGCCAGAGACTGGAGGTTGGGATGTAGAAGCGACCCCTCATTCTGGGTGATGGGAGTTGGAAAACAGTCCAATCTCCACGGTTCCTCAAAGGACAACTCCAGAAGAAGAGGGAACCAAATCTGACGCGGCCAGAAGGGAGCAATCAGAATCATGGCTCTGCGGTCTTGTTTGAGTTTCAGCAAAGTCTTCCCTACTAGAGGTATGGGAGGATACGCATACAAGAGGCCTGTTCCCCAATGAAGGAGAAAGGCATCTGACGCTAGTCTGTCGTGGGTTTGAAGCCTGGAACAGAACTGAGGGACCTTGTGATTGATTTGAGTGGCAAAAAGATCCACCGAGGGGGTGCCCCATGCTCGGAAGATCTTGTGGGCTAGGTTCATATTCAGTGACCACTCATGAGGTTGCATTACCCTGCTCTGTCAACCAGACTATTGTTTACGCCTGCCAGATAAGCGGCTTGGAGAAACATGCCATGACGGTGCGCCCAAAGCCACATCTGGACAGCTTCCTGACACAGGGGGCGAGATCCGGTGCCCCCCTGTTTGTTGCTGTAATACATGGCAAACTGAATCTGAATCAAAATGATTTGTCTGTCTGAATCAAAATGATTTGGTTGGACAGCCGATCCCTGAAAGCCTTTACAGCGTTCCAGATCGCTCGCAATTCCAGGAGATTGATCTGATGACCTTTTTCCTGAAAGGACCAAGCTCCTTGAGTGTGAAGACCATCTACATGAGCTCTCCACTCCAGGAGGGATACATCAGTCGTCAGCACTTTTTGTGGCTGAGAAATTTGGAATGGACATCCCAAGGTGAAATTGGATCGAATCGTCCACCATTGAAAGGAATTCCGAACGTCGGTGGACAGTTGGATCACATCCTCTAGATCCCCTGCACCTTGACACCACTGGGAAGCTAGTGTCTACTGAGCTGATCTCATGTGTAGACGTGCCATGGGAGTTACATGAACTGTGGAGGCCATGTGCCCCAGAAGTCTCAACATCTGCCGAGCCATGATTGTTGAGACGTTCGAACTATGGACACCAGGGACAGGAGGTTGGGTCCAAACCATTGATGAAGTTATCGATACCGGTATTGTCCTGAGGAAGTGTGTTATGCAGATTTACAATTTTTTCATTGAAGTATTTAGCAAGTTTGTCTGCAGATGAGATGTCTGTGTTGGTTGTGGTGACCAGGGAGGTGTCTAGTAGTTTGTTTATGAGTTGATATAGTTTTTTCGTATCTTTTAATCAGGTCCTATTTTAGTTTTGTAGTATGACCTTTTGGTCTGTATTATTGCGTATTGTATTTTCTGTGTGTTTGTTTCCATGCGTTGAGTGTGTGTTCATATTTTTTTTCCATGTCCGTTCGAGTTTCCTGGATTTTGTTTTTAGTTGTCATTGAACCATAGTATTGAGTTATGTCTTCGTGATGTTCTTGTTCGTAAGGGTGCTATTTCGTCTAGTATGCTGCTGCATCTTTTATCCCAGTCAGTAAGGTAGTATATGGAATCCGTTTGTGCTGTCCATTCGTTATTGTATATTGTGTGCCAAAATGTTTTTCAGAACTATTTGGCCTCTTGTGCTGTAGGTTGTGTGGTCTTGTATACGGTATGAGCCCTTCTTCGCCAGCTTAGAGACAGGTTTAATTTGTAGTGGTCGGTCCAGGGTGTTTCCGTCCATTAATATCTGTTATTATTAGGGTCTGGTCTGTGGACAATTTGTGTGATATGAGGTCAAGTATGTGCCCTTTGACGTGGGTTGCTTGCATGTTTGGCCATTTGAGATCCCATAAGTGGAGGAATTCTGTGCATTCTTGTGCATTGGTAGAGTTTGGGTCTTCTAGGTGAAGGTTGATGTCTCCTAATTTATAGTATATTGGAGTTGGTTACACAAGTATTTGAAATGAAGTCCATGAAGTTTGGCTGGCATTCGTTCCAGTTACCTGGTGGTCTGTAAAACAAGACACAGTTCGGTGATAAGCAGGGAGTTGTTGTGGATTCTGATTGAGGCAATTTCAAGTTGGGAAGTTATGGACTCGGCCGTGGTTTCAGTGATAAAGTGGGATTGATAGATTAGTGTTATGCCTCCACCTCTCTTTTCCTTTCTGGTCCAGTGAGTGATTTTGTATCGTGGAGGGCATAAATCAAGGATCATGGGGTCGTTTTGATCATGGATCCAGGTTTCGTTAATGAAAATAGATCAAGGTTTTCTGACATGATCCAGTCTTATTGTTGATGTTTTGTTTACTACAGATCTGGCGTTGATGTAACCCACTTGAATTTTTTGATATGGGGCTTCTATGTGTGGTGTAGTGTGGATTTTTGTTGTTGTTTCTTTGTTAGTGTTTCATTTAACCCACTCAACTATGCAAAATTTTGAAAACCTCATATCCCCTTTATTGCTGAATCTTGTCTCCTTCACTATAAACCTACTGGGATTACCAAAGAAGCTCACAAATGGTTGCTTCACATCTGCAAAGAGTCAATTAGCCAAACATTGGAAGCAGCCACGGGTACCATCTTGGAGCGGTCTTTGTGAAACTGGATTTATATCTGCCTTATGTCTAAACTAATGGGCTTTAAGTATTTCCTATCAAAGTTTGGGACTATTATGTTGCCTGGCGATCCAAGGTGGTTCAATCTGCTACTATTAACCCCTAACTGGTTTATCTTCTTATGTGCTGTTATGTAGCTTTGCATTAATTTTCTTCTTTGAATCATTTACCCATAGGCAAAGATTTTCTTATCTTGGGGAATAAGGATGAGGGGTCTGGGTACTGGGCAGAGGATTACATCCTGATAGACATTCTCTTGTAGAACCCTTATTATTTAGGGAAAGTTATCTGGCCATTATGGTATATTGTATGAAAAATTCATATAAGTTTTGAAGGAGAAAAAAAAAAAAAAAAAAAAAGAAGTGGCACATCTCATTCATTATAAACACTAAGCTTACCGGAAAAGCACTGGGATCATGATCCTAAGAGAATTGTGGAAAAAAAGAGCTTATGGTCACATGGCACATCCCCCATTCTGACTGATTAAAAGGCTGGATGCTGGAAATTGGGATATAGTTGGGAAAAGAGAGAGAGCACTAGAATGGCATTGATTTGAGAGGTGTTGGTCCCAACGATTACTCGGTGAATCATGTGGAGAGAGAGACGAGAAGATTCTCAAGTACCAAAAAATGCAGTTTGAGATTAGAAAAAATAGCAAAAAATACAGAAATATTTTCCATCATTTAGGGTGCCACAGGCTTTATCAAAAGAACTTACAAGCGCACCGAGATAAGTTGCTATACATGTTACATCTTATGAACTCCAGAAGCAGTTCTTAGCATGATGCAAGTACTACAGCAGAGCATTAGCAGTAAATATGAGAGACTGAGATCACGCTCCACTATCCTGGCTTAGGAGCTGAGGTTCATTACTGCCATGGTATGTGCAAGACCTAACTTACATGGAGAAAATTGTTCCGAGAGAAACCTATGCTCAGCATCTGTAGAATTTGCCATGAATTTTGAAAAGATTAACTTAATAAATGAAATAAATGTCAGGGCCGCCGACAGACTTGGCCGGGCCTGGGGCAAGGTCGCCCTGCTGCTGCAGTCCCCGCTCTCACCTGCCTGCCTCCACGGCTCCGGGCCCCCTGCATTCAAAGCGGCAGTCACAGATCACCTGTCTTCTGGCCTTCCCTCCCTTTGTCCCCGCCTTGTCTGATGTAACTTCCGTTCCGCGAGGGCGGGACACAGGGAGGGAAGGCCCGAAGGAAGGCGATCTGTGACTGCCGCTTCAAATGCAGGGGGCCCGGAGCCAAGGACGCAGGCAGGCGAGACCGGGGACTGCAGCGCCGGCGGCCTGACCCCGGCGCCGAGCCTGGGGAATTTTGCCCCCCCCCTCTCGGCGGCCCTGATAAATGTATAATACATAGTAACATATCTGCCGTGTGCAGGTTATATCCATCTACGTCCTGTTTAGAGTATGAAGGTCATTTAAATTATGCTTTGACTCCATCCAATTTCTATGTAGGAATCCTCTGTATTTGTCCCACATGCTTTGAATACCATTACTGTTTTTGTCCCCCACCTCCCCAAGGGATGGTATTCCAGCCATCTACTACCCTCTCCTTGAAACAGTATTTCCTCATGTTACTCTTAAGTCTCAATATACTGTAAACAGAAAGAACAGAAGGCACAGAATCCCCCAAAACAATGCAGATAGTAAACTATAAAATTTCCTCTTTTAATATATAAAAACAAACAAGTATAAGAAAGCCAGTCCCTATGGATTAGTGGCTCCTACAGAATGTGCTTATAGGCCCTGGTAGTGAAAGCAGAAGGCTGTCACTCCTATTAAGCAAGCAGTGGCACAGAGGATACATCCTGGAGATACCACTCCAGTCCCCAAAGTCCCCTGGTTATACCAAGCATCAGGGCCGCCGAAAGACTGAGCAGGGCCCGGGGCAGGGATGCCACCACTGCCCCCTCAAGGATTTTCGCTGCCACCGTCCGGCCCACCACAACTGTAATACCTTGTTTGGCGGGGATCCCAAGGCCCCACCAGCAGAAGAGTCTTTCTCATGCACTGCTCTTTTTCTCTCTGCCGCATGGCCTGCCCCTGCGGCTGCTCTCTCAGGTCACGCATGCTCGGTTTCAAAGCTGAGCATGTGCAGCCTGAAGGGAAAACCAGCCACTTGTAAGGCAATGTGGGCAGACTGTGAAGAAGAGCACGCACTGAAGGAAGATCTCTTCTGCTGGCAGGGCCCTCCGCCAGCCTGCTGTGTCTGCTCCTCCGGGTCCTCCCCAGCCTCCAAGTGGGGCCTGGCGCCGGACTTTTCTCTCTCCTGCTCCTGTCGGGATGCGATAACCTGGGTTCCATCAGCAGCAGGAAAGAGAGACACTGGCGCCGGGACCCCTTGGAGACCCAGGCCCGGTGAATTTTGTCCCCCCCCCCCCCCCCACCCCCCTCTCAGCGACCCTGCCAAACATATAAGCTAGCAGCAAAAAATAATATGTAGCTGAAATTGCATTTACACCTCTCAGCTCTGGGTGAATCAGCAACACTGACAGCCTACAGGTCTCTTTTCTAGCCCTAGATGTCAGCCACAAGGTGAGCAAATGCCCTAAATCCTTTCTATTTGAGATGCTACTACACTCTCTCCCCAGCTATGCTGTAACTTTTTTTCATTGGTAGGAATTTGTCTGGAAGGGAATGGGCCAATCAGTCTGAGGAATAGGTACTGTTGCCGCAAACACAGCTGCTGTTTTTAGCACAATGTTGGTAGACAAATTGATTTCATGACAAGAAAACCAACAGGTATGTATTTTTTTGTGGCTGCTGATTTATTCTGTGGTGATATGCAAATAGTGTGTCCTCCTCTGCAGAATCACAGGGAACTGTGGGCTACACTTATAAGCAGGAGCTATTTACCTACAACTGGAACCAGCCTCCAACATGGTTTTTAATGCCTGTTGCTATTAGAGTTTACTCTTCTACTACAAGAACAGCACACACTGATTTACTGTGCAGATGGCTTGGGCTTCATTTCTGACCATTCTGCAACTCCTCTCACCAAAAAAAAAAAACCACCACCACAAAAAAATCAAGTACAGAGAAGTGGTACAGGGCCTGGAATCTAGCTATCAGCTTTTCTGGAATCTCTGCACCCCAGGCTGACAATCCATCCAATAACATAACGCTTTCCTCTAGTGACAAGGTTGTTTCTCCATCTCTGAACCCTGAAACCTGCTCTCGCCATCAGATCCTTGGTTCTCCCATGGCCACTGTTGTTTATATTTCTCTTACTCGTCAATCTAGGTTATATGTGAATTTTATTTGTTCTTTGTGTGTGTTGTGGATAAAGTAGAGGTGAGCTCTACCAGGATGTTGCTCCTTCTTTGTGACCGCCCGACATTCTAATAGTGAACAGCCCTTCAGGCTTGTAATTTTCCAGACAAGATGGCTAAGTTGATAGAAATGTTTCCACTACAGCCCTGTAGCAGATGTGTGCCCCAAAGCTGGCTTAACAAATGTCAAACATAATTCATTACTGTTGCTCCATTTCTTGCCATGTATTCTGGAGCTGGTGCAATTAAAAATATTTTGTTTCAGGGAGTAATTAAAGCTACCAAAAAGAAAGGGAGGAGAGAAGAGTGTTGGAGGTGTGAAGAGCCTGCAGCTGTCCTCTGATGACAGAGAATGGATTCATATAAGGTTGCTCTGTTTCTGCAGAATGTTGTGGATTTATCTGTTGTGGAGAGAGGAAGGAGAGGAATCAGAGGAGGAGATGTTGGGGGCAGGGTAGGAATAGTATAAAAGAAGGGTTGGTAATCTTCAAGGCTGCATTTAAGGCTTCCTGCTATGTTGTCAGGATTTAAGCAATAGCACATTACTTTCTATTTTTAATTACACTGTGATATACTATATCAGCATTCTCTTGTGTCTGAGCTGGAAGGAGTTAAAAGGAGTATATAAGTGAGGCAGGGGGTACAAGCACTTCCGCATCTCATGCACAGTGGGTGCAGAATATCGAGTTCACCGAGTACCTGTGAGGATGGAAGCTGCTGTCAATGCCCACTGCTACTTTCCCAGGAATTTACTGCACACCTTCATGTAGCTTTGAATGTTTGCTTGATTTAGTAAATATTGACGATGAGTGTACAGTCAGAGTTTTGTCTTTGAAACCTTTCAGGTTTGTTGTGATGGATTTTGGAACAAAGTGTTCTCAAAGCACTAGAATTGTGTTGTGTGAACTATGATCTGACACTGATCACGAAGGATCTTTGTACAGCCCACTCAACAGCTAACTGGGCAAAAGTGAACAGAAGATCACAAGGTGTTCAAGTTGCAGAACAGAATGCAACAGGAATGAAAACCAGCAGCTTCCTCACCATGAAATGGAAGAATTAGTGGCTACTGAATGTAGACTATGGTTTTGAGTCTGTGAACTTGGGTCACTGATGGTCTGATTTTTTCAAGGACTTTTACACAACGTTATCTCTAGCAAAGTATAATTTAAGACATTCTGCTTTGTCTCTCCTTGGACAGAGTGGTCTACTAAATTATATCAGTCCTACAAGCCTTTCTGGAGTGCCGGTATGGATAGAAATAATAGAATGCTGCTCTTATTTTCAGAAAAGTTCAAGAGGAACTGCAGATTCTGTGTCAAAAGCTCACCAAAATCGTGAACTACAAATGGTGTGTAAGGTAAACAAGGACATTAGCCTATCTTTTCTGATAGACATACAAAATCTGGATCTACTTCCATTCTATTAACTTGATATACCACAATATGCAACAATTAAGCATTAAATAAATACAACTAAAAATAAAACTAATACAATAAAATTTTTATTATAATTTTTATTTTTTAGCTTTTAAACTAAACCAGCTATTCATAAATCTGAGTAAAGTGCCATGCCTTAAATGTTTCTGTAAAAGTAATCAGACATGTCTCTCAATTCTTGAGGCAAGGAGTTCCACAGTAATGGACCTTAGTAACAAAATACTAAGGAACAATTAGATCTTACCTGCTAATTGGCTTTCCTTTAGTCCCACTAGAGTGGAACAGATGGGTAATGGACTCCTACCAGGAGATAGAGACTGAGAACAAACTGAGCTACAACTAAGCCTATAAGTGGGCTGTGCAGTCCCTAGAAAGTTAGTTTATGCCTAGCAAAGCAGATACTCCTAGCTAAAACGCCAGAGAAAAAGGAGGAAACATTCTCTCAAATGATTAAAGAACTCTGTATGTGCCTCCGACACCATGATCCCTTGACCATGGTTGTCTGAACTGCTGCTGCCCATGCACAGAAATTGGCTATATCAAAGGCTGAAAAAGGCTAGAACGGGTCGGAAGTACACCATTGTAGAGCCTAGTGTATTACTGTGCTCCGTTCCATTGTCTTTTTTTTTCTTTTCTTGAAAAGTTGGTAACTGTAAGAATGCGTCAGAGAAGCTCCTGAAAAAAAAAATAATAAAAGGGGGGGAGGGGGGGGGAACCTTCAGGTACTCAGGGCCATTTCCTTTAAGGGCCTTGAAAATTAGATTGTAAGCTCTTTGAGCAGGGACTGTCTTTCTTCTATGTTTGTGCAGCGCTGCGTATGCCTTGTAGCGCTATAGAAATGCTAAATAGTAGTAGTAGTAAAATCAGAAAGAGTTTTAAATTCAACCCTGTATTGTACTGGTAGCCAATAAAATCTTCTCTAAAATCCTATGCCACCAAGGCACATCCATCTAATGGAAGTAGCGGGAATTCTGCAGACAAATGCATGGCTGAAAAACAACAGAAGGCAACTACTGAGCTATATCCTACAAGATTAATCCCTTCATGGAACCTCAATGGCTTTCTGGTATCTAGAATTTCACCTTTGATTTGAAGGTTGGCTGGGGTGGTGAAGACTGGTACCATTCTGTGTGTATACAAATGTGCTAAGGTCAAACAAAACTAAGTAGAAATATGGCAGCTTTCCCATTAGCATAATTCAGAATGATCAGAACTGAGGGCAAGATACCATAACCCAGTACAATACCTTTCTGTAACTAGTTAAACATGTAGCCTTGCAATTGTATTTAAAAAGGTGGGAGATATGCAGGGAGAGGACAATATTTATAAGGCTGAGCAGAGTTGGTTAATAACAGTAAACTAAAGGTAGCCAATTGGCAATCTACCAAAAACATTGATAAGTAAATCATTTATGGTTGCCAGTAACCTCAGGATTGCTGTTGCAGTGCTGCTGCTGGACTGGGAAACTAGGGCTGCGTTTGTTGTAAGAGTGCTCATTGGATAATATAATGAAAATTTCTCATTCACGTCAACTCAGTCCTTACAGGGAACATTGAATGCAACCTTCCAACCCCGTTCCTACCAGTATCATAGAAATCTAGCATCAGAGAGACTACCAGATGCATCCAAATCTGCCCAATTTCATGCTGGTCATAATGCCATAAACCTTAGTAGATCTCTGTCTTTCCATGAACTTCTTTGCCACTAGGGATCTTCAATGCCTTCTAAAGCAGAAAGCTTTCACAACATGAGTGACATCTTTGTGGACTGGTGGTACTTACATAGTGCTCATTATACCAGAGAACTATGAATGGAGCTCACTTACAAGGTCAGAACCTATAGAGCAGTAGGCAGAGAACCAGAGAAGCTAAAGTTCAAACATCACTTCTCCCACGGATGTGACTTCTGTCGAGTCCCTTCACCCTCCATTTCCTCTGGTACACCACTGATTGTAAGCCTTCTTGGGCAGAGAAATAACCACAGTACCTGAAATAACATACCTTGAGCTTGGATTTGGAAAGGTGAGTAACTTGAATTCAACAATATGCATATAATGCTTCCCTACATTAATCACATTTTTAATTCTATGCATCTAACTCAGGCTTGCCACATACCATAACAACCCTTGTTCCCATATTGCCCTGGAGCATGATCTATTAGCCAAAACAGCAAACTGACAGCGAGAAAACATGTTTTAACAATAAATGACTCCCTCAAGGGGGAGGGGCTTATTGGAAGCATTGAATGCTAATGTTTATCCATTCCTACCCTAGCAAAGATAATATTTAACCATCTCTCTGACCTCACGTGCAACTTTCTTCAAATCAATCACCTTACTTTCTAATTCTTCCTACTTTCTTACTCATCTATATGTTACAACTTTGCCTTACCCTTCACTACCAATTATAATGTTCTAGTACATATTGTGTTGTCATTGCAAGTAGTATACCATGCCATACTTTTCTTTGTATTGTTGTTCAAATATTTTTACTGCTCTAATTGCCTATTGCTCATGTTTGATCTATTCTTACTGTACACCGCCTTGTGTGAATTCCTTCAAAAAGGCAGTAAATAAATCCTAATAAATAAATAAAATGGCTGACTGCTCTATGTACTGCAAACAGGACTGCACTTTGCTATCAGGCCCATAAACACTAACACTACAAACAAAAATAAAACAAATTCTATCAAAGCCTGCGCTCACTGTCTCCATTAAAGTGCAGGTAGAAAGAGTTGCTGAGGTGAAGCCTTTCTTCTCCAGAGACTTGTAATGTTAACATCCTCTGACCCAATCACCCTTTATCATGCTGTTACCTTGATGAACTGCAGGAATGGCATGCTCAGATACAAACTGCTGTTTGTATCTGACATGCTACCAGAGGGCCTGTGGGGATGGGAGAAGTTATTTTTGCACACTACCCACTGGGAACCTTTCACATGGAAATAACTGCTTTGAAATAAAATAAGAGTTGAGATTTCACAAACATGCTGGCTTTGATGCAGGGTATGGAGAATCCACTAATAGCTTTGGTCTTTTACTTGGTAACGGAGCATGAATGTAACAAGATTTGACTACCAAGGTCTCCTTCAGCATAAAAACCCTCTCAAAACCACCTTTAAAATTATCTTCCTCTCCCCCCCTCCCCCCCACTACTTGGCAAGTCTGCAGAAAAGGAGGCAGAATATTAAGAGTCCTATGATCAGATTTATTGATGGACTGAAAATAAACTATATCTTTCCTATAAGCTTCACAGCTATATGGAACTTGAGTGCATTAATTGAGAGGAATCTCAGGAGCTGTAAAGTTCCATTACAAAGATTAGAGTGTTGATCATTTGTGCATTTTAAGCAAACTTCCAAAATCCCACAACCAGCACTGTATAGATAATCTCTGCTGTCTTCTGGAAGATGGGGATGGGGTATTTGGAAGTTGCTGGTTCATGGTATACCCTAAGTTAACACTTTGATCTAGATTTTATATCTAGATTAACAGATCGTACTGAGCAAGTAGTTCCCGTTAAGGCTGCAGTTTCACATACTATTGAAATCTATAGAATGTATTAATAAATGGGACTCAGTCAAATACTGCCTTTTTAGCTTAACTAAGTATTAGCAGAAGATGGATCAGAAAAGCTGCCACCAGTTGCATATTATAGAAAAAGGGCATGAAAAAATACATTATTGGGGGAGGGGGAGGCATGGGCAATGTTACAAAAGTGGTGGCAGTCATCTGAAGCAATATCTTGAAGCTGTAACAGATAGCAAAGATAAAAAGACCAAGGTAGCAATAGAAGTGTTTATGGGACTCTTCAATAACTGAAGAGGATAATGGGGTTGCCATAAGGGTAGCAATGAAGGCATATATAGAAACAAAGCTATTCTTGGCCACCAAAAAGACCACCAGTTCTCTGCTTCATTCAGGGCAGCTGATCAAAGAAACTATTTTAAAATATTTTTATGTAATTTCATAAACAGATTTAACAATATTGCTGCATAATAAAATGTACATCAAAGAAAAAGTATCACAATGCAACAATAAGACCATCAAAAACTGTATTCAGAAACAATAACCTCCATCCCAAACCCATCTCCACCCCCACCATAAGAACCCAAATCTGCCCAAAGCAAGCATCATCACGGAATCCTTAGTATCTCCCCCTTTAATTCAATCCCTATCCCCTGTAGCTGATCAAAAGGAAAGAATCAGCCAGAACTAAACCATCTCCTGGGTCACTAGTAAATTGGTTACTCTGATAGGAAGACTACATGGAGGATAAGAAGAAAACACACCACTCGAGACAAAATGTTTAATCTTTCCACAACTAGGATTCATAGGATTCAACAATGGGGGGAGAGGGGGGGGGGGGGGGGAAGGGAGAGAGAATAAAGCTTCAGACATCACGGTTGGTCCTAAATTCCATGTAAACTGAAATTACCCAGAGCTTTGAGACAAGACTATCGCAGATCAATGAGAGCATATAGCTTTCCTCAAGTCTATATTTGCATCATTCCCCATCAACTGAGGATAGACAACCTTCCCAGCTCCACCATTTTCTGCATTTAGCACAAAACAACTTTTAGTTGGCAGTGTTGGGCACACAGGATGGACCCTATAGGTCTTTATCTGCCATCATCTACTATGTTACCATGTCCAACACTGTTCCGAATGGAAAGTCAATCAGGTAAGAACTGTTTTATTTTTATTCTACAAAAAACTTGCTTTGTCTCTGCATGGATAACCTAAACTAGGAGGATGCATTGCAAACTCACAAGCCACACATTAAAGGGTATACACAAATTGGGTTTCTTTTGCAAGAGATATGAACACACACAGCTTAAGGGGTCCTTTTACTAAAGTGCACTAATGGATTTAGAGTGCACTAATGAATTAGTATGCATTAAGCGCCATGCAACCCATAAGTATACAATGGGCTGTGCAGCATTTAGTGCGCTAAATACGTAAATGCACCTTAGTAAAAGGACCCCTAAAGTGAGAAGCAGATTCTTTGGAATAATGTGTCTAATTTCTTGTGTCTCTCTCTATATTTTCTCAGAGGGAACCACTCTGGGCCAGTTTTAGTATCATGAAGGACTCATTCAAAGCAGAAGGGAGACAATATTTTATTTATTAGGATTTATTTACCGCCTTTTTGAAGGAATTCACTCAAGGCGGTGTACAGTAAGAATAGATCAAGCATGAGCAAAGCGAATGCTACATACCTGTAGAAGGTATTCTCCGAGGACAGCAGGCTGATTGTTCTCACTGATGGGTGACGTCCACGGCAGCCCCTCCAATCGGAAACTTCACTAGCAAAGTCCTTGCTAGCCCTCGCGCGCCCGCGCGCACGCGCATGCGCGGCCGTCTTCCCGCCCGAAACCGGCTCGAGCCGGCCCAGTCCAGTATGTAGCAAGGACAATACACTCAAGGGAAGACACAACTCCAAAGGGGAGGCGGGCGGGTTGGTGAGAACAATCAGCCTGCTGTCCTCGGAGATACCTTCTACAGGTATGTAGCATTCGCTTTCTCCGAGGACAAGCAGGCTGCTTGTTCTCACTGATGGGGTATCCCTAGCCCCCAGGCTCACTCAAAACAACAACATTGGTCAATTGGGCCTCGCAACGGCGAGGACCTAACTGAGATTGACCTACAAAATTTACCAACAATGAGAGTGTAGCTGGACCGAACAAACAGGGCCCTCGGGGGGTGGAGGTGGATCCTAAAGCCCAAACAGGTTCTGAAGAACTGACTGCCCGAACCGACTGTCGCGTCGGGTATCCTGCTGCAGGCAGTAATGAGATGTGAATGTGTGGACAGATGACCACGTCGCAGCTTTGCAAATTTCCTCCATGGTGGCTGACTTCAAGTGGGCTACCGACGCAGCCATGGCTCTAACATTATGAGCCGTGACATGACCCTCAAGAGCCAGCCCAGCCTGGGCGTAAGTGAAGGAAATGCAATCTGCTAGCCAATTGGATATGGTGCGTTTCCCTACAGCCACTCCCCTCTTGTTGGGATCAAAAGAAACAAACAATTGGGGGGACTGTCTGTGGGGCTGTGTCCGCTCCAGATAGAAGGCCAATGCTCTCTTGCAGTCCAATGTGTGCAGCTGACGTTCAGCAGGGCAGGAATGAGGACGGGGAAAGAATGTTGGCAAGACAATTGACTGGTTCAGATGGAACTCCGACACAACCTTTGGCAGAAACTTAGGGTGAGTGCGGAGGACTACTCTGTTGTGATGAAATTTGGTGTAAGGGGCCTGGGCTACCAGGGCCTGAAGCTCACTGACTCTACGAGCCGAGGTAACTGCCACCAAGAAAATGACCTTCCAGGTCAAGTACTTCGGATGGCAGGAATTCAGTGGCTCGAAAGGAGGTTTCATCAGCTGGGTGAGAACGACATTGAGATCCCATGACACTGTAGGAGGCTTGACAGGGGGCTTTGACAAAAGCAAACCTCTCATGAAGCGAACAACTAAAGGCTGTCCTGAGATCGGCTTACCTTCCACTTGGTAATGGTATGCACTGATTGCACTAAGGTGAACCCTTACGGAGTTGGTCTTCAGACCAGACTCAGACAAGTGGAGAAGGTATTCAAGCAGGGTCTGTGTAGGACAAGAGCGAGGATCTAGGGCCTTGCTGTCACACCAGACGGCAAACCTCCTCCAATGAAAGAAGTAACTTCTCTTAGTGGAGTCTTTCCTGGAAGCAAGCAAGATGCGGGAGACACCCTCTGGCAGACCCAAAGAGGCAAAGTCTACGCCCTCAACATCCAGGCCGTGAGAGCCAGGGACTGGAGGTTGGGATGCAGAAGAGCCCCTTCGTCCTGCGTGATGAGGGTCGGAAAACACTCCAATCTCCACGGTTCTTCGGAGGATAACTCCAGAAGAAGAGGGAACCAGATCTGACGCGGCCAAAAGGGAGCAATCAGAATCATGGTGCCTCGGTCTTGCTTGAGTTTCAACAAAGTCTTCCCCACCAGAGGAATGGGAGGATAAGCATACAGCAGACCTTCCCCCCAATCCAGGAGGAAGGCATCCGACGCCAGTCTGCCGTGGGCCTGAAGCCTGGAACAGAACTGAGGGACCTTGTGGTTCACTTGAGATGCGAAGAGATCCACCAGGGGGGGTGCCCCACGCCTGGAAGATCTGTCGCACCACACGGGAATTGAGCGACCACTCGTGAGGTTGCATAATCCTGCTCAACCTGTCGGCCAGACTGTTGTTTACGCCTGCCAGATATGTGGCTTGGAGCACCATGCCTTGACGGCGAGCCCAGAGCCACATGCTGACGGCTTCCTGACACAGGGGGCGAGATCCGGTGCCCCCCTGCTTGTTGACATAGTACATGGCAACCTGATTGTCTGTCTGAATTTGGATAATTTGGTGGGACAGCCGATCTCTGAAAGCCTTCAGAGCGTTCCAGATCGCTCGCAACTCCAGAAGATTGATCTGTAGATCGCTTTCTTGGAGGGACCACCTTCCTTGGGTGTGAAGCCCATCGACATGAGCTCCCCATCCCAGGAGAGACGCATCCGTGGTCAGCACTTTTTGAGGCTGAGGAATTTGGAAGGGACGTCCCAGAGTCAAATTGGTCCAAATCGTCCACCAATACAGGGATTCGAGAAAACTCGTGGACAGGTGGATCACGTCCTCTAGACCCCCGGCGGCCTGATACCACTGGGAGGCTAGGGTCCATTGAGCAGATCTCATGTGAAGGCGGGCCATGGGAGTCACATGAACTGTGGAGGCCATGTGGCCCAGCAATCTCAACATCTGCCGAGCTGTGATCTGCTGGGACGCTCGCACCCGCGAGACGAGGGACAACAAGTTGTTGGCCCTCGCCTCTGGGAGATAGGCGCGAGCCGTCCGAGAATCCAGCAGGGCTCCGATGAATTCGAGTTTCTGCACTGGGAGAAGATGGGACTTTGGGTAATTTATCACAAACCCCAGTAGCTCCAGGAGGCGAATAGTCATCTGCATGGACTGCAGGGCTCCTGCCTCGGATGTGTTCTTCACCAGCCAATCGTCGAGATATGGGAACACGTGCACCCCCAGCCTGCGAAGCGCCGCTGCTACCACAGCTAGGCACTTTGTGAACACCCTGGGCGCAGAGGCGAGCCCAAAGGGTAGCACACAGTACTGGAAGTGGCGTGTGCCCAGCTGAAATCGCAGATACTGTCTGTGAGCTGGCAGTATCGGGATGTGTGTGTAGGCATCCTTCAAGTCCAGAGAGCATAGCCAATCGTTTTGCTGAATCATGGGGAGAAGGGTGCCCAGGGAAAGCATCCTGAACTTTTCTTTTACGAGATATTTGTTCAGGGCCCTTAGGTCTAGGATGGGACGCATCCCCCCTGTTTTCTTTTCCACAAGGAAGTACCTGGAATAGAACCCCAGCCCTTCTTGCCCGGATGGCACGGGCTCGACCGCATTGGCGCTGAGAAGGGCGGAGAGTTCCTCTGCAAGTACCTGCTTGTGCTGGAAGCTGTAGGACCGAGCTCCCGGTGGACAATTTGGAGGTTTTGAAGCCAAATTGAGAGTGTATCCTTGCCGGACTATTTGGAGAACCCACTGATCGGAGGTTAAGAGAGGCCACCTTTGGTGAAAAGCTTTCAACCTCCCTCCGACAGGCAGGTCGCCCGGCACTGACACTTGGATGTCGGCTATGCTCTGCTGGAGCCAGTCAAAAGCTCGCCCCTTGCTTTTGCTGGGGAGCCGCGGGGCCTTGCTGAGTCGCACGCTGCTGACGAGAGCGAGCGCGCTGGGGCTTAGCCTGGGCCGCAGGCTGTCGGGAAGGAGGATTGTACCTACGCTTGCCAGAAGTATAGGGAACAGTCTTCCTTCCCCCGAAAAATCGTCTACCTGTAGAGGTAGAAGCTGAAGGCTGCCGGCGGGCGAACTTGTCGAATGCGGTGTCCCGCTGGTGGAGAGACTCTACCACCTGCTCGACTTTTTCGCCAAAAATGTTATCCGCACGGCAAGGCGAGTCCGCAATCCGCTGCTGGATTCTATTCTCCAGGTCGGCGGCACGCAGCCATGAGAGCCTGCGCATCACCACACCTTGAGCAGCGGCCCTGGACGCAACATCAAAAGTGTCATAAACTCCTCTGGCCAGGAATTTTCTGCACGCCTTCAGCTGCCTGACCACCTCCTGAAAAGGCTTGGCTTGCTCAGGGGGAAGAGCATCAACCAAGCCCGCCAACTGCCGCACATTATTCCGCATGTGTATGCTCGTGTAGAGCTGGTAAGACTGGATCTTGGACACGAGCATAGAGGAATGGTAGGCCTTCCTCCCAAAGGAGTCTAAGGTTCTAGCGTCCTTGCCCGGGGGCGCCGAAGCATGTTCCCTAGAACTCTTAGCCTTCTTTAGGGCCAAATCCACAACTCCAGAGTCATGAGGCAACTGAGTGCGCATCAGCTCTGGGTCCCCATGGATCCGGTACTGGGACTCGATCTTCTTGGGAATGTGGGGATTAGTTAATGGCTTGGTCCAGTTCGCAAGCAATGTCTTCTTCAGGACATGGTGCAAGGGAACAGTGGACGCTTCCTTAGGTGGAGAAGGATAGTCCAGGAGCTCAAACATTTCAGCCCTGGGCTCGTCCTCCACAACCACCGGGAAGGGGATGGCCGTAGACATCTCCCGGACAAAGGAGGCAAAAGACAGACTCTCGGGAGGAGAAAGCTGTCTCTCAGGAGAGGGAGTGGGATCAGACGGGAGACCCTCAGACTCCTCGTCAGAGAAATATCTGGGATCTTCCTCTTCCTCCCACGAGGCCTCACCCTCGGTGTCAGACACAAGTTCACGGACCTGTGTCTGCAACCTCGCCCTGCTCGACTCCGTGGAACCCCGTCCACGATGGGGGCGTCGAGAGGTAGACTCCCTCGCCCGCATCGGCGAAGCTCCCTCCGCCGACGTAGTCGGGGAGCCTTCCTGGGAGGTGGCCGCGGTCGGTACCGCACGCGGTACCGACGTCGGGGACCTCAACCTGGGCGATGGGCCAGCCGGCGCCACGCTCGACGGTACCGGTGGCGCAAGCACCGCCGGTACCGGAGGGGTAGGGCGCAACAGCTCTCCCAGAATCTCTGGGAGAACGGCCCGGAGGCTCTCGTTTAGAGCGGCTGCAGAGAAAGGCTGAGAGGTCGATGCAGGCGTCGACGTCAGTACCTGTTCCGGGCGTGGAGGCTGTTCCGGGCTGTCCAGAGCGGAGCGCATCGACACCTCCTGAACAGAGGGTGAGCGGTCCTCTCGGTGCCGATGCCTGCTGGGTGCCGAATCCCTCGGCGACCCAGAGCTCTCGGTGCCGACACGGGGAGGAGACCGGTGTCGATGCTTCTTCGATTTCTTCCGAAGCATGTCACCAGAGCTCCCCGGCACCGACGAGGAGGACGTCGAATCCATCCGTCGCTTCCTCGGGGCCGAGACTGAAGAAGGTCGATCTCGGGGGGGCTGTACCGCAGGAGCCCTCAGGGTAGGAGGAGACCCACCCGAGGGCTCACCGCCACCAGCAGGGGAATGGACAGCCCTCACCTGCACTCCACCCGATGCACCACCGTCCGACGACATCAGCAGACGAGGTCCTGGTACCACCGACGTCGATGCAGCTATCCGATGTCTCGGCGCCGATGCAGAGGCCCGATGCCTCGATGCACTCGATGCAGGGGCGGCCGAGGAAGATGGTCTGGACGCTGACGACGTCGATGCACTCGAAGATCCCGGTGCCGATGCCGACGAAGAGCCCGAGAACAACACGTTCCACTGGGCTAGTCTCGCTACCTGAGTCCGCCTTTGAAGCAGGGAACACAGACTGCAGTTCTGAGGGCGGTGCTCGGCCCCCAGACACTGAAGACACGACGAGTGTCGATCAGTGAGCGAGATAACCCGGGCGCACTGGGTGCACTTCTTGAAGCCGCTGGAAGGCTTCGATGTCATGGGCGGAAAAATCACGCCGGCGAAATCAAAAGCCGAAATGGCGAAATTTGAAGCACCAAATTTAGAGGGAGAAAAAATCTCGACCGAGGCCGAAAAGAGGCCTACCCCGACGACGAAAGAAAACTTACCGGGGCAAAAAAGCTGGAAGTACGGGGAGGATTTACACGAAACCCGGCGGGGGGTTTCCGGAGCACTTCCCGACTAGGACAAAGCTTTCCCGAAGGAAAAAAACACGTTCAAAACAAATTGGACGCGCGAGGTCGACTTTCCGGGGCTCGACACGGCGAAAACACGACCGTACCGAGTGCGGACAAAAGAAGACTGGCCGGCTCGAGCCGGTTTCGGGCGGGAAGACGGCCGCGCATGCGCGGTGCGCGCGGGCGCGCGAGGGCTAGCAAAGGACTTTGCTAGTGAAGTTTCCGATTGGAGGGGCTGCCGTGGACGTCACCCATCAGTGAGAACAAGCAGCCTGCTTGTCCTCGGAGAATAGGCAATTACAGCAGTAAAAATATTCAAGTAACAATACAAAATATGGCATGGTATACTACTTGCAATGACAACACAATACGTAATAGAACATTATAATTGGTGAAGGGTAAGGCAAAGTTTTAACATATAGATGAGTAAGAAATTAGGAAGAATTTGAAAGTAAGGTGACTGATTTGAAGAAAGTTGCACATGAGGTCAGAGAGATGGTTAAATATTATCTCAGTTAGTCTAGGAGTGGATAAATATTCAACCATACTTGCTGAAACTGTAATTTGAATCAGAGTCCCTTACTAAAACAACTACTTAACACCTCCATGTTGTGATTTCCTTCCACCAAGGGTCACTTGTGGAACAGAAAACACTTCATTATGTGCTTCTTTAACAGATTTAGTGTCACCATCATGGATTCAACACAACTATATTCCATGAAGTACATTCATATCTGCAGTTAGGCAGCTTAATAATGAAAGCTTTGAATAGAAGTTAATCTAGTTTCTCTTTCTATCCTCACCTGCTTGTCTTTAGGCTACCCACTGCAGATCTCTTACATCAAATTCAAAAGGTATGGCATGAAAGAGAGAGAAGCAGCTGCAAAAAAAGGAGGAAATCCTGGAGAAACCTGAAAAGTTCTATGGGGTCCATTTCCCATACACAAACTTGAGCAACATCTCATCCCCCACCTAACAGAAAGAAATCCTAGAGTATTTTTCCATAGCATATACTAGAATAGTATGTATAAATGCAGCATTTAGAGGTCACAGATTTGTTTTTCGGCATAACCAAACAAGCAAAGATTCCTTATCGATAGTTCACTTTTTTTTAAATAAAAACTTTAAAAGTAAGTAGCCATATCAGTCTGGTATAACAATATTTAGAGACTGGTGGCACCTTATACACTAAAAATTGATGAGACATGAGCTTTCAAGGACCAGAAATCACTTTGTAAGATGCATTGTGCCATTCTAGACATGAGCACATATATAGGGAAATGCACTGAGGAGGGAGAGGGGGTACAAAGATAAGCTACTGTAAAATAACAGTAATTTATTTTTGTAACTCTCTCCCTCCTTTGCCATGCATTTCTCTAAATATATACTTCATGCATCCAGTGAAGTGGGCTCTGGCCTCAATAAATTAGCTAGTCTATATAGTATCACCGGCTTCTGTCAATTTTATTTGTTTGATACCATGAAATGCATACTTATTTGCATCTTTTATGAACAGCTTACAACAAAAACACGTGAAAGCCAACTTAACCTTTTGAAACTTTCTTAATTTCCACTTTTTTAAAATTCTTTACTTTATAATTTTTAATTTTCTGAAAGGGAGGAAAACAGCCTCAGCAGTTGAGAGTCGAATGGGTTAAACAAACAGTGCCAGTTTCCACAGCATTAACTCGTAACTGCTAAGGCTTTTTTCCTCTCAGAAAAATTAAAAAATGAAAAAGTAAAGAATTAAAGTGGACACTGAGGAAGTTTCAAAAGGCTAAGTTGGCTTTCACATGTTTTTGTTCTAGCTCACCATTTTTGTGGAATTGTTCAGTTTTTTTTTGTTTTGTACAATCATCTTAAGAACCACACTCATACACCTCAAGTCAAATAAACAAAACACTCAAACGAACTTCAATCAAAATTGTTTAAACAAAATTCAGCACTATTTATCACAAACATTTCTAAGTTTTGACACATTATTTTAAGAAAAAATGGGGGCAAAGTATTGGGGCAATTCTAGGCTGCCATTAACCCAAGCTTGGCATCCTGTCAAGCAGCTTCTGCTTCCTACTGGCACAGGTAACACAAAACTCCTGGTCCCCCTCTCTTGGCTGGCACTCCCTAAGCTACATGCAGCTGTTGAAACAGGTATCAGCAGACAAATGTATTGGGGTAACAATTCATTTGAAACAAGCTTTGGCAATCTCTGCTCCATTCATGAGGTCATCTTGAAAAATAGTCACAAATGGATTGAGTTATTCCAGGTCTTGCCTAAAAATTGTTTGCCAGCTGTTAGGTCTACAAAGCCAAATGGATTCACAGCACAACCTCAACTGAGAAAAGCCTTAGCTAGTTTTGGAGGCCCAGAGAGGTACATAATAAAAGATAAATAAATATAGGTCGTTCAGTAGTTCTTTTCTTTGGGTGGGGGGTGTAGGAAAGGGGCACAGGATAAGATATGCAAGACAAGTCCTTATGTAAAAGATATACAGAAGAAGGTGGTCTTGGTTCCTTGCAGGAGAAAAGAGTGCAAAGGTAAGGTGGCTAACCCTCTTCCGTGAGCTACAGATGGGAAGAAGTGGGGAGAGAGGAGAGTTAGGCAGATCCTGCAGTGAAGAGGTCTAATATAGCATCAGCTGGAGAAAGAAAACTGATGAATTCATTGGGCCAGGAGAGTTACACAGTACAGCCACTGTTAGTAGTCTCTTACCGTCTCCTTGTTGGGTAGCAACTCCTTGCGGATCCGGAAGAAGTTCTTGCCGTACTGTCGCAACCCCTTGATGAAACGTTTCTGCGGGAAAGGAATAGAGAAGGTGTCAGCAGGTTACACTTGATGCTGGCTGGAAGACGCAATAGGTTGGGCGGCTGTGTCCGTCTCTTCCCAAAGTGTCTGGGAGTACATGGCAAAACCCAGCCAGGAGCGTGACATGGACCTCAGGCAACATGCACACTGGTTAAGCACTGAAAGGGAAAGCTTCAGATCAGAGAGGCAGGGTTGCTCTTGCTTCCTCCCCCACCCACCTCCAGTTCCAATATATCATCTCACATCAAATAAGGTCCCTGGAAAATGCCCACTGCAACTCCCCCTTTCCTTGAAATTTGTTTTATTTTGCTGTCCTTTCTGAGGTTGCCTATAACAGTGCCATCTACTTATGTTAAAGCTAAAATTTGCTGCAAGGGGCAAGATGTTAAAATATATACTCTAACTTGTTTCCTTAAGAGTGGGTTAGCAGAAGCCATTCTCTTGCTGCTACTTAGCATTGCCCTGCTACCCAGCTTTAAAAAAACAAAAACAAAAAAAAAGCGGGGATGGGTTTTGAGTAGTAGGAGGAAGACTACTCCTGGGGAGGTTCTGCAAAAAAAAATTTTTTTGAACTTTTTACACACAATATTTTAAAACTCTGCATAGTTTATTTACATTAAAAAAAATGCAGAATTCCTTCCTAATAAGGCATGAAGCCTCCCCCAATCCTCCATCCCCCACCTTCTCTCTCCTTAGGCTCCAGTTTCACTCCCTTTCACTCAAAGCACAATTCTCTCTCCAACTCCCAGTAAGAATCCTAATTCTGTCAGTCCCCAAAGTCTCCCCCCCATTTTGCACATAACCCCATCCATGAGCACATATTCCCACCTTTCTTCCCTCCTTCAGCCACATAACCTGCTTTCATTATATTACAGTCCCCCCCTCCTCGGCCCCATAGTACACCATAAAGCTCGATTCCCCCACCCAATGGCACACTCTGAAGCTTGCTCTCCCACTCTTGGTCTGTCTTCAGGGCCTACGTAAGGTGATAAAGGGCACCAAAATCCCAGTCCAGAATCTCTCCCTCCCCTCAGAACCAGAGGCTGAAAAGAGTGTCCATCCACCTGCCGGAGATAGAAAATACTGAGTAGCTGGACAGGATGCCAAGAGAGACATCTCAGCTCAGTTTTCAGTTCTCTATCTCCACCTGCTGGTTAAGAACATACTATAATAACCATACTGGGTCAGACGAATGGCCCATCTAGCCCAGTATCCTGCTTCCAACAGTGACCAATCCAGGTCACAAGTACCTGGCATAAACCCAATTAGTAGCAATATTCAATGCTGCCAATACCAGGGCAAGCAGTGGTTCCCCATTCTCCATCTCAATAACAGACTATGGAATTTTCCTCCAAGAACTTGTCCAAACCTTTTTTAAACCCCAATACACTACCTGCTGTTATCATATCCTCCAGCAGTGAGTTCCGGAACTTAACTACTCTTTGAGTGAAAGAATATTTCCCCCTATTTGTTTTAAAAGTACTTCCATGTAATTTCATTGAGTGTCTCCTGGTCTTCAAAAGTCTTTGCTTAAAGCCCACCTCTTCAATGCTGCATTCGGCACCTAACTCTTACCTTTCAGGAACTCCAGACTACCCAATATGACTGCCCCTATCGGTCTGACTGCTCACGCGTCTTTTAGATTGTAAGCTCTTTGAGCAGGGATTGTCCTTCTATGTTAAATTGTACAGCGCTGCGTAGCCCTAGTAGTGCTTTAGAAATGTTAAGTAGTAGTAGTAGTGATGGACACAACTATCCCACAGGTTCTGGAATAGAGGGAAGGTATGGAATGGAATGCAGGATTTTGGCACCTTTTATCATGGGGGGGGGGGGGGGCTTCAGAGAGAGGGTGAGCTACAAGATCTGATGCAAAAGTTGGCTCAGGGTGCCACAGTACCTTGAACCAGCCTGGTTTTCCTTCCCTTTCTCTATCATGCACAAGAGGAGGAGGTGGTGAATGGCTATACACTGGGCAGTGTCCTCTCTTCCATTCTGGGTTCAACTGCCAGCTTCTGTACAGTTTCACAATTTAAATGAACAATTGGGGGACAGGATATCAGAGGAAGCCATGGCCTTATGTCCACCTCCTCCTACACTGCACTCTCTGTGGGAGAGGAAAATTGAGAAAAGCGGTCAATGTACAGAGAGCTGCAGAAAAAGTGCAGAATTCTGTACTAATTCTGTGTTACCCAGAATTCCTCTGATATAGGAGAAGCAGAGCTTGCCAACCTCAGTCCCTACTTGGAGAAGTAGGCACTGCTGTACACTGCAGAGTAATTTAATAGGCTGTTTATCGTGCATTTTAATATGCTGTACACTGTCTACTGAGGGTGTTAACCAGCGCAGAAATCTTTTTTACATAGTGTCCACTAATTGGCCCCTTAGAACCTTTACTCTTGATGAACTCCCTCTAGTAATGATTCTAAGGCAGATCTCAACACATTTTCATAGGATCAAGGAACCAATCCAAAAATGTAGCAGCCTGATTTGGCATGACTGGAATTATTTATTTTTGCTCCTTTATATACAGTGGGGGAAATAAGTATTTGATCCCTTGCTGATTTTGTAAGTTTGCCCACTGACAAAGACATGAGCAGCCCATAATTGAAGGGTAGGTTATTGGTAACAGTGAGAGATAGCACATCACAAATTAAATCCGGAAAATCACTTTGTGGAAAGTATATGAATTTATTTGCATTCTGCAGAGGGAAATAAGTATTTAATCCCTCTGGCAAACAAGACCTAATACTTGGTGGCAAAACCCTTGTTGGCAAGCACAGCGGTCAGACGTCTTCTGTAGTGGATGATGAGGTTTGCACACATGTCAGGAGGAATTTTGGTCCACTCCTCTTTGCAGATCATCTCTAAATCATTAAGAGTTCTGGGCTGTCGCTTGGCAACTCGCAGCTTCAGCTCCCTCCATAAGTTTTCAATGGGATTAAGGTCTGGTGACTGGCTAGGCCACTCCATGACCCTAATGTGCTTCTTCCTGAGCCACTCCTTTGTTGCCTTGGCTGTATGTTTTGGGTCATTGTCGTGCTGGAAGACCCAGCCACGACCCATTTTTAAGGCCCTGGCGGAGGGAAGGAGGTTGTCACTCAGAATTGTACGGTACATGGCCCCATCCATTCTCCCATTGATGCGGTGAAGTAGTCCTGTGCCCTTAGCAGAGAAACACCCCCAAAACATAACATTTCCACCTCCATGCTTGACAGTGGGGATGGTGTTCTTTGGGTCATAGGCAGCATTTCTCTTCCTCCAAACACGGCGAGTTGAGTTCATGCCAAAGAGCTCAATTTTTGTCTCATCTGACCACAGCACCTTCTCCCAATCACTCTCGGCATCATCCAGGTGTTCACTGGCAAACTTCAGACGGGCCGTCACATGTGCCTTCCGGAGCAGGGGGACCTTGCGGGCACTGCAGGATTGCAATCCGTTATGTCGTAATGTGTTACCAATGGTTTTCGTGGTGACAGTGGTCCCAGCTGCCTTGAGATCATTGACAAGTTCCCCCCCTGTAGTTGTAGGCTGATTTCTAACCTTCCTCATGATCAAGGATACCCCACGAGGTGAGATTTTGCGTGGAGCCCCAGATCTTTGTCGATTGACAGTCATTTTGTACTTCTTCCATTTTCTTACTATGGCACCAACAGTTGTCTCCTTCTCGCCCAGCGTCTTGTCTTACTGATGGTTTTGTAGCCCATTCCAGCCTTGTGCAGGTGTATGATCTTGTCCCTGACATCCTTAGACAGCTCCTTGCTCTTGGCCATTTTGTAGAGGTTAGAGTCTGACTGATTCACTGAGTCTGTGGACAGGTGTCTTTCATACAGGTGACCATTGCCGACAGCTGTCTGTCATGCAGGTAACGAGTTGATTTGGAGCATCTACCTGGTCTGTAGGGGCCAGATCTCTTACTGGTTGGTGGGGGATCAAATACTTATTTCCCTCTGCAGAATGCAAATAAATTCATATACTTTCCACAATGTGATTTTCCGGATTTAATTTGTGATGTGCTATCTCTCACTGTTACCAATAACCTACCCTTCAATTATGGGCTGCTCATGTCTTTGTCAGTGGGCAAACTTACAAAATCAGCAAGGGATCAAATACTTATTTCCCCCACTGTATATTGTGTAGGAATATGTGAAAGACAAGTGCTGCATGCATTAACTGTCAACAATTCTATGAGCTATGATGTCATAGGATATAGTGTAATGTCTTGTGGGTGTGTCTGAGTCACTCTAGTTGCTCTGAGAGTGAGTCAGTCTGTGTCAGCATAAGATGGTGTTAGCAATCTCTCTTCAAGCTGTATGATAACCAACTGACAGAATTTTGTATTCAGTAGTTTTACCATGTCTACTGCAAGTATGATGTAAATAGTTATCTGAAGAAACTGTAAGTAAACATCATTTTTGTTTGGAAGTTAAAGCAGTGGCGTAGCCAGACAGCCAATTTTGGGTGGGCCAGAGCCCTAAGTGGGTGGGCACAAAATTTCTCTGCCCCGCCCCCTTCCTCCCCCTATTGTCCACCTCTCCCCCAGCACCTCCCAACTCAAAATAGAAACAGAAACACTTTAGCTCATGAGGAAAGTGACATCCACTATGTACATTTCTCAAGCTATCATATTTCATTTAAGATTCAAAATAAAATGCCTTTTCTACCTTTGTTGTCTGGTCATTTTCTTTTTCCATCATGTTGATCCAGTTTCTCTTTTGAACTTTCCAATCTTTCTGCTATTTCTCCTTCAAGCAGCTGCTGTCCATTTGTCTTTTTATCCTCTCTTGTTCCATTCCCTCACTTCACTTGCCTCTGACATATTGACCTTTCCATTTTAGCTCTTTCCTCTCTTTTTTTTTTCTTTTCTGCTCTGTCCACCCAAATTTTATCCTAACCCCTTTTCCTTTGTTTTACTTTTCAGTTACCATTCCTTTTCACCCACTAGTTCTCCTACTCCCCATCTCTACTTCCCCAGCCATCCATTCCCTTCCATCTTCAATCTATTCCCCCTTCCCCTATTTCTTTCCCCTGTAATCACCATCCTCCACACGTTCATTTCCTTGCCACCCCCTTGGCCTCTCCCACATGGTTCCACATTTCCCAATGTCTCTCTCCCTCCACCCTTCTAGCCCAGCATCTGCTCCCTCTCTTCTCCCCACCCTTCACCCTCTTCCAACATCTTCCTGTCACTTCTCTCTTTTGTCTTGCCCCCCTCTCCTGTGGCCAGAATTTCCCCCATCCTTCCTGTTTCTTTCCACTCCCCTCTCTCCCCCTTCGCAGCATCTCTCATCTCTTGGCAAAGAACAACAATGTGGATGCAGCAGCTCACAGGTTTGCTTGCTGTGTTTTGAATGAACGGCGACGCGACGGCTGCGCGGGGGAGTGGAAACAGAAATTTACCAAATGGCTTCCGTGGGCTGGCTCACTTGCACTCCACTCCTGAGGTTGCAGCGGTGAACTGGCGGGCAGGCGCTATGCTCAAGTAGTAAAAGCAGCAAGCCGGCAGGTTTGAGTTCGTCCTTCGCTTCCCTGCCTTCTCTGCGTCCCGCCTTCCTGTGATGTCATTTCCTTTCAGGCGGGCGGGACGCAGAGAAGGCAGGGAAGCGAAGGACGAACTCAAACCTGCCGGCTTGCTGCTTTTACTACTTGAGCATAGCGCCTGCCCGCCAGTTCACCGCTGCGGGCGAGGATTCGAAGATACGGACAGACGGGGATGGACTCGGACTCTGGGTGGGTGGGCGGGCGGGCCTGAGGCTAAATTGGGTGGGCCTGGGCCCATCCAGGCCCACCCGTAGCTACGCCCCTGAGTTAAAGAAGAGAGAGTAATTGAATCTTTTATTCAAGAGTCTGTGTGAGAGAGAGAGAGAGAACAAAAAAATGGGAGTTAACACTTCTAAAGCTCTGCTGCGTATGGGCTAAATCTGCTGAAGTAAAAGTCTATTTTTTCATTTCTCCCCATCATATTGCACATTCATAATGTGTGCAAGGTAATATATGCAATGTTATTTATTACAATAGTAAGGAAGAAGTGAATGATAGGCCACTGCTCTCCTCATCGCCTACCCACCTGCAGAGTATGTGGCAATGGAGAGAGGCTTTAGGTTACAGCTGCTGGAGAAATAGGGGAGAGGCTACAACTGCAGCTAAGAGTGGGCGGGAGGGTGCCCCCTCCCCCAAAAAAGCTGCAACCTTAGCCTTTCTCCATTGCCCACTTGTCCCCAGCTGTTGCAGTTTTAACCTCTCCACACTGCTCCTCCAACACCTCCCAGCAGCTGCAGCTTAAAGCCTCTACTTGTCACCTACTCAGGCACCCCAGCCCTGGTGTCACATCCCCGCCCCCAGCAGCAGCCATGGAGATTTTCTCCATTCCCCAGCCCCCACATAATCTCTTGATTCCTCCCCCCTCCCCCAATAAAAAAAAGAGAACTAGACTCTTACTGAACCTACCATCACGGTTGTGGAGAACGCTCTTCGCGGTCCGCTTCTGCCATGACCAGCATTATGAATAGCCTCCTGATTAACAAGGCTTTATGTGGGCCACCTTTCCAGGGTGCACATGCCCAAGTTTTCTTTCTCTCTCAATCTCCCCATAACTCACACACATCCTCGTTGCTCTCTCTCAAACCTCTCCTTCCACCACGTATGCCCAAAGCTCTCTCTCAAGCACCACATATCCCTCATAGCTCCCTCTGCATGATCATCATCCCCCCAAATAATCTTCTTTGTGACACACACATCTGTAATTGTCTCCCATGACCCCCCCTCCAATAACTGAACTCCTCCATACATCTCCTCAGCTTTCTCTATTCCACTTGCACAGCTCCTTCACCCTAGCACAAACTCTACAAAGATTCTTCTCTCTGTTTCTCTCAAACTTTTCTCCTCTTCCTCTTCTCATCTAATTCCTCTCTCCTCTATCAAGTTCTTTTTCTTTGCTTTCTCTGTCTTCCAGCTGTAGCACTTTTGGAATTCAAACAACACCTACCATCCCAATCAATCAGGGTTTTGCAAGGGACATAGTACCAAGACAGCCTTGATTTCCATGGTGAATGATATTTGTTATTTTGATGCAGGATAGGCTGTGTTGCTCATCCAATTGGCTTTAAGCACAGCTTTTGATTTGTTGAATCTTGCTTTTCTGTTATCTAGGTTTAGAGAGTCAGGAATTAAAGGAGTAGCACTAAACATGATGCATTCTTACTTCTGAAATTGTTCAAGTGGCCCCTTGGACAATATAATGTCAAATTCCTATCCTTTGTCTTGTGAAGTCCTCTCAAGATCTATTTTAGCTCCTATTTATTATTTGATATTATGATTTTATATGTAGCCTTTTGTTTCAGAATTCATATTTTGAGTTTTTAATATTTGTTGATGACATACTCTTATTTGAAATGGTGCCCTTATTTATGATTTGAGTCACTATATTTTCATATGTAGCCTTTATTAAAGAATTATTTACTATTGAGTTTTTATGTTTGATATTTATTTAACTTGTAATGGTGCCCTTATTTATGATTTGCGTCACTATGATTTTTACTAATAATTATTTAATTTATACTTACGGTACTTCATTTCTGTTCTCCCCTGATGCAGACCCAGTGGACAAAATGTGACCTTGTTGGGCACAAGTTTTTAACTTCCTCCTTGAAATGCTTTAATATACATTTCAACTTCAGACTATTTTTTGGTTGGTGTGCTCTTTTATCCTTCACCCTGGTGTTGGAGGATCGCCTGCCTGTTTCCCTGGATCATCAAAACACTATACAAAGCCAATAAACCCTCTACTCTTTTTATACTTCAAATACAACTCTATGAAGGATCCCTCTTCCTTGCCTTTCAAATCCTTTTCTATATAATGTCCCACCTGTGTATAGTAAAAATAGTCCCTTGCCCAGCCTTGTAAAGACCATTTCCCATCTGCTCCCTAAACTGCCCATACATTTCCCCTAGCACAAACCTTTTATCATAACAGATGGGTGACAAGGGAGTAAGCACTTCTCCCAAAACTGTATCTTTCTCGTGCCTATATTTTCAACATCAACTTAGTACATGGGTTCATCATCCCCTCTACATACTCCTCCATATGTGGCAGCCTCAAAAAATCCTCTAGAGCAGGGGTTCTCAACCCAGTCCTCGGGACACACCTAGCCAGTCAGGTTTTCAGGATACCCATAATGAATATGCAGGAAATAGATGTGCATAAAATGGAGGTAGTGAATGTAAATATCTCATGCATAGTCATTGTGGGTATCCTGAAAACCTGACTGGCTAGGTGTGTCCCAAGGACTGGGTTGAAAACCTATGCTCTAGAGGGATCTTACTCACTTGCTCCTGTTGAAGCCTAACCCAGTGTTAATTGTTAATAAGCTGAGATCACAGAAACAGGATCTTGTCAGAGAGAAAAAGTAAACAACTTGATCATATTTGTGAGCTAAGAGCAGCAGCTGAGGGCAGAATACTGTGTATTTGGATTTTCAAAATATGTTTGACAAAGTTCTGCATGACAGATTACTGAGAAAATAAGAAGTCACACAAACCAAGGATATTGCAGTAAAGGAGAAAATTTTTCTTCACCCAACGCGTAATTAAACTCTGGAATTTGATGCCGGACAACGTGGTGAAGGCGGTTAGCTTGGCAGAGTTTTAAAAAGGGTTAGATGGTTTCCTAAAGGACAAGTCCATAAACTGCTAATAAATGGACTTGGGAAAAATCCACAATTCCAGGAATAACGTATAGAATGTTTGTACGTTTGGGAAGCTTGCCAGGTGCCCTTGGCCTGGATTGGCCGCTGTCGTGGACAGGATGCTGGGCTCCATGGACCCTTGGTCTTTTGCCAGCATGGCATTACTTATGTACTCCACTGTAATGGTTTGAGAATTTTTTTTTAATGGTTAAGAGTTTGTCAAAGAAGATGACAGGTAAAGTATGTACAGCAATAGCAAATTGGGAAATACTTCCAAACAAGAACAATTACCTCATTATATCCTATGATGAGACCTACATAACTAGGGTACTGCGTGCTAAAGGGAAATAGTTTAGACTCAGTATTTTTCTGTATAGATGTCAATAGCTAGACTATTTTTTTCAGAGACTAATGTAACAAATAATGGGTTTAACAGTGTATTTAGCACCCTCATAGGAATGTATGCTGTTGCTGTAAAAACAAAAATAAAAAAACTAAAAGATAAAGTTTAAAACATTTCTGGAATAGAGGCAATGCCCTATTATGAACTGGGAACTGGTAAACAGCAGGAAAAACAGTGGGGTTAAATGCTCAGTTCCCTCTCAATGGAGAAAGAGAAATCATGGAATACCCCAGGGACCTGTACTGGGACCCCACTGTTTTTAACACATTTACAAATGTTCTGGAAAAGGGAATAAGTGCACAGGACCCAAGAAAAGGATCTAGGTGTCATCATGGACAAATAGGTTAAACTTATGACTCATGTGATCTACTGATGTAACAGGACTGGTTAGCCCAGCCAGGTCACAGTAGAAGAAAAAGCATGTGGAAATAGTAACAGAGTCCATTCAGATGCTGCACTGATTTCTGGTGGAACCTTGATGGGGACCAGACCACCACTACTACAACCGCCTATCATAGGAGGAGGAGGAGGAGCAGTAACAAGATCAGCCTAAAGGAACAAGAAAGGGACCAAATGACGGTCACAGAAACATCAACAAAGGAACCACCAGCAGATCTCATCTGGGGAATAATGCCATCTTTAATAGACTTTGTGTCTCAAAGCTTAGAAAGCCTTATAAAAAGATAAAAGAGCAAAGCAGCACTTATCTGATTGAGTGGTCCCAGATAGTGTAAGGATGCCAGAGGACTGTATCCAGGAACCTCTATCCAGACAATAAGTTTTCAAGTGTTAAAATATTTTTTCCTACTTTACTACCAGTGAATATGGTCACTACTAAACATTTGTCCCAAGTTTTGCTTGAATAATCCAAATTACAGTAAACTTCTTGTTCAGAATGTATATTCTGGACTGCTTTACTAAGAGATAGAGAGAGGAGTGCTGAGTGAGTGGCTTGGAGTGCCAACTGACCTCCCAGTCCAAAGCTGGTCCCAGCCCTGACCATCTTGCAAACTTAAAAAAAATATATTAAAATAACTCACATGATGCTCACCTCAGCAAGTAAGGGTTATATACCTTTTCCTTATGTGGATATATATATACACACACACATACTACTTAGAGTACTTCCTGAAAAGAGCTGGAGCAAACAAGGCTGGGGTCTAGGGTAAGATGTCCAATTAATCTCATATTTCTTCTAACATGTAACATTTTTCCAAACAACTAGCTTTCAGGTATTTATGTATCTGGAAGTGCCTGCTGCATATACACAGAGACAGGCTCTGACGATTCCTAAAAATATTCTCTGCAGCATTCCTCCTTCAGGACCCAAGCACAGTGCTTATGGGAGTTGAAAACAATCATCAGGTAAAAGAAAGCAGAAGCTGCCTGCATTTCGCAATCACCAGACAAGAGAAAGCAGAAGCCGCCTTGCACTTCCCAATGCTCCAAAACTGAGATGAGTAATAATCTGTTCTGTTCTCTTATGACATGTATTTAAGCTTTCTGTAGCAGTGCTCCCTCATCCTAAGCAAGAATGATCAGTGGCCCCTATTCTGCAAATTTATTGAGCTGCACATTCAGCTGGTGATCTTCTGTCTGCAGCATTTATTGAAAATATGTTTATTGAGCAATTAAAAGCTTATAAAGTACAAAAGGACTGTGGTACATATTTTGACAAAATTAACCTTCCAACCTCCCTCCCTCCCCCCCCCCCCAAACTTCATATCGGACAATAGTAACCAAGGAAGATTTGGGAGGGATACTGGTGTTGGAAATGGTATTTCAAGCGGATGAGTCGGAGAAACTTACTGACTTCACGGTAAACCTGGAGGATGTAATGGGGCAGTTCAGCAAACAGAAGAGTAGCAAATCTCCTGGACCGGATGGTATTCATCCTAGAGTACTGATAGAACTGAAAAATGAGCTTGCGGAGCAACTGTTTGTGATATGCAATTTATCCTTAAAATCGAGCGTGGTACCAGAAGATTGGAGGGTGGCCAATGTAACGCCGATTTTTAAAAAAGGTTCCAGGGGAGATCCGGGAAATTATAGACTGGTGAGTCTGACATCGGTGCCGGGGGAAATGGTAGAGGCTATTATCAAAAACAAAATTACAGAGCACATCCAAGGACATGGATTACTGAGAGCAAGTCAGCACGGCTTTTGTGTGGGGAAATCTTGCCTGACCAATTTACTTCAATTCTTTGAAGGAGTAAACAAACATGTGGACAAAGGGGAGCCAGTTGATATCGTGTATCTGGATTTTCAAAAGGCGTTTGACAAGGTACCTCATGAAAGGCTACAGAGGAAATTGGAGGTTCATGGGATAGGAGGAAATGTCCTATTGTGGATTCAAAACTGGTTGAAGGATAGGAAACAGAGAGTGGGGTTAAATGGGCAGTATTCACAATGGAGAAGGGTAGTTAGTGGGGTTCCTCAGGGGTCTGGTGCTAGGACCGTTGCTTTTTAATATATTTATAAATGATTTAGAGATGGGAGTAACTAGCGAGGTAATTAAATTTGCTGATGACACAAAGTTATTCAAAGTCGTTAACTCGCGACAGGATTGTGAAAAATTACAGAAGGACCTTACGAGACTGGGAGGCTAAATGGCAGATGACGTTTAATGTGAGCAAGTGCAAGGTGATGCATGTGGGAAAAAAGAACCCGAATTATAGCTACGTCATGCAAGGTTCCACGTTAGGAGTTACGGACCAAGAAAGGGATCTGGGTGTCATCGTCGATAATACACTGAAACCTTCTGCTCAGTGTGCTGCTGCGGCTAGGAAAGCGAATAGAATGTTGGGTATTATTAGGAAAGGTATGGAAAACAGGTGTGAGGATGTGATAATGCCGTTGTATCGCTCCATGGTGCGACCGCACCTTGAGTATTGTGTTCAATTCTGGTCACCGTATCTCAAGAAAGATATAGTAGAATTGGAAAAGGTGCAGCAAAAGGCGACTAAAATGATAGCGGGGATGGGACGACTTCCCTATGAAGAAAGACTAAGGAGGCTAGGGCTTTTCAGCTTGGAGAAGAGACAGCTGAGGGGAGACATGATAGAGGTATATAAAATAATGAGTGGAGTGGAACAGGTGGATGTGAAGCGTCTGTTCACATTTTCCAAAAATACTAGGACTAGGGGGCATGCAATGAAACTACAGTGTAGTAAATTTAAAACAAATCGTAGAAAATCTTTCTTCACCCAACACATAATTAAACTCTGGAATTCCTTGCTGGAGAACGTGGTGAAGGCGGTTAGCTTACCAGAGTTTAAAAAGGGGTTAGACTGTTTCCTAAAGAACAAGTCCATAAACCACTACTAAATGGACTTGGGAAAAATCCACAATTCCAGGAATAACATGTATAGAATGTTTGTACGTTTGGGAAGCTTGCCAGGTGCCCTTGGCCCTTGTCGTTGACAGGATGCTTGGTCTTTTCCCAGTGTGGCACTACTTATGTACTTATGTAAGGTAACATCTTAACAAATCCACCAATCGTGGACAACCTGTGTTCTTAAAACTCTCCAACAGAAAACCACAACATGGCAGGAAAAAATGAAAACAGCCACCCCGGCTCCCTCTCCCCTGATATAACATTATAACGGCAGCATCAGTACAGTAGTATGGTGTCACCAGTTATAAATCCAGTTCATTAAGTATTAAGCTATGTGCTCGTGATGGTAAAGATTGTATATAAACTCCTCAAACTGCCCAAAATAGTTTCTTACACTTAATAGTTAGGCAAGCATCTTGTGATTCCATTACTATTCCTCCAGTGCCAAAAGGTCGGTAAGTAATCTAGGACCAAATATTGCAGTGAACATTTTTTTTTTTTTTTTACTAAGTACACAAGATTTATAGAAAAAATATGTTCAAATCGAGTATGTGGTCCACAATGGTCTAATTTCCCAAGCAGGATAGCCAACAGAGATGGAATGATAGTCTTCCCCAATAAAGATTCCGAAAAATGTAGAAATCTATTCTAATAGCTCTGAACAAGTAGGCACAACCAAAATGCATGTGATAGAGCATTATCTTGGCCCCCACATTTCGCATAGACAGAAGAGTCTACACAACCAGCATAATAAGCCTGTTTTGGGGGAAAAGGGCAAACAAATAATAATGGGTTGGAACTCCTCTCGTATAAGGAAAGGCCAAAGAGGATAGGGCTCTTCAGCTTGGAAAAGAGATGGATGAGGCGAGATATAACTGAGGTCTTCAAAATCCTGAGTGGTGTAGAATGAGTAGAAGTAAATCGATGTTTTACTCATTCCAAAAGTGCAAAGACTAGGGGATACTCGAGGAAGTTACATGGAAATATTTTTAAACTAATACGAGGAAATATTTTTTCACTCAACCAATAAAGCTCTGAGACTCTTTGCTGGAGAATATGGTAACAGTGGCTAGCAAATCTGGGTTTAACAAAGGTTTGGACAAATTCCTGGAGGAAAATTCCATAGTCTGCTATTGAGACAGATATGGGAAAGCAACTGCTTGCCCCTGGTGATTAATAGCACAGAATGTTGCTGCTAACTGGGTTTCTGTCAGGTACTTGTGACCTGGCTTGGCCACTGTTTGGAAAACAGGATACTGGGCTAAATAGACCATTGGTCTGACCCAGTATGGCTACTCTTATGTTCTCCATGCTAACAATCTCTCCAACAAAAGTGCAAACATGACCATTTTCCCACTGTCATGTCAAAATGTTTACTGACCACATGATCTAGGCCAGTGATGGCGAACCTATGCTGGACATGGATGGAGAGCAAGAAATGAAGAAGAAAGGAGGAAAGTAAAGAAATCAATGGAAAGGAAGCCCTGGAAACGGAGTTAAGAGAACAGATAGAGAGCAGCAGAATCAGCGACTAGAACCAATATGGATAGAAAAACAAAATCACCAGACAACAAAGGTAGGAAAAATCATTTTATTTTCATTTTAGTGTTTGGAATATGTCGAATTGGAGAATTTACATCTGCTGTCTTATTTTGCACTGGGCATACTGGAGCTGTAACAGCTTACAGAAATGATTTATAATGGAAGAAAGTCATGTTATTTTTTTCTCCTACACTAGTATAATATTTTCAATGATGTCTGTTTATATTCGCCATGGCTGGTGTAAGGGGTGTGGCTACCATAGGGGTGGAGTCATATGTGGTGACCCCGCCCATAATGAGTACCGGCACTTTGCGATAAATAATTCGGTTTTGGGTTGCTGTTTGGGCACTCGGTCTCTAAAAGGTTCGCCATCACTGATCTAGGCCATTATCCTTGGATAACAACTTATCTGATCTTGATCAGTATCTTTCTCCTAGCAGTTGAGTTTCAGAAACATACAGGTAGTCATCAATCTCACCCCCTGATAATGGTTCTCCAGGACTGCTGCTCGACCTGTCCCCACTACAGCTGAAAAATGAGTCTTTGAGAATGTGTTGTACCCTAAATTCCCAAATGCAAAAAGGAAGAAGATAATCCCTCAATGCAAAACATAAACAAATAGAGAAAAATGTAAGGGAGGACCAATCCAATACCAACAAATGGTACAAAAAAAATGAACTTATTAAGCAACTTCTTAAAAATAAACAGACAACACAGATGTTTCAGCACAAAAACGCCTGCCTCAGGAGCCAACAAATCTGGTTGTAGGGAAGCCAGAGCTCCCACGCTGCTTTGTGCAAGTCCCTGGCAGAGGAAGATATTCATTGATTTACACTTTTATTAGTGATTATTGGGAAAAGCAGTGTTCTCTGTCTCCATCTGCTGGTAGGGTGGCATAACCCATGTGCCTGAATTGGTCTAGCAGGATGATAATAAATCTAAGTTTTGAAACCGAGGCAATAGTTTGCCCAAGGTTACAAGCCATGTCAGAAGAAAAGCAGATGAACCCTGGCTTCCCACTGCTCTACTAGGCTACTTCTCCAGGGCAGGAATGCACTTCACGCCCTACTGCACAGTCAGAAGTGACTATTCATGCTTCAAATGAAACTTGCAGCACATGAGTTCCAAAATTTCTGTTCAGGCATCATGTAATACTGATAATGCTCACTTTGAACTGCAGCAGTGATTCATTTTCTTATTTTTCTAATTCAGCATAACCATGCTCTGCTTTCTGTTAGAAGGGCATGAATCTAGGTAGGTTTGCACATCCCTATGTATTGTGCAAGAAAGTGAATGCCATCTCCATTATGAACAGACAAGGCACACTGTCTCTGCTACTAAACAGCTAGGAAGGTAAGCCAAACACTCTGCTTCAACTGGTGAATGTCCTACAGCTCTGAAAGTTTAGAGTGACATAGTAAATGACAAAGATGAAATTGGCCTATCCAATTTGCCCAACTGCAATTCTACCATTTTGGGTAGATAAGCATACTGTTACAAACTCTCATACCACCTTCTACCCTCTCATGTCATTCTACTGAACTTTCAAACCCTTTTCCTACTATTGCCCTCCATATTAAGTCTTGAGCATTTCCAGAATCTGCTAAAGTACTAGGATCCACCACATCGAATGGTAGACTATTTTAGGGTCAGTAATCTTTCTTTATGAACTTTGTAAGTTCAACAAAAAAGCCACATCCAGGTCACCTTCCATGTCTTATTATCAAGTTTTCTAATAAGAAAGAGTGCTGACAGAACCTGTGAAACCACTGCCCAAAACATCTGGTTGCCCTATATTTCACTAAATGTGGATCTTAATCATATTCAGTCCACGTAGGGGGCTGTACAACTGGCCCATGCGATTTCTAGACCAATAGAGTCAGATCACTGCAGTTTGGGACGCAAAAATATAAAAAATAAATTACAGTGAGATTCTGTATCAGCATCTCAGTGTCACTATTTCTTTTATGACTCAAGCATATGTTGCAGGGTGGGCACTGTACTCATGCCAAACACATACTTTGACACCAACGATGAAAGGAAGAAGCTAGTTAAAACAAAATTAGGAACTTTCAGAGATTATTCTAGAGCTGTGGAATAATCTGCCACCATTTTGGTATTTGTTGAAGACAAAGCTATTTGAAGTTATGGTGGAATAATAAGGGAATTTAGCAAGAGCAGAGAACACAAATAAGGCACTGAAGGAGGGGGAGGCATTTTGGGGTAGTAAGTCATATGATTTGTGTATGTTTGGTTTAGGGTTTTCATCTATTTCAATGTCAGTTATATTGGATGCTACAATATATTTGTTTTGTATACTTCATTTTGTAATCTGCTTTGAACTTTCTGGTGAATTTAAAAGCAGAATATACATTTTAAATTAAGCCATACACTTCCCCAGCCAGTTGGGATCCCCATGCAGATGCAGAACAATGGCCAACAGAACAAGCAGCAATAGAAGAGAGTAGCATTACTTACTACTTCATCCTCAGTCCAACATTTGTCAATCAGTTTGGGAACAGGTTTCTTCACCAGGCGCTGGAGGGCCTTCCCAGCATCATAGTTACTTTCATGTAGCTAAACAATAAAAAGAAAGAAGATCAGACAGCATCATTTGAAAGACAGACTGATGTTCAAGCAAGAAGTGGATGGTATCCTGCCAAGGAGCAGTCAAAAACATCACCTGGCATAGAGGAAGGTCTGTCTGCCCATAAAATTATTTAATATACAGTAGAAGTCCAGAAATCTGGACCCCTAAGAATCCGGACCCTTTAAATTTGCATGCCAACCACCTAAGAATCTGGATTACCCACCCGTCCATGGTACAGCTTATCTCACTTTGTTCCAGGCCTTGCACACTTGCTTTCTCTCACTCTTCCAGGTCATGTGGTTACACCTCCCCCTCCCCCCCCCTGCATGGTCCAACATCTTATCCACCATTCCTGGCCCTGGTCTCTTTCTCACCTTTCCTGAAGTATTCTCACTTCCTGTCTACAGCATGCACTGGGCCTTTCTCCTCTGATCCATCCCGCCCTTCCAACAATAGGAAGCTTCATCAGAAGGGGTGGGACGGGTCAGAGGGGAAAGACCCAGTGTATGCCGGAGGAAGCAGCTCCGAAGACTTCAGGAAAGGTGAGAAAGAGTAAGTGGGCAGGGCTGAGTGGGAAGAAAAATGCTGGACCATGCAGAAGGGAAAAAAGGGAAGAGGTGTAGCCACATGGAGTGGGGTTTGGGCCCCCGCATTGGATTACAGTACCTTAACTCTCGTCTTTTCCTTCCTTTTCTGTGACTCTCTGCACTTTGTCTCCATCCTTACACCCTCTTAGTTATTTCTTACACCACTGAATAAGAAGAGACACTGGAAGGGTAAGTACTGCCTGAGAATCCAGAAAATCCAGAATGATCCAATCCCCGAGCAGTCCAGATTTTTGGATTTCTACAGTATACCAGATTAAAAGGAAAACTCAGGAAATTAAATTATCCTTCCACCCCTTCCTCAGCTGATCACAAAAACATCTAGAGAGATACTGTTTAGAGACTGTAAAAGCATGAGATGAAGTGATGGGTTTATTTAATAATTTATATTCTGCTAAACTTACAATCTAAGTGGATACCAACCAATACAAGAAATAAAACCAATCAAAAATAAAAACATACAACTGTTACACTCCTCCAGAAGTGCAGCCTGCTTGTGAAGGGTATGGGCATTCGAGGATGCGGCGGCCATCTTGGATGTGGGTATCTCCAGGATAGGGCGGCCATCTTGGAGATGGGTGTCTCAGGTTGTGGCAGCCATCTTGGAGTTGGGCACCTTCAGGAAGGAAGCCCATATTTGGGCGTACAGCATCTCCTCTGATTGGGGCAGCCATCCTGGAACAGCTGCACATGTTTGAGCCTAATTCCTATACTATTTAAAGCCCTGCCACCGGTCCTTCCATGCTTCGGCTTCTATTGCTGTAGAGGTCGCAGTCCTCGTCTGTATTCTTCTGCCGGTTATCTTATGATCCTGTGTTTTTGACCCTTGGATTGTTTCCCTGACTACTCTGCTGTGTTGCTGCCTGCCCAGACCTTGGACTGTTTCCTGACTACTCTGCTGGGTTGCTGCCTGCCTAGACTTTGGACTGACTCCTGACTACTCTGCTGTGTGCTGCCTCCCTGGTCCCTGGACTGTGTCAGCTTCCCCTCCTGTCTGGTTGGTGGCCGTACACCCCGCTGGTCCCGGAAGTCCTGGTGGCCGCCTGCACCTGGGGGCTCAACTCTCGGGGAACGACGGTCGCTTCCCAGGTGAAGCTAGGGGTTGTCTGGCTGCCTGACCGAGTGCGGTGCTGCTCCATCTTCGCCGTGCTCAGCCGGGGCACAAGGGCTCACTTCCCCAGACGTAACACAATAAAACGTTTCCAAGTTTATTAGGCTTTTAGTATCCTACACATCACATATTATATCTGAGCAGTTAACAAATCTAAAAAGACAGAGATGATAAATTGTTAGAATAGCAATGCTTAACTGAAAAAAAAAAAAAAAACCCAAATGGGTTTTCAATTTTTTTGCAGAATTTCTAGGACACCACCCTCTGCTCAACTAGGAGGAAATAAAACTCAGGTAACATGTCAGAAGTGTACAACTTTGTTCCCATCAACCTGAAAACCTGACATGCATTAACCCATGCCAGACAACCCTCCCTCTAGCTACTGTATATCTAAATGAGATTTTAGCTGTCAGCACTGCCTTCAGAAAGGATAATAATACCAAAAAGTCTTTAGCTCTGCCATTGACAGATAACATAACAATGTGTCTTATATTCCGCATTGACCTTATGGTTCTGTGTGTCAATTTCACTATCTGCTTGGCAACAAGGCAGACACTGACCCACACATGTAGCAGCACAAGATCTGCCTGGTCCTACACCAAAATATAACCACCTCCTCCCTCCTGGGCAGAGGTCTTAAATATAAAACAAAATACCCACATATGCACATTCCCATTGCCTTTAGTCTAACATGCTAGTAAGTTCTAACCTTTGTAGGTGCATACCTGATAATTCTTTTACGTTATGTCTCATACCAAATGAACTCCATGACCGTAGACACAGTTCCAGCTAAAGTCAATGCCTTTCTTTGGCAAACACTATTGACACATTTACTAATTATGGTTTTTGGGTGCAGAAGTTTCCCGGCAATGATCTGACCATCTTATAAGTCTCCCCCAAACCATGCGGCTACTAATGAAGGCTCACACATGGATGAACTGGACCAATAACATTTTCCCACAGGAAAACGTCCAATACCAATAAAGTGATTCCTAAAGTCATAGGTAAATTGTTAAAACATCATTTACCGTAAATAATTTAACAAATATTTTATAATTTTCCTATAACCAGAAACGCATTAAAATGGTGGTAGACAGCAAAGTCATCACTAGCCACCAATTAACCTATATTGAAGATAATATGAAATGAGATGTGAAACTAGAAAGTTAGTAAGAAATAATACCAGTTGGCAACATTATTGAAGTAAATAACCATTACTGCTTTGTTTGAATATTAAATTTAATTCAACCATCATCATTGGAAAGTTCTGAGTCAGGAAAACCCTCAAAATCTTTGTTTTCCGTATCGCTTTTGAAAAGCTGTGTGAATTCAGTTGGTAAAGACTTCGTACCATCCTTGTTGTTTTTATCCTCTTCATTATCACATTCATTGTCATCTTCTTGCAATATTTCTTCTTTTCTAAACACAGCAGTAATTATTCATGGGCTTTGAGTCTGCCTGGCCTTGATGACCCATTGAGCCACTTCCACATATGTTGCATGACACTTTCACCCAGTTGCAGTCAAACTGTTTACTGCTGGTCATCCATCCTTCCCAGAGACATCACACATCTTTGAACCTTCTGTTTACCGATATATCAAGTGGTTAAAGAACTTTTGTCAGGCCCCAAGTTATAATAACCAGTATAGATTAACATTTTTAATTTTCTTCTTAATATTCTCTGCAATGTGTGTGCTCATACTAGAACAGTTTTTCTGGTCTTAAAGAAACTATCAGGTCTTTTACCAAAACCACATTCTATCCATACATTCATCATGTCTTTATCCAGCCAGCCTTTCTAATTTGTCTGAATTACCACGTTAGGTGGAAATATATATTGTGGCATGGTTTTGTGCTTACAAATAATCTTAGGTCCTTATTTGAGATCACTGGTAAACGGGAAGACAAAAGCTGGAGGACAGCATGGCAAGGTTAATTACGTACACTCTTAACCCCACTAATTCAAAAACAGTTTATTACAGAAACAAAAGCAAGAACTGAAGAAATGCTTTTCCCAAAAGTCAAATTATTTGACTTCCTCCTAACCACACACAAAGACTTTAATCAAATAGGCATCACCCAATTTAGAGAACTGTTTAGTCATGGAATATTAATGGAGATTGGACAGCTGAACGAGATACTAGGTAAATGCATAGCTTGGTACCAATACCTTCAGAACACCAACAGAAATAGAAAACATTAAAGAGATGAGTCCAAAAAGAATTCTCAAGATTATATAAAGCCCTATCTGAAATAGGAGGAACACAAATCAATGATCACATACCAAAATGGGAAAACTGGTTTGGGAAAACCTTTAAGGATAAGTAATAGACACAAATACAGATACAATTCACAAGTGCTGAATAGGAACACAATTCAAACAATTACAATACAAAATAAATACAATGTACATCACTCCAACCACAATAGCACACATGAATAAACCCCCCCCCCCCCAATAACTTATATTGGAGAGGACGCAGATGAAAAGGCACATTCTTTCACGTGGTGGGAATGTGAAATCATCTGCAAGTTCTGGATGGCACTGTGGGAGCAGATAGAAAAAAGGGTGAGGATAAACTAGAGGGAGAAGGCAGAATTATGCCTCTTACAAAAATTCCCAGAAATAGTGATAGCCACAAAATATTAAACAACTCATATTAAGTCTATTACTAGCAGCCAGAATGGCAATAGGTAGAAATTGGAAGCAGAAAGGACTACACTTAGGGGATTGGTTGAGAGTCAAAGATGAGATACAAACATTAAAATTAATTGACAGCACAATTAACAAATATGGCAAGTGTAGAATTATGAGCACCGTTATGCACTATGGAATGGGTTAAAAGGCCAGAGATTGATAAGACTGTGACTTTGGAGTCTATCAGAGATTGATGAGCCTGCATGATCTCTGGTATTTATGATCTATTATGATACCCTTACAGGCAAGGCAGGCTTGGGAAAGAAACTAGTATAAACAACAGAAGAATGTTGTCTAGCAGCTTAAGGGAACCAGATAATAATCTGTGAAGGATAATTTGCGGAAAAAGTCATGTAAATCATTGTCTGAAACAAACGATATAAGCAGCTGAATTAGAACAGTATTTCAGAGATGTAGACAGTGAACATCTCTTTAGGTAACTGTACTGATCTCTCATGAGAAACTATTAATTGTATCTGTACTTGGTAAGCAAATAAAAAATATACTTTCTCATATGCACATAGCCTTGGTTTCTTTTATCCTCCCAAATTGTGGATGGCTGATATATGCTAATTTGGGAAGGGTACAAGGGGCCTAAAAACATTGGTAACCCTGTCGATAGAGGGGATAGGGTTCTGGTTCAGTCCGGAGATTTCCAGGCACCTTAAGGAGTAGAAACAGTATCCTGGTTCAGTCTGGAGATTTTCAGGTATATTCTTGAAAAGAAACAAGGGTGTCGGTTCAGCTGCAGGATTCCCGACACCATAGACGGTCCTGGTAAGGACGAAGATTGGTAAGTGACATCTTTAAAAACAATTTATTATTATGTTAGGTCCTATGTCACTATTGTCTGACTAGGTGTTTTAAAATAGCAGTAACCTCTGGTAGGTCCTAGGGTCTGATCAGCCTTAGGTGTGAGTAAAATACCAGGTTTAGAAAACAAGTCCTAGTAGGTCCTCAGTCTCGATTGTTAGAATAGGTGTTTTAAAATACTAGGTTTTTAATATAATGGCTACGCCCCTTGAAAAGGTAATTAAATATTTTCTTTTAGAGAAAAAAAAAACTTACTAAATTAAATAAAAAATGGTATAAGTGGAACCATCAGCAATCTAATTTCTGCTGGCTACTAAATGGCTCATGTGAGGGTTCCCTATTGCAACAATTAATTGCTTACAATAAGGAACAGAATAAGGGAAAATCCTGACTGAAACATTTACAAGCTATTAATAAATGGATTTTGGTGGGTGAAAAACAATTAGCATGAGAAAATTTACCAGACGACACTAAATTGCCACCACCACTGCCCACCAATCCATTATGCCCTCCTCCATATGAGCAGGACTTATAGCATACTGTGTCCAGGGAATCGTCCCAAACTAAATTACTTCCCTGTGACACAGCTGTCGGATATCAGAAGCTCTCTCCTGATTTAATTGATATGACGGAGAATTCCAAGAAAATTCCCATAAATCTAATCAAAATGTTACCAAAATGGGTTTTCATGGGCTCCTTATTTTATTTGAGGTTGTTAAAATTCAATTCGCTGGACAATAAGTCATAACTTTTTTTACTGTATGCCCCCGTGCCCCATAAATTTACTGGGCAGAGGCTTATTGATATAATTTAATTTTTGAATTCATTTTGATATCCCAGAGTCAACTCAGAATGACTGTTTGATATTTGTTGTAATAAATCTTGCTAAATATATTTTTATGTAGCGTGACTTCTGTTCCAATCTCATTCTTTGAATTTTCTTTGTTCCTAACCATGTTCTTTCGTTCTCTGTGGCCACAGGAAGCTTTTCTACATCCTTCTTTTTTCTTGTTCGATTTCATGGCTCTAACGCACTGTAACTAGGGATATATTTAATTTTAATTGTAAGCAGTGTTTTTCTTTTAAACACCTTTTTCTTTTTCTTCTGAGAGCATAGATGAATTGTTTCTTTTGTCTGGAAGAATGGTTTGTGTCTCTGTTTGGCATGATTACTTAGCAACATTCCTTTGTAAATAGCTTTCTATCTCCTTCTTTGTGTGAGCTCTGAACTCCCGCGGTACTGATAAGGCTTAAATTACCTTTTGTTCTTAGCCCGAAGCAGTTAACTGCTGGCTTGGCACTATTTTTGCCTCATCAAAGAAAAAACCCCACAACAAAACCAGTAAAAGACCAGTTAGTTTTATTTCTCTTGGCTTAAATCTAATATTTATTAGATACAATTTTATTTCAGTGTTTTCTTTTGTATATAATTCTATTTCAATGTTTTATTTTGTGTATATGATTTCTAGATAACAATTTTGTTTCCCTGCTAGGCTTGCTAAGAATTCTATAGTTTTACTTTCAGGATGTTTAAGCTATTAGGAAACATGTTCACATTCTAGTATGAAAATTTATGGTGGTTTTCCCTGCTTGCTTTAGGAAACTACGTTGAAACATGTACATGTGTGTCCTATGACTACCATAGCCAGACCAGTGTAGCTATGTGATCTTTGTAAATTCATTTTTGACTGTTAATTTCCTTTATCAGACTTTGAATTATACATGTAGACTTTTTATAGAATCAGGGTTTCATTTATACATGGCTATCCTGGATGCATTTTAATATAAAGAAATATTATTTGTAATATACCCCACTGAGACTTTCTTTATTACCTGCAGAAATAAAGAAACTCCATGGATCATTTAAACAGTACTGTTGTACATTTTTCTACTTCTGGAGTGGCTATGCCATGTTATTAATTTGTGCACATAAGAAGTACTTCTAGCCCTAGGATACTTTTTTTTTTGGTAATTTATTATGCATATTTGTGAATCACACCATGCTTATTTAAAGAATATGCCCGGTACTGCATTTCAATAGTATGATCTAATTTACAACCTCTTAATTCTTTGTTTTTCATTTGTTAGTCTGTCGTGGGTAATACATTCAGTACATATAAAAAAATTCTCTTCTGAATACAAATTAGTTGTGTATGCACTATAACAAAAGATTTCTTTTCTGCATTCCATACTAGATATGTTAACTACTTATATTCTGTATATTATCAATATTTTTAATGCATTAGTTACAGCTAAAGTGAACTATTTTCACATTCAGTACAGAATTTAGGGTCCTTTCTTTCTCTTTAAGCATAACCCTTAGAGATTCCTTTTACTTGGAAGATATCTTTGCCCCATCTTGATTGTACAGATATATGTGATGTCTTTTGTCTGCTGAAGTACTTAATCTGTTTAGTTTATCACTTTTATGATAAATATTTATATATCTGTATCACTGTACCTCAAATACCTGAGATTTCAAAAGAAATTGCCCCACAGGAAACGTAAATCTGGATGCATGTTTAGATTAAGAAGAAGTTAAGGTATTTTGTGTACCTTGCAAGAAAATGTTTTGTACTGCCCCAGAACAAGGACAAAACTCAGTTTGCCCCAATTGGTCTAAATTACCTTCTCTTTCACCATATTATTTCAGTAACATGAGGGATGTTTTAAAATAACATATATACAATTTTTGATGGTCATTGTAAACAGCTGTCATGTTAAATTATTTTTTTCCTTTTTTTTTCTATATTCTTCATGCCCTTTGTTTTTGTTTAGTATAAATGGAGATCCTGTGATCCTAACTACTTGATGCCCTAATCTTCTTTGTTCTACCAGCTATGAATTAGTTTTCTTCCTACAAATACAGAACTTTATTTTCCCTAATTTCTACTGTTAATACTTGGATACTGATGTAATTTTTATTTTTCCCTAATTAGTTTTTTCCCATACATGAAATGTGCCTATGCTTGTTTGTAATGGCCCAATGATAGAGATTTAAACATTATGTCTTGAACTTTATTGAATAATACAATTGTGCAGAACTTATAAGCATTCTCTCATTCAATTTTGGAAATTTTATGTACCAAGTTACAGAAAGTTTAAACAAAGGAAGTCTATTTGTAATGGGAGCTGGAAATATGCTGGTGTAAACTGAATCTACGTAGAAATGTTTGTAAAGGGACATGTATATGATTTCTGACATCCTTTTTTAGTCAGACCAGTATGGCCATTGATTTTTACTATATCCTACATATACCTTGAACTGTGCAAAGAATGAAATCTGAGCACACCCTTAAGTTAATGACATGTTCCTTATGAGTTGGACAACTATTGTGTGGACTGTTTACCTTCCTGGACACCATGTGGCCCTCTAGATGGAGGTCTTCTAGATGCAACATGATGCCTGCCTATGTGAGCCTCCCCACGGCATACAGACTGCTGCTTTCTAATCTTCATCCTTACACTGCCCTATAACTTTCTAATCACATTTCTGTCTTGCATTTCACAGGAACTGCCAGACAGAAGGGGGGGAAAGTGGTACAGAAGACCCCAAAGCATTGAAAATAGGAGACCTAATCTATAGGAAACATTACTTATTTATTTGTTACATTTGTATCCCACATTTTCCCACCTATTTGCAGGCTCAATGTGGCTTACATAATGCCAATAATGTTAGATTATTATTGTGACTTTAATGCCTACTTACTAGAAACTAGGCTCTCGACAACTGCTCAATTTCACAGATACCCCAAATGGCCACGAGATAAAACTCCATGCCATCATCATTCAACATGACTCCACAGAAACTAATGAAAGACTATACCAATACACTGCAATATTGGGAAAGTGTGTGGTGTTTATACCCATAAAACTTGGAAGAATCCTGTTTACGTTGGACCTTTCCGAATTGAGGCCCTGTCAGCCATAGCAGCGACGTTACAGGACCACACTTCTTGGGTGCAACTTAAAGACATTTGAGTGTTTCACAGTTCTGACTCAGGTGACAACCAGTCTCCTACACAGACATCCTTTACTTATGCAGCCCCCAACCCTGAAACAACAGTGCCTGGAGCCACAGACTCTTAAGTTTACTATCTGGGGACTACTGTTTGTGGGCATAGCTGTGTTCGCGCTGGTATTAATACTGCTAGAAAAACATTGTATTATCTTTTGTTAATTTTTCACATTGAATTATCTGTTGTTAATTTTTCTGTTTTATGACTAGGGACTCACTGTTATAGGATTTATTAACAACCTTCACCTTCCTATTAGCCATAATATTACTGTTATTAGAAAGGAACTGTATTATTTTTGTTTAGCATAACCATTAATATGTATACCATCTATTGGCTTTCCATTATTCTTACTTCTATCATAACACGTCTTCAATCTCCAAGACTTTTTTGGAAATAATAATTTAGATTCCCAAGATGTGGATAGGTACTACGCTCTGGGAAGGTATCTGGTCAAGACCACAATAAAGTTAAATTTAACTGATAAGATAGTCACATTACAATTGGTTGTTTGTAACATAGCCAATTGTGGATCTTTAGACTGGCAACGATGGTATTGTCAATATCATGTTTATTTGTGTATTTATACTGAAATGAGTAATAATGCATCTCCTTGTTTTAATTGGTGGTATACTGGACCCAACTATCCTACATAAAAAATACCAATTGGCTTGGAATAATCCCTTACGTCATAATATAACCCTTGTCCGACAACCAGTAGAATGTACAAATTGTGAAGAGGAGAAATGTAACCCCGTACTTATTACCTTTAAAGGGGCATATGAAGGGATTAATCGTACCTTTGGTATTGGACTAGAAGCCACCAACACGGATGCTGTTGGTCGCTTTTGTGTGATGGTCACTTCTCCTCAAATATCCAATACTGGTTCACTTAATCCCTTACTACCTCAAATTTCAGAAGCAAAGATTCCCATTAAGCTCCTCAATGTAACCAGCCTTAGGGAAACTTTTGTTCTTGAGACTGGTTTCGGTGAAGTTAATGTGTGGCTAGACTGGATTCGGTATACTATCCAGAGTTTAAACGTATTTGATTGTTATGTTTGTTCTGCTTCTTGCCTGAGCCTCAGACAGTCCCATTTGCCTTAAATTTTGTCAATGATTACAATGGAACCATGTGCATGTTAAAACTGCTTCAGGGTTCCAGTAAAACTATCGAACCACACTGCCTTTCCCTCAGTCTACTGTTCCTTGACTTACCCATAGGAGCGAAAACACCCCCAGTATTCAGACCACCAGTCCCTGGGTCAATTTTTGAGACCTGTTTAATCTGAGAAAAAGTCCTGAATCCTTACTCAGTTGGTAATCTTTCACTATGTAACTCTAACTTAACCTCTACCACTGACCTTGACTTTTCCTCGGGCGGACATATGGTGGTATTGTGGAACCAAAACCTTATACTCAATGCTGCCCACCAACTGGCAGGGCAAATGTGATTCCACTTACCATAGTAATCCAATCAGTTGATAATCCAGTTCTTTCTAGAAAGAAGCGAGAAATCCCTGGTTCCTTTGATGATAGAATTTATATTGACTCTATAGGTGTACCAAGAGGAGTGCCAAATGAATTCAAGGCCCGCAACCAAACTGTTGCAGGTTTTGAACTCTTTTTGTTTTGATGGTCCACTATTAACAAGAATATTGAATGGATTAATTACATGTATTATAATCAACAGTGCTTCATTAATTATACTTGAGATGCAGTTAAAGGTATTGCTGCTCAATTAGATGCCATATGAACTTGCTGAGAATTCGGGTGTAGATACCACCTGGATAGGGGGGATGGACAATATTTTTGGGAAATGTAAAACTTTTATAGTATCCAGTTTAACCACAATAATTGTTATTGCTGTATTCGTACTTCTTGGCTGTTGTGTAATACCCTGTATTAGGAGTTTAGTGCAACAATTAATTGAAACTGCTTTAAGAAAGAACCTATAGGACATGATTATGTTCTATACGAAAGACTACATATTAACGCAGAGATTTAAAATGTTGAAGATAATGTTTAAATTTTTTGTGATTTCTTTTGTTCTGCATCGTCCTCCTCTAGGATTATTCAGATGGGGAGGCATTGTAAGTAACATAAGGCCCAGGGAAGGTTAAAAAAGGGCAATATACATCTCACTATAACCACCTTGTAGTTACACATAGTCCAATACCTGTCATATACAGCCTATGTAATAGAGTTGGCATGAATTGTGTGACTCACACCTACTCCCTAACCTTAACAAGATGACTAAGATCTAGACACTTATGCAGGAAATTGAAATCGCCCTTTAGTGCTCATGAGTTATGCAGGAAATTGAAATCGCCCTTTAGTGCTCATGAGGTCGTGTGGCAATGACGGGTAAGACAGGAACAGGATTCTCATCCTGCTGAGGGAGCCTGAGTGGCCTGCAACCTAAGCCAGCCTGCGGCCGGGGCACTAACACAGAATATGTAGAATAAGTTAAATAAAGGCGAGACACAGGTCCTAGGTGCAGGACTAGGCTATGGTTTATGTTTTCTGTAACACCAGGGTCACAAACCTAATATAAGTGAAGCCCTTATTTTCAAGGCCTTGAAGGGGGGAGATGTAGAATTATGAGCACAGTTATGCACTATGGAATGGGTTAAAAGGCCAGAGATTGGTAAGACTGTGATTTTGGAGTCTATCAGAGATTGATGAGCCTGCATGATCTCTGGCATTTACGGGCAAAGCAGGCTTGGGAAAGAAACTAGTATAAACAACAGAAGAATGTTGTCTAGCAGCTGAAGGGAACCAGATGCTAATCTGTGAGAAGGATAATTTGCAGAAAAAAAAGTAATGTAAATCATTTAAACAAATTATATAAGCAACTGAATTAGAACAGTATTTCAGAGATGCAGACAGTGAACATCTCTTTAGGTAACTGTACTGATCTCTCATGAGAAACTATTAATTATATCTGCACTTGGTAAGCAAATAAAAAATATACTTTCTTATATGCACATAGCCTTGGTTTCTTTTATCCTCCCAAATTGTGGATGGCTGGTATATGCTTGGGAAGGGAACAAGGGGCCTAAAAAACACAGGTCATGATCTAGGAAAAAGAAAGTAAATAAACCTTCAATTCAGATAAAAAGGGCACAATATAGGTTAAGGGGTGGGATCAAGATTGCAACTATTATGCCAAGAAAAAGATTGTGGGAATGCTTAGTGAGTTACTAAACAAATACTTAAACCATGGTGATCACATCCCACTCTTACAATGTACAATGCACACTGAAAAATATAAAATATATGAAATATGATGTACAATTAATGTGAAGCTGGCAATCCATATAAGAACAATAAAAATTAGATAGAAAAAAAATTCATGGGTGGCAGCTTAGTCCCATCAGCGCAGCATGCAAGGATGATAGTAAAATGGGATTTTTCATGTCCTGTAGTTTTTACGTTGATAGTTTTTTCCAGTGTGACCTAACGAAATGTCAAAAGTTAACGGGACCTCATCCATATTAATGATATGATTGGAGGTCACGCCACATTTACTTATTTGTGAATTAACAAACTCATGTAAATTTATGATTTTTTCCCTGATAGTCAACTGGCAATTGATCACACATAGTTGTTCTCACTCTTATGCTCAACTGCTGCTATTTCATCTAAAGCAACAGAATGGGCTATAAGTGAAGTCCTGAATCTCCAGTTTTCTGGCAATTTCCTTATCCTTTAGGCATATCTGTACTGTAGATACACCACAACTCTGCACTCTCTGTTCAGTGACAAATTTGCAAATACGGTCTTCAAGTTCAGGCCATTTTGCTTTAAGTCCCCTGTTCGCTTTTTTTTTTTTTTAAATCTCCTCTTCATCAACAGTGGCAAATCTTTACATTTACGCCAGTCTTGAACAAGTTTTTCACCAACATTAAATTCATGTACTGCTGCCCTGTTGCTACTATCCGTCTGCAAACTTAAATTACTTTAAGTTTAAATTTAGCAGTATATGCCTTCCTTGATTTACCAGGTGCCATTTTCAGTTTAGATTCTAAATGAAACAAAAATGGAAAATAGGCAACTTAAAATATAGCACTATATAAAAAATGAACACGTATGAACTGACAAAAGGCTATAATTCATAAATCTGGGCCTCGGGTTTAAAACTCAGAATTGTGAGATATTATGCTGGATGATCATTAGGCTTATTCTTGTTTAAATTAGGCTCCTTGAGGATTACCAAAGTGTCCCAAAAACAGACATGCAATGCAGGTTGGTGAACACTAACAGAAGATGAAGATTACTCAAGAATTTCTCCTAACTCTCTAGTGTTATTGCAAAATTCGCAAAGTGTGAGGCAAGCAGCAGGCATGGGCCTTTTATAGACACGCATTTACAGGTAAGTAGGTTCGCTTGAAGTAACAAACTATTATGAACCACTGTGAAAAATCCAGAAAAAAATCAATATATAAGTTGCTTTTATATCGCAACCGGAAACATGCCTGTAGAAAACCGTGACTTATAGTCCGAAAAATATGGTAATTTGTGTGACTAAAATTTAAAAAAGAGTGCGTATGCTGATGTACATTCTGATATCAGAAGCTTTTAATACTGTCCCATAGAGAATGCTTGTAAGCAATCTGAGGGTGGGACCCAAAGCGGAAATGAACTAGATTAGAAACAGGCTGAGGGATTAAACAGAGGACAGTCATAAATAGCATTCACTATGAGAAAAGCAGGGTAAATATGCATATTTTTATTTCTGGTAAATGCTCAAACAAATGTTACCATTTTCACTAAAGAAAATGAAAATAAGCTGCTGAATCTGAAGCAAAAGAACATAAAAAGCGAGATAAATCAGTGGTACTGAAAATACGTTCTTCCATGCTAACCTACTCCTCCCTTCAAGGTCTGGTTTCAATGGCAGTATTTCCAGACTCTTCTGAACTCCTCTTCTCACCTTAAGGTTTTTTTTTTCTTTTTTGTTTTTTTTAAACACTGGAAATAAGAAAAGCCTTCAGACAAGGCTCCTGGTCCAAAATAAACATAAAACCTTTAGGGTGCCACATATGTTCTGAGGAGAGGCGAAACTAGAGATGGAGTGGGTGCTGCTTGTTAGCATAAACTAAGTCCCATTTCCACCTTAGACCTTCCTCAGAGCTGCTAGCTATCAGGCACTTCTGTTCAGAAATAAGCCTATATATAATTCTTCTCAGCCATAACATTCAAAAATCAAAATCTTCAAAACTAATTTCATTTGAATGTCCTTTTCCTATGACCTTTCTAGGTATGAGGCTTATAATAAATCTGGTTGCAGCTGCTCTGGAGAGGTTTCCCTTCATGATGATGGCTACCGAAATCCCCATACAAGTCTCGACTGTAGAGCAGTCAGAAAAAAATGATGTATTAAAAATAGGGAACCATCTCAGGACCTGTCCCCCAGCAGCTCACGTGATGAGACAAACATCTACTGGACCTAAAAAATAATCAAGGAAGTCCCCAAATCTGCAGCAATGAGGAACATGGAGTAATCCAGGAGAGGAGGCAATAAATTTGCAATATTTAAAAAAAAAAAAATAGCAATGGCCTATTTCACTTAAACATTTTGCTATTTGTTTTTTAATTTCTTAACAATGCTTCTGAACCTGTAGAAGCAGGCCACATTTTACAAGGACACCTTACTGGCTTGCACGTGACATCACCCAGCACAAACTAACCAGATCCTAGTTTATGATTTCCCTGACAGACCTGGTTATCTTTTTTTTCCAATTTTATTTTTTATAGGATATCAATCACAATGAAATGACTTGTACATAAATGTACAATAGTACAGAATCAAAGAAAACTACTATAAAGAAATCTGCACCCCTAAGTATTTATTATTTGATTTATTATATACTGCCTGCAAACCCTAAGCTATTGAAGTGGTGTACATTCAGGTACAGTAAACACCCCTTGTCCATAATACATTAGGACCCAAGATCTACAAGAAGAAAAAGGAGGACTATTAATCAAAATGAAAGAGTAATAAATGGATACACCTCCCAAGAATAACCATCAGCAGTTAACAGATAACATTTATTAGGGTTCAAAGTGAAAATTATCCAGGATTTTTCCACTACTACTAGTAATTTCTATAGCGCTAATAAACGTGCACAGTGCTGTCAACCCACATGTGAGAACAAGCAGCCTGCGTGTCCTTTGAGAATATATTTTACTATACATTTACGAAGATATTTTAAAATCAACAGAGAACCCAAAGGAAGAACACTGGGCCTCAAAAGAATAAACTGCAGTAATAGCTGGAAAAATCCTAATTTAAAAAGGTGCTTCACAGTGTCAAAACAACCAGTTCCAATCCAAACTCAAAGCCAGAGTCAAGTAGTCACAAAAACAACAGATTCAAAATCAGACTGCTTTATTAAGGAGAGTGAAGTTTAAAACATCTATTAACTGCCCACTATCTTGTTGCTCACCAGGTTGTTTCTTCAACTAGGTAAAATAAATTCTAGAAAAAGGAGAAATTGATACTCCAGGAATTTAAAAAGTTTCCAGTATATAACTTTTAAAAATATCAAGAAGGGAAAGAAGTGGAGATTTAGAATTCCTGGTGTCATCTTCCAGCCAAGGTTTTGCTTCTTAGACTTGTAATACCCTTAAAGTGGAGTTCAAACCCTACAAAGTCTAGAGCCCTGATGGCGAACCTATGAGACGCATGTCAGCACTGACACGCGTAGCCATTTTCGATGACACGCGGCGGCGCCGCAGTGTGGTCCGCCCTTCCTCCTCGCTCCCGGAAACTAACCTTAAAGCCTCCTTTCACGTCGCAGCAAGCAGCAGCAGGGCAGGCCACTCCTTCCTTCCGTGTCCTGACCTTGCCTGACGTAACGTCCGCGAGGGCGGAGCACAGAAGGAAGGAGGAGAGGTCTGCCCTGCTGCTGCTTGCTGCAACGTGAAAGGAGGCTTTAAAGGTTAGTTCCGGGCCCGGTAGCGGGTGGAGGGGGGGCCCGGCGACCTCGGGTGGGCAGCGATCTCGGGTAGGGGGGGCCCGGGGTGGTCCTAGTAGCAGTGATTTTTCTTGAAGTGACACACCACCCGAGTTATGCTCGGTTTTTGGGTGAATTTTGACATACCAAGCTCAAAAGGTTGCCCATCACTGGTCTAGAGCCTAGTTTCATGTAACTTATTGGATTTATACCTGCACATTGCTACACTTCTTGACAGTTTACAATTCCACAAAGAAGTCAATTCGTCACATATAAATAGAAACATTACATCAAACTACATAAATCTATTAAAAAGACACAGCAAATAAATGAATCTTCAATTTCTTACAAAAAATCAATAATAAGATGAATACCCCAAATCAAGTTAAAATCTTTCAAACGGCTGCAACTGTTGGAAAAATTCTAGTCTTTGTGGTGGCACTGATGAAGCAACTTGAGTGTTGATATGTAAGAAAAATACCCATTTCAAATGAAGACACCTGATGAACAGATTTAAACACCATGGATAAGCAACCGAGAACCAATGAAGCTACCTCATGGCTGGGTAAATGTGGTCTTTCAACTATTAGTTAACTGTACTCTTCAGGCAACTGTAAGGGATTAATAGAAAACTCAGGCAGACTAATATCAAACCTATAAATGGCAAGTGACCGACTCACCTGCAAATGCGCAGTAGAGACTTCCCTCTCTGTCCCGCCCCCACGTCAAGACGTGATGACGGAACAGAGAGGGAAACTCTGCGCTGAGGAGGAGTGCAGTCACTGCCACACGGACCGTCGACGCTGCCGCTAATGGTACCGCTACCCCCCCCCCCCCCGGAGGTCGCCGCTGCCGCTCCCCCCCTGCAGGTCGCCGCTGCCGTCCCCGTCCCCCCCCAAGGTCGCAGCCAACCCCCTCCACCAGGCCAGGCCCTCTCTTCTACATTTAACTTACAGCGCCGAAACCGCAGGCAGATCAGCTCCCGTCGGCCTTCCTTCCCAGCCTGTGTGCCCCGCCCTCGCTGACGTTACGTCACACGAGGGCGGGACACAGGCAGAGAAGGAAGGCCGACGGAGCTGATCTGCCTGCGGTTTCGGCGCTGTAAGTTAAATGTAGAACAGAGGGCCCGGGTGGAGGGGGCCGGTGGCGATCTCGGGGGGGGGGGGGGGGGAACGGTAGCGGCGACCTCGGGGGGGGGGGGAGGGGCGATAGCAGCGACCTCGGGGGGGGAGGGGAAGGCAGGAGAAATGCTCAGAAGGAGGAGGGGGGGCCTTGCAGCTGGCTGGGAGGGATGGAGGGGGGTGCCCTTGGAGCTGGGAGGGAATCGGGCCTTGGAGCTGGGAGGGAGGGGCCAGTGGCGACCTCGGGGGGGGGGGGGGAGCGGTAGCGGCGACAACAGCGACCTCGGGGGGGGAGGGGAAGGCAGGAGAAATGCTCAGAAGGAGGAGGGGGGCCTTGGAGCTGCGAGGGAGGGGAAGGGAGGGACGGAGGGGGCCTTGGAGCTGGCTTGGACGGGGGGGCCTTGGAGCTGGGAGGGGAGGGAATGGGGCCTTGGAGCTAGGAGGGAGGGAGAGACTGGGGGCCTTGAAGCTGGCAGAGAAGGAGGGAGGATGCTGGACATGGGAGGTCAGAAGTAGGGGGGCCTTGGAGCTGGGAGGGATGTACAGAGGGGGGCCTTGCAGCTGACTGGGAGGGATGGAGGGGGGGCCCTTGGAGCTGGGAGGGAATTGGGCCTTGGAGCTGGGAGGGAGGGGCCGGTGGCAACCTCGGGGGGGGGGAGCGGTAGCGGCGACAACAGCGACCTCGGGGGGGGAGGGGAAGGCAGGAGAAATGCTCAGAAGGAGGAGGGGGGCCTTGGAGCTGCGAGGGAGGGGAGGGACGGAGGGGGGCCTTGGAGCTGGCTCGGACGGGGGGCCTTGGAGCTGGGAGGGGAGGGAATGGGGCCTTGGAGCTAGGAGGGAGGGAGAGACTGGGGGCCTTGAAGCTGGCAGGGAAGGAGGGAGGATGCTGGACATGGGAGGTCAGAAGTAGGGGGGCCTTGGAGCTGGGAGGGATGTACAGAGGGGGGCCTTGCAGCTGGCTGGGAGGGATGGAGGGGGGCCCTTGGAGCTGGGAGGGAATCGGGCCTTGGAGCTGGGAGGGAGGGGCCGGTGGCGCCTCGGGGGGGGGGAGCGGTAGCGGCGACAACAGCGACCTCGGGGGGGGGGGGGGGAAGGCAGGATAAATGCTCAGAAGGAGGAGGGGGCCTTGGAGCTGCGAGGGAGGGGAGGGACGGAGGGCCTTGGAGCTGGGAGGGGAGGGAATGGGGCCTTGGAGCTAGGGAGGGAGGGAAAGACTGGGGGCCTTGAAGCTGGCAGGGAAGGAGGGAGGATGCTGGACATAGGAGGTCAGAAGTAGGGGGGCCTTGGAGCTGGGAGGGATGTACAGAGGGGGGCCTTGCAGCTGGCTGGGAGGGACGGAGGGGGGGCCCATGGAGCTGGGAGGGAATCGGGCCTTGGAGCTGGGAGGGAGGGAAGGAGGAAGGGCGGGGAGCCGAGGGGAGGGAGGGAGGGAGTTATACATCAAAATAGAGCATACCAATACTTGCCCGTTTTAACGGGCTTAACGGCTAGTATATTACAATAATTGAAATATGGCATGATTAATAACTGTACCACCAGTTGAAAATGAAGTTCAAAAGAGCATAACTGACACATCATGTTTAAAAAAACACTACTGACTTGTGGGTGGAAAATGAGAATCAGTCACTATACCCAAATACTGGACTTTATTCCAAATAGGAATGTGTTCTAAATCCGTACTAAGTTATTCTAAATCCGTACTAAGAAATAACTTACCTAGTGAAAGATATTTAAGATCAAGGTGAAAAACCAATACATCCATCTTCTTTTTAACAAACCATTGGCTCCATTTTAAACTACACTAGATTATTGAAGACCACTTAAAATTTGAAAACACACAATTAATGTATCTGCACAAAAATGGATTGCAGCAGTTTACAAATGGCACCATGTACAGATCAAATAACTTCAATGACAATGCTGAACCCTTTGGGACACCTCTATCCAAACACTACCCAATTTCAAACCTTTCACTGCAACCTGCACTGCAAATAGGACTAAGATGGCCCCTGCCAGAGGTCACAAGAGCAACTAGCTCCAGTGACCCGGGCTGTTAACCGGCTTAAAACGGGGACCAATCAGCCCACACATGACGGACTCACCTCGAGGGCGCACAGAGAAACGCACAGACGGACCGGAGTCTCCCGTGGGTGTTCTGTCGGGAGTAGCCGCCGTCAGGAGCAGACCACGACTCTCACCTGGCCCACTGTTCACAGCCGCCACCGAACAGGTTAGCTGCCATTGCCGCTGAAAGCCAATCCGAGGCCTCCACCCTGCCTCCGCCCTGCCCAGAGTTGTGGTGCCTACCCGCGACATCCCCCTGCTGAGCAGGCCGCCGATCAGGTAGCCGCCATTACCAAGAGTCAATCCGAGGCCTCCACCCTGCCTCCGCCCTGCTCGGAGCCACGGTGCCTACCCGTGACATCACCCTGCCGAGCAAGCCACTCCGAGGCATTGAGACAGTCCCGCTGTGTACGACAGGAGCCGCCGGTCGGCCAGATGCCCGCCTGAGGTAGAGGCTAGGAGAGAAGAGCAGGGAGCGTCACTGCGGGAACGGAGGGCACGGCTGTGGAACGGAGAGCTAGAGCTGGAGGAGTCAGAGCCATCGACGATCAAGAGATTGGTTTGAGCGGTACCACACCGCTAACGCCGCCAGCATGGGGGCATGCCTAAACAACTGAACAGCTCAGGCCTGCTACAAATGGACTGACAAAGGCAACGACAAAGTGGATCAGCAACATACAGGTTTGCTGCTTGATTTGAGTGTATGGCAATGACGGCTGCGCGGGGGAGTAGAAATAGAGACTAACCTAAAAACTAGAGTGGACTAAACAGGCTCACTCCCATCCCAGTCCATTAACCCCATCTAACACAGTTCACCAACAGCCCTAAATGAACTGATACCACAATGAATACCGGCAAGCTGCTCCTAACAATCTACTCCCTATCCTTGATCCACCTAACACTAACTACCTCACTCGCTAAAAACATCATCATACCCATACTACAGAACCACCAAAGACTAACCAGAAATACAAAACCATATCAAACTGATAACCACCACAACAAAGGAAGAATATCAACATGCAGACAACCTCAACACAAGGGAAAGAACGGTCACAACAAACCTACACCAAGAAAGAAACATCAATTGAAAAAAATCCACTTAACTCCGATCATAGAAGACCCATACCTAAAAATTCAACTGGGGTACATCAACGCTAGATCCGTAATAAATAAAGTAGAATTAATAACAGACTGGATCATATCAGAAAACCTTGATCTGCTTTTCATTAACGAAACCTGGATCCATGATCAAAAAGACCCTATAATCCTAGATCTATGCCCCCGGGATACAAAATCACTCACTGGACCAGAAAGGAAAACAGAGGCGGAGGCCTTGCACTAATCCATCGATCACACTTCACCACTGTAACCACAGCCGAATCCATAACACCCTAACTTGAAATCGCCTCAATTAGAATTCACCACACAACCCTCCTTGACCACCTAAACTGTGTCCTGTTTTATAGACCACCAGGCAACTGGAACGACTGCCAATCACACTTCATGGACTTCATATCAAACACCTGTGCAACCAGCCCCAACATACTAGTACTGGGAGATATCAATCTTCACCTAGAAGACCCAAACTCCACCAACGAACGCAAATGCAAGGAATTCCTCAATTGATGGGACCTTAAATGGCCACACACACTCAAGCAACCCATGTCAAAGGACATACACTGGACCTCATGTCACACAAATTGGCCACAAACCAGAACCTAATATCAGACTTCAACTGGACAAACATACCATGGTCGGATCATTACAAACTGAACCTATCCCTACTCTGGCGGAAAAAGGGCTCATATTGTATACAAGAACACACAACCTACAGCACAAGAGGCCAAATAGACTCAGAAACATTCTGGCAACAAATATACAATAATGAATGGACTACATAAACGGACTCCACACACTATCTCATGGAATGGGATAAAAGATGTAAAAACATATTAGATGAAATAGCACCCTTACAAATACGAACCTCACGTAGGCACAACGCGATACCAAGGTACAACGAAGAACTAAAAAAACTGAAAACACAATCCAGGAGACTCAAACGAGCATGGAAAAAAATGAAAGATGCACAAACACTCACTGCATGGAAACACAATCAAAGAAAATACAAATACGCAATAAGACAAGCCAAAAGGCAATACTACAGAACCAAAATAGGGCCTGACTAAAAAGACACAAAAAAATTATACCAACTAGTGGGCAAACTACCAGACACCACCGTGGTCACCACAACCAACACAGATATCCCACCTGCAGATAAAGTTGCAAAATACTTCAAAGAAAAAATTGTAAACCCACGCAACACGTTACCTCAGAACAGCACCGACATCGGAAATTTCATCGACTGTATGGACCCAGTCCACGGCGAATATCCAGCGGACAGATTCTGGACAAGCTTCCTTCCACTCACCACTGAAGCAGTCAATCAAGCGATTAATAAGTTCTCCAAGACTCATTGTAAATTGGACATCTGCCCTAGTCACCCATTAAAATCCACCCCCCACCACTTCACAACAGACCTCACATCCCACCTAAACTACATGCTTCAACATGGTCTCTTCCCTAAGAAAAACGGCAATATCCTACTCACCCCAATACCAAAAAATACCAAGAAAAAAAACAAATGATATCACCAATTACCGCCCAGTAGCATCAATCACACTAGTAGTCAAACTGATGGAAAGCATGGCAACTAAACAACTGACTACATAAACAAATTCACAATACTCCATGAATCACAATCAGGTTTCCGCTCCAACCACAGCACCGAAACAGTTCTAATTACTCTATTAGCCAAATTCAAACAAGAGATCGCAATTTAGCGTACTTCTCCTACAATTCGACATGCCTAGTGCATTCGACATGGTAAATCATAACATTCTACTAAGCATCCTAGAGTATTTCGGGATTGGTGGAAGTGTACCTTAGCTGGATCAAAGGTTTCCTAACCAATAGAACATATCAAGTGAAATCAAACTCAAACATATCACCACCCTGGAAAGCAGACTGTGGAGTACCTCAAGGATCACCACTATCACTACTCCTTTTCAACCTAATGATGACCCCACTAGCCAAGTCCTTATCCAGTCAAGGCCTCAACCCTTTCATATACGCAGACGATATCACAATTTACATCCCATACAAACATGACCTTACAGAAATCACCAAAGAAATCAATCTTGGCCTAAACATCATGAACTCATTGGCAAATGCATTTCAACTAAAACTTAATGCAGAAAAAACACACAGTCTCATCCTCTCATCTCAATATAACACAAACAAACCCACCAACATAACCACCTCAGACAGCCTGAAAATTCTCGGTGTCATAATCGACCGAAACCTCACACTAGAGAGCCATGTGAAAACTACAACGAAGAAAATGTTCACGAGTGAAACCTTTTTTCCCCCCGAGAGAAATATTTCGCAACCTGGTACAATCTATGGTACTAAGCCATCTAGACTACTGTAATGGTATCTATGCAGGATACAAAGAACAAATCATAAAGAAACACCAAAATGCTCAAAACACAGCAGCCAGACTTATATTTGGAAAAACGAAATTCGAAAGAGACAAACCCCTACGAGAAAAACTGCACTGGCTCCCAATCAACGAACGCATCGCACTCAAAATCTGCACCCTGGTTCACAAAATCATTTACGGAGAAGCCCCGGGATACATGAAGACCTACCAACCAGAAACACATCAAGATCAACACGAACATACCTAAATCTCCATTACCCAAGCTGCAAAGGACTCAAATACAAAACAACCTATGCATCCAGCTTCTCCTATATAAGCACGCAACTACGGAACACACTACCAAAAGCCGTGAAAACAACATATAACCACCTGAAATTCCGGAAATTACTAAAAACTAACCTGTTCAAAAAGGCATAACCAAACGATCCAACTTTTAAATGCCTTAACCCAACAACACAACAAAACCAAAGCTCATACTGGTCATAATGGACATTACCTAACTTTTCTTCTTACGACTACGACTCCCCAATGTGTCTGTCACACATGAACTTTACTTTACCACAACCACACTTTGTATTTGTTATAACCAGTATTGGCGCTTGCCTCTACGGTACCATGTAAGCCACATTGAGCCTGCAAATAGGTGGGAAAATTTGGGACACAAATATAACAAATAAATAAATAAACTGTAACTCACATAATTTCTTCATCAACCTTTGACCTTAACTTCTTGTTTATGGACCTCGGCAGACAATATTATCAGAGGCACTCTAAGGGAATAGATTTGGGTGAACTGGGGAAAAGTAACTGGACATACCTGGAGTTCCTAGGATATCTCTCTTCTCATTCATTACAGTAGTCGTCCTCAAAGCCTGATTAACTTATCCATCAAAGTCCTTTTGCACCTCACACCTTCAAAATCCATACATCTAACTGTAACACTTGCCTGGAAATGTCCCGGAGTGGAGTCCAACACTCTCCATCAATTACACCCTTCCCCTTGAACTACTATTGGGCTTCCATCATCTTCTCATTGCAATGCAGACAGGGCTGTCAGGTGAATCTATTGGCCTGTCACTCAGGGCTCAAGGACATGTCAAATCCCAAGCAACAGTGTTGGGGCCCTTGGCCCTAGCATCAATGTGACCAGGTCCACTGCCAAGGAAGATTCCTCAGTCTCTGAGAACTGTGTGAAGGTATTCATTGGATCCTCCAACGTAGGCTGCCAGGGCTCAGAAGGAAACCTACAGACTGCCCTTTCTTTCAACCATAATGTAAGCAGGAATGTTAGCAGTCCATCATCATGGATCTCCCCCCTGGCTAACAACTCATCAGGTGGTTATCTGATATCTGGAATTAACAGTAGCAGCTCTAAAGAAACTGTAATGGGGTGGATAGCCAGGGGGAGGGGGTGGACCACAGGCTACAAAAGGTATTACAAACAAAATTACAAAATGGAGAAACATGTTAAAGACAAAGCACTGTAAGCCATTAACTTACTGTGTTGAGTGCATTGAGTGTAGTGTCATCTCGAGAAGCCGCCACACAGCCATCCTCTGTGGAGCCCCCATCACACATCCCGGCAAATGCTGCCATGCTCCTGGAGGGGGGGGGGGGGGGGGGAGAAAGAAAAAAAAAACCAGGATTCGGCATGTTTCATGGTAGGGTTTTACTTTACCATAAATCCAGGGGCTGCACATACAGAAGTGCACGTATGCTGTGGAAAGGTCCTTCTTCTACCATGTTTGTAACAGCCTCTGCATGACTCCACTCAAACCACTTATATACAACTCTACTGAACAGTCCCCCCAACTGAACACTACTGAAGACAGGGGTAGAAGGAATGGAGCACCAAGTTACCTGTAGCAGAGGTTCTGAGGATAGCAGGACATAAGTCCACACATGTGGGTGATGTCACTAACAGACAGATGAAGGAAAGCTATCCTTTAGCCTTTCTAGAAGTAAAGTTTTTTCTTCACTGTGTACGCATATCAGATCACTCACAGCATCATCGCACAAGGCTGCCTCAGCTTTTTTTGAAACTTTAAAAAATAAAATTGCAAGCAGAGATGGGTAGATTATGTGAGGACTTCTATCCGGTTGTCCAAGGAAAATGTCTACTAAAGTTAAGTAACTTAGGTTTTCTCCAAAGACAAGCATGAAAGTAAGACTACAAATGTAGAATTCCTTAGATATAGGCTGCATTTAACATAGAAATGGAAAAAGTCTCCCAACAAGCAGATGGCAAAACTTTGGTGACCAGCCTTTTCTAGTTTTTATTCTTTTTACTTAACGAAAGCAATTTTGAACTGTAGAAATAGGCCCTAAGGGGGATGGAGCAGGTTACTACATCTCGAAAAAGTTCTTAAGATAGACTAACCAAACTTATTTTCTTGTGATAAATCCCTTTCCAAACAATGATGAAATGTGAATGTATAGACCAAAGTCCACAGTGCAACCTTCCAAATCTCCTCCACATAGACTATTCTTAAAAGTGCTATTGATGTAGCCATGGCTTGGACACTGTGAGCCTTGACATGAACCTCCTAAGGCATTGCTTTTCAACCCTCTTCAGGAGACAAACCCAGTCAGGTTTTCAGGATTACCACAATGAATATGGATGAAGATTTGCATACAAGGGATTACCAATATATGGCAATTTATATCATGTATATTCATTGTGGCAATCCTGAAAAGCAAACTGTTTGATTCCAGGAGAAGGTTGAGAAATACTGCTCTAAGACACCTGCTTGGGCTTAAGTGGAAGAGATGCTTCTGATGTTTGACTTCCAACACTCTCTAGTGTCCCAGCATCAACAATGAACTTCCAAGCAAAGCATAAGTCTTGAGGGCTGGATTAACCCACACCTGCCTTAGTCCTGATTCTGCCAGTGCCAGAAGAGCCTGAACATTAATCTCCCAAGTCAGCATCTGAACTGGGCTCCTTCCTGGCTGTGAAAATCCTATTGGCCTGCTTGTCCTCAGAGAATTTCCATAACTTCCAGTTTCTGAAAGCAAGTTAGGCTCTTTAAGTGTCAAAGGCTGCAGAAAAATGTAATACCAAGAAGGTGCCCCCCCTTTTTTTTATCTGCCTCTCTTTGAATGCCATCTATAAGAGATATCAGACTTGATTCTGTGTCACAAACCAGCCTTTCTTACAGAAAGTGAAGATTCTTTCCTGTAGCAGGCATTCTCTGAGGACAGCAGGCTGATTATTCTCACATGTGGGTCGACGTCCACGTCAGCCCGGGAATTGGCATTTTGCAATAGCAAAAACCAAAAAAGTATTGCCCGAGTCTTCTAGTGCGCGTGCAGCACGCATGCGTGGAGTAACTTCCTGCCCGCCACGCGAGTGACTCAGTTAAATTAAACAGCATAACCATAACAATAACAACTACAAAGGGAAAGTGGGAGGGATTGTGAGAATAATCAGCCTGCTGTCCTCGGAGAATACCTGCTACAGGTAAGTATCTTCGCTTTCTCCAAGGACAAGCAGACTGCTTATTCTCATATGTGGGGCATCCCTAGCAGCCAGGCTCACTCAAAACAATGAACATTGGTCAATTGGGCCTTGCAACGGCAAGGCCATAACATAGGCTGAAACTATATACAGCTAGCTGAGAGTGCAGCCTGGAACAGAATAAAACAGGACCTAGGGGGGTGGAGTTGGATTCTAAACCCCAAACAGATTCAGCAGCACTGACTGCCCAAACAGACTGTTGTGTCGGGTATCTTGTTGAAGGCAGTAGTGAGATGTGAATGTGTGAATTGATGACCACGTTGCAGCCTTGCACATCTCTTCAATGGAGGCCGACTTTAAGTGAACCACCGATGCAGCCATGGCTCTAACATTATGAGCTGTGACATGGCCCTCCAGAGTCAGCCCAGCTTGGGCGTAAGTGAAGGAAATGCAATCTGCTAGCCAATTGGAGATTGAGCGTTTTCCGATGGCGACTCCCCTCCTGTTGGGATCAAAAGCAAAAAACAACTGGGCGGACTGTTTGAAGGGCTTCGTCCGCTCAACGTAAAAGGCAATGCTCTCTTGCAGTCCAAGGTGTGCAAGGTGCTCTCGCCAGGGTGGGCATGAGGTCGGGGAAAAAATGTTGGCAAGACAATTGACTGGTTCAGATGGAACTCCGACACCACTGTCGGCAGGAACTTAGGGTGCATGCAGAGGACTACTCTGTTGTGATGAACTTCTGTATAAGGTGCATCCACCACTAAGGCCTGAAGCTCACTGACCCTACGAGCTGACGTAACAGCCACCAAGAAAATGACCTTCCAGGTCTAGTACTTCAGATGGAAAGAATTCAGTGGCTCAAAAGGAGCTTTCATCAGCTGGGTGAGAATGACTTTGAGATCCCATGATACTAGCGGAGGTTTGATAGGGGGCTTTGACAAAAGCAAACCTCTTATAAAGCGAACAACTAAAGACTATCCAGAGATAAGCTTACCCTCTACATGCCGATAAGCACTAATTGCACTGAGGTGAACCCTTACTGAGTTGGTCTTGAGACCAGGCTATGACAAGTGTAGAAGGTATTCAAGCAGGGTCTCTGTAGGACAAGAGAGAGGATCTAGGGCCTTGCTGTCATACCAGACAGCAAACCTCCTCCATTTCAGAGTAACACCTCTTCGTGGAATCTTTCCTGGAAGCAAGCAAGACTCGGCAGCCACCCTCTGAAAGACTCAAGAAGGCGAATTCTAAAATCTCAACATCCAGGCCATGAGAGCCAGAGACCAGAGGTTGGGATATAGAAACGATCCCTCATTCTGAGTGATGAGGGTAGGAAAACACTCCAATCTCCACGGTTCCTCGGAGGACAACTTCAGAAGAAGAGGGAACCAAATCTGATGTTTCCAGAAAAGTGCGATTAGGATCATGGTTCCGCGGTCTTGCTTGAGTTTCAGCAAAGTCTTCCCTACTAGAAGTATGGGAGGATACGCATACAGAAGGCCTGTCCCCCAATGATAAAGAAAGGCATCTGACGCTAGTCTGTCGTGGGCCTGAAGCCTGGAACAGAACTTTGTGATTGATCTGAGTGGCAAAAAGATCCACCAAGGGGGTGCTCCACGCTCGGAAGATCTTGTGGGCTATGGTGACTACTCGTGAGGTTGCATTATCCTGCTCAGTCTGTTGGCTAGACTGTTGTTTACGTCTGCCAGATAAGTGGCTTGGAGAAACATGCCATGACGGTGTGCCCAAAGCCACATCTGGACAGCTTCTTGACACAGAGGGCGAGATCCGGTACCCCCCTGCTTGTTGGTGTAGTACATTGCAACCTGATTGTCCATTTGAATCAAGAGAATTTGGGTGGACAGCCGGAAAGCCTTCAGAGCATTCCAGATCACTCGTAGTTCCAGGAGATTGATCTGAAAACCTTTTTCCTGGAAGGACCAGACTCCCTGAGTGTGAAACCCATCTACATGAGCTCCCCACCCTAGGAGGGATGCATCCGTTGTCAGCACTTTTTCTGGCTGAGGAATTTGGAATGGTCGTCCCCTGATCAAATTGGATCGGAATGTGCACCACTGAAGCGAATTTCAGAATTCGATGGACAGTTAGATCACATCCTCCAGATTCCCTGGAGCTTGATACCACTGGGACGCTAGGGTCCATTGAGCTGCTCTCATAAGACGACGTGCCATGGGTGTTACATGTACTGTAGAGGCCATGTGTCCCAACAGTTTAAAAATCTGCCGAGCTGTGATCTGCTGAGACGCTCGAACTGTGGACACTAGGGACAGGAGGTTGTCTGCCCTTGTCTCGGGAAGATAAGCCTGAGCTGTCTTCATGTTCAGAAGTGCTCCAATGAACTCCAATTTTTGGACAGGAATGAGATGGGACTTGGAGTAATTTATTACGAACCCCAGTAGCTCTAGCACCTGAACAGTCATTCAAATGGACTCCAGAGCATTGTCCTTCAAGGTGCTCTTCACCAGTCAATCGGCAAGATAAGGAAACACACCTACTACCAAGTCTGAGTAGTGACGCTGCGACTACCGCCAGACACTTGGTAAACACTCTGGGTGCAGATGCCAGGCCAAAAGGCAGCACACGGTACTGAAAGTGCTGTGTTCCCAGCCGAAACTGAAAATACCTCCTGTGAGCTGGAAGTATTGGGATGTGAGTGTAAGCATCCTTTAAGTCCAGGGAGCATAGTCAATTGTTCTCCTGAATCATGGGAAGAAGGGTGCCGAGGGAAACCATCCTGAACTTTTCTCGGACTAGAAATTTGTTCAGGGCCCTTAGGTATAGGATGGGACGCACCCCCCGTTTTCTTTTGCACAAGGAAGTACCTGGAATAGAATCCCAGCCCTTCTTCCCCTGGTGGAACGCATTTGACCACATGAGCCTTTAGAAGGGCAGAGAGTTCCTCTGCAAGTACCTGCTTGTGCTGAGAGTTGTAAGAATGAGCTTCCAGTGGGCAATTTGGAGGTTTGGATTCCAGATTGAGGGTGTATCCTATTTGAAGAACCCACCGGTCAGAGGTTACAAGAGGCCACCTTTGGTAAAAAAAATATTAACCTCCCTCCAACCGGCAAGTCATGCAGCATGGACACTTGTACTGAGGCTATGCTTAACTGGAGTCAGTCAAAAGCCCGTCCCTTGCTTTTTCTGGGGAGCAGCATGGGCCTTAGGCACACGCTGTTGACGAGAACGAACATGCTGGGCTGCTGAGAAGTCGGAGTGTACCTACGCCTAGTATAGGAATAGGGAGCAATGCTTTTCCTCCAAAAATATCTCCTAGATGAGGAGGCTGCAGGGTTGGTGGAACAGCCAGTGGCAGAATCTGCTGAGGCTCAGGAGCAGGTACCGGGCTGCTAGGAGACCGACGCATCGGCACCTCCTGTATAGAGGGGGAGCGGTCCTCTCGGCGTCGACGCTTCTCAGGTGCCAAATCCCTCGATGCCCCAGAGCTCCCAGCACCGTGTGTAAAAGGAGATCGATGACGGTGTTTCTTTGCCTTCACTCGATGCCTGGCATCGAGACTCCTTGGTACGGATGAGGATGATATGGAATCCTCATGTCTCCTCGGAATCAGACCTGATGATGGTCGTTCCCGTGGAGGCAAGCACAGCAGGAGGCCTCGAAACAGGTGGAGAGCCACTCGATGCCTCACTGTTCCTAGCGCGACTTGGTCTCTCAGCAAACATTACCGCTCCTCCTGACGTCGATGTCTCCCTCAATGTCGATGTCGATGCCGACGTCAAAGGAATGGACTGAGCCCCAAAACGTTTCTCTCACTGGGCTTCTCAAGCCACTTGGGTCCCTTTCTTCATACGAAGACACAGACTACAAGCAGCTGGACTGTGATCGGGCCCAAGGCACTGGACACACCAGGAATGGGTATCAGTACCTGAGATGGTCTGGTTGCACCGAGTATAAGGTTTGAAGCTGCTGGGTGTCCTCAATAACATGGAAGGAAAAACGGCCTCGGCAAAATCAATAGATGAGATTGTGCCAAAATGAAAGGGCACAAAATGGGGGGAAAACCCAACCACGAAAACAAAGAAAACTTAAAATTAGTAAAAAAATATTAAAAGGGAACTAAAAGGATAAAGTTCTTCTTATTTTTTTAAGCAAATCAACGATGAACAGCGGAAAAACTCGCAAAATAACAAGACTCCTTTCCTGGGCCTCAACAAGGAGCATAGGAGGAACCTGGCGCACCTCGTCACGAAAAAAGAAAAAAAACTGAAATATACGCATGCGCGGTGCACACGCGCCAGAAGACTCTGGCAAAACTTTTTTGTTTTTTGCTATTGCAAAATGCAGATTCCCGGGCCGACGCGGACGTCAACCCACACGTGAGAATAAGCAGCCTCCTTGTCCTCGGAAAAAATACAGGAATCTACTTCCATTAAGAACCTTTTTTTACATCATTTTCCTGTATCCCTTGACTCTTGGAAGAGTCCTGTTGGTCTTGTTACTCCCTCACTCCCAGAAAATACAGGAGAACATACAACTTTATCCATCACCTTATTCAGGAAGAGGACATTAAAGAAAGGACAATTTCAATCAGATGTTTGTTTTTTTACACCTCTAAGCTAAAAGAACACCGATTCTTTGTCCAGAACAACATTTCCTCTGTAGTCATTTTTTTTCCAAAGGTACCAGGTCAAAGCCAACAGCAGCCTTCACTTCACTCCAGCTGCAATAGGGGAAAAAAAGCAAGTTCAAAAAGGTTCCAGGTCTGCACCCAGGCATAAAACCACCACTGAGTTCACTATGATTACGCCCAAACTATTGTGTGCGATTGTAACGGTACAAATCATCTTCATATTTACTTATCCACCACATTTAGAAGTGAGATAATATCAAAAAGGGCTCTGGGTAGTGTACAAAACTGTAAAGATTAGCTAGAAAACAGTACATAAAACTGTCTCACCCTGATATAGTTCATTTCCTTCTACTGTACATTAATGCTGTCCAAATCGCGATTCAAATCGAGTCACAGATTCATTTTTTCTAAAAAAAAAAAAAAAAAACCTGTTGTTCTTCGCCAGCAGGAGCAGCTGGCCACACTGCTCAGCGTTGTGATTTCCTGTTTCTGCAGAAGCGGGAATATGCCAAAGGAAAGGTTGTGGGGCCCACGGGAGCAGTGCACTCATTGGCTGCTCCTGTTTGCTGCTAGTGAAGAACAGCAGTTTTAAAAGATACACGCAGGCGGGGGCCTCGAAATGCTGCTTAAAACATTAGGTAAGGAAGATCTGTGCAATAATCCTTACCTAGGGGTGCGGACTCTATGTAGGGTAAATCTGAAAAAGCCAGGATTAAAAAAAAAAAAAAAAAAAACTATTACTGATTTTAAATGGAGGGCTATAGATTTAGAAAACATTCTCAAAAAGAGGGAAATTATTTTTGTTTGGAGAAGTTGAGAAGTGGCAACAAATGTGATTGAGATTTGCTATATGATGTGCTACAGTAAACTTGCTGTGGCTTTGTACAGAAAACTGTGATTGTTTGTGAGTGTAATGATAAATAAATATGTGAAAAAAAACTTCTAGTGGTTCTCTCAGCAATAATCTGATAGGTAGGTCTTACATGTGTAAATTTCGGGCAGTCCAGTTTATTTGAAAGTAGGGCACCGAGGAAGACGTGGATGAATTTCCCTAAATACAATTAAAACAATATTATTTTAAGTCCTGGAAAACTATGGAAGAAAAATTATGTTCTTATTTCAGGAAACCACTAAATATAATCAAATTTGGGTGTGGAAATATAGAATTGTGAGATATCATCTTAAATAGAATGTACCTCCACTGAATGAAAAAAAATAATAAAGCATATATCCAACGGTACAGTTGCTGTCTTTATTAAGGAAAAAAGGCCTCACAGAGCTCTTAGATGAAATACATCAAACAGAGCTAAAACGGGTCTTAAACAGATCCTCTGTTCATCATTGGCCAAAAACCTTATATATGATGTGATAACTATGAACTTCTTCACACGCTTGCTATTCCTGATCGTAATCTTATACAAGCATATACATAGCGCATTGTGGAACGTCCGAGTGCTGTTAGTTTAAAAGTTAAGTATCCTTTCAAACTTTATGTATATCCACAGTTTTATCTGCTGGTTTATGCTTGCATAAGATTACGATCAGGAATAGAAAGCGTGTGAAGAACTTTATGGTTATCACATAATATATAAGGTTTTCGGCCAATGATGAACAGAGGATCTGTTTAAGACCCGTTTTAGCTCTGTTTGATGTATTTCATCTAAGAACTCTGTGAGGCCTTTTTTTCCTTAAAAAAAGAATATACAGCGACTGTACCGTTAGATATATGGTTTATTATTATTTTTTTCATTCAGTGGAGGTACATTCTACTTATTTCAGGAAAGACAATAGGACACTGTTAGTAAGAAACTACATTAAAAATTGATCCAACTGGTTTGGTAATAATTTGTCAGTCTTAAAGTTCTATTTGAAATGTAAGACTACTGGAGGAAAAGGTTTAAATTAAACATCCTTATACAAAAATAGAACTATATATATATATATAGTTCAATTTGTGTATAAGGATGTTTAATTTAAACCTTTTCCACACACATATATATATATATATATATATATATATATATAACTATACTAAGTAAGTATTGTTCACTAAAGAACGATTTTGCTAGTTTGCCTGAGTTGCTGCACCGAGCAGTTGTTTGCCCTTCCAAAGTGGCTAAGGGCTTAACAACTAGCAATCTGGTACACAATCTGACCAATAGCACCTATCAGGTCATATAAAAATGTATTGATGATAGTCTTAAAGAACCAAGTTGAAAAATCAATTCATATAAGTGAATCGAAAACGGTTTGGATGAATTGGACAACAGTACTCACATATAAATCACAAGAGTATCCAGTTTGTTTCCTGAAAGACTCAAACACAACACTGTAATTCTTTAGTATTTTCAAACAGTGTGTGTGTGTGTATATATATATATATATATACACACATATATATACACACACACACACACACGGAGTTTATCTTGTTGGGTAGACTGGATGGGCCATGCAGGTCTTTATCTGCTATAATCTACTATATTACTATGTCTTTATTATTCATGGAGACGTTCATCCTCGCAGGATAAAACAATCGGAATCTGTTTTTCATGTTTCTCAGTCGCTCAGAGATGCCTTCCTTTTCTGTGCTAGAAGAATATTTCAATCCAGGATAATCCCAAGTTTCTTTCTTTCCCACTCCACTAATTTCTGCATCTTGACTTTTTTTTTCAACTTTTGAAAATCATCACTGGTCTCCACTATTGTTTGTTGCTGGCTACATATGGGCTCTTTCCATCTCAAAGTACTACATTAACTGAGTTTCCAGTAGCTTTGGCAGAAATGACTCCATAAATTTCACTGGCTCATTGACTTCCACTCCTGAACAAGCCACAAACTTCTAAGATTGGAGATGAAAATAATTATAGCCTGAAAAATAAAATCCTTCTTCAGTTCAGCAATGATTTACTTTGTTCTGTGGCAGTATCAAAATATCTTCCAACCAAGAAGTCCCTTCTTCCCATTTATCCTCTCTTAGGTATTGTACAATAGTCTGTCATAACTATGTGGATGGATGGATTCCTTGAACTACGGTAATCTGTGAACACACTTTTACATTGTAGAAAGTAATCAGGATAATAAAAGCCAGTTTGCCTGGCCTTCCGTACCTCCCACCCTCCTCACAAAATCCCCACCTGCCTGAGACAGATGTGGATGTTAGAAGGGAGTGACTATGTGGAGATTGGCAGTATTTATGCTATTTAATTTTTATGTTCTGTGACAATATCATATGATATTTTATTACATTGTACCTTGTGACAAATAGAGAGAAGGTGGAATATCAAATTTAAACTGACTCTATTCCCAAGGGACTTAAAATTATCTCATCTCCCTTACTCTTCCTCAGGGAGAAGGCTGCACAAGTGGCTGTTATAACTGCATCACAGGCAGCTGTCTCTAGGGCCAGTACAAACTGGTTTATTATTGTTATTCAGATTGAATTTCCAAAGCTCACCATGATGTAAAACTGAATTCATCACATACTGTTCATTATCTTTCTGCATTACAGAACAAAAAGACTTGAGTGCCAAATGAGCAAAGGGTTTCTTGTGGTTGAAGCTCATCTTCTCACAGTACCTACTCAGAGGTTTTGATAAATTAACCAAAGATGTTATATATGTTTATAATTTAGCATTTATATTTTACAGTTCCTGAAAATGTTCCAGTTCATGAATTAAAATAATGTATCACCTAAAACAATTTAAAATCAACTATAGAATAAATTATATCCTTAAAAACATCCCACACATCTCATCCCAACTTTTTTTCTTTCCAATTCATCTAACAATAAAACCTCCTTACTGGCCAGCTATCATAATAGTCAACAGTAGACAGCGTTTATACTGAGATTGCAAAACTGTAATACTTGATCACTCCATGTACTAATGTAATTTAAAACATTTCTAGTCTGCACCATCTAAATTTCTGGGCGAAGTACAAAAAACATCCATAATCAAATACCATATAATAAATAAATAACTTGCATAACTCACATAAATTAACACAAAACATGACCCAGATTAATACAAATATGACAGTATAAAGTTTGAGAGCAACAATTAACATCAAACTCTTATTCTGAGGAAATAATGTTTATGAATTGTCAGAGAGGCACAGGTTGTTAAGAATTCTTCCTTGTCACAGTAACAACTTCTTCAGGTTCATCAGAAGCAGAAAGCCTACAAGGGAATCCGTAGGACCGTTAGATCATGAAGCAGCTCAGGGAGGACAAGGTCATAGCGAGAAACTAAATGAATTCTTTGCTCCTGTCTTTACAAAAGAAGATATAAGAGACCTGACTGTACTAGAAATGGTTTTCAAAGGTGATGATGCGTAGGAAATGAAAGAAATATCGGTGAACGAAGATGTACTGAACCAAATTGGTAAATTAAAGAGAAGAAAATCACCTGGACCGGATGGCATACATCCAAGGGTACTCAAAAAAACTCAAGCATGAACTTGCTGATCTGCTGTTAGTAATATGTAACCTGTTAAAATCGTCTGTAGTACCTGAGGATTGAAAGGTGGCCAATGCGAAGCAGATTTTAAAAAGAATTCTAGGGATGATTTGGGAATTTACAGACTGCTAAGCCTGACGTCAGTGCCTAGCAAAATCGTGGAAGCTATTATAAAGAATAAAATTACAAAACATGTAGATAAACATGGATTAATGGGACAGAGTCGGAATGCGTTCAGCCAAGGGAAGTCTTGCTTCATTAATTTGCTTCATTTCTTTAAAGGTATGAATAAACATGTGAATAAAAATGAGCCAGTTGATGTAGTATACCTAGATTTTCAGAAAGCTTTTGATAAGGTTCCTCATGAAAGCCTCCTGAGAAAATTGAAGAGTCGTGGGATAGGAGGCAAGGTTCTGGTGTGGATTAGGAATTGGTTATTGGACAGAAAACAGAGGGTAGTGTTAAATGGTCATTTCTCTCAATGGAGAAGGGTGAACAGTGGCATGCCGCAGGGATCTGTATTTGGACCGGTGCTATTTAACATATTTATACATGATAAGGAAATTGGAATGAGTGCGGTGATTAAATCTGCAGATGATACAGAACTATTCAAGGTTGTTAAAACATGTGCAGACTATTGCAGGAAGACCTTAGGAAACTAAAAGGCTAGGCATCCAAATGGCAGATGAAATTTAATGTGGATAAATGCAAGATGATGTACATTGGAAAGAATCCAAATCATAGTTACCTGATGCTAGGGTCCCCCTTGGGGGTCAACAACCAAGAAAAAGATCTAGGTGTCATTGTAGATAATACACTGAATTCTGCTTAGTGTGCAACGGCAGCCGAAAACAGGATGCTAGGAATTATTAGGAAAAGGATGGTGAAAAAGACTGAAAATACTACAATGCCTTTGTATCTCTCCAAGGTGCGACCCCAACTTGAGTACTGCGTTCAGTTCTGGTCGCCAGAATTAGAAAAGGTTCAAAGAAGAGCTACCAGAATGATAAAGGAAAATGATATGAGGAAAGGCTAAAGAGGTTAGGGGTCTTCAGCTTGGAAAAGAGATGGCTGAGGGGTATATGATTGAGGTCTATAAAATCCTGAGTGATGTAGAATTAGAGGTGAATCAATTTTTACTTTTTCTAAAAGTACAAAGACTAGGGGTTACTCAGTGAAATTACATGGAAATACTTCTAAAATAAACAGGAGGAAATATTTTTTTCACTCAATGAATAGTTAAGGTTCTGGAACTCTTTGACAGAAGATGTGCAACAGCGATTAGTGTAACTGGGTTAAAAAAAAGGGTTGGACAAGCTTCTGGAGGAAAAGTCCATAGTATGCTATTGAGACAGAAATGGGGAAGCAACTGCTTGTCCTGAGATTGGTAGTATGGAATGTTGCTACTGTTTGATTTTCTGCCATGTATTTGTAACCTGGATTGACCACTGTTGGAAACAAGATACTGGGCAAGATGGACCATTGGTCTAGGTATTTGAGACCTGGATTGGCCACTGTTGGAAACAAGACACTGGGCTAGATGGACCACTGGTTTGACCCAGTATGGCTATTCTTATGTTCTAACAAAAATATACCAGGCTTAGTTAATGCTGTTATCTGTGGCTCAACAGAGAGTCTGGCGTCTAAGATAACACTCAGCTAGCAAAAGCTGACCACAGGGGTAACTGAGGTGCCTAAAACCCCTGGAAACTTCAATGCAGTTAATCTTCTCTTCTCATGCTCTCTACCCTCCAAATTCCCTCAGACATTTTTTTCTTACCCTTCACAGCTTTCCTGTCTTCCCCTTCCCCCCTCCTGCGATCTTCAACTTATCCACCTATTTAGATCAAGTCTCAGAGGATAAGCATGGCAAGCACAGCACCTTGGGCCACATCCTCGTCTGTTGTCTGGGACCTGCAGCACTGAAGGGGTTCAAAACACAACTACCTGGCTCCGGGTGGTAGAAGATGACAATGCAAACCATAGTGCTGCCCAGCTAATGTCCTCCTGAGCCACAAACTGAAGAGAGGGTTTCAGTCATAGAGACTGTTCAAGGGAAAGATGGCTGTCTCACTAACACACACAGGGAAAGAGTAGTGTAACCAGCAAGGCTCTTCCATAAAGATAACAGCAGAATGATTGATTGAAAAAAATAGAACTTTAATTCTTCAAGAGACCCGACAGCACTGTGTTTCGGCAAAAATACCTAACTCAGGGGTCTAAAAACAATAAACATACAATAAGGGTAAAAAGACTAACAACCACTATATAAAATAATACAAAAATTATATGGTACATAATAGATGAATAATAAAACAATTAAAAAATAAAAAATAAAACATAACTCCAAACTTGAGCCAATCTGTTTAAATTCATTAGGAATGTCTTTCAAAATCAGCCCCACATATTGATACCACTGTTGTCAAAAATCCATCCACTTGGATCCCACCAGGACCACTGGATCCTTTCGTTCAAGCTTTCAATGTGAGTATTCATAAAGATTTGGAAACCATTGAGAACCTAACCATGAATGAGTCCACCACAGTTGAATCTTTGGCATATAACCTTGACATTGTAATCAAATCAGCGGACAAAGGTGTGTGTGTGGGGGGGGGGGGGGGGGGGGGGGGGGGGGGGGGGTATTGTCATAATCAACGAGGATTACATTCAAGAAATACAGTCTCAGATGGCAGATATTCCCCATACCATCAGATCTGGGACCAGCACTCAGAAATCGTAGATTTCTCCTTTCAAGCGGGATATTTAACACACAAAGACAAGCAGTTTTTGCAGGTTCTTAATTCCACAACCCACTATATATATAACCCCAAATTCATAAATCCCTCACGAAGCAATCATCTCTGCAAATGGATCAGTTTTGGAATCCCTGTTCAATTTTGTTACTATCTTAAGATCATATACAGTGGGGGAAATAAGTATTTGATCCCTTGCTGATTTTGTAAGTTTGCCCACTGACAAAGACATAAGCAGCCCATAATTGAAGGGTAGGTTATTGGTAACAGTGAGAGATAGCACATCACAAATTAAATCCGGAAAATCACATTGTGGAAAGTATATGAATTTATTTGCATTCTGCAGAGGGAAATAAGTATTTGATCCCCCACCAACCAGTAAGAGATCTGGCCCCTACAGACCAGGTAGATGCTCCAAATCAACTCGTTACCTGCATGACAGACAGCTGTCGGCAATGGTCACCTGTATGAAAGACACCTGTCCACAGACTCAGTGAATCAGTCAGACTCTAACCTCTACAAAATGGCCAAGAGCAAGGAGCTGTCTAAGGATGTCAGGGACAAGATCATACACCTGCACAAGGCTGGAATGGGCTACAAAACCATCAGTAAGACGCTGGGCGAGAAGGAGACAACTGTTGGTGCCATAGTAAGAAAATGGAAGAAGTACAAAATGACTGTCAATCGACAAAGATCTGGGGCTCCACGCAAAATCTCACCTCGTGGGGTATCCTTGATCATGAGGAAGGTTAGAAATCAGCCTACAACTACAAGGGGGGAACTTGTCAATGATCTCAAGGCAGCTGGGACCACTGTCACCACGAAAACCATTGGTAACACATTACGACATAACGGATTGCAATCCTGCAGTGCCCGCAAGGTCCCCCTGCTCCGGAAGGCACATGTGACGGCCCGTCTGAAGTTTGCCAGTGAACACCTGGATGATGCCGAGAGTGATTGGGAGAAGGTGCTGTGGTCAGATGAGACAAAAATTGAGCTCTTTGGCATGAACTCAACTCGCCGTGTTTGGAGGAAGAGAAATGCTGCCTATGACCCAAAGAACACCGTCCCCACTGTCAAGCATGGAGGTGGAAATGTTATGTTTTGGGGGTGTTTCTCTGCTAAGGGCACAGGACTACTTCACCGCATCAATGGGAGAATGGATGGGGCCATGTACCGTACAATTCTGAGTGACAACCTCCTTCCCTCCGCCAGGGCCTTAAAAATGGGTCGTGGCTGGGTCTTCCAGCACGACAATGACCCAAAACATACAGCCAAGGCAACAAAGGAGTGGCTCAGGAAGAAGCACATTAGGGTCATGGAGTGGCCTAGCCAGTCACCAGACCTTAATCTCATTGAAAACTTATGGAGGGAGCTGAAGCTGCGAGTTGCCAAGCGACAGCCCAGAACTCTTAATGATTTAGAGATGATCTGCAAAGAGGAGTGGACCAAAATTCCTCCTGACATGTGTGCAAACCTCATCATCAACTACAGAAGACGTCTGACCGCTGTGCTTGCCAACAAGGGTTTTGCCACCAAGTATTAGGTCTAGTTTGCCAGAGGGATTAAATACTTATTTCCCTCTGCAGAATGCAAATAAATTCATGTATTATTTATTATTTATTTATTTATTGCATTTGTATCCCACATTTTCCCACCTATTTGCGGGCTCAGTGTGGCTTACAATAAGACTTGAATAATAGAAATACATTTGTTACAAATAAGTTATGGATTACATTGAACAGAGTTGTGCGAGGCATTCGAATATCGTTGGTAGTATAACAATGGGACAAAACATAGAAACATTAGAAGGAAACAATGGGAAAAAACATTATTAGGCGTTATTAGGCGCCTAGACATATAGTGTATATAGTTCCGTGGACGAATGTATGGATGACTGGATAAAGGGATGATGGAACAGATGCGGATGTGTATTGCATTGTGGACAATGCGTGGTCTCTATGTGTTTTGGCTCTTTCCATAAGTTTGTTCGAACAGGTGTGTCTTCAGTAGTTTACGGAAGGAGGCTTGATCATTGATCATTCTTAGGTTGCGTGGTAATGTATTCCAAGATTTCGTGCTCTTGTAGGAAAAGGTTGACGCGTGTATCGTCTTGTACTTCAAGCCCCTGCAGGTTGGGTAATGGAGGTTGAGGTGAGTTCGGGATGATCTTTTGGCGTTTCTAGGTGGTAGGTTTATTAAATCAGACATGTACGCTGGGGCTTCACCGTGAATGATCTTGTGGACTAGTGTGCAAGTTTTAAAAGTAACGCGGTCCTTGAGTGGAAGCCAATGTAGTTTCTCTCGTAGTGGTTTTGCCCTTTCATATTTCGGTTTTCCGAAGATGAGCCTGGCTGCTGTGTTCTGGGCTGTTTGAAGTTTCCTTAGTATTTGCTCTTTGCAGCCAGCGTATAATGAGTTGCAGTAATCCAAGTGGCTAAGGACGAGGGATTGCACTAGGCTGCGGAAGACGAATCTTGGGAAGAATGGTCTAATTCTTTTCAATTTCCACATGCTGAAGAACATCTTCTTGGTTACGTTGTTTGCGTGAGTTTCGAGTGTTAGGTGGCGGTCGATGGTCACTCCAAGGATTTTTAGTGTTTCTGAGATTGGAAGTTTTAGGTTTGGTGTGTTTATCACGTTGAATTCTGTTGTGTTGTATTGGGAGGTGAGTATCAGGCATTGAGTTTTTTCTGCGTTCAGTTTCAGGCGGAACGCATCTGCCCATGTGTTCATGATGTGTAGACTTTTATTGATTTCGCTGGAGATTTCTTTGATGTCTTGTTTGAATGGGATGTATATTGTCACATCATCGGCGTATATGTACGGGTTGAGGTTATTGTTTGATAGGAGTTTTGCTAAAGGGATCATCATTAGGTTGAATATAGTTGGAGAGAGAGGTGATCCCTGTGGGACTCCACATTCAGGTGTCCATGCCTTGGACGTGGTTAAATTTGATGTGACTTGATATGAGCGCAGGGTTAGGAACCCCTTGAACCAATTCAAGACATTTCCTCCGATGCCAAAGTATTCAAGTATGTGTATTAGGATTTCATGATCAACCATGTCGAAGGCGCTGGACATGTCGAATTGTAAGAGGAGTATATTGTTGCCGGTTGCAATTCTTTGTTTGAATCTGGTCATTAGGGTGACTAATACTGTTTCTGTGCTGTGATTCGAACGGAATCCTGATTGGGCATCATGCAGTATTGAATGTTTGTCTAGATAGTTTGTGAGTTGTTTGGTTACCATACCTTCGGTTAGCTTGGTTATTAGTGGTATGGATGCAATTGGCCTGTAGTTGGTTATTTCGTTTGTGTTTTTCTTTGTGTCTTTGGGAATTGGTGTGAGTAGGATTTTTCCTTTTTCTTTTGGGAAGAGTCCATTTTGTAGCATGTAGTTTATGTGATTTGTTAGGTTTGTTATGAATTGTTGAGGAGCAGTTTGCATGAGGCTATTTGGACATATGTCTAGTTTGCAGTTGGATTTGGCATATCTTTTGAGAGTTTTAGAGATGAGTTCTTCTGGTAATAGTTCAAATTCGGTCCAGGTTCTGTCTGCTGGGTGTGTTCCTTCTTCTGGATCTAGACAGTCTAGGAGAGTGGTGTATTCTGTAGTGCTGGCGGGTATTTTTTGTCGTAGTTGCACAATCTTCTCCTTGAAGTATTTTGCAAGGTTGTCAGCACTTGGTGTATCTTTGCCGTTGGTTGTAACTGGTGTGGTGTCTAACAGTTTGTTCACGAGGTTGAAGAGTTTATGTGTGTCTTTGTAGTTTGGTCCTATTAATGTTTTATAGTGTAGTCTTTTTGTCTGTTTGATGGTGTATTTGTATTTTCTCCGAAGTTGTTTCCAGTCGTTTAGTGTTTGTTCATCTCTCTTTTTATTCCAGGCTCGTTCAAGTCTCCTGACTTGTGTTTTCAGTTTTTTCAGCTCTTCGTTGAACCATGGATTTGCATTTTTCCTGTGTGATGTTCTGGTTTGGACTGGGGCGATTTTGTCTAATGTTGTTGTGCTTATATCGTCCCATTCTTGGAGGAATTGGATGGTGCCAGCGTTTGCAGTCCATTCACTCTGGTAGATCTGTTGCCAGAATGTTGTGGGGTCTATTTTTCCCCTTGTTGTGTAGGTTGTTCGCTCATGTTTGTTGATTGTGTTCGGTTGTGTTTTTTGCCAGTAAAGTGTGACATTTGCTTTATGGTGGTCTGACCACAGTGTGGGTGTCCATCTTGTGTTGGTGAGTGTGATAGCTGAGTTTGGTTCGAGTCTATTTGTTATGATATCTAGTGTGTGTCCTTTTTCGTGTGTTGGTTGTACGTCGGGTGTTTGCAGATCCCAGAGTTGTAGGAATTCTTTGAATTCTCGTGTGCTTGGTAGGGTGTCATCTTCTAGGTGTAAGTTGATGTCTCCTAGTATGAGGATGTTTGAGGTTGATACGCAGGTATTCGAGATGAAATCCATGAGTTGTGCTTGGGCATCTTGCCATTTTCCTGGTGGCCTGTAGAATAGGATTGTGTTAAGGTGTCCTATTAGACTTGGATGGTTGATTCTTGTCGATGCAATTTCAAGTTGTGGTGAGGTAGATTCGCCTGTGATTGTGATGGTGAATTCAGGTTTGTATATTAAAGCTATTCCGCCTCCTCTTTTTTCTCTATTTCTTGTCCAGTGCGTGATTTTGTATTCTGGTGGGCACGTTAGTAGGATGGCGGGGTCCGTAGGACTATAGAACCAGGTTTCTGTGATAAATAAGAGGTCTAGTTTGTCTGTGGTGATCCAATCTAGTATGTCTATCGAGTTGCTTACTGCTGATCTTGCATTGACGTATCCTAGTTTGATTTGGTGATGTGGTTCCAAGGCGGGGTTAGATGTGTTTATTTTTATTAACTGTCTGTGTCTTCGATGGTTGAATTTGTTGTTGTCATTGTTTTCCCTGTTTTCTCGTAAATATTCGGGGTTTGATCCTGTTGGTTGGTTGTTGTGTCTTTGATTTGGTAGGTTGTTTAAAGGTTGTGCATGGGCTTGGTGATATGTAAGTGGATTGTTGTGGTTGTTGTTTTGGGTGTGCATGGTGTGTGTGTGAGTGTCATGCGGATTGTGAGTAGTGGAGTTGTTGTCTAGGTTTTGTGTTGTGATTGCGTATGAGAATATAATGAGACACTGGATGGTTATGAGTGTATTGCTGGTGTTCATTTCTATGTGTTGGGTGTTGTGGCAAATAAGTGATTGGTGTGTATTTGGGCAATACTACGTTACAATTGCATTTGAGCTTGGTTACAATTTAAGCGAAGTAGTGCTAACATTTTTCAGTTAATCTAGCAACAATTTAGTTCAAAGCTGGCAGCAACAGTGTTACTTAACTTTGTATTTAAGCATGGCAATGATTTAATTTAGAGCTTGTCAACAGTTTATTGCTGGGCGAGCTTACTCTGAATGCTTGCCAACAGTTCACTATTAGGCAGATGAGGTAGTGTTTGCATTCGCGTTAGTCTTAGCAGCAATTTTAATTGAAGCATGGCAACAGCTAAAGGTGCTTTCCACAATGTGATTTTCCGGATTTAATTTGTGATGTGCTATCTCTCACTGTTACCAATAACCTACCCTTCAATTATGGGCTGCTCATGTCTTTGTCAGTGGGCAAACTTACAAAATCAGCAAGGGATCAAATACTTATTTCCACCACTGTATAGTGCGGTCTTGAAAACATTGGTGTCCTTAATGATCATTAAATCCAAAAAAGAAATTTGTCTGTGATCATAATTCATTTTGAATTTTAGGTTAACATCTCTGATTTAACCATTTGAAGAATTCCTCCAATGTGGGTTCACCCCCTTTCCATATAGTAAATATGTCATCAACACAACATCTGAACAATAAAATACAATCTTTGAATGAATGGTTTATTAAGTAAAGCTTCTCAAATTGTGCCACATACAGATTGCCAAGTCGTGGGCCATAGAGGCCCCCATCGCGGTTCCCTTGATTTGCTGGGGGGAAAAAACCTCCCTGAAAACAAAAATAATTGTTTGTGAGTTTGATACTGGCTAGAGTAAGGGTAAGACGATTGGATATGTGTTTGTAGGTTTCTCTTCTTCTTAGTGTTTCTTCAACAATGGTAAGGGCATCTAATTGAGGAATGTTTATATAAACAGACTCTATGTCAAGAGTGACCAAAAGGGTATTATTTAGGTTTGTATATAATTTGCGTGTTACCACCACCTGTTCTGATCTCATACTCCCCCAGACTGCTCTTACACAGTCCAGGAATTAACAAACTCCATAATCAGAAGGACTCACTGGGATATAAGAAGATAATTTATTTCAATCTTACCAATAGCAGTACAGGCAAATCAGGCAGTCATATGATGGAGCCGCATTACATGACACATCTGTCACGCGCCTTCTCTTGTAGCCTTTCTTCTGTTCTAATACCCTTCTGACTCCTATTTTTAGGTATTAGGTCTAGTTTGCCAGAGGGATTAAATACTTATTTCCCTCTGCAGAATGCAAATAAATTCATGTACTTTCCACAATGTGATTTTCCGGATTTAATTTGTGATGTGCTATCTCTCACTGTTACCAATAACCTACCCTTCAATTATGGGCTGCTCATGTCTTTGTCAGTGGGCAAACTTACAAAATCAGCAAGGGATCAAATACTTATTTCCACCACTGTATAGAAAAACCAAAGACCATAACGCTCTCTTACACTACAACAGCTGCCATCAGAGAACTCTCAAAGCCAACCTTCCCCAGTGACAATTCTTACAACTAAGAAGAATATCCACAGAAGATGAATTTCATTGACAGGCCAGAATTATGAGAACAAGATTTGAAAGAAGAGGCTATCCAGCTAAACAGATCACATCAGGATACAATATAGCTAGCTCCAAAGATAAGGCGAACCTTCTTAAACCTAAAGAAGATAAGACATGAGCAGATTTCATTTCTACTCTTACATTTTCACATCTATCTGGTCAAATTCAGAAGAGCATCAGACAACATTGGCATATTCTTGAAAATCATGAATGCTTTAAAGAAAAAATACTAATTGTGGCTTATTCTATTCTACATTATTATCTGTGTGATTGGAACGACTCAACGAATGATTAAAACAAGGATTATAGAACATCACAGCAATATTAACCGCGACCGTGAATCAGTCCCACTTGTATCAGTAAGACCTCATGTTTTTTGTATTTAAGACCTTCAAGAAAAATTAGAGAAGAACTGATCTGGACAGATCCTTGTTTCAAGAAGAACAACTTATTTTCACTTTCTAAACAGGATCTCCTTTAGATTTGAACCTTGAAATTGATTATACATCCTTTCTATAAATTATACATACACATTCTCATACATTATACATGTACATCTTTTGTGATACGTTAACATCATTTTTTGAGAGGATCTTCAGGCACACAATATAATCCAGACTTACCCCCGGTTTTGTTCAATGATCATCTAGCCACTTCCAAGAACATTACTAGCATTGGCATTCATATTAATTTCACATTTCGGAATCATTTTACGTTTTCAAATTTTACGTACATCAACAATCAAATACAGATATATTTGATGTAATGACTCTTTATGTATCTTACATGGATTGTGACATTATAGTTTTACCCTGCAGAGTTTCTCTCCACATTGGCTTTTATTCCTTCATTATGTATTTCACATGCAGATATATTTGATGTAATGACTGTTCTCACATGTACTGTATTATTATCGGCATAGTTTTATTATGTAGAGTTAGTTCTTCTGTACATTTGATTTTTCTCCCTCTACTTTCTATAATCTTTTTTTTTTTCTCTTTCGAGCTAGTAACTTCACGTTTTCATTTTATTAGTTTTTTGACACTTTCCTTCCTTTTCTCCTGGTAGATACATATAATGCATCCTTACTTTTCCGCTGTTGTTTCCATCATTTTCCCCCTCCCCTTTTTTGGTTTCTCTTTCTTAGTTTTTTTTGTTGCTCTCATCCACACGTTTCCTATCGAACTGGGCACGTGCACACTGTGTGACAAGGTGAGGTTTGCCTGTTTCTTACATTACATTTTGGTTTTGTTTTACTGTGTTTGCGAGTCTCGTATAGACTCGTTTCCATTGGCATTGTGTCTTTTTCAAGGTAAGAGCTATTCACACTTTTGAAATTGCTTTGGTCTTTTACCTTGCTTGCACTTTCACCCTTTTGTCCATTCTTCATTACTTTCGGTCATTTTCGCACTACAGTTATTTATGCTCATTTGTACTACTTTGCATAGTGCTTTTTCACTATGGCTGTTTCAGTATACCCATTTTGTCAGATAACTGGCTCAGAGTGCATCTTCATATGCAAATAATTCTTTTATTTTTAACTTCCTTTTAACATTTCCGCACACTCATATGACAATCATCAAGAGCGGTTTTAATTTGCTTTTTGTTTTTTTATTTTTAATGTTCATGCTACTCTGACAATTCCACCCTCACCTTTGGCTACCCTTCACTGTCATGCACCCTGATTGTTCACAATGAAAACGGATTTATGAAAACACCATTTTCTGACAACTATTGTGCTCTCCAGCTTGATAAAGTTTTAAAGAAATTACAACCTTGCATTTCTTTTACTCCTGTTACCCTTCTAAATTTTTGCTAATGCAAGCCAAAATATGCATAAGCATACTGATTATTTTATGTCTTTGTGCATCTTTTTGCAGACGGCTTTCCAAGTGACTACCATTGGCTACATCCTTTCATGATTTTTTTCACATAGGTGTATACTTTTTTCTTTTTTCCCCTCTTTTCGTTTTCTCTTTTTTTTTTGTTTCCCTCCTTTTTTAATCTTAAGTTCTTTTTAATCTTCAATTTTGCTCTCAGTCTTAAGTATTTTCATGCTTTTTTACACCTTCTCTTGGTCTTTTAATTGTAAGTTAGCAATTATAGTTTGTGTTATCAATATTTTTTCCTCTACTGTCCACTTCTACATGGAAGTTATTATATTTCATTATTTTTTGTTTCATTTATGTATTATTTTTATATAGTAGACATTAATCTTTTTACCCTTATTGAATGTTTATTATTGTCCAATTCTGTCACACAGCAAGCAAATCTCCCTCGAGTACAGATATTACTGTAATGGAGGAAAAGACTTCAGATGCTCGGCGTTCACGTTTGAAGATAATTTTCTTAATGTGAATGACAGACTGATTGGTATCCACTTTTGAAAATTTATTTCTTGGTGTAAATACTGGGCGAGCTTCCTGTGTGAAACAGTGCTGTGTCAGGTCTCTTGAAGAATTAAAGTTCTATTTTTTCAATCAATCGTCCTGCTGTTATTTTAACGGAAGAGCCTTGCCGGTTACACTAATCTTTCCCTGTGTACTCCTGTATGTAGTGCATCACCGTCCCCCACTTTGGTAGTTTCTCCCTCATTTGCCTCATCAATGCAACCACTGAAGCTTCAGCTTGAACCCAGTCTCCTCTGGCGTTTCCCCAAGGACCCAGCAAATTCTAAAGCAAAAGATATATTTTATGACCTCAAGGGGGGCCCGACCAAAATCTTGTCCTGTCCTTATTAAATAACTGGCATTTCCCACAATGATCAGTAACAGAACTAAAACTTGCGGATTCAGTGTTTAGGAAGCTGCAGACCACCTCAGAACACTTGCTTTAAATGTCACCATTCTTGCTATAGGGATATCCTAGTAGAAGGGTTTATTTTTGCTGGATTTGTACTGTAGGTCTAGTCACTATGAAGGAAAAGGAGTATGTATATGTAAGAGAGATTGAGAATAGTGCACTGGGCAAATACATGATACCATAAACAAGTTAAAACCACTTGCACGCTGAGGTGAGCAGAGGGAAGCAAGCAGGGACACTGGGAGAAGGGCAGGGCAAGAACCTCCCTGACTGCCTCACCTGGCAGCTCTCAGGTACATCAGTAGATCACAGTCATTTATCCCCGGCATCCATACTAGTTCCTCATTTTCTGTTACCGTCTCTACATCTGGCATGGGGAATGGCTGCAAATCCGGAAGCTTTGCCTTAAAAAGAAAACAAAAAGGGTACTATAAAGTTCTATCATGCAACAAAATAAACAGGGCAGCAACACAAGATATCCCTTATAGTCCTAATCTGGAGGCCTCTAATACAGATACTACTGCTGACAGTATGTTGCTCATTTAACATTTTGCTCTCAGTTCTTTTTCTGCATAAGATATAACATAGTAAAGGGATCTCCTATTTCCTTAGAGCCCTAATATATATGCACATATGGCATTTTATTAAATCAAAACTAAAGATGGACTATGCTATGGTGGATCAGCTCCAAGGCTGAGTAGAGAATTACATGGGGATGGGGACCTGCAGTAATAGCAGGGAAGAGGACGGGGACAGAGTCCACGGGGTGGGGACAGATCTCACGGGGATGGGACGGGGATGGGGACAGAGCCTATGAGTACGGGAACAAACTGTCTCCATGTCACTGTCTACTTTAAAGCCCGTTAATAAACTGGGCTATTATTTATGTTTGATTGATGCAGACAATATTTTTTTTTTGAAAAAAAAAAAAAAAAGCATGCAACATGCAGGCCACAGCTAGCAAAATTTGCATGGGGGATCCCATACATCCTGCTTACCAGAACATCTTCTAAGAAGACATCTTCTATTGCAGGAGGGACCGTGGAAGACAGGAGAGCTAGACCAAATCCTGAGATTGTTGACGACTTCTTATTCGTCCACAGATTTTAAAAAAATCTCCCCTCTAGGGCATACAGAACAGGTTGTATTTTGTACCCCTGAACAATTTATCAGGGTGGATTAAGATTCCTTGAGGTAGTACTGTTGGGGTTGGAAGGGTAGAGGATGGTGGGAGGGTTATTATAGTCACTGGTTGTTATTATTGTAGTCACTAGTTGTTGTTATTATTGTTTTCTGTTTGTAATTTATACACAACGGTTGCATAGCATATCGTTCCTTTTATACTTTATGTTTCAACAATTTTTATTAATAGATTAACATATCCAATACACTTGACTGTGAACATTATAACTAATACACCGCTATTAAATGAACTCATCTTTATCCCCAGTCGACAGTGTTTTCTCATTTTCTCCCTCCCTCCCCACCCTCCCACTCATTTGAATCCAAAATATTATTTGACTGTTAGAGAGTTAAGACCTTTTTATACTTTAATAAAAAGATTTAAATATAAAATCATAAGTGTATGAGGCTTCTGCAGATGAGGACAGAGCCCACGGGGATGGGACAGGGCCTGCGGGGACAAGAGGAGGATGGAGATGGAGCATGTGGGGATGGGGACGGGGCGGGGACAAAATTTGTCCCCTTGTCATTCTCTAGAGGAGAGCTGTATTCGTTTACTAGCTTTCAGGGCTGTTGAATTGGTACACCAAACAGTTGACTCTGACTCCTCTATTTTTCTACTGTCCAATTCCAACTTCTACTATATATAGTAAATCTAAGAGAAAATGGATTAATTACAGAAATATGGGAAAATTAGGTTCTTACCTTGGTAATTTTCTTTCCTTTAGTCATAGCAGATGAAGCCATTACGTATGGGTTATGTCCATCAACCAGCAGGGGAGATAGAGAGCACTCAAACTTTCACAGTGCCCTCTTGGCCAGCTAGCTCCACTGCCTCTTCAGTATTTGAAGCTTCCAAAGCAGTATGGCAAACCGCAATGGGAATCACAAGAGCTTTCCTCACAGCGAACGATGGCCCATCACAAGGGCATGAACTCATAAAGGAGGGAATGCACATCCTCCTGGAGGGAATAAACTCATCCTCCTTATTGTAGAAGTGGAGGGGAACACACGCGCCTCCTGGAGGGAATCACACATCCTCCCAACACACTGGAGGGAATGAACTCATCCTCCTATTTATAGAACTGGAGGGGAACACACGCGCCTCCTGGAGAGAATCAACACATCCTCCAAAAAAAACATGCTGGAGGGAATGAACACATCCTCCTAAATTTAAACTGAACATGAATCCTGAAGATTGTTTTCCAACTTTCTCCCAAGGAAGGAACTTCAGGAAATTAGAACAGAACCTGAAAAACAGATTCACAGCATACAGACAATCATACAGGGAGGGCTCATGGCTTCATCTGCTATGACTAAAGGAAAGAAAATTACCAAGGTAAGAACCTAATTTTCCCTTCCTTGTCATCAAGCAGATGAAGCCATTACGTATGGGATGTAACAAAGCAATCCCTAGATAGGGTGGGAACAAGCCACACCACGCGCTAGCACTTGTGCACCAAAACACGCATCCCTCCTGGCAGCCACATCCAGCCTGTAATGTCGGGCAAAGGAGAGCTTAGAAGCCCATGTTGCTGCACTGCATATCTCTTGAAGACAGAGTGCTCCAGTTTCAGCCCAAGAGGAAGAAATCGCTCTAGTAGAATGTGCCTTAAAGGCTACAGGCGGCACCCTGCCGGCCAGCAGATAAGCTGAAAAGATAGTTTCTTTGAGCCAGCGGGCAATAGTGGCTTTAGACGCTGGAGACCCTCTGCGAGAACCAGATAGCAAAACAAACAGATGATCAGAAGTCCTGAAAGAGTTAGTAACTCGCAGATACTGCAGCAGAGTCCTGCGCACATCCAAAAGGTGCAGCTGCCCAAAAGATTCTGGAAACTCTTCCTCTGAAACAGAGGGCAAGAAAATAGGCTGGTTTAGGTGAAAGGCTGAAACCACCTTAGGCATAAAGGAAGGCACGGTCCAAACCGTGACTCCGGACTCTGAAAATTGCAGAAATGGGTCTCTACAGGACAGCGCCTGGAGCTCTGACACCCGTCTCGCCGAGGTAATGGCCACCAGAAAAACGGCCTTCAGTGTCAAATCTTTCTCCGATGCTCGCCGAAGCGGCTCAAAAGGAGATGCCTGCAGGGTTTTCAAAACTAGCCCCAGGTTCCAAGCTGGACAGGGTGCTCGCACTAGAGGTCGGAGCCGAAGCACCCCTCTAAGAAACCGTGCCTCATCTGGGTGAGCAGCAAAAGACACGCCTGCCACCTTACCACGAAGGGAGGCCAACGCTGCCACCTGCACCCGCAGGGAATTATAGGCCAAGCCTTTTTGTACACCTTCCTGCAAAAAGTCCAGAATCGGCGAGACAGGAGCCCGCATTGGAGCAATGGCTCTGGAAGCACACCAAGACTCAAACAGGCACCAAATCCTGGCATAAGCCACGGAAGTGGACCGCTTGCGGGCTTGCAGGAGAGTGGAAATAACTTTATTGGAATAACCTTTATCCCTCAATTGCGCCCTCTCAATAGCCATGCCGTAAGACCAAAGCGGCCGGCGTCCTCCATGGCTACCGGTCCCTGAGTCAACAGGTTCGGTACCAGAGGTAACGGCAGAGGAGCCTCCAGGAGCATCTGTCGGAGGTCTGCATACCAAGGTCTCCTTGGCCAATCCGGGGCGATGAGGACCACTTCTCCTGGGTGCAGCCGAATCCGCAAGAGCAGGCGCCCTATCAAGGGCCATGGGGGAAACACATAAAGTAGACCCGGAGGCCAGGGTTGAGCCAAGGCATCCAACCCTGCTGAGCGAGGATCTCTCCGTCTGCTGAAGAAGCACGGGACTTTGGTATTGGCACTTGTCGCCATTAGATCCATCACGGGCTTGCCCCATTTGGCACAGATCTGCAGGAATACTTCGTCTGCCAGATTCCATTCTGCTGGATCGATCTGATGCCTGCTCAGATAATCGGCCTGCACATTGCTCTGACCTGCAATATGAGCTGCCGACAGACACTGAAGATGCAGCTCGGCCCAGTGGCAAATCAGTTCGGCCTGCGCGGCTAGTGCTCTGCACCTTGTTCCGCCTTGTCGATTTATATAGGCCACCGTTGTCGTGTTGTCCGACATCACTCTGACAGCCAATCCTTCCAGGGTCACTTGAAAGGCCAGAAGCGCCTGAAACACCGCTTTCAACTCGAGGCGGTTGATGGACCACTCCGACTCCTCGGGTGCCCATAGACCCTGGGCATGCTTCCCCTTGCAGTGTGCGCCCCAGCCCTTCATGCTGGCATCTGTTACCACTAGGCACCAAACGGGGAGCGTCAGCGGCATTCCTCGCCGCAGCATGCTGTCCGAGAGCCACCACTCCATGCTGAGACGGGCCGCAGGGAGCCAAGTAAGTCTGCATTGGTAATCCTGAGAAATAGGAGACCATCTCCGGAGTAGGGAATACTGTAGAGGTTTCAGGTGCGCTCTCGCCCAGGGTACCACTTCCATCGTGGCTGTCATCGATCCCAGCAGCTGGACAATGTCCCAAGCTCGCGGGCGGGGCATCCTCAAGAGCAGACGGACCTGATTCTGAAGCTTGCACCACCTTAGCTCGGGTAGGAACACATAGCCCGAGACTGTGTCGAACCTGGCCCCCAAAAACTCTAGAGATTGTGAAGGGGACAGGTGACTTTTGGCCATATTGACGACCCAGCCTAGAGATTGCAGTACTGAGACCACTCTGGCTGTAGCTTGTAAGCTCTCTGTTGCAGAGTCTGCTCTGATGAGCCAGTCGTCTAGGTACGGGTGAACCCTGATACCTTCTCGCCTGAGAAAAGCAGCTACTACCACCATTACCTTCGAAAAGGTTCGGGGAGCTGTGGCGAGGCCAAAAGGCAAGGCCCTGAACTGGAAATGTTTTCCCAACACTGCAAACCTCAGAAACTGCTGGTGCGGGGGCCAAATCGGTATGTGCAAGTAAGCTTCTTTCAGGTCTAGAGACGTGAGAAACTCTCCTGGCTGAACCGCCGCAATGACGGAGCGCAGGGATTCCATGTGGAAATGCCGCACTCTCAGGGACTTGTTCACTTCTTTTAAGTCCAGAATAGGGCGAAAGGACCCACCTTTTCGCGGCACAACAAAGTAGATGGAGTATTGGCCGCAGCCTTGCTCGGCGGGAGGCACCGGGGTCACTGCCCCTAACTGAATCAGACCTTGTAAAGTCTCCTCCATCGCCGCCCGTTTGACGGCAGAACCGCATCGGGACTCTTTTAAGTCCAGAATAGAGGAAAGCAGAGGTATTGAAGACTCCGGAGGCTCAGATGAGTGGGAAAGGCAGGGAAAGGGCGAACCTATATGCCTGCATCCACTGTTGGTGGGTAAGGACAGGGAAAGCAAGGCAATATGTCCACATCCACAGAGGTATGGGTAAGGCAGGGAAAGGGCTAACCTATGTGCCTTTAAAGTGAAGCTGCTATAGCCTCCAACACCCCGGTTAACAACTGGCAAGCCAGGAACCACCTCCCGGCAGATTTTTCTGGAGCTCGAACAAGCTGCAGCCACCCTGCTAAGGGAGATAGAGAATACTGAAGAGGCAGTGGAGCTAGCTGGCCAAGAGGGCACTGTGAAAGTTTGAGTGCTCTCTATCTCCCCTGCTGGTTGATGGACATAACCCATACGTAATGGCTTCATCTGCTTGATGACAAGGAAAGGCTATTTCTTTATGTGCAAAATTAGGACTAATACAACACAACATATATTTATTTGAAGTCTGAACAAAGAACCTGAACAAAAAATGCTGTCAAATAGAAATATGCAATACACTGTTATGCATAAGTACATAAGTAATGCCATACTGGGAAAAGACCAAGGGTCCATCGAGCCCAGCATCTTGTCCACGACAGCTGCCAATCCAGGCCAAGGGCACCTGGCAAGCTTCCCAAACGTACAAACATTCTATACATGTTATTCCTGGGATTTTGGATGTTTCCAAGTCCGTTTAGTAGCGGTTTATGGACTTGTCCTTTAGGAAACCGTCCAACCCCTTTTTAAACTCTGCTAAGCTAACCGTCTTCACCACATTTTCCGGCAATGAATTTCAGAGTTTAATAACACGTTGGGTGAAGAAAACTTTTCTCCGATTTGTTTTAAATTTACTACACTGTAGTTTAATCGAATGCCCCCTAGTCCTAGTATTTTTTGAAAGCGTGAACAGACGCTTCACATCCACCTGTTCCACTCCACTCATTATTTTATATACCTCTATCATGTCTCCCCTCAGCCGTCTCTTCTCCAAGCTGAATAGCCCTAGCCTCTTTAGTCTTTCTTCATAGGAAAGTCGTCCCATCCCCGCTATCATTTTAGTCGCCTTTTGCTGCACCTTTTCCAATTGTACTATATCTTTCTTGAGATGCGGCGACCAGAATTGAACACAATACTCAAGGTGCGGTCGCACCATGGAGCGATACAACGGCATTATAACATCCTCACACCTGTTTTCCATACCTTTCCTAATAATACCCAACATTCTATTCGCTTTCCTAGCCGCAGCTGCACACTGAGCACACTGGTATAAGTAATTCAAAACAATAAACAAGCAAAAATGAACAACTTGTACGGAAAAGCTGGTATTCATGGAAAAATACTTATAAATAACTTACAAAATAACCCATATCTTCATGATAACTATCAAACATTTTACATTATTGTAATATATCCAGCTCAAGTCCACAAACTGGGGAATTCAATAGCACACAGGAGAATTTTTTAAATAAATCGTGAAGAATTTGTCCTCAGAAAAAGAATCACCTCAGTCAGATCCTCCTTCATGGATGCCCTCAAATTTGATCGAATTATTCTCAAGAGTCCCAATATAGAAACAAAGGGGAATCAACCACTATTTTAATAGCAATACATAGTAAGAAATAGTGGAAATCAGGAAATGTATTCCAAATACCATTCTCAATAATTTTACTTAGAGCAGAGAATCTCTCAACACTAACCTGGAACAATGATAAAGAAGAAGCACTAAAGCAACATCTCTAACAATTTCAGGACATAAAAGAACCTTTTTGCACTGTTAGGTCTGATGAATGATCAAATTTTCTTTTAGTGTAAGTGAGAAATTAAGTTGAAATGCACTCGCTCTCTATGTGTTTGGAGAAATCCTTTTCTATGTGGACTTGCTTTACACGCTCTTTCTGATATTTATCAAAATCAAATTCATCCACAGTTGATGTTAGTGCTACGTCTTCAGTCTCCTCAATTTCTTCCGCCTGATATTCCTGCAACCCATTCATCCTAACTGCAACCTTACACAGAACACCTTTCCCTTTAGTCAGCTGTTCATCATCCAGAAGAATCCAGTGAATCTGGTCTACATAGACAGCTGCCAAAAGAAATCTTATTTTCTAAACCTCCCCCCCCCCCTGATATTCAGGCAGCGGTGGACAGTGCTTTTGCTGTCCACCACACCACCGTTAAATTTGGATATTCATTGCCAGGCCTTTTCTAGCAACTGGTACTGAATATCCAGTTTCATTTTTGACAGCAGCAACTTAACCGCTTAGTGGTTAAAGATAGGCCTGATATTTATGTGGCCTATTTTAATCACTAGACTTAGTCAGTTTGGTGCTGAATACCAGTGCCTAATCAGCTGTCACACAATATAGCTGGATAGGGGCAAGCCGCTAACCATGGATATTCAGCAGGCGGCAACACACTATTTAACCAACCAGGAGCCGTTCCTGACCGGTTAAATAGTTTTGAATATTAGGTCCTAATAAATGTGCCTCTCTTTGTTTCATCTAAGCAGAAATGTCATCTGCAATTAACTTTCCTTTTTGGAACAGAACATAAAGTTCTCCCCACTCCTTCAAGAATATACCTAGAGTTAAATCCTCCACTTGTAATTTTTTAGTCACGGTAAATGGGTGATGAAGCAACTCTTTCAATTCTGTCACCTGTGTCCACTGACTTTCACTTAGCATCACTTGAGGGTTGGCCATGTCCATAAGAAAACATTTCTGCTTAAGAGTCACTCCGTGTCAAGTGGACCAATTTTAAAGGTCGCCCCCACCTCACCATCTCAGATAAAAAACTAAGCTGTGCAAAATTTTAGTTCAAAAGATACAAATGCAATAAATAAATAAAATAAATAATATAGCAAGTAAATATCATAGGGCTGTTCTGGATATATGTGTAGGAGTTCACATTTGTTGATCTTTCTGGTATACCTTGTTAAAGAGATGAGTCTTCAGTAGTTTGCGGAAGTTAGTTAGTTCATAGATCGCTTTTAGATTGTGCGGTAGCGCGTTCCAGAATTGTGTGCTCAGGTAGGAAAATGCGCTCAGCACAATCGTCCCGCACTCATCAGCCCACTCTATTGCTTTCCCTCGACACAGAGAAGGCATTCGATCGGGTTAACTGGTCTTTTATGTTTTCGGTTTTAGACCACATGGGCTTCATGGGACGCTTTGTCTTGTGGCTGAAACTTCTCTACACCCATTCATTAGCCGCTTTACAGATCAACGGAGCAAGTTCAGTTCCGTTCCCGCTGGGGCGAGGGACCCACCAGGGTTTTTTTTTTGTTGTTGTTACATTTGTGCCCCGCGCTTTCCCACTCATGGCAGGCTCAATGCGGCTTACATGGGGCAATGGAGGGTTAAGTGACTTGCCCAGAGTCACAAGGAGCTGCCTGTGCCGGGAATCGAACTCATTGTCCCCCCTGCTATTTGCATTGACTATGGAACCGCTAGCCCAGGCTATACGAATGCATCCACATATACACGGCCTCTCCTTGGGAACAGCTGTCCAAAAGATAATGTTATTTGCAGACTATATTTTCCTCACATTGACCGACCCCCAGGTCTCACTGCCACAGGTGATACAGGGCTTACATCAATACGGACAGCTTTCAGGCTTTCGGGTGAACATGGACAAATCAGAGATCTTGGGCCTTGGGCTGTCAGGGGAGGAGGAGACCTCCCTCGGTCAACAATATCCTTTTCGGTGGGCTGTCCAATCCCTTAGATACCTAGGTATCAACCTTACACCTAAATTATCGTACCTATTTAAGGCTAACTTTCCCTCCAAAATTAGGGAGCTATTTCTTGAGTTGGAGCGGTGGGAAGGGTTAGAACTCTCATGGTTGGGAAGAATATCAGCCATAAAAATGATGATCTTACCAAAGCTTTTATATTTGTTTTTAGCATTACCGTTGCCACTGCCCAAACAATTTTTCTGCCAACTCAAACGAAAAGATTTTGCTTACATATGGCAACATAAACCTCCAAGGGTACGAGCTGATATCATGTGTCAATCTAGGACAAAAGGGGGTATGAGAGTCCCAAATTTCACTCTATATTTTCAAGCAGCACAACTACGTGTGCTTGCAGAGTGGAGCGCTAACAGCACAAAACCTTGGCTTCAAATAGAGAAACACTGGATGGCAACAAAACAATTAACCTTTGTATTATGGGCACCCAAGCGCCAACTTCTGACATATATTAGACTGGCCCCTCTGGCGGTGCGCTTTCCCCTACAAACTTGGTGTGCCATAAGACAGAAAATTTTCCCCAATAGATTATATTTTCAGCAGATGACTACTACTACTACTACTACTATTTAGCATTTCTATAGCGCTACAAGGCGTACGCAGCGCTGCACAAACATAGAAGAAAGACAGTCCCTGCTCAAAGAGCTTATAATCTAATAGACAAAAAATAAAGTAAGCAAATCAAATCAATTAATGTGAACGGGAAGGAAGAGAGGAGGGTAGGTGGAGGCGAGTGGTTACAAGTCAAAAGCAATGTTAAAGAGGTGGGCTTTCAGTCTAGATTTAAAGGTGGCCAAGGATGGGGCAAGACGTAGGGGCTCAGGAAGTTTATTCCAGGCATAGGGTGCAGCGAGACAGAAGGCGCAAAGTCTGGAGTTGGCAGTAGTGGAGAAGGGAACAGGTAAGAAGGATTTATCCATGGAGCGGAGTGCACGGGAAGGGGTGTAGGGAAGGACGAGTGTGGAGAGATACTGGGGAGCAGCAGAGTGAGTACATTTATAGGTTAGTAGAAGAAGTTTGAACAGGATGCGAAAACGGATAGGGAGCCAGTGAAGGGTCTTGAGGAGAGGGGTAGTATGAGTAAAGCGACCCTGGCGGAAGATGAGACGGGCAATACGGACAAGGCACTGGGCCTTCCTCTAGGGACAGAGGATACAGTTTATAGAATATGGGAACAAAGGGCCATAGCTCTTTGGGTCAAATCTGGGGAGAGGGGGAGATATCGTATGCGGATCTTCAGGAGGAGTTTGGCTTACCATCACATCATTTGTTTCATTATAACAGGATAAGAGATTATATTTATCGGCGAGCTAGGGGAGAGTTGGCTCTAGAGGACACAATTTTGGAGAGCGTGCTTTGGGGAGGGTGCCATAGGGGCTATGTTTCTCGCATATATGCTGCTCTGCAGTCATACCATACACCTATACTGCGTTACATTCAACGTTGGGAGAGTGACCTGAAAACTTGCTTTGAGGACAAGCAGTGGGAGAGGGAAATGGGACATATGTTAAAGGTTTCTATCTCCAGCTTCATGACTGAAAACAGTTAAAAAATGCTATATTGCTGGTATTACACACCTAACAAGATAGCAAAAATGTATGGCCAGAGGACTGGTCAGTGTTGGAGGGGGTGTACAGAGGTGGGTGATATGTTTCATACATGGTGGGCATGTCCCAAGATTCAGGTTTATTGGTTAGAATTATTATACTTACTCAAGTCATGGGAGTACGCTACCCCACTAAAGCGGAGACCTGCCTTTTGCACTTTCACCCTGCTGGAATCCAGCTGACAGTGCACCGACTGGCTTTGGTGTGGCTGGTGGCGGGAAAAATCACGCTAGCATTGGCATGGAGGAGCCCCCTTCCGCCACCAGTAGTAAAAGGTCATTTAATAAAATGGACTATTTATATCAAATGTCTAAAATGACTGCTATCTGAGCAGGACACATTACACAATTTTATAGACAATGGGACAAGTATTTATAGACAATGGGACAAGTATGCGACATGGAGATCTCAAGATGGGACGCCCCCAGGCTGATCGTTCCACCGATGTGAATGATATACTTAGGGACCCATAAACAACGGTTGTCAGTGGGATTACGAGTCTTGCTAGCAGGGAAGGGGAGGGGGGATTGGGGGACATTTGTTAATGATCAGTTCTTGCTGTAATTGTATGCTGTATGATAGTTATCTGAATTTAAAACTTTAATAAAAATAACTGGAAAAAAAAAAGAGGAATCAGACTTAGGATGCGTGGAATGGCCTCCCGGTGGAGGTTGTGGAGACGAAGACTGTGTGGACAGACACGTAGGATCCCTTAGTAAAAGGAGGAGTTAATGGTTACTGTGGAACGGCAGACTGGATGGACCATTTGGACCTTACCTGCCATCATGTTTCTATCTAAAAAAATATAATTTTGTTATTGTTCTATAACAGCTTCAGCTTGTTTCTCAGTTGTAGGAGAATGCTCTTCAATTTCAAACATTCCTATATCTTTGAAGCTGTTGGTTACTTTGCCTGCATTCATTTGCAATACATAAAACTTGCTCCTTTTCAAGTTCATAATCTTGCAGAACATTTTCCACTAAAAAGTGGAAAAACTTGCTGGTGTGATGAGCTTCTGTGTCTTGGTAACTATTTCATTCTTGTCGCAAATTGGACATTGATGTCAAAGCAGTTTACTCTGTGGCGTGTGCAGGCATCCTTTTAACAAATTAACAAAAAAAAAATTCTCAAGGGGTAGGTTTGTAAGTTCTTCCTTTTGGTTACAAGCTTCTTCTTACACCATTGTTCTAGAATTGTCTCTTTCCAGCGAAAACACCAAGTTTGTGGGCCATTTCTCTGTTGAAACCTATAAAAGGTAGCTGTGAAAATGATGGCACATTATCCTTTACAACAAGTTGTACGATATGTTTTTTTAATGTATCTGCTGTCACTGTTACAGTACCTGCCAACATATTTTGTAATTGTGTCTGTGAAGTTTTCTGGTCCTTTGCCTGGCTGGAAGAACTGGGCATAGGTTCCTTGCTTTTGTCGTCATCTTTCTCACTCACAGCAATACTCATGGATGAAAATGCTGTAAATGTCTTTTGAGATTGGAAGCTCTTCTAGGAGCAATTTTATCACTACCTGAATATGTGTGCTGGTCTTGGCATCTCAGCATTTGTCTTCATATAGGTCTTGTGTCATACACAAACACAATAACTATTTTCCATCTTGAGTTATGGTGAACTGCTCAAATACAGCCAACGTCATTGGAAGCTTCTTTGACAATATTTATTTTATTCATTTGGATTTTGCTCACACCTTTTTTCAGTAGTAGCTCAAAGTGAGTTACAATCAGGTACACTGAGTATTTCTCTGTCCCTGGAGGGCTTACAATCTAATTCTGTACCTGAGGCAACAGAGGGTTAAATGACTTGCCCAAGATCACAAGGAGCAGCAGTGGGATTTGAACCGGCCACTTCTGGATGTCAAGACTGGTGCTCTAACCACTAGGCTACTCAAAAAACATTGTCAAACAAAAAATTCCATACTGCAGGGAAAGGAAGGAAGGAAACTGTCTGTATCCTAGCTACTGCTCCTGCCTCCCCCTGTAGCCTACTGGCTAGCTGTGTCTGACCAATAAGTTGTAGGAAGATGAGGGAGCTGCTGCAGTCTATTGGTTGGTTCTGTCTGATGGGCTGAAGGGAGAGGAGGAAGCTTCAGTAGCCTAGGATAAAGGTATTTCCTGCCTGCATTGCCAATGGGAATGGGAAGTGCTGTAGATAAGACACTGTAGAAAGGAGGGAGACAGATAACTTTATTGGCATGACAGCTTTACATACGTTGCCAAAAGTAAAATGTTAAGCAGTTAAAATGAAAAAGACAGAGAAACATTGGGAAAAAAGATGCTGCTGTGAAGGGCTGAAAGAGGTAGAAAGGATCTGTAAAGGAGAAGAAAGGCTGGGTGATGGGGACAGGGGCTGGGATTGGAGCTGTGTGAGAGGAATAGAAACAGCCTGTGAGAAACTTGGAAAAGGAACATGGGATGTAAATGGGGGAAGGGAGCTAGCAGAGAGGGAGCACAAGCTGCAGACGGAAGAAAAGTTCGAATATGTGGAGAGGATATAGTTGGGATTGGAAAAAGAGGCTGAGAGGATGTGTGTGTGTTGGCAGGTTCATGGTGGAGAGAAAAGACAAAGGGTGAGAGAAGCCACAGAGACACACACCATGAACAGACAAACACACTAGCAGGAAAAAAATTATGAAGACATGAGAGTAAGACTTTTAAGTGAGAAATTTAGTTGAAATGTACTCAATTTGCTCTCTGTGGGTTCAACAGAATTCTCTTCTATGCAGAGACGCTTTGCATGCTGCTCCTGATCCAGGTATCTGTCAAAATCAATTTCATCCTCAGTTGATGTTAAGTAGATACTGCCCTAGCGTATGGCTTGATCAATAATTGCCACTTTTCCGGCACTTTTCTTCAAAATGGAAGCAACTTTAGGTGTTCTAGCACCAATAACTACATTCCTCACTTTGTCAATCAAAGCAGCAGCACATCCTTCTTGTAGACTGTCTCTTATTGCCTGCTGCAGTGTGTACAACACAGTATTGCATAAGATGTCTGTGAAGCTTTCTTCTGGTCCTTTGACTGGCTGAAGTACTGGGCATTGGTTCCTTGTTTTTGCTGTCATCGTTCTCTCTCACATCTTTGAATACTTCTGGATGACAGCACTGTAAATATCTTTTGAGACTGGAAGCTCTTGTAGAAACATTTTTATTGCTGCCTGAATGTGTGCTGATCTTGGCATCACAGCATCTGGGTCCTGTGTCATACAATGACCCAGAAAATATTTTCCATCTTGAGTTATGGTGAAATGCTCAAATACAGCCGACTTCATGGGAAGCTTCTTTGACAATATGAGTTTATATTTTAAAAACATTTTCAAACAAAATTCCAAATATGTCTCCTTCCTATCCTTCAGTTAGAAACTGAAGAAGCTAATGACTGACTGAGGTAGGTGATGATCAAATACTGTCCAGCCACCAATCAGAACATGCCACATCGGGTTGATGAATTCCTATTAGTTAATGGCCATGGAAAAAGTGACCTGATGTTGGGTTTTATCAAGACAAGGTATGGTCAAGGAACACTCAGCCTCCAGGAAAGGAGAGAGCAACAGCAACATACATAGTGGCCAGCTTCAGGGCCCATGACTGCAAGGTTTGAGGAGCTCTGGTATGGGTAGATTTTTTAAAGGGGGGAAGAAAAACACTGCATAGTTGTAAAGGTTAATGACACTGGATCCCAGCCCTGATTCTGACTGAGTGGGAAGCTTACAGAAGCAGGAAAAAATTATTAGGCTGAATTTACCCCCCCCCCCAATCCCCTAAAAAAAGGGGACAGAATGTGAAGTAGTAATAAGTAAAACGTATGAGTTTTAGGGGAGGGAATGGGAGGAGTATGTTCTCACAATAAAGGGCTATTCTCTAGCAGGAACAGATAACTGGGAGAATACTGTAGGTAAGAGCTTTTGATTCCTATAATTACCCCTTCTGGATATATCAGAAAACAAAATATTTACAAGTTCTAAGTCACAGGAATTTTTTTTGCATCCCTCCCTCAGTAAGAAATGCCCTAATAATTAGGAGGCCAGGGTAAGGAAGCATAAAAGCAGCCATTCAAGCCCCTTGTTACTGGCAACCCAAATTCAGCACGAAGCAGAAAACCAAATTGAAGTACCATAGAAACAGCAGCAACAAGAATAATGACTGCCGTTAACAGGACAGACTAGACTGCAAACCCCTGAATCCAAATGCAGACATTCCAACATCATATTTCATACCTGATGGCTGGGTCCAACCCGGATCTCACCCTGGGTGCTGTTCAATCTCCTAAAAAAAGAAGTATATATAAAATTAGTAAGGGGAAGGTATGTAGGAAAGAAAAGTGAAAAACTATTATAATATTTGTGGATGGACGTAATACTTGAACAGGATCTGTGAACACTAGGACCAGAAATCACAAACTGGAAGTGTCTGAACTACTTGGGAGCCCAACCATTTCTAGACAGGCCTTATTCAAGTTGTATTACCTAGGAGAGAAGTAAAAGAGTAGGAATAACACTATGTTTCAATCTGTTTTATTATTGATGACATTGTTTCACAAACCACATAATTCCTTTAAACAGCCCATAGCCATCAAGCGGATTTACATTTTTTTCTCCACCTCAACACACAAAACCCAAACCCCAACCCAATGCCTTATCTACCTCCATCTTACCTCCCACTATTCCTGTTACCATAATCCTCCCCTTCTAAGCTCAATACCCCAAAGGGAAAAAAAACCTTGGGGTCAAAACAAGTGAATAATCCCCACCCTCCCCCACCTATAATAACCAACCCAGAATCCCATAATACAGCACAATAACCCCCCTCTATCCTGAACATCCTAAATGGAACTAATGCAAGAAACATATAAGTGTAAAGCAAAAAAAAAAAACATATTGCTAAGTACTGGCGAAATACACAACACTCATAAAATACAAAAGGAAAGGTGTAATCTTGAATAACTACAAGTGAGTCCAACGAATACAGAAGCAGCTATCTTAAATGCCATTTCCGAGTCGGATAGTTTACAAAAAGGTCTGTGCTGCCGCTGCCTCCACAGTAGTAAAAAAATAAAAATAAATAATAAAAATAAATAAAATTGAGTCTTTCCATGACATTTGACTCGAAGTCTCACAGGGTAAAGCAAAGCATATGGAATCTTTCAGAGGTAAAGCTCAGAGCATAGGGCGCAAAGACTTTCTGAGCAGCACGTACTTTGGTAGCATAGATCTGAAAACCTTTAACTTTCCTTTTTGCAAATTCCAAATGCTGTCCTCCTCGTAAGGCTTGTAGAATGGCTTGCTTATACACAAAGTGCACCACACAAAATACTACCACCCTTGGCCTCGCTGGTGCGCCAGTCACCAAGCCAAGCTGATGGGCCCATGAGATTTTAAAGGGAACATCGAGAGAAAGCAGGTTTAAAGAATCTGAAAGCCAAGTCTACCAAGTCTGTACCAAAATCTCATCCTTCAACATTTCAGAAAGTTCCACCATGTGCAAAATTTTACTATGGACCCTGTCCTCCAGGTCAACCACCTTATGCTCCATCTGTTGATAACTAAGGTGAAGCTGATCCAGATCTCATTTACTCTGCACTTCAACCTCCAGCGCACTCACTCGGTGTTGAGGTGCATCAAATTCCAGGTTCATACTGTCAAAGCGATCATGGGCAGCTTCAATTTTATCCTGCAAGTTCTGCCGCTTCCACCACTGCACTTACTTCTGACGTGATTTCCTTAATCCAAAGGGAGCTTATCAATGAGCTTGGCAGGGCCAGTGATGACACCATCTTAGTCTATGCTCCCTGTTTCTCCGAAGCCCTGCGAGTTAATCTTGATGCTATAAGAAGGTATAAATGCCTCTAAACTGTCCTTCTATAAGCTTGCCAGCACAGCAAGAAAGTCCAAAAATTTATTCGTAGTCTCTTGAGAAAAATAAATCCAGACAAGTAGCAAATTTGAGGAGCTGAGCAGGAAACCTCAATTGCTGCTCTAAGCATCACGTGTCTCCATAACACTCCTTTATTAAGTAGAACAAAGTGCCTGCCTGTCTTTTGAACTTTCTTTGGGACTATGACAACCCTCAAAGTCATCTTTCAACTGAAGGGAAGATGACAAATATACTGCCTAGTCCTCAGCAATGCACACAGCAGCATGGCCCAAAAACCAATAACAAAGGCTACCTGGAGATTACTATATTTATTACCATGAGATACCAATAGAACTAGCAAACACTGCAGAATAACCACTGTCACCATACCCAGTAGGAGTAATTCCTTCTGCAAGTAGTAATGTAGTGATAATCACTACTAGGGCTTACTCTGAAAGACACATATTTTATAGCAATATAAGGGGTAAGCAAATATGCACACACTCAAGCACTAAACTGTGTACATGAGAACACCTGTATGTCCCACACTAGTGATCTGAATGGGTCACAAAAGCTCCAATCCTTGTTGTAAACAACCAGAGCAGCCAATTGTTCAAGTTTAGGATACACACTGAACATTGCTATCCAGGGGAATATAAGTAGGCAGTTTATATTTGAAAATCTAGGTGGCAATATTAAACCTGCAGTGGTCAGCAAATTTTTTTTTTTTTTAATGTTGGCGACTGTGGGGGGTTTTCTACACCCAGATATTCAGCGCAGAGCCATAACCGGGTACCAGCCCCTAATATCTGGGTGTCTACAGCCACCAGAAACCAGCCAGGTATTCAGCACTAGTACCCCTATGTTCCTGCCCGCAACCTCCGCTCACAGGACAAAGCCCTTCTCTCAGTACCCTTCTCCACCACTGCCAACTCCAGGCTCTGCTCATTCTGCCTTGCCTCACCCTATGCCTGGAATAATCTTCCTTTACCCATACGCCATGCCCCCTCCCTACCCATCTTCAAATCTCTGCTTAAAACTCACCTCTTCAATGCTGCCTTCGGCGCCTAACCGCTCGAGAAATATAAAATGCCCCAATCTATCCACCCTATCAGATTAACTGTTCACTCGTCCTCTAGATTGTTCACTTGTCTTTAGATTGTTGTCTTTTAGATTGTAAGCTCTTTGAGCAGGGACTGTCCTTCTATGTTTGAATTGTACAGCGCTGCGTAACCCTAGTAGCGCTTTAGAAATGTTTGTTAGTAGTAGTAGTAGTACCCACACAGTTATTGTGCTGACCTAACTTGCCTGGATAGTTGTCTGAGTATCAGTTGTACCTGGATAAATTCCAGCTCTGCCTCCAAACTACCCTAGCATTACATGAATAGTGCTGAGGCAGCACAACTAATTGGGTAAGTGCCACTGAAAATCCAGTGATGACTCAGTGCGCGAGATTTATCCAGGTTCAATACAAGCAGCAGACAAGAACAGTTCAAGTTATTTCTCTTCTTGAACCTCATTACCTAGAATGTCATGGCAATCATCCCATCAGTCAAAACAAACTGATTTGTAATAAAGCTTGAGACATCCTCTTCCACAAGGGATATGAATATCAGCTTCATTCCAACCCCAACAAGACCCAAGACGAAATGAGTTTGAACAAGGAGCCAAAACTGTGCTGAAAAACAGTGCAAATTTTACTATACTGAACTACTATAAGAATTTACTGATAAGGAAAATCTGCATAAATGTTTTGAAAAATCTGTGCATATTAAAAAATTATGCATTGTTTATGTATAGTGTTTATGCACAAAATTTCCCCATCCTAAGGCCGGAAATCCCATGCTGTCTTTTCCCTCCTCAAGCTCCAGCCTCTCCAGTTCCATCTCTCTAATTCCCAGCAAGACCCCTAATTCTGATTGCCCCCAAAGTCTTCTCCTGCATGCAATACCCCATACCTCTTATTCTCCCCCTTCCTTCCACCAGGCACATACCCCAACCTCTTATTCTTCCTCTCCGAGCATACACCCCCACTTCTCATTCTTTTTTCTTCTATCCTCAGCTATCACTTCTGTGCCCCACCCTCCAACCTGAACTTTTCCCACACCAGTGGCACACATTCAGATTTTTCTGCCTCCTTCCCATTCCCATGATACACCCTCAGCTTTCTCTGCCCCCTGCCCAAAATCCCAAATGCACACACACCTTACTCTGTTGCTCACTCCCACCCCATGCCCTCTCCATGGCACACTCACTTTGATCTGCCCCCCTCTGAATGGCACACTCACCTTGCTCTCTCCCTCCACCCCTCATGGTACCCCTCATGGAGGGAGGGAGACTGGGCATAGACCAGATGTTCCACGGGGCTGTGGAATTCTGCACAAATTCTGCACTGCGCAGTGGCGCAGAACTCCCCTAAGAGTAATAATTGAACAGCTGAAATTCACAGATATATAACATCTTATATTGCCATCGACTCAGTTCTTCAGTCCACAGAATTACCCTGTATGCAAATATAGCTGCAGCCCAGAACAGAATATTCAGATGACTACATGAACACTCTCGTGGGCACACACCTAACCCGTCCAAGGTATTCATAAATCTGTCCACCCACCTCCTTTCCACAGTTAAATACATCTAGAAAAGCAAGCTACTAAGCTGAAGCATTTTATTCTGAGCACCTTCACATACACTGGCTCATTGCCCAGAACAGGGGCTCAAAGAGAGGGGAATCTCCATGTGATCCTAAAGGAGAGGCATAGAGGGTGTTTCTACTGTTCTGGGCCATACTCCCAGTTCTCATTAAGATACATCCTCAGAGAAAGGCTTCTCAGCTGTTGTGTATCTCTGTGCAATGGTTCTACCACTGCTTTCTTTGTTATATCATGCAACCAAACATTCATATTTGCTTTTTATTACATACAGCTGAAAAAACTGAGGTACATTACAGTTGGGAGGTAGAAACTGCTGCAGGCCAGGCTAGTCTAAGGTGCACTCATGAACAAATTACACAGAAACCTTTTCTGTTTATTTTATGAAATGGTATATTACAAACAGAAAGAAGTGTGACATGTAAAGGGCTTCTTATTTTAGGTTTTAACCAAAATGAGCACTGATTACCTCCCCCCTCGCAGATACAAGATTAAAAAAAAAGGTGTTCACTGCATAAACACTGGAAAGTACCGCTTCCCCTAATACAACAAGTATTTCACCCTCTTCTATCCTCCATAATTTTTTTTACCTTTTCTGTGCTGAGTCCTCATAAGTGACAAACATACAGTATTTGCTTGGGTACTCTGCAATAGTACCTGTAGCGCAAAGACACCGATAAAGATTGATTTTATTTGTATCGTCAAAGAACTCCAAATTAGCTGGAACATACTCCTAAATTTACAATTTGTAAACACCTCAGAATAAAATCATATATATACATAAAGCAAATAGAAGTAAAAAAAGAGAATTAATTCAGAAAGCATGGAGAACAGCTTAGAGCAGTGGGCTGAGAACCAGGGATTTGGAAAGGCTGGCCCCCGTGAAGAAGCAGCAAGATGGGCCCTCAAGGCCAAAAGAGCAGAGAAGCGCCAAGGTCAGTTCCGCACCCAGGGATGAAGTCACAGATACGAACAAGTGAGTTACTTACCTTTAATGGGTATTTTCATGAACAGCTAGATACGTCAGACACCACTGGTGATGTAATCTAACGGCACCACTGATAGATTAGCTTTCCTAGAGCTCAGAGTTTCTGGAAAAAACCTTTCTGAGCATGTATGACAGCCAAAAAAAGCAAACAGGATGTTAGGAATTATTAGGAAAAGGGTGCAAAATAAGACCAAGAATATTATAATGTCTCTGTATTGCTCCATGGTGCATCCGCACCTTGAGTATTGCGTTCAATTCTGGTCACCGTATCTCAAAAAAGATATAGCGGAACTAGAAAAGGTTCAAAGAAGAGCGACCAAAATGATAAAGGGAATGAACTCCTTCCATATGAGGAAAGGCTAAAGAGGTTAGGGCTCTTCAGCTTGGAAAAGAGACAGCTGAGAGGGGATATGATTGAGGTCTACAAAATCCAAGTTGTTAGAATGGGTAAAAATGAATTGATTTTTCAATCTTTCAAGGAGTACAAAGTACAAAGACCAGAGAAAACTCAATGAAATTACATGGAAATACTTTTAAAACAAATAAGAGGAGATCCATCAGACGGATCCAAGATGGCATCAGAGGTGGACTTGTCTGCCTAAGTTCCAGCTGCTCTGGAGGTTGTCTTTGTCTCTTTGGAGTTTTCCCCCTGGTGTATGAGGAAACAGAAGGCTAAAACATGGGGGAACCCCCCCCCCCCCCCGAGAAGATCTTAACTCAAAGCAGGCAACGCTAGAGCATTTTGGTGTTTTGATGCAGGAACACCCACTTCAGTTGGGTCTGATGGATCAACCTGAGACCATAGAACCGAGGGTGCATCATTGAGCCCTCTCCTACAAGCTGTCCCTCCCAGACCTGGAAGCACCTTGACGGCATCACTGAAACAACTGGAGATATCTGGGTCTTCAGCGGTGAGAGGGGATCTGCTGGCTGTCTCTTCTCCTAATTTGTCAGCTATAGATGCAGGGAAGACTGGAGTTGTCCAGCAGCCTTGCCTGAGGGGACAGCTTCTTCCTCGTTTCTGGGAAAGTTTGAAAAGCTAGAAATGGTGACACTGGAATCCTTGGGGGATGCTTTCCAGGGAGTGCAGTCTGCCCTTCAATTCTTCTGGAACAGAAGTTTTGTCCTTAAAAGGAGCTTGTCAAACCTTGTTACAGGATTTGAGGCAGCGTGGGGCTACAATTGGGTCGTTGGAACAAGAAGAGAAACAGATTCAAAGCTTTTCTGCTATAACTCTTAAGGAAAAAAATATTCAAGCATGGAAGCTTGAATATTTGGACAATGTAGTCAGGAGAGACAACCTAAGATTTCTCAATATTCCTAATCTCCTTTGATTCACGTAGTTGATATGTTGAGAAAATATTCCCAACAGGTATTGTGAGTACCAGCTGAGGGCTTTCTGCCCATAGTAAGGGCCCAATATCTCTCTGGTATTATGAGGAGTTCTAATGATATGTCTCAACCTGAGGAGTTCTAATGATAAGTCTCAACCTGAGAAATCTCAGAATTTCAAGAAAACTCGCTTGAAGTAATTACTGAATGACCTACACTTCTGGTAACTTTTGCCCTGGAACCTGAAAGGAATAGTATTTTCCATTTATATTTTCGTCATATGAACGCAAAGGTTTGGGGTTCTACAGTGCAGGTGTTTCCCAACTTATCTAGAGACATTCAGAAAAGACAATGGGAATTCTTGGCTTTGAGGCCTAGAGTTCTGACTTTGGGGGCTCACTTTGTTTTAAATTTTTCCTGTATATGTTTGGTGTCTCTAGAAGCTGTTAATTATGCTTTCTTTGATCCAAAAAATTACAAGAATTTGTGTCTGTCAAGTAAGGGGGTGGAACTCAACCTTTGGATCATCCTGCTCGATTGGAATGCTGAGTGACTGGCTGTGAGCGTTATCCTTCATATTTGTCTAATATATATAGTTTATTTCTTGTTTAACTTTATTTCCTAGTATCTTGGTACAAAATATAGTGGTCTAAGTTTTGTGTCTAATTTCTTATTTCACTCTTAATATAGTGTCTACTCTTTCTTTCTTGACATGGTATAATACTATTATTTTCATTACCATTTATAAGCTTATTCTTTGAATGTAAAATATATAATTGTAATTTTTTAAAAAACATAAGACAAATAGGAGAAAATATTTTTTCACTCAAAGAATAGTTAAGCTATGGAACTCACAGTAAAAGTTTGGACAAATTCCTGTGGGAAAAGTCCATAGTCTGCAATTGAGACAGCCATGGGGAAGCAACTGCTTGCCCCGGGATTGATAGCATGGAATGTTGCTACTAATTAGGTTTCTGTCATGTACTTGTGACCTGGATTGGCCACTGTTGGAAGCAGGATAATTGGTCTGACCAAGTATGGCTATTCTTATGTGTCAGCCACCATCATACTGCCTGCCCATTTCTGCTCCAGTATGTTCCAGAGCTGAAACCAGCTTCATCCTAGAGGGGAAGGTGAGTCAGGTTTTGAAGCTGCCCATGGAGAACATCTGTTACAGGTAAGCAGTCTCACTTTCTCCAAGAAAAAGCAGGATGAGTCAGCCACATATTGATGACTCCCAAGACGGGCCATGAAAGTGTGTTATGTAGAGGAGTGCATGTTCACTCTTTACAGCCTGTGTGTAGTGCTGTGGTAAGATGAGGCTGCAAGATTCAGGGATGGCAAAAAACAATGATGGAGACCTCAGTATGGAGCACAGACAGTTCATAAGCTCTGTAGAGGAAGTAGAAGAGGAATATAGTCACATAACAGTAAATGACGGCAGATAAAGACCTGCAAAGTTCCTGTAACACATATGGCATAACCTGCTTTATGAGACCATGGTTTTAGAGAAGCACAGAATTGACAGATCTCTGGGCTTGCTGGCGATGCTACAGGAAATTGTGGGAACCGGTGTGGTCTGCAATGCCACACAGACTTAGAAGTTGGGTTTTGAATTGTTAATGTGATGAGAGCCTATTACTTCTGACACGGGAAATAATAGACTTCTGGCAAAGCATAGATCCGATATTGATAATTGGCTATGTTTCTGACTGTAACTGGGTGAGATAGGAGGGCTGGGGAATGTCCTTATATTGTGTCTGGAGTTAGATATGTTGTTTTGTTACTGTTTTTTTTTCTTTAATAAAGATAATTTTTTTATTATATATATATATACCTACTCAGTCCATCTAGTCTTCCCTACAAGGTGCCACTCAATGCATGTAACAATTCTTCATGAACACAAAGGTTTTTTATGTTTAGCTGCACATTCATTGTCAATATTTGCTTAAACCCATTAAGCCAACAATGTTGCAAATGAATATACTTGCTATACGCCTCAAGATGTCTTCCTCATCTCCCCTGATACATTCCGGCATTGGCCTTACTTCTCAACTACTGCAGTTGCTGTTAAAGCCCATTCCAGCTCATCCAGAGAACAAGAGCACCGCAGGCCATGGAACCAGTAACAGCCAGATGCACTAAACTTAACGAGCCAGCAATGTGGTTTTTAAACCAGTTCTAGCCAGTCTAGCGAGCAAGTAGTAAAACAAGACACTACCCCCACCCTCTTTTTTGGCACTTTGAAAGGGAAAGGAAAATGGGATTTGATATACCGCCTTTCTATGGTTTTTGCAACTACATTCTAAGCGGTTTACATAATATATACAGGTATTTATTTGCACCTGGGGCAATGGAGAGTTAAGTGACTTGCCCAGAGTCACAAGGAGCTGCAGTGAGAATTGAATCCAGTTCCCCAGGATCAAGGACTATTGCACTAACCACTAGGCTACTCCTCCACTATGAGTGTAGTTTGCATGGTGTGCTGGTGGTGCCTGTGGATCTAGGGGCAACATGCCACTCACTTCCAAGGTTGGCACTGCAAAGACAGCCCCAAACCATCATTTGATGGGGAACACTGCAGTGCCAATAGGGGCCAGTGCTGACAGCTGTTCTTGGGGGGGGGAGGGGTATGTTGGATGAGGTCTTAAGGTCAGAGCTTTATATGACTGCTGTGGAAACAAAGGCTCAGTGGTGGCAGTCATTACAGGAGCAGCATTTTAGCATCCTGACAGACAGGGAAGCAGGTCCATGTCACTGACATCATTAAAGGAGCAAAGGCTTGGTGCCAACTGGCATGATAATTCACAGAACTGTGAACCTCTGTAGAATGGAAGGAGCTCCAAGCCAGTGTCACAGTTACAAGTGTAGCAGGGTGCCTACTGAGCACAACCATCAGCGTCTGCACAGCAGGGCCATGCAGAGAGCACTCATTAGCCATGGAGAACTGTGAATTGGTGCCAGACTATTTCAAGCTGGTATCAAGAGCAGTTCGGTTGGCTCAGGTAGTCCTAGGCCTGCCCTCAGCGCTGGCCAGTGCAGCATAATGAACTGCGACTGATCTGCAAAGCAGAGACACAAGCCAAGGTGTGGATGCACTGTTCCCTCTAAGCTGCGCAAGAGTACTTCAAATGCATTGCTGCCAGTGGAGAGCGCTGTTTCACCATCATATTTTCAGTAGTGAGGGTCAGGCAAGCTCTGCAGAACTCCAGGGATCCCTGCCTGTCCCTAGTGATTGAAACCATAATACTGAAATACCACCCCCTACTGGCAGCTATGCAGTTGGAGGACTCCCGCTCAGCTTAAAGGGAACAATGTGTGGGTGTGCAGTTTAGTAGAACACGGCACCACATTCCTCATCCCCAAATAAGTTTTGTTATGATGTTTGGGAATGCTGTACTGCAGTGTCAAGATGCTGTGCTAGCAGCTCAACATGTCAAAAAATGTTGGTGGCTCATGCAAATTGGGGCTCAGCATTCATGAAGACAAATTCTGCTGCACCAGAGATTTTGTACCAACGGTTCCAAAATAAGAATGAGTAACATGCAGTCTTGGAGGATGCCCGAGTATCAGGGCTGGACAGCATAACAGCACCATTATGCACACTGCCATGAGATCCTGAGTCAATGGGTTGGCATCGAACAACGAAGGCGCCACTAGGGATCAATGAAGTTGGTACTATCTCTGCTGGAGAAAACTACGTTGACCACTGAGGATTCAGAACTACTGTTATGCTATCCTGAAGTTAGAGTCCTCATAATTTGCAGCTGGTTCAGTGGGAGGCAGCTCTCTCAAGCAAAGAGTCTTGCTGATGCTTCTTCGGTGAGACAAGCCAGGTCTCAGAGCTGGAAGTCAATGAGTCTTCAGATTATGCATATGGATTGGCTAGGAAGAGATCTCAACAGAGGAGTGTTGGACCCTGTGTGTCCTCCAGGATAAGACAAGTGGCACATCGGCAACATGCTCCACTAAATCACAAGATCTATTGTAACCAAGGTACCTTTCTTGTGCAGCCAAGGATAGAACAATCTCCTCCAGCCACAGGCTCCCGGTACAGTGAAGAAACAGATGTCCACCAGTAACTTCAATCTTAAGAACTTTTATTCCATGCAGGTTTCTAGTACACAGTTCCAATAGCAGCACAGCACATACCAGGATTCAATACAGGCTTACAGTCAGCTCCAGTCTGGGCTCTTTATCCAGTGCACAATAAACAGTAGTGCAATTCTCAAGACAAACAGTTCTTTCAGTTCATCATCACAGTTCAGTCACCAAGCAGCAGTTTCACCTTCTATCCTCTTTACCTTCAGGAGACTTCAATATTTTAGGGACTCCTTCTACCCAAGGGTTTTCCCCTGCATCAGCTTCACAGTGAATTCAATACTTTTGGGACTTCCTCTCACCCAAGGAATCTCAGCCTGCTTCAGTACTTTAGGGACCTCCCTGCCCAAGGGTTTTCAGCCTACAACTGCCTCTCTCCTTCAGCTCCTCTCTCCTGAACTGAACTGACCTTCTGGGACTCCTTCCCACCTGCCTAATCAATCCCTGGCTTCAACTACCACAACCAGTCCTTCTCCTTCCATTAGCTTCCTCACACCCAAACCAGCTGAGTTAAGCATTAGACTAATGAGACCAATGAGGAGCTCCTGCACACAGGGTTTCCTAACTCTCTTTCCACCTAGTGGCAGCCACTCTACACAACCTGCCAGCTTACACCCATGCCTTCCCTGATTGCAGCTAGGAGTCCAGTCCGGGTTCTTCATCTCCCCCTCTGGCTCCTTGCCTGCAATGCCTTCTGGGACTTGTATTTCAGACTGAAACTGCCTTAACCCAACTATCCTGGAGGTGACTTTATCACACTATGTTGCTCCAGAACAGGGCCTGCACTGGAAGGTTTAAGTCCACTGGTATAGCGCAGAGGTTGATCTTTACTGGCAGCTACACTTGGATGCAGTGTCCATCACAAGAAGGTAATATCTAGAGCTGGGGGTGAGGGAAAAATAAGGGAACTAAGATGAGAGAGAGAAAAAAAAATCACAGGAGGAGGATCTCTCTATTTGGCTGGGCAGATAGAAAGTGGAAATGGGCAAGCACTGCAAAGGGGTTGGGATGGCAAATGCTTTGAAGGCCTTTACAGTCTGGGGGAGGGGGAAGGTCACGGAAATAATTGGTAAAGTTAGGTGGGAACAGATTAAGTTGGAGGGGTGTCAAATCAAGGATGGAGAAAGACAAGAAAGCTAGGGGTCTGAGTGGAAGGGTGAAGCATAGGGAGGGGCAAGTTGGTGAGAGCCAGGCCTTAAGGTGTCTTTTTACAGTACTCGAGCAGAATCCACAAAGAACATGAAAATTCTGTATCTTTGAATAACAAATAAACATACAGCAAAAGAAGTTATTACTCAGAGATAATTATAGTGTTATTTTGATAAATAAAATATGCAGAATTGTGAAACATTGCACACAGAATTCTCAATTTATTTGTGCAGAAGCTTCCCAGGAGTCATAATATTCTGGGGTTTCTATACCACAATTCTACCTCTTATTGTTGAAAAATGAATAGCACCATACAGTAGAAGCAATATGTGAGAAGTGCAAATGGAACATGCCTGGAATTATTCCAGGGAAGAGTATCTAATTTTATAGATGCAATCTAGCAACAAAAAGGAGGTAATAAAGCAGCAGCCATAACAACTATTTAATATTTTAGCCATCTTCAGCTGCAGAGGATTAAATAAAATGATACGCCGTCCTCCATTTGAAAAGTAGCCAGTTGTCATGGAAACGCTGCAGTCTGTGATGTAAACAGGCAGTGAGGAGTGGCAAAAAGTAAAAGTGCATGCAGGCAGAGCTACATGCCTTGGTCCAACAGTGAAACAGTTACAAGAACACACATTTATCAAATGCTTCCAAATCTGCACAGGATGTGAAAACAGCCACCACTGGGATAATGGCTATGCACAAGTAACAAAAGCCAAATGATTTAGTTTGCAAACCAATCCAAACGCCATCTGAAAAAAGTAACCACTTTTATGTATGTGCACTACTTCATTAAAAAAAAAAAATGCTGAAAACCTGAATGATGACAGAATGAAGATCATCCTGTGTCACAAATGGGGTTTCATTCCAATAGCAGAACATGCTGAGTACCAGGGTACCATGAAATTATACAGCAATGTAACATACCCTCCTCTCACCTATCCTGTTAGAATATCAATGGAATGCTTTGATGTCCCCATGCATACCTCCTACCCACCCCCACCCTGTCAGACTGTCAAAGTAATGCTTGGATGTCTCACATATATATACTATCTACTACCACATTTGCTTATTTCCGATCTGACGAAGAAGGGCAATCAAGAAATGTATTAAGTTATGTCCAATAAAGAAAAAAGTATCATCTTATTTTCTTTTCCATGTTTTATTTTGTTTGATTTCTATTGATAACCTGAAGAGTGGACTAACACGGCTACCACACACTTAAAAAGAAGGAACAAATTTCAAGGTTAAAACACAAGACGATGGAAGTGATAAGTGGATATAATTAGGCTTTGAACAGAACAAACAGAATAGCCCAAAACTAACAACAGACATAGCCAGTTTCTAGAACGTCTATATGTAGGGTCTTCAGTCGATAGCTGTCAGGGTCATTGCACTTAACCCCCTAATATTCATTCTTTTAAAGAACCCCAAAGTACTCCCCCCACCCCTCAGCAGCATCCATCCCAAAATCTTCAAGCATGCATCAAGTTTAGAAAGTATACAAAGTACACAAGGGCACCCAAGTATTACAAAATGATAGTCAACTTGGAAAAACAAGAATGTAACACACAGTAAGATGACAGTTCTGAAACAGAACCAAAAGTAAGTATACTGTTTGCATGAAAGAATACAGATATACCCATGTTCCTCAAAGTTGTGCCAAAAGACATATAATAAAGGGAATAGTGGAGATTCCTGAAAGATTCAACATTACAGCTTCCGATTAGGACTAAACTCATCCCTCCATTTTACCCTACATGTTTGGGGGGGGGGGGGGGGGGGATTCAGACACCCACAAACCAATTTAAAACTCGGCAAGTTTTACTTCCCAGACTGCTCTGTCTGCTTCAACAGATATAGGTCTATTATCTCCTGCTAGCTGGAGCATCCTTTACACAACCCACCTCAATACATGCTAGCTTGCACCTGGCACAGCCACTAATGATGAGTACAGATTTTTTTGATTCATTCAGCATCAATAACTGACAGCCTTCAGATAGTACCACCAACAGTATTTGTATTTGTTTAATACCTGCCGTACTTGACATCCACCATGACGGTATTTTGTAAGCCACATTGAGCCTGCTAATATGTGGGAAAATGCGGAATACAAATGTTACAAATAAATAAATAAACAGTGATGAGAACTGGCCTACGCCCAGCACAGTCAGGAATGAGTGGAACCAATCTTAACACATAGAGGCAGCATTAATGTGCACTGGTGTTCCACTAGACCAGACAACCTTTAAAATCCTTTTGTGTACCCATAATGGCCAATGAGGGATTTTAAACATTTTTTACTCCTCAACTTGAGCATAAAAAATAGGCCAATTGCTTAGAAGACAGTTATGCTTACTTCTATGCTACAAGCAAAAAGTATTTCTTTTTTTTTACTTTGTTTTAACTCACTGTAGCTAATCCAATAAGAGCCGGCCTTCATGCCACAGATCCACAACATTTTTATGCTGAGCCAGGTTCTATTCCCTCTGTGCATGCAAGCCTGGTGAGTTAATCAAGTCCTTGAACCCAATCTAGGGACCTGCACTGGAAAAGCCAGCCTAGCTGTGCCTCCAGACATTAGTTAACGTGTGTCACCTGGAGAAGGAAAATCCTGAATTCTAGCCAGCTAACACTGGGGAAAAACAGCATTGTTGGTGGGCTTGAGTAGGATACACAGCACATGACCTTTGAGTACCCATACACAGTCCAATCCTGAAGGATCCTACCCCCTCCAAAACAAATGTCCTGTCATAAAGGACTAATGTGGCTAGTCTTCAATGTACGTGGTGTGCCCTAGCCTCATTAACCTCCTGCTAACTAAAATCACCATGGAAAACTTTTGAGTCCTTGTATGGTCAAAGAAAGAGTGCAGCAGGAGAAAACACAGGCCTCATCTAATTCTGGTTCCCATTTTTTAAGGTGTGTTCTGCATTGCCCAAAGCTTGCCTAGTGCTTGAACATAGCCCAGCAGCCCTTAAACTGGGGAGTCTCCTGCCTCTGGAGTCTTCCAATGCCCACATTCATTGCACTTTTTTTTTTCATGCCATCATTGATTAATCCGGGCAGGCAGCACCAGGCCAAGATCTCTGACCCAGACTTCAAGAGATCCAGGATTTTTTTGTGGGGGATGAAGAGGCAGCAGCAGTCCACTGCTGGATGAAATAAGTAGCACCCCCCCCCCCCCCCCCCCCCCAGGTTAATGGAACTATGATTTGGCATGCAAGTCAGTCTGCCCTGCCAGAACCTCTTCAATCATGCTGCACCAGCAAATGTCTCCCACCTTCTGGCTTGCTGGAAATAGAGCAATACTGATCAGCTCTCTGGCTGCACCAGCATATATAGCTAAGACAAGCAGATTTGCTTTGTCTCCATCTACTGGCAGGAGGACAAATCCCACTGATTTGGGCTGGTTTGGCAGACAGAGGACACCATCTTTCTGGTATGTCAATGCCTATTATATTCCCCATCTCACCTCTCTTCTAAAGAATACATATTTAGGTCTTCAATGTAATTTTATACTTTCAGTGGAGACCCTACACACCAGTGATCTCAAACCTTTTTCATGTAAAGGGCTGCAAAGTGGACACGAGAAAGCTCTGGGGGCCACCAAAAGATTTTAGGCTTACAAATGTAATTTTAAATACTAATTTTGATTCTACAAGGATATATATATATATTTTTAAACGCACTTTATTTTGGCTTGTTATCAGTTATAAAAACCATGAGACTTTCTGTGTTACCATTAATCCTCCTCATCTCATGACCCAAAGGAAAGACATTGCTCTGAAAATGAAAGAAAAAGAGGGTATGGGTGCGTGGGCCCTTACAAATGTAATATCTTGCACAATTGTTTTTAAAGCAAATTATGTAAGTAAAATGTTACCTGAAAGTTAGACCTGTAAAGCTCTGCTGGGTTGCGTGTACCTTCGTGGTCACATTAACTCGCATGCATGGGGAAAGGCATGCCGACTAGCATTTGAGGAGCATCACAGGGCCTTTTTTCTACCCCCAGTAGAGGTGGGGGGTTGCTTGATATAAGGGCTGCAAAAAGGGACTAAGGGCGCCACGTGTTGGAGACCACTGCCCTACACTATTTTGCTTGTATTTCTCTGATCTACATCTATCCCTACTTTGACACAGCTTCAAAATGGAACATAATATTCAAAATGAGGCCTCTTGATAACCTTTACAGAAGCTTTTACCACCTATTTTTTCCTATTAGTTATGCCTGTTCCTTTGCAGTCCAGAATATCTCTGGTCCTGGTAACTGCATTACCATCCTATTTCACTACCCTGTGATCAAACACCATCACCCCAAGGTTTCTCTCAGTCATTGCATATCAGTTTCTCAACCCCTCACTGTATACTGTTTTTTTTTTAATTTCACCAACCCAAATGCAAACTCTGTACTTTTTTTGCACTGGATTCTTAACTGCCAAGCATTCAACCACTCCTCAAGCCTTTTTATAGCTCACTTCTCCTTCTATCTAATCCTTGCTGCAGATCTTAGTGCAATTTGAAAAAAGGGCAAACTTCCTTCTAGACAAAGATTCCATCCCAAAAGCAGAATGTACTGGGGGGAGGGGACTGGCAAACTATGGGATTAGACTAGATGCAGCTCCGCTTCTTATGGAAAACTATGAAGGTACCTGTGTACTGTGGGCTTTGGGAAGATACAGATGTTCCTATGCAGGCTGTGCTTGATACCATATGGGAATGGGTAGATGGTACTGGGTATCAATGTACTGTGAGTTAGAACAGGACTTGACAAAATTTTCTTTAAATCTAGAAACCAGGCCAAAAATCCAGGGGCTGGCCACAAAAGCCTTTTTAATGGCCCCCTCCCCCCACCAAAAGGCTCCTTTAGGGCCTGGTTTACTGTTTTCCTATTCTGTGACTATAGGAAAAGAAAGCTTAGCAAATCAGGGCCCTGTGCCCACTATACAATGCCAGCAGAAGGCAGGAGCCCCTGACCCTCTTCCACCACCCCTAACAAGCATATTGTCAGTAGCAGATCACTGAACCTTTATGGCTGTGTCTTGGGCAACTGCCCTTTTCCCTTCACATATCACAGTGGTCTAAGTAATTCAAGAAACAAAATTGTCTCTTTCTCTCTGCACCCTGCTACATAGTATATAAGTGTGGCCATACTGGGACAAACCGAAGGTCCATCAAACCCAGCATCCTGGCCAATCAGGTTAAAAGTACCTGGCAAGATCCCAAAACACTATAATACGTTTTATGCTGCTTATCCTAGAAACAGTAAGTGGATTTTCCCCGTCCATCTTAATAATGGCTTATGGACTTTTCTTTTAGAAAGCTATCCAAAACGTTTTTAAACCCTGCTAACTACTTTTACCACATTCTCTGACAACAAATTCCAGAGTTTAATTACACGTTGAGTGAAGAAATACTTTCTCCAATTTGTTTTAAATCTACTACTTTGTAGCTTCATTGTGTGCCCCCTAATCTAAGCGATTCATGTCTACCCGTTCACTCCACTCATTATTTTATAAACCTCTATTGTATCTCCCCTCAGCCGTCTTTTCTCCAAGCTGAAGAGCCCTAGCCGCTTTAGCCTTTCCTCATAGGGAAGTCGTCCCATCCCTTTTATCATTTTCATCACCCTTCTCTGTAACTTTTCTAATTAAACTATATCTATTTTGAGATACAGTGACCAGAATTGCAAACAGTATTGGAGGTACGGTCGCACCATGGAGCGATACAAAGGCATTATAACATCCTCATTTTTGTTTTCCATTCCTTTTCAAATAACACCCAACATTCTATTTGTTTTCTTAACTGCTGCCGCACACTTGAGTAGAGGGTTTCAAAGTATCATCAACGATGACACCTACATCCTTTTCCTGGTCAAAGACTCCTAAGTACATAAGTATTACCAAACTGGGACAGACAAAAAGTTCCATCAAGCCCAGTATCCTGTTTCCAACCATAGCCAATCCAGGTCACAAATACCTGGCAAGATCCAAAACAGTACATTTTATGTTACTCATCATATAGGCAGTGGATTTTCCCCAAGTCCATTTTAATAATGGTCTATGGACTTTTCCTTTAGGAAGCCGTCCAACCCTTTTTTAAACCCCGTTAAACTAACCGCCTTTACCACATCCTCTGAACGAATTCCAGAGTTTAATAGCACATTGAGTGAAGAAATATTTTCTCAGATTCATTTTAAATTTACTACTTTGTAGCTTCATTGCATGTCCCCTAGTCTTAGCATTTATGGAAAGAGTAAACAGACGCTTCATGTCTACCCGTTCCACTCCACTCATTATTTTATAGACATCTATCATATCTCCCCTCGGTCATCTTTTCTCCAAGCTGAAGAGCCCTAGCTGCTTTAGCCTTTCCTCAAAGGGAAGTTGCCCCATCCCCTTTACTATTTTTGTCGCCCTTCTCTGCACCTTTTCTAATTCCACTATATCTTTTTTGAGATGCGGTGACTAGAAGAATTGAACACAATATTCAAGGTGCAGTTGCACCATAGAGTGATACAAAGGCATTACAACGTCCTCATTTTTGTTTTCCATTCCTTTGCTAACAATACCTAACCATTCTATTTGCATTCTTAGCCGCTGCAGCACACTGAGCAGAAGGTTTCAACGTATCATCAACAACGACACCTAGAATCTTTTCTTGGTTGGTGACTCCTAACGTAGAACCTTGCATTACGTAGCTATAATTCAGGTTCCTCTTTCTCACATGCATCACTCTGCACTTGCTCACGTTAAACGTCATCTGCCATTTAGACGCCCAGTCTTCCCAGTTTCGTAAGGTCTTCTTGCAATTTTTCATAATCCTTTTGTGATTTAACAACTTTGAATAACTTTGTTTTGTCAGCAAATTTAATTACCTCACTAGTTACTCCCATCTCCAGATCATTTATAAATATAATAAAAAGCAGTGGTCCCAGTACAGAACCCTGGGGAACGCCATTATCGTTTATTTACTATACCGTTTCTAATTGCATTGATAAAACAGAACGGTTTACACCTTAAAAATAACATATTAAATTAAAAAAAACATATAAGAAATCCATTAATTTGATAGAAAAGCACAGCAAACTACAAACATCCATTCTAAGAAATATAACAATGGACATTCATAACAAACTGTATAAACAAGTATATTATTTGTTACTGCATATCTACCCGTCTCCATTGAGAATACTGACCATTTAACCCTACTCTTTGTTTTCTATCTTTTAATCAGTTTTTAATTCACAATAGAACATTACCTCCTATCACATGACTTTCCAATTTCCTCTAGAGTCTTTCATAAACTAAAAACACAAACCAAGAGACTCGAACATGCATGGAGAAAAAATAAAAGATGTACACACACTCAACGCATGGAAACAAACTCAAAGAAAATACAAATATGCAATAAGGCAAACCAAAAGATATTACAAAACCAACATAGGGCCTGACTACAAAGACACGAACAAACTATATCAACTCATGAACAAATTACTAGACACCACAGTGGTTACCTCTACCAACACAGACACCCCACCTGCAGATAAATTGGCCAAATACTTCAACGAGAAAATTGTAAACTTACGCAACAGGTTACCACAGAGCAACACCGATGTCGAAAAATTCATTGTTTAGACCCAATCCTCGGTGAATACCCAGCAGACCAAATCTGGACAGACTTCGCCCCCATCACCGATGAAACTGTTAGCATTAACAGGTTCGCCAAGTCTCACTGTAAATTGGACACTTGCCCCAGCTACCTATTAAAATCCACCCCACAACGCTTCATAAGAGACCTCACAGCCCACCTAAACTACATGTTGCAACATGGACTCTTCCCCAAGGAAAAAGGCAACATCCTACTCACCCCAATACCCAAAGATACAAAGAAAAAAAGCAAATGAAATCACCAACTACCGCCCGGTAGCATCCATCCCTCTGGTAGTCAAACTGATGGAAAGCATGGTAACCAAGCAACTTACCGACTACTATCATCACCATGGAAAACAGATTGTGGGGTACCCCGAGGATCACCACTATCACCAACCCTGTTCAACCTAAATGATGACCCCACTAGCCAAATCGTTATCCAACCAAGGCCTTAATCCTTACATCTACGCCGATGATGGCATGATATATATCCTGTATAAACACGATCTAACAGAAATCACCAACGAAATCAAACTCAGCCTGCAAATCATAAACTCATGGGCGGATGCATTTCAACTAAAACTAAAAGCAGAAAAAACACACTGTCTCATCCTCGCATCCCAATACAACACGTACAAACCCAGCAACTTAAACACCCCAGAATACATCCTTCCTGTTTCTGACAGCCTGAAAATTCTCGGAGTTACAATCGACCGAAACCTCACACTAGAAACCCAAGCAAAATCTACAACAAAGAAAATGTTCCACTCAATGTGGAAACTCAAACGAGTAAAACCTTTCTTCCTGAGAGAAGTATTCCGCAATTTGGTTCAATCAATGGTACTAAGTCACCTAGACTACTGCAATGGAATCTATGCGGGATGCAAAGAATACATCATAAAGAAACTCCAAACTGCCCAAAACATCGAAGCTAGACATATTTGGAAAAATGAGATTCGAAAGCGCCAAATCTCTAAGAGAAAAGCTGCACTGGCTCCCAATCAAAGAATGTATTGCGTTCAAAATCTGCACTCTGGTCTATAAAATCATCTACGGCGAGGCCCCGGGATAAATGGCAAACCTCATAGACTTACCAACCAGAAACACAAAACGATCAACACGCACATACCTAAATCTCCATTACCCAAGCTACAAAGAACTCAAATACAAAACCATAACAGAACTCTGTAAGCCACATTGAGCCTGCAAATAGGTGGGAAAATGTGGGATACAAATGCAATAAATAAAAATAAAAACCTATGCATCCAGCTTCTCCTATATAAGCACGAAACAATGGAACGCATTACCAAATGTCATGAAAACAATGCACAACTTGTCAAACTTCCGGAAATCATTAAAAACCAACTTGTTCAAAAAGGCATACCCTAATGATCCAACTTAAACGCCTGAACCCTGCAACACAACGAAATTAATACTTGAACTGGACATAACTCTTCCTCCTGGATTCCCTAATATGTTTGTCACTTTTGAACTTTTACCATAATATCACTCTGTATTTGTTATACCGAAATTGGCGATCGCCATCACAGTACTATGTAAGCCACATTGAGCCTGCAAATAGGTGGGAAAATGTGTGATACAAATGCAATAAATAAATAAATAAAGGTACTTTCTCAAATCTCTTTTGAAAATCCAGATACACAATATCAACTGGTTCACCTTTATCCACACGTTTGTTCACCCCTTCAAACAAATGTAGTAGATTGGTGAGGCAAGATTTCCCTTCACTAAATCCATGTTGGCTTTGTCTCATTAATCCACGCTTTTGAGTATGCTCTGTAATCTTGCTCTTTATAATAGTCTCTACCAATTTGCCCGGCACTGATGTCAGACTCACCAGTCTATAATTTCCCAGATCACCTCTGGAACCTTTTTTAAAAATTGGCATTACATTGGCCACCCCCCAAACTTCTGGTAATATGCTTGATTTTAAAGATAAATTACATATTACTACCACCCAGCTTCTCATATATATATCCCTTACCCTGCCCTCATCCAGACTCTCCTTTCCCCAGCGGTCCTACCCTGCCCTCATCCAGACTCTCCTTTCCCCAGCGGTCCTTAGCCCCTAACGCTCATCCCCCCCACCTCCTAGGCACCTTCCTCTCCCCCCACATCTAAGACACCCCAATTGGCAGCCACTTTACCCTTCAACCTCTAAAGCACCCTTTCAATTGGCAGCCAATATTCACCCCCCCCACCTATAAGGAACCCCATCCGCCAAAAAGCAGGATTATACCTGCTGTCTCTCCTTCCTGTTTGTCTGTTATTGCTGCTGCAGAAACAAGCATTGCTCTAACTCTGCATACACAGCTCTTGTAAGTTTTAAGCTGCATGATGCAAGAAGGAACTCCGGTGCAAGGCACTCAGCTTATACTTAGTAAGAGTTGTCTGTGCAATTACAGCAATGCTTGTTTCTTCAGCCACAACAGCCATTTCATGGACACAAAATCTTGGGTGCCAAGGTTCAACTTTTAAGTGCCATGGCAATTCAGTGCCCAGGATTTATCTGACTTAGGACAGGTACAGCTCCCAGATCTATTCAAACTATACTGGTTACTAGTGTGCTGTGGGCTTAGGGCAGATTCCAGGCCCTCTCTCCTATAGTAACAATCTTTCCTCACACTGTAACAGTTAAAATCTGCACAATTTTCTCTCTCCTAAAGCAGCTGCATTTATCTCCCTGTCTGTAAATCCAACCAGACTATACAGGTGCTCAAAGTTGCCCCTCTACAATACTACTGCCAATTTCCACTATTCCATATACTAGACATGCAAAAGACCATTTTGTTTATATTATTAAAAGTACCATAGCATGAAATTATACATAAACAGGATGTGACTCCTAATCCCAGCTATATCACTAATAATGATTTTTGGAAAAATTTCCATAACTGCTTTTTGTTTTCTGTGTACCACTGGGGTGCTATCTTTCTGCAATTTTATAAAAATCTGCATGAAATTTCAAGTGAACAGATAAAACATTCAGCAGAAGTGCTGTAGGAATAGGAAGATCCTTTGCAACCAGATCAACGTAACAGCTACTCTTGTATACTGCTACCACCTCACAGTTCTAAGCAGTTAACAATTAAAAGAAGCTCAAATATGTATCTAGGAATTACATAAAATAGAAGAAAAAAATCAATAAGAATAATTTACAATTCATTAACATATCTTTGGAAAAGTAAAGTTCTCAAAGAGTTTCTAAAATATTTATAATACAAAAGACTTGAAATCTCCTTCCCTATTTGAGCTGCCTTAAAAGCTAATAATGACTCATGAATTTTCATTCTCTTTTTTCTTCTTCAAAGAAGGAAAAACAACATGAGTTATTTTCTATTCTCTGAGGCCTTGAAGAATTTGCAAAATAAAAATATTCAACCATATATGCTGGTGCATCTCAATGTAAGTCCTTGTATAAAATACAGATAATTTAAACAGAATCCTTGCATTTATAGGGAGCCAATGGAATTTTTTGTAATAAGGTGAAATATTTGCCTTTTGAAAAGAGCAGGCGAACCGCTGTATTTTGTGTTGTTTGCAGTTTTGTCAACAATTGTTTAGTACAGCCTATATAACTGAGATCAACTGAAACCTTTCTGTATATCACATAGAAACTAACTTTTCATAATATTTGAGGGTGCTGAACACAACTTGTCCTTTTCCTGGACATAGTGAAAAAGTTTGCTCAGTACTGGAGGTGGCTCAAGCATTCACTGCACCTATAGACCTGGCAACTGTGTTGCACATCTCTCAGAATCAACATGGAACTTAGTTGCCCTACATAACTAAGTACCTTCTGATAGTCCTGTACTAGGACCTCCACGCATTATTCTGTGAATACATGTCACTCCTGCTCTGCAGCACCTCCTTGCTATGTCATTATAGAGACCCCACTATCACCACAGACAGCTCTGTCCTGTACTGCAACACCCCCTATTCCACTGCAAGGACCCCCCCACCCCATACATACCTCTTCCAACACGCCTCTATTCTGACATGCAACAAGGGAGTAGGAAGCAGACTGCAAAATAAATGCTGTATACCTCGCCCGCCCCTCCCCCCCAATTTATTGTTCAATGCCACATCCAATATAGTAACTACAGTTAGTTATATAACATATTGTGGCTACAGTTTCGCAGATAGATACAAATATAAACATAGTCCTTGCCCCCTTTCCTCTTGTGCAGTTGCAGGCCCCTTTTTTCCCCCCTCCGTAAATACAACGACGCAATATTTTCAAGCAAAGACTGCCGGAGCTCCGTCCAAGCTTGAGGCAACCTCCATCCTGACGCGACTCGTCGGCCCAGCTCAGACATGGCAGAATGAATATTTAAAAGCAAATCACCATGGCAACTGAGAGAGGACCAGGGCATGCCTCTGCATTCCTTCAGAAACCGCAGTATGGTCGCCCCTGTACCGCGAGCTCTAACGCCGCCTCTCGCAGCGCTGCAGCTGGGAACCAAGGCTGAGGTTACCGAAATCCAACTCTCTCTCTCTCCCCCCCCCCCTTCTGTAAGGGTTTATTAAGCCCCTAACACACAACCCCTCTCACTCAAAGGAAGTTCCACCCACCTAAGAAACAGCCAATGGTTGCATACCTCCAGCCCTTCCCAAAACATTCCGCACGGCACGGACCCCAAGGCCAAACACTCCTAATAGCCACATAGGCAAGTGCGCGTGCAGGCTCCAGAAGAGAAGAGAGCTCAGCCTGCCTGCAACGCGAGAGCCGAGCAGAAGCAGGCAACCGGAACCTACCTGCAGGGGCCGAACTGATCGTCCATGATAAAACAGGCCGAGATCCTCGGCCCACAAATTCCCTCCTTTCACTAATCTGCTCAAAATGGAGGCACATGCAGTACGAGCGCCCTCAGAGAGATTTTACAGAGCTTGTGCTATGACCTAAACCTCCACACAGAAACTTCCCCCGCGGATAGAAAGCGACTGAGCATGTGCTGTGACACCCCACCACCCCCCCCCCCCTCGCTCCCCTCTCAGCAGTCTTAGCCCTGCCATTTCCGTAAATAAAGCCAGCAAGCTGGCGTGCGGGAGAAGGGCCCTGACAGGGGATCCACGACGGCCCGCAACTCAAAGCGCATCAGTTACTTATCTTGGGAGCGTGTTCTCACATGAAGTATGCTAAGGAGATCGGTAGAATTGAGTAAATTGCCAACAAACTGCCTACTGCCATAGCCCTTCATAACACGTCCACATAAAAAAAAAGAACACAAAACAACACGTTTACATGTCATATGGGCATAAGATAAAGAAAACTATTAATAATCCAGAAACGATTCTTTTTTTTTTTTCATCCCGAAAGCTCAACGATAATATAAAAGGGAGATTTAGCAGACGGCCATGCCTACCTTACTTAAGTGTAAAACTCTTCTGTCTTCTATCAAGCTATTAATAACGGACACCATCAGTGCGCTTACTTGCGAGAAAATACCAGAGCACTATGAATAAAATGACACAGTTCCTGGCCTACCTTGCCAAACAAAAGGTTTCTTGCAAACAATTATACCAACTTCTTTTCTTTCCGGTAAGATTTAATGTCACTAATAGTATGAATACAGGATGTGTGGTTAAGGGTTCTCTAAATGAACTTGAACTGGGCAGTCTGCTCCAAATGAGAGACCTGCACCCCTATCACAGTAGCACACAGCAAATGTTAAAAATGAGATCCAATGAAGATAATACTGTACATGTTGATCTGCATCTCTTAAGGAAGCCTTTAAGTTTCATTTCCTTTTTTTTTTTTTTTTTTTTTTTAAACTAGGGCTTTTACAGCAAACTTTGAGATGGGAGAAGATTAAGCTTCTTTGCACAGCTCACTTACTGCCTGCTCTTAGTCACACACCAGACTGTTGTTTCTGAATTCTTTTTTTCTTTTCTTAAATGATTTGTTAATACTCAAAAACGTTCAATAAAAAACATTTGAAAAAACAAAAGCGTTCTCAGGATAGTTTTCCTTTAAGTGCAAAAATCAAAAGCCCCATTCTGTTCCAAACAGCACTCTAAAAATAGTGCTGGCACAGTGTGGGGTTTTACTGCCCCTATGATCAGAGATAAATAATAGCATGCAAATTTTAACACGCTATTATCTCTGATCATAAAGCACAGGAAGATTGTGCCTAAATCCTCCTGAACTTGTTTGACAGGTCCAGGCTGTCAAAAGCCCAGAGCTGTCAAATACAGGGGCTGGAGGTCTGTGGGACCCCCAGACCACCCTGCAACTGCAAGGCCCTGACGGCCTGTTCCCCCCCCCCCCCGAACCCCACACCCCAACCCAGCGACATCTCCAGCCCCCCCCTAACTCCCCCTTGCACCAAGACTCCCCAACCTCGTGATCTAGCTGCTCCCTCCCCTGCCCCCCTATACCTTAGTGGTGGAGGAAGTAGTACACTCCCCCTCTTCCGGCACCACCTTGAAAAATAGTGGCACCCAGCCCTGTCCAGTGCCATCCTGGGATGCGCTGGGCTGGGCTTCACCATATAAGGGAGTTCTTTATATGGTGGTGAAGTCCCACGTCAGGGTGGCGGCGCTGGAAGAGGAGGGAGTGTACTACCAAGGAGGTTTGATTTGTCAAAAAGTTGAAACCACTTAGTTTAGTGTATGTTTCCCTTTCCCCACACAGTCGTTCTGCGTACACTCAAAACAAAGCAAACAAACCTATGAGCTGCTGAACCCATGTTGTTCTTTATTGTTGGTAGCATTTTTATTTTCAAACATGTCAGCTTGTGCAGCATATGGATGTACAGAGAGGAAGTATAATAACAGAATAATTTTTCATTGGTAGAGTTGTAATTTGTTATAAATTGTAATGTTTGTTATTTGGAGGGGACATCCTAGAATGTGTTATATTCGTGCAGAGATTTCTTTTCTCCTGGTAAAAGGCCACTAAAACAGACATATTATGACAATCAGGTGCTCAACATCCAGAGTTTCTATTTATTTATGGCAGTTATATCCCAAATTAAACATGAATTAGGTTGAAACCTGGGAGCATTTAAAATCTTTTGTTTCCTGTGCCTAGATCAAAAGAGAAAGATGGTTTGTGGGAACTTGCTCCTTTTGTTTTGTGGAACGCAGTGGTATATTATAAAAATGCACTTAATATTGCTTATTACTACTAGAAAGATAATAAATGAGGGCAGAGCTACCTTCATGCTGAAGTCCAGTCAGTCTAAATGTGACATTTTCCAGTTCTGTGTTATATATTTATTTCTTCTTCAAGTCAGTTTTCAACAGCATTTTCTCAGTTATTACCCAAATACAAACACAATTATAACGTTAATTAATAAGTTTTGGATGTTACTGAATTCTATTATTCTTTCTCACTGTATTTCCAGTTTTGGCACAGTATAAGTCATCACAAGGACAAAATACAAGCCCATTTAAACAAATGAGAGATCTGCATGAAAGAAAATATTTTTATTATTGTGACTTATGAAAACCACTTGCCCCTGAAACATGCTCAAAACAGAATACAAAAGAGATAAGTTGAAGGTATGATTCCATGTGCCCCAATGAAAGGAGAGTTTAATTTTACCTCCAATCTTTATAACACCAGGCTTCCCAAGGCAGATTACAACAGTTAAGATGAACCTATCAGTAAACAGAATATTCTCACTGAAATTTGGCCATGTATTACTGTATTGTATAGAATAGTATAGAAAAATTAGCACAAAAACCAGCCTTTATTACTGCTGTTTCCACCAGCTATAATTTTTGAAGCTGTTTTAGTGATATTCAGTTTTGATTTCATGATATTTATATCTACATAATGAATGCTTTCAAAAAATTAAAAAGCTGTCAAATAAGTACAAAATTAAAAAAAAAATCTTGTCTTCTATCTTTTAAGGCACTGCCTATCCAACTGGGCCAGCTTTTGACTTTTTTACAGATGGACCATGCATAAGTAGGCCATTATTTCTAATAATCTTTTACTATTGCTTTCACTAGAATTTGCTATTGTTTTGGGTGTACTTGCAGCTCCACCTACTGCCAGCAAGCTATGCCCCATTGGTTTGAACCCATATAATGGGCTAGATAGCCTTGTTCCATTCTCCTGTTCTCAATCTAACCTCCTAGTATAATACTCCCGCCTCCATCATTAAGGTACAGGAAGGGGGGCTGATGGACCACCAGGTTAGGGGATTTGCGTTTGCGACCCACCAGGGTTTTCTTTTGCGATGTGAGGGGGGGGGGGTTAGGGGGGGCTGGAGGTTCACCAGATCTCCAGTCCCCCGTGAACTTGGTTTGGGGAAACTGGAGTTCCAGTGTCACTGGCTTGGGATGGGGGCTCGGGTCTCCTGTGTGTGTGTGTGTGGGGGGGGGGGGGGGTCCATTGGGAGATGGGGACCTGCTAGATGCAAATGCATGCTGGACAGGGTTCCTCATTCCTCCCAATGTCTTGCAAACCCTAACGCCAGCTCCAAGCTGGCACAGAGATTAGTGCTCACTGGGGAGGAATAATAAAATTCCCGTTTTGCATGAATTTGCATGCTACTTCTGATCAGAGCCTGCAATCGCGTTGTTTCACGTGCTCAGGGGATCTGATTTATTTATTTATTTACATCAATTTATATACCGTATCTTATTGCTACTGCGGCAGCAAATGTGGGCGCTAGTATGGCACTAATAGCCTCTACCGCCTGCGTTTGCTTCTGATCATCAACCAGTTAGTGAACTAGGTGGTTATAGACACCACCACCTCCAAAAACAAGACAAGGCTCCCCTGCCCATCCCTCCCTCCTCCACACCCAATGAGAAGCCGCAGAGAGAGAGAGAAAGAAAAATGAACAGGCACACTACTATAGCAGGAAATATAATACAACGTTACAACTGTTAATCCACCTGAGAGGTCCCAAATAGAGAATGACATGGGGACAAAGTTTGTTCCCATTCCTGTCCCATCCCTGTGGGCTCTGTCACCATCTGCACAAATCTCACACACATATGATTTTATATTTAAATATTTTTATTAAAACAGGAACAGAAAACAATAACAACAAGTAACTGAAATACACCAGCCTCTACCCTTCCAACCCCAACAATATCTGACTAGTGGAGGAGTAACCTAATGATCACCATAAGCATCTGAAAATAAAGTTTTAATGCTATTTTAAATTGTGTCAGTGATTTCTAAATGTACTGCAAGTGGATAACAGTGCCTTGTATCCTCTAGACCAAGGATCCTCTGATGCAGCCCTTGGAGCTAGTTTTTCTGGCCCTCCATTTTCCTCTCTGCAGATTATATCTGGTCCATTGAGCAAGATCTGCACTTTTATTTCCTCAAACATATTCTATTCTACAACACACTGATTTCAGCCAATAGACTAAACCAGCCCATCCTCAGTGGTCCATCCCCCTGGATTGCTCCTTGCCAAGCTTTCCTATTGCTCAGATCCTAATTCCTCAATCTCTCCCCTCCCCATCATCACCTTACCAGAAAGTGGCATCATCCCAGGGTAAGGTAAGAGTGATAGAACAGCTTTGGCTGAATCTGCCAAAAGTGAATCCACCCAACTGCCTCCAATCCTTGCAACTACAGCTCACCCCTGGCTCACACCTGCCACATACTAAACAGCAAGCAACTGTAGTGAAGGAGTGCACCCCACTTTTGGTGATCTCTCCTTGTTCCAGGACTGCAGGACCTGAGCATGTGCTTTCAGCTCCTGGGCCTGCAGGATTTGAAGGGAGGGGGAGATGGGAGGAGGATCTTACAGGTGAATCCCATTTTAAGGGTAAGGGTACAGGATTGGCATTTGTATTTATATACTCCATGATCTCAGTGATACAAGGCCAGAAGTGCTCAGCTGCTGTTACCCAGATCTTTGGGGGAGGGCAGGTGCTAGGGTCTCTGGCACCCCCTGCAAACCATCACAATTGGCACCTCCCCCCCCTCCAGCATCTCCTTTCTCTCTTCTCCCTCTCCCCTTCTACCACCCCATCCCCTTTTTCAGCCTAGTGCCTTAAAAGGTGAAGAACAAGTTTTGGGTTTTTTTTTTTTTACTTGACAGCTTTTTAATTTATTTTGAAAGCTTCACATATCTACTATAATAATTTCCACCTCCAACGTTCTGAAGCTGACTCCGTGGCTTCACTGAAGTGAAGGGTTCGTAAGGTTCATTAGGTTCGTCAGTCTGTCACCATCTCTCTCTGTCCCGCTCTCGCGTCAAAACGTGATGACGTCGAGGGCAGAACAGTGAGAAGCAAGACAACCAACCAACGAAAACAGTTGTAAGCGCGCCTGCGCACCGCCTACCCTCTCTGTGTCTCGCGGTAGTCATTCATTGGTTTTTGGCGGCCGAGCGAGCGAAGAACTAGGCAAACAAGAAAGGCGGTGTGTGCCGGTGAAAGCCGCACGGAAATATCTGACAGCTGCATACGCGGAGTCAAGACCGGGAGGCAAACTTTATCCTGCTGAGTGCCCGTGGCTGCGTCAGCCCCACCGTTGCCTCTCAATGTGTGTGAGTGAGACAGTATGAGGGAGCTCCTGCTGGCTGTGGGTCAGGCCAGGACTTAGCTGGTGGATGGGAGAAGCACTGTGGTAGGTTGGGAGGGAGGGAGGGGACCCTGGAACTGGGTGGGTGGGAGGACCCTGAAACTCAGAGGGAGGGAGGGACCATGAAACCCGGCGGGAGGGGAGGGGGTGACCCTGAAACTCAGAAGGAGGGGGGACCCTGAAACTCGGAGGCCTTTTTTACTAGTGTAGATGTAAATATCATGAAATAAAATTGAATATCACTAAAACTGCTTAAATAAATTATTGTAGCTGGTGGAAACAGCACTAATAAGGGCTATATTTTGTGCTCCTTTTTCTACATTGTTCTAGAAATACAATAATAAATGGCCAAATTTCAGTGAGGATATCCTGTTTACTGATGGGTTCATCTTAACTATTGTTGTAAGCTGCCTTGGGAAGCCTGGTGTTATAAAGATTAGAAATAAAATGTAAGCTCTTCTTTCATTGGGGCACATGGAATCATAGCTTCATCTCATCTCTTTTGTACAAATGGATTATTCTGTTTTGAGAATGTTTCAGGGACAAGTGGTTTTAAGAAGTCAAAATAATAAAAAAATATATATTTTCTTTCATGCAGATTTCTCATTTGTTTTAACATAACTAAATGGGCTTTAAGCCCCTAATGCAGTCCATTGGTTTCCTTATATTTTGTCCTTGAGATGACAAACTGTGTCAAAACCTGCCTACAGTAATGCCGCCACCCCCCTCCCCCCCTTCCAGCATACTACAGTCCTACCTTGCCACCCACCCTGGGGCTGCGGGGGCAGGAAAGAATCCCACTCTTTCCTGACCGCTGCCGCTACTCCGTCTCCGGCACTCTCCGCTTTTCTCTTGTGCTGCTGGCACCGCCGCCGTGTTTTCTCAAAACAAGTGCCAAGACTTCGGCAGCAGTCTCATGACACTGCCGCTGGATACCTCGGCAGCCATTTTTAAAATACCCACAAGCACAGAAGAGAAAAGTGGAGAGCACAGGAGACGGAGTAGCGGCAGCAGGCAGGAAAGAGTGAGATTCTTTCCTGCCCTTGCATACCGCAAAGACCACTACACCATCAGGGCGAGCGGCAAGGTAGTAGCATGCGGGAGAGGTTTGGCAGCATTGCTGTGGCGGTGGGGGGAGGGTAAGCAAGGCAGTCTATGGCGCCCCCTTGGCATGCATACCCTGCTTACCGTGTTCTGGGGGGGAGATTTTAGACCAGTCCGTGATTAACTCCCCCATTATAATGCATTATGTGACCTGCAGTCCTAATTTCAATGGGTAGAATCAGGGACAGCAAATTCTACACTGCTTTGAGATGCAAATTGAAAACCAGAACTGACCAAAATAATCTTTGTCCTGGAACTGGACAATTTGGCAGCTCTGGGAGGATATGCCCTGTCCCGGTGTTGAGGAACTGGAGGGGTGCAGGTGACAGAAGGGAGATAGGGTAGAAAGACAAGACAGAAGGGAGGGAAGGAGGAGGCAGGAGAGTGGAACGAGAGGACAGGGGGAAGAGTATGGGGGCTGTGTATAGCAGAGTATACACTATAATGGCACCCTTACCCATATCTTCCTCTCCCTCCCCCCAGGGGTAGATGCTAAGGAAAGGAAGGGTTATAGCCTAACTCTTTTCCTCAGCACTTGAAATCATTAAATGTGTTAGATTTGTTCCTGATTCCCTCATCCCCGGCTCAAACCTTTCTTGGGACCCTGCCCTCTCAAGAGATTTCAAACATCCAATGAGGCCCCTTGATGTGAAGTTTCTTGACCTGTGCTCTAGACTGTTTTGTTTTGCTATATTTGTACCCCGCGCTTTCCCACTCATGGCAGGTTCAATGCAGCTTACATGGGGCAATGGAGGGTTAAGTGACTTGCCCAGAGTCGCAAGGAGCTACCTGTGCCTGAAGTGGGAATTGAACTCTGTTCCTCAGTTCCCCAGGACCAAAGTCCGCCACCCTAACCACTAGGCCACTCCTCCTTATACGTAGGAGACTCAGCCAGTCTCCTACGTAGAAGGTTAATAGCTGGCACTAAAACTATATAAAGGCTAAGCTGACTTAACTCTATGATTCCAAGCAGGAAATCAGATTCAGTTTCAGCCCAGTTTCTAATCACTTTCTAATCTAGTGATTTGTATTCTGCCAGCTCCCCTATGAGGTCCAAAGCAGATAAGAAAGCCAACATAGATAGTTGGAAATACATAAATAAAGACATGAATGTTTACATTAAAACAGAACTAAATGAATGCATTTCATTGTTGTCCTAAGAATTTATAAAAATCTTTAAATATTTATGAAAAATAGAATTATTAATCTTAAATCCCAAGGCAGGCTATTCCATACATGTACTACAATAAAACAGAATGAACTGCCCAATACTCTTAAAATGTAAACTTTTAACCAAAGGATAATAGAGCGGTAAATTCTCTCTAAGATATTTCTTGCTATAAAGTTTGGAAATGCAGAAGACTGAGCCCCTAGGAACAAGGAGCTAAATACTGCTTTGACAGTGCTGCCCAGAATGACAAAGCAGCCTAAGAGACGAATGGCCCTCTTTTAGCATGATGCAGTTATGTACTTGGACTTAGATACAGGAGGGGATGTGGGAGGTCACAAGGAACATAACTACCTGATTAGACTTGGAAAGGAATGGCTAAAGGGAGTGGAGGAGTGGCCTAGTGGTTAGGGTGGTGGACTTTGGTCCTGGGGAACTGAGTTCGATTCCCACTTCAGGCACAGGCAGCTCCTTGTGACTCTGGGCAAGTCACTTAACCCTCCATTGCCCCATGTAAGCCGCATTGAGCCTGCCATGAGTGGGAAAGCGCGGGGTACAAATGTAAAAAAAAAAAAAAAGAATAAGCCACAAGCAAGAACGGATGAGGAGGAGAACACCTGCATCTGGTGACTTCAAGAACAGTGATAGGCAATGTCCTAACCAGACAGAAATATTTGGGGTGGCAACAGGGGGCAAAGCTACATTGGGAGGGAGGGGGAGTCAGTGTGACATTTCTGCACATCATACCTCTCTTTCCTCCCCCCCCTCCCCACTTTTAAATTAGCGATATAATACAGCATGACCTTCTATGCATAAAGAAACCCTCCTCCCCCAGCCAGTTTCAGGTATGTGGTAAAACTGTCCTAATTGATAGCATCATCCAACAAATTTCTGTATCACAAACTCTATATTCCCCAACAATGGAGCTAGCCCCCTTATAACTCGCCACAGAAAAAATATTCAGATTGTGATTATCACCTCAGGATTAGCATACATTCCTTCCACTGCCGGAATTTATTTAAAGCAGATGGGTTCTTGTTTGTATGGCGACTCTACAGGATGTGGAGATCACTGCAGACTGAGAAAACTGGCAGAAGATGCAAGAACTTTACATGATGGTGGTGGTGGTAGGGGGGTGTCACTGACTGAACATATGAGCAGCAACAGAGAAAGTGAGAAAGTGTATGTTTAAAAAAAATGACAATGCATATGTATGTGACTGAAAAGCAAGAGATTGCATGTGTATGAAGAGTAAAGTAGATGCATGTGCACATAGTTTCTGTCTCTTTCTGACATCTTCAGCTCAAAATTTTAAAGGGAAGCTCCAATTATACGAGACTTCCATAGGGATCTACCTGTGTACGTATTAGCAAAGGGGAATTTTCAGCTCCAGGAATTTACCCAGTTAACTATTGTTACCTGGGCTTTTCTCTTCAAAATTGAAACTCAACCCAGGGAAGAATCAGGCCCTCCTTTTGATCCATTTGGGACCCCCCCCCCCCCCCAATCATCCAATAATTCTAGCCAGCTCTCCTATCACTTTCCAATTCATTCTTAAGATTTTGGGTGTCATTTTTGATTTAGCACTTCCTACCACTCCATATCTCTACCGTAGTACAACGATGTTTTTATAAACTTGAAATGATTTCAGTTCACCATCTCTTCGCTACACCTGATTCACAACTTTTCAGCCACTCACTGGTTATCTCTTCCTTAGATTACTGCAATAGCCTTCCTTTATGGTGCAACTCTCTCGGAAAAACGTTGTCTTCAACTGGTCCAAAATACAGCTGTGAAACTTTTATCCAATTCCAAATGATATGATCATGTTACCCCTCTTCTTATAAACTAGCACTGACTCCCTTATCGATAAGCCACAGAATTACCTTCAAAATTCTTAGTTTAACTTATAAAATTCTCCAGTCCGATACGCCACCTTACCTTACACATCACTTGATTCCTTATATCCCTCCCGATCCCTTCGCTCGTCATCCTCCAATCTACTACATGTCTCTTCCTTAACTTTGTTTTGATTCAACCCGCTCAAATATTTAGTGTAATTGCCCCTATCCTTTGGAATTCTATACCCCAGTCCCTACTACTGAAAAAGGTGTGATCAAAATCTAAATAAATAATAAATACTACAATTTAGCATTTCTATAGCGCTACAAGGCGTACGCAGCACTGCACAAACATAGAAGAAAGACAGTCCCTGCTCAAAGAGCTTACAATCTAATAACTAACAACTCAGATTTCCATGCTGCCTTCAAAACCTTCCTCTTCAAAGATGCTTTCAATCACCCTGGTGCACTGTAGTTCTCTCCCCAATTCTTGTTACAGTTGATTTAAGCTCCTGTCTAGACAGCTCAGGATCCTCTCTCCCCCCACCCCACCTAATATTTATGGAGTCCCTTTCCCCACTCTGGTAGCATTTCCAACCTATTGCTCTTCTTTCTATAATTTAATTTATTGTATTTGTAAACCACCCTGAAGGCATTACTGTACTGAGGTATATCAAGCTACTAATAAACCTGAACTATCCTAATAGTCTAATACTGTCTCTGCTTATACCCTTTCAGAAGCACCAAAGCTAAATATAATTTTATTTTAGTTCTTCCATTTATGAAGTTTTTTCCCTTTATCAAGTTTTTTCCCCCATGTAAAACATTGTAAACTTTTATACCTCAGACACGTTGCCTGCAAATCTCACTTGGACTAGTCTATCCTTGACATCTCTGGTTTGTCAATTTCTCTGGTTCTTGACACACTGCTCAAGAGTTGCCAAGTTACCCAGGAGGGAGACTTTTTAGCCAGTCCTGTTTTTTTATTTATTTTATTTGTTGCATTTGTATCCCACATTTTCCCACCTATTTGCAGGCTCAATGTGGCTTACATAGTACCGTGAAGGTGATCGCCAATTCCGGTATGACAAATACAGAGTGATATTGTGGCATAGAAAAAGTTCATGTGTGACAGACACATTAGGGAATTGAAAGGAGGCAGAGTTAAGTTATGTTCAGTTCGAGTATTAGTTTCATTGTGTTACAGGGTTCAGGCATTTAGGTTGGATCGTTAGGGTATGCCTTTTTGAACAAGTTAGTTTTTAGTGATTTCCGGAAGTTTAATAGGTCAAACATTTTCAAGGCATTTGGTAGTGCGTTCCATAGTTGCATGCTTATATAGGAGAAGCTGGATGCATAGGTTGATTTGTATTTGAGTCCTTTGCAGCTTGGGTGGTGGAGGTTTAGGTATGTGCGTGTTGATCTTGTTGTGTTTCTGGTTGGTAGGTCTATGAGGTCTGTCATGTATCCCTGGGCTTCGCCGTAGATAATTTTATGAACCAGAGGGCAGATTTTGAACGCAATGCGTTCTCTGATTGGGAGCCAGTGCAGTTTTTCTCGTAGGGGTTTGGCGCTTTCTAATCTCGTTTTTCCAAATACAAGCCCGGCCACGGTGTTTTGAGCAGTTTGAAGTTTCTTTAAGATTTGTTCTTTGCATCCTGCATAGATTCCATTACAGTAGTCTAGGTGGCTTAGTACCACTGATTGTACCAAGTTGCGAAATATTTCCCTTAGGAAGAAAGGTTTTACTCGTTTGAGTTTTTGAAATTACATGTCAGTTTGGTTTGCTTTTTTGTGGACCAGAGGAATAGCCTAGTGTTTAGAGCACCTGACTTTGACAAGGGAACTCTGGTTCGACTCCCATTGCTGCTCTTTATGATCATGGGCAAGACCCTTAACCTTCCATTGCCTTACGTACAAAATTAGATTGTAAGTCCTCTGGGGATAGAGAAATAACTAATGTAACACACCTTGAGCTATTAATGAAAAACATTTCCTAAGTATAAATTTGGGTCCCTGACTCTAACCATTGAAATCAGTGCTACATTTCCCATAATTGCACAATAGCAGAGCTGTCATAAATCTAGAGCTGTTCTAAAGTCTCCCTCCTGGAACTAGGTAACTTGGGAGCTCTAATCATTGAGCCACTTCCAAGCATATTCTTGCTTAGTCTCAATGCTCATTCATAAACTGTAACTATTCCCATACCCACAGCTGCAGTAGGCTCTACACTTTTTATTTCTTTTTTTTGCTATTTCCAGAAAGGTGAAATGTGGAGGGGGGGAGAGGGGGAAGGCCATGAATGAAGATTTTTTTTTTATTTTTTTTGGGGGGGGGGAATGAATGTGATTTGGGGGCATGTGGAAAGAAGAAATGGGGCTCCATGGTAGGGGGGCCCACAAATGTTAGTTTGCCTGGGCTCCAATATAGTGTTAATCCGCCCCTGTATAATAGCCCAGAGTGTCTGATGCCTAATTACAGAGGGTGGATGGAACTAGTTAGGAAAGATATTTCTTGCATGCATCTTTCCTACAGGTTCTCCAGAAACACACCAGTGACATTTCTGGGGATTATCATGCATCAGAGTCACACTCTGCAGGCTATGCACAAACATACTTAATAAATAATTGATGTTACTTTAAGTACAAACACATCACATATGTGCATAATCTTAGAAAAGACCCAACAGGCCCCTTGGAAAAGTAATGAGTAGGGCTGAATTTGGCTCTGGACAAGGTACTGCTGATCTCTGAGGGGAAAGGGTAGGAGGATGGGCGTGCAAGTGGCAGATGAAGTTCAATGTTGACAAGTGCAAAGTGATGCATGTGGGTAAGAGGAACCCGAATTATAGCTACGTCTTGCAAGGTTCCGCGTTAGGAGTTACGGATCAAGAAAGGGATCTGGGTGTCGTCGTCGATGATACGCTGAAACCTTCTGCTCAGTGTGCTGCTGCGGCTAGGAAAGCGAATAGAATGTTGGGTGTTATTAAGAAGGGTATGGAGTCCAGGTGTGTGGATGTTATAATGCCGTTGTATCGCTCCATGGTGCGACCGCACCTGGAGTATTGTGTTCAGTACTGGTCTCCGTATCTCAAAAAAGATATAGTAGAATTGGAAAAGGTACAGCGAAGGGCGACGAAAATGATAGTGGGGATGGGACGACTTTCCTATGAAGAGAGGCTGAGAAGGCTAGGGCTTTTCAGCTTGGAGAAGAGACGGCTGAGGGGAGATATGATAGAAGTGTATAAAATAATGAGTGGAATGGATCGGGTGGATGTGAAGCGACTGTTCACGCTATCCAAAAATACTAGGACTAGAGGGCATGAGTTGAAGCTACAGTGTGGTAAATTTAAAACGAATCGGAGAAAATTTTTCTTCACCCAACGTGTAATTAGACTCTGGAATTCATTGCCGGAGAACGTGGTACGGGCGGTTAGCTTGACGGAGTTTAAAAAGGGGTTAGATAGATTCCTAAAGGACAAGTCCATAGACCGCTATTAAATGGACTGGAAAAATTCCTCATTTTTAGGTATAACTTGTCTGGAATGCTTTTACGTTTGGGGAGCGTGCCAGGTGCCCTTGACCTGGATTGGCCACTGTCGGTGACAGGATGCTGGGCTAGATGGACCTTTGGTCTTTCCCAGTATGGCACTACTTATGTACTTATGTACTTATGTACGTATGAGTGTGGATTGTAGACTGGATCAGGGGCGTAGCTACGGGTGGGCCTGGGTGGGCCAATCTCTGCCCAGGCCCACCCACTCTTTTGCGACCTGACGACTTAATCTTCTTGCCCGCAGCAGCAAGTAGGCGGACGTAAAAGTAGCAAGCAGCCAGGCTCGACTCCATCGTTCGCTTCCTGCCCTCTCAGCATCCCACCCGCCCGAAAGGAAATGACATCAGAGGAAGGCGGGGCGCAGAGAGAGGGCAGGAAGCGAACGATGGAGTCGAGCCTGGCTGCTTGCTGCTTTTACGCCCGCCCGCCGCTGCAACTGCTTCAGTTTCCCGTGCGGGGCACGGTGTCCATCTTTCTTTGCTGTCCGCCTGCTGTGCACCGGAGCTCCATTCCTCTTCTCATGTCCTTGTCTCGCCGAGCGGCTGAGGCGGTGGCTGAGCTGCGGCCCGGTAACACTGTGCGCGTGTCAGAACGAGCCAGAGCGGGAGGTGTCGGAGTGGAGCCTCTCTTTTGTGTTCGTTAACAGCGGTTGCTAAGCAACCAGAAAAAGTAACAGAAGCTGTACGTCGGGGGCAGGGCTGGTGCTGGGTCCCTCCTCCCCCTCAGTCCCCGCATCATGGGCGACTTCCTGGCCTGCGAGGCAGAGCTGCTCGGTTTGCTGATAGAGTATTTGAGCTTTGCAGAATTTGAAAAAAACACAAAAATGTTTTGCAAAGGAATGCAAACTAAAAGGCAAACCATTACCCAAAACAACTGGAACTTCCCTAAGAGATTGCAAAACATTGATGGTCCAGAAGGATCTGCTCATGGCTTTCGAAGCCGGAGACCAGAAAGTGTTCTTTGAGCTATGGGAAGAACACGTTTCTCTGGGGGTCCGAGATAATGAGTCAGTTGCCCAAAATTTGGAGTTTTATCTCAGCATCCATTTTGCAGTTTTCCCTTGGAAGCACTTGGTAGGAAAGCTGGACAAAGCAGATTTTGATGACCAAATCTCTCACTTTAAAACCTATCTGGAGACCAGTGGAGCAGCTCTGAGCCAGACCACAGAATTTCTTCCCTTTTATGCTTTGCCATTTGTTCCCAACCCTACAGTGCATCCCTCTTTTAAAGAGCTCTTTCAGGATTCTTGGACCCCAGAGCTGAAGACAAGGTTGGAAAAATTCCTGTCTGTGATCTTGAAAGCAAGCAGTACCCATCGGCTCTTCACGTTATATAAGGACAGTAGACAGAGCAGCAAAGGTACCGCACTGCAAATGCTTTGTAATGTTACTCTTCCAAGAGACACTTTGATGCACACATGGCTGAATGAGAGGGTGCTCTTTCCCTAATAAGGTTAATGCAGTTGGTGTGCCCTCTCCTTGGGTAGAGTTGCCAAAGAAAAACCTGACACCTACCCTGCCCATGCTCCTCCCTTGTCCCACTCTCATGCCATGCCCCAGTTCAGTATTTTGCCTTCATATTTTTTGATTTCTAGTTCCTTGTGTCATGTCTGTTGTGTCATGTGTTTTTCAAGTGTGATCAAGGTGCAGTATTCTGCTAGCGTGTAGTATTTGCAGCCCTTTTTGTTTTGCTTTTTTTTTCACGAGGTAGTGTATTGGTGTTTTAGAGCCTGGTGTAATTACAGTTCTGCCTTTTCAAGCATAAGGTTGTAGCTCATCCTGTCCTTGGAATTAGTGCTGTTATGGTTTAGTAAGGATATGAGTGTGTTTTTGCACAGGTTTGTGTACAGCATTTTGCAGTGGAGAGATTGTGGGATAATGTAATTATATTTAAAAATATCAATTTTTCCATTAAGTATGTATGTGGTTATACTGATGTAGGGCAGCTGTTGGGCAGACTACTTAGAAATCCATCATCAAGTGAATTCCAAGGCATTATTTTGTAGGATCCCAAGAGACACTACTCACACTGCCCACCCATATTAGCTCTGGGCCCACCCAAAATCCCAGGTCTGGCTACGCCACTGGACTGGATAGAAGGGAGAGTGAGCAGTGCTGGGAGTGGAAGTATGTGAGGGGTTAAATTAAAAATGAACAAAAGGGATTATAAACTAAGGCCTGACCCTTAGATAACAGCCAAATCAGGAAGCTGAGGTGCATGTATATTACTATTAGGGTTCTGTTTCAGATTAATTATGACGACTGGGGTTTAAACTAAGTTAATAGTGGGAGAGGTTGTCTCCATGAACACCGCAGAGGGAATGGGCAGTTGGTTTCCTTTTTCAAGGTTTAAAAGTGCATCTGTAATGAAATGACAGAACCAGCAATAGCACTATGGTTTGCTTGTATCCCTGCTGATGACTAAACATAAGATTTTTTTTTTTTTTTTGGGGGGGGGGGGGGGGGGGGGGGACGACCCAATAGATGTGTCCTGTCTTTAGGATGGATTTTCCTATGAGTAGCAGGAAAGCCTAGGCTAAAGGTGCATCACTATCAGGTGCTCTTACCTTGTCTCTGGATTGTAACCCAAGATGTAGAAAAAGGAATCAATTCGTGCCTTGAATTCCCGAGCAGCAAATATGTCTGAAAAATGAGAGATATTGCATTTTCCCCTGAAAAAAAAAAAAGTTCAGAACACATAACCAAGCAATCCTAAGTACTTAAGATTCATCAGAACATAATTTTTCAAAGAACCTCCTATTTCCAGGCCTCCCAAGGAACTTCCAACTGACATATACCCCACACTTTAAAGAAAATGCCAGTGCTAGAACACGGGGGGGGGGGGGGGGGCTGATGCAGTAAAGTGCACTAGGCCATGTACACAGGTTAGATTGACTTTTGCTCACAATTTTGCACATGCCCTATTGTAGAAAGGAGTTTTGGACAGGATCTACCTGTGCAAAATCTCAACTACACATTAGCACACAGAACAATTAAATCCATAGTAATGAAGCTACCAGCTATTCTGTGCAGATGCAGAGTTAAGTGCACAAAAGACAAGACAGCTGAATGCAATGCCAAGGTTTTAACACAAGGTCTGAAAAGCAGTAAAAGGTTTAGCTCATTTTTCTGCGGTAACATTAGTAAGAATTTCATGCCTCTTCTCTTTACTGCACGCATACTGACCAGTACCTTTTTATTCTGTCTTCAATGCTTCAATGAAGAGAATGGGTGTAAAAAAGGGCAGAGCTGAGGAGAGATACACTGAAGAAAGAGTAAAGTGCTAGACTGTTGACAAAAGGGTATCAGCACTCCATGGAGTTCCATGCTCATGCAACCAAGCATGTGCTATATTGTTATTTGGCCCATTAATATTGGTGTTGCAAAAACTGTATGCACAGAATAGCATTCCAGCAAATGTACATGCATTTGATGAGTGCCAATACAATTTTTTGTGTGCAGATCTGTGTGTGCATACTTCCTGTGTGCTCTTCTACATCAGCATATGTTTTTTTGCACCGTGCAAGCCGAGTTTTAGCAAATGGTTCTGTTACAAGGTTACTGTATTCACCTCAGAGCTAGAAGTAGCACTGTGTTCAATTTGACTCCTTGCCTAATACATTTGGAAATCATTCAAGTAACTTTAGGGATTAAATTCTGCCTACTTGTCCAAGGCATCAACACACTAATGATAACATTAAAAGCATAGCCCCTATTTTTGTGCATTAGCTCACAGGTAAATTCTGTGGCACAGTTACAAAATTCAATGGCAATTATCTAGCACATTTATATACTCAATATAGCGATGCTGCACACCTGCAACAGGTGCTCTCTGTGAACAGCAGGATAAACAGCCATACATATGGGGTGACATCACAGCTGATGGCACCAATAAACCCTTGTCAAAGAGCTCAGAAGGCTTTTAAATAAAGTTTCTGAACATGTATAGTAGTTCCCACCTCATGCTCCACATTCAAATCCCATCAATTATAGTATCAAGCTGGCTTTAACTGAGGGTAGGGTAGAGCGGAGTGTGGCTGTTGTATCCTGCTGTCCATGGAGAGCATCTGTTATAGGTGTGCAACATCGCTTTCTCCATGGACAAGCAGGATGAACAGCAGCCACACATGTGGAGATGCCCAAGCTGAGGGCTGCAATAGATAGTATAGAAAATGCAACATAAGAGAAGGAGGCGGCGGCAAGTTGAAGTTTCAAACTTTAACATAATTTATTATAGTATTAGCAAATGAACAATCAGCAGATGAAGGCAGGTCTATAAAGTAAAATTTAGCAAATGTATGAGGAGAAGACCAGGTTGTGCTTGACATGAGCAGTTACCCTTGGTGGGTTTTGAACAGAACACAACTCGTAATAGTAAACAATGCAGCATGCTATCCAATTAGAAAGAGTTCATTTTGAAACAGGAAAACCTGGGTGGTTTGAATTAATACAGAAAGAGTTGGCATAGATGATTTGGTTTTGTCATCCTGTTTTGGTAGATGTGAATAGCTCTTCCACAATCCACAGAATGTAGAGTGGATTGTTCCAGCGCAGAACAGGAAGGAAGGCATAAGGTTGGTAAAATAATTGGTTGGTTTAGGTGAAAGTGGGATACTTCTTTCGGCATAAATTTGGGATGAGTTCATAAGATAACTCTGTCAGGGAGAATCTGGAGATAAGGATGGAAATATGCTAGAGCTTGCAGTTCACTAATTTGTCTAACAAATGTTATAGCAATTAAGAATAAGATTTTCCATATAAGAGTTTCTAGCATAAGGCTGAGGTCTCAATGTGGAAGACGTTGTTGGGAGAGGTAGTTTGATGTGCAAGAGTCCCTTTAAAAATCTTGAAACAAATGGCTCCTGTGGATATAGGAGTCAAAGTGGTGCCCTTCGTGGGATGTGCTCATAGTGCTCAAATGACCACAAACTGAGGAACTGGAAAGATTTTATTTATTAAAAATAAAATAAATATATAGGAAAGACCAGAGTTCAAAAGGCGTAGCAAGTACTGTAATAATGAAGAAACAGAGCATGTGAAAGTATCATTGGAATGAGAAAGACATTAACATGAAAAATGGCTCCATTTAAAAGTGTAAGGCTTCCTAGTGGCTGGTTTTCTAGACTGAAGAACTGATTCAATATCTGGTGTTAAATTTAAAGAATGGAACGTTCTCCCCTCAACCTTCAAATCACGAAGGCCATACATCAGGCAAGCCAATGGTGGTTGCATATAGTAAGAGCTAGTGAGCGGAGACTGGGACGACAGATGGATTCCTCGCCTTGAGTGATGAGATGTTGAACTAGAGATAGATGGAATGCAGGCTGTTGTGTGATCTGAAGCAGTAATGAGAACCAAGGCTGCTGTGGCCAATATAAGGCTACTAATATGAGTTGAGCTCTGTCCTGGTAAGTCTTGTGCAGAGTTCTTGGAATCAACAGAACTGGAGGAAAAGCATAAAGTAGGCTCATCATCCAGGGAAGAAGGAAAGCACCTTCTGCTAGCCTGAGGTTGGTAGGGCAATGAAAGCATAAGCTTTTGCATTTTGCGTTGGCTGCTGAAGCAAATAAGTTTATAGCTGCAAGACCAAACTTGTCGGAACACATTTACATCCAAAGACCACTTGTGACGATTAAGATGCCCGCTGAGAAAGTCTGCCTGAACATTGACTTCCAGAGAGGTAAATGGCTGAGAGAAAGATGCTGTGCCAGATTCAAAGAACCTCCTGTTAATAAAGAGCAGCTGATCTGGTTCCTCCCTATTTGTTTAGATGATACATTGTAACTTGATTGTTTGGATCTGAACAATGTGTTTGGCCAGTTGCAATACAAATACTTGGAATGCATTGTAGACTGCTCATTTACAACAATTTATGTGGAATGTTCATTCTAGAGATGACTATGTGCCTTGAGTTTGAAGGTGAATGTATGTACTCCCCAGCCAGACTGGGAGGTGGAGGTGGTAAGTGTGGTCTGACTATGATGATGACGAAAATATTTTTGTCTGACACTGCTTGGATGCAACCACCATTGGAGTGCTTGATGTGTGGCCTCTGTGATTTGAAGGTTCATCAAGATATGATCGTTATACCAATTCCACCTTGTGCATTGGTCCCATTGTAGAGGCCTCATGTTGAGATGGGCAAAGGGGACTGTGTGGACAGATGCTGCCCTGTGACCCAATAGACATAGGAAATGTTTTGCTGGAGCTTGCGACATGGAGAATGTTGCTTGAACCAATGACAAGTTTTTTTTTTGTGAAGAGGTTGGCATGCTGTAAGTGTAGGATTGTACAGGTGAGTTCCTATAAACTCCAGAAACTGAAAAGGCTGATGGATCGATTTTTCAAAATTTATGAGGCGGCCAAGGGACTTCATGAGATGAATCACAGATTGTAGAGATGACTGGACTTATTGAGGAGAGGGAGAAAGGAGAAGAGATGAGACAATCATCGAGGTATGGAAATACTGATAAGCCCTCTTCTGAAGATAAGCAGCAACTACAACAATGCATTTCATGAAGACTTGTGGTGCAGAGATTCCAAAAGAAATAACCTTATATTGAGAATGGCAAGAAAGGCACATGAAGCAAAGACATTTTCTGAAAGAAGGGTAGATGGTTATTATGAGCGTAAGTATTAGATCCACTATGACTAACCAGTTATTACATCTGAGAAGTGGAATAATTGTAAAAAAGTGTTCATCTTGAACTTTTCTTTTAGAATGTAATTGTTTAATTCTCTGAGATCCAAGATTGGACAAATCCTCCTTTCTTTTTGGGAATAAGGAAGTATTTTGAGTAGCAGATCTGGCCTTTTTGGTTTAAGGGAATGTCCTTAATACACTGAGATTGTAGAAGGGACTTGACTTATTTTTGTAGAGTAGGCAATTGATGAGGAGGAGGTGGTCAAAAGGACGGACATGGGGACAGTGGAAGACTGGTGAGCCGTAGTCTGTAACCATTTCGGATGACTGAAAGAACCCAAGTGTCTGAGGTGAACTTTGTCTACTGATGGTAAAAAGCAGTTAACCTCCCTCCCACTGGTTGACTGAGGAGAAGCAGGACAGGACAGTCAAAAACTAAGAGAAGGGTTTTGCTGGATCTGTGGTGTTGATTTCTGAGGTTTTCGTGCTCTAGGTTATCGTCTAGGTGTTTGATTGGGATACTGCTTCTAATAACAATCCCCCTGCTATATGGATAACGATATTGAGTAGTTTTCTTGTAAGAATGATATGGTCTTCTAGAAGAAGATTGGGGCTGTTCAATATTATTGATATCTAATATTTGTAGTGTACTATCATTCTCCTTTATTTTTGTGAAAAGGTCCTCAACATTTTCTCTGAAAAGCTCATCATTAACACAAGGAGCATTTGCAAGCTTGTCATGGACATCTTCTCTGATCCCAGAGCCATGCAAGTCAATGTGCCACTATCAGGGGCATAATTGAAAGAGAAGGGCGCCCATCTTTCGACACAAATCGGGAGATGGGCGTCCTTCTCTCAGGGTCACCCAAATCGGCATAATCGAAACCAATTTTGGGCATCCTCAACTGCAGTCCGTCATGGGGACGACCAAAGTTCACAGGGGCATGTCAGCAGCGTAGCAAAGGCGGGACGGGGGCGTGGTTAAGAGATGGGCATCCTCGGCCGATAATGGAAAAAAGAAGGGCGTCCTTGACGAGCACTTTCCTAGTTTACTTGGTCCCTTTTTTTTCACGACCAAGCCTCGAAACGGTGCCCAAACTGACCAGATGACCACCGGAGGGAATCGGGGATGACCTCCCCTTACTGCCAGCCTCAAATGTCATACCCAGCTGCATCACAGCAGTATGCAGGTCCCTGGAGCAGTTTTTAGTGGATGCAGTGCACTTCAGGCAGGTGGACACAGGCCCATCCCCCCCACCTGTTACATTTGTGGTGGTAAATGTGAGCCCTCCAAAACCCACCTGAAATCCACTATACCCACATGTAGATGCCCCCCTTCATCCCTAAGGGCTATGGTAGTGGTGTACAGTTGTGGGGAGTGGGTTGGGGGGCTCAGCACCGAAGGTAAGGGAGCTATGCACCTGGGAGCAATTTCTGAAGTCCACTGCAGTGCCCCCTAGGGTGCCTGGTTGGTGTCCTAGCATGTGAGGGGGACCAGTGCACTACGAATGCTGGCTCCTCCCACGACCAAATGCCTTGGATTTGGTCGTTTTTGAGATGGGCGTCCTCGGTTTCCATTATCGGCAAAAACCGAGGTCGCCCATCTCTAAGGTCGACCATCTCAAGATTTAGGTCGACCTAAATGTTGAGATTTGTGCGACCCCGACGGTATTATCGAAATGAAAGATGGACGCCCATCTTGTTTCGATAATACGGGATGCTTCGCCCATTCGCAGGGACGTCCTCAGAGATGGGCGTCCTTAGAGATGGCCGTCTCCTTTCGATTATGCCCCTCCACGGCTACAGCTGCAGCTCTGGAAGCTGGATAGTAAGAGTCAAAAGTCCTGAACAGCTGCTTGGATGGAGTCTAATTGAACAATTTTTTCTATAATCTTGTAAAGCTACTGAGAAATGAAAAACCGATGAACTGCTACTCTAGCTGACAACTTAGCATTTTGAAACACTTTTTTTTTCCCAACAGTGTCAAGAAGTTTGTGATCCTTTCCTGGAGATGTGTTAGAATAAGAATGGGAGCTCCTGGATTGTTTTAGCATAGATTCGACTACTACTGATTGATGATGGGATAGCTAAAGCTTGTTGTGACTGAGCACTTGTTGCACCCTATACTTAGTCTCAATTCCTTTGGAGGTGTGTGGTGATGTGAGAGGTTCTTGCCAAATCAAGATTTGTTTTCCAAGAGATGTTCGTGGATAGGCAAAGCCACTAATGATTTAGGAGCTTCTAGATATTTTAGAGTTCTTAAGTATTTGTTCCTTGGGTCAGGTTTGTCGATAGTAGGGTTGCTTTGCCAATTTTTGCAAAAAAGTAGGGTACGCAACATCCTCTGGAGGATCTTGATTCTGAGGAAGAGGTGGAAGACTCAGAAGAGAGACATGGAGAAGGCCTGTCTGTTGCCAATGGGAGTGTGCTCAGAACATTCTGAAAGTGAAGCAGAGGATGTAGATGGAATAGGACATTGTTGAGTGGAAGAATTCTCTTTAGCTTGATTCTGAATAGGAAAAGAATCCATAGTTGGAATTAGATTCAATGGAGACTGCTGGGATAACAGGAACTGCCTCCACAGTTCTGTAAAAAAATAGGATGTGGCTAAGGTGGATTAAGAACTTTCTCAGGCACCTGTGGTTGTTCTGACAGACTATGCACAGAAAGTGCAGGAGGAGAAGGAGAAATATGCTTTAAGTTGGCTTTGCACTTTCTTCTCTTTAGAGATGGAGAAGGAGATGTCCCATATGCAGGGGAACAGCAGGAATTTTGCAGAGCAGGAGTGGGCGCAATTGAGCTTCTCTGGGGCAGGTGATGGAGACCCCGATGGAACCTGTGTGGAGGCATGGTAGTGCAGGAGTTGCAGGGTGACTGGAGCACTGTTGCATATGATAGCGCCGAGAATGCATAGATGGGCTACAGTGCTGAGGGGAATCCGACGCACTCCGGCGTCCAGTGTTTCTCAATGTACTGTATTGCCAGCACAGATGCGACTTCCCGAGTATGGTGCTGTGGAAGGTGAAGGCTGATCAAAAAATGGCAGGGGTGGTGCTGCTTGTGGCAGAACTGAGTAATAGAAGCCAAATACTTAAGAGCGCTCTTGTAATGATTTTCAATCTTTTGTCTCAAGGACAAAACAGCAGTGGTCAGGTGAAAACCCACTGAGGAGGAGGAGGAAGCAGTAGAAGCACTTTGAGTCAATAATTTACCCGTGGTATAGGTAGAAGCCTTATCTTGAAGATGTAATCTCAGCTTCTGGTCTCTATATTTACGGACTCTCAGTGACATTCGTGTCCAATACTCATGGTGAGCAGCATCGTATGAAGATTAAACATTCGTGGTGAAAGTTAGTGAAAGACATCTTACTTTTGAAGGTTACACATTTTTTTAAAACCTGGTTTCTTATCCACTACAAAAATGGTGGCTGCAAAGTCAAACTCAATGTTGAAGAAAATAATAATGCTGACAAGGGAGTTGTAGCTGCCAACAGCTGTGGCGGTTAAATAACTGACAGGATTCGAATGTGGCGCACAATGCGGGAACTACTACGCATGCTCAGAAGCCTTATTTAAAAGCCTTCTAAGCTCTTTGACAAGGGCCAATTGGCACCGTCAGCTGTGATGTCAATCCCACATGTATGGCTGTTGTTCATCCTGCTTGTCCATGGAGAATGTTAAATTATGTTTTATTTTATAAAAATAAAATCACTTGCTGACATTTCTTTTGTGTCTGGATAATTTATTCTAGTGGGGGGGGGGGGGGATTTTAGTGATTGGTGCTAGGAAAGGAGGAGGGATAGAGAACAGACAGGGGACAGGAAAAAGGGAAGAGATGGGAAGGGTGAAGAGGATAGGGGAGAACAGGGAGAAGTGGGAATGCTGTAGGAATTTGGGGGGGGGGGGTAGCAGAGAACAAACAGGGGATCCAGGAGGGAAGAGAATCTACTGTCTTACATTTGTTCTTTCAATATCAATCCCTACAGACAGACAAATACCCCTCCCATTAGTTCTGTGATCACTTTACTCCCCCCTTCACCCTCCTCCTGACTTTGTCACTCATTTCCTTCCAATCCCCTTGTCCTATCTGCTTCCCATCCCCTCACATAGTCCAAATTCCCTGCAATCCCTTCACTCTCACACCCCCTCATTCTCACCAGAAGCCCCTTGGTCCTCTCACTGACATCCCATCCCTTGTAATCCTCATGCACTCTTTGCCTGCACTGCCTACAATTACTTTATTCACACCCCAAATCTCATCCCCTCACTCATATACATGCACCCTTAGATAAGACCTCACTATTTTTCTCCTTCCCTTCTTTCCCACCCTCTTATTTCTATTGCAATATCATGTTCACACAATTTTATTGAACTTTTTTAAACAGAACACAAGAACACTATATCCTATATAATAAAAAGCACCTCGAACGTTCTGAAGCCGAGAAAGTGAAGCCTTGAAGCATTCGTGCTCCTGCTGTATCCATCTCCTGAACTGATGTCACGTACTTCCTGGTTCGTTACAAGCAGCTGTGACCAACCACAACATAGCAGGACTCCAAGAATACGTTACGCCACCCCCCCCCCCCCCCACCATCAGTCAGCGCCCAATGTCGCTGGCATCAATACTGCCGGTACTGGCGCCGCAACCATCACCCCTCTCCCTCACGCACTCTCCCAACATCGCCAGAAACAACTGTGCCGGTAAAGCCGCCGGCACCACAAACAACCTCCCTCCCAGTTCCACGGACCACCCTCAATCCCAGTTACAGGGTCCCCCCTTGCTCCCTCCCTCCAAGATCCAGGGTCCCCCCACCCTCCCTTCCTCCCACATCCACGGTCGTCGTCCCTTCATCCCAGTTCAAGGGTCGTCGTCCCTCCCTCTCTCCCAGTTCCATGACCACTCACTCGCAACCCTCCCCCTCCCTCCACCACCCCCTTAAGGTACAGGGCTAGGGAAAGCGAAGTCGACATGCCGCTACCCTCCCCCCTCCAAGAATGGCCCCGCAAATTGCTCCGCCACGTCGCACACTCCCCCCAAAATCTCCCACCAACATCCATACCCCCCTTCAGGTACGGGGCTACGCCAAGGGAGATCGACACGCCGCTACCCTCCCCCACTCAGAGAATGGCCTCGCCGATTGCTCTTGCACCTTACACACACTCCAAAATTCAATTAAAAAAAACCACACACCCCCTTCTGGTACGGGGCTAACAAAAAGGAAAGTGGCCATGCAGCTACCCTCCTCCCCTTTTCATACGGGGTAAGGGAAAGGGCAGTCCACATGCCGCTACCCCCCCCCCCCCCCAGAAAATGGCACCGCAAATTGGTCCTGCAACTCGCAAACTCCCAACCAAATCAATAAACAAGCCCCCCCCTTCTGGTACGGGGCTGAGGGAAGTTCAGGGGAAGAACGGCCATTGTCCACCCTCCGAACACTCTCGCACACAGACGCCGCTACCTTCTCACCCCCCCCCCCCCCCATCATACACAACCCTCTGCCACCCTCCCCCCTCCCCCCCCCCCCCCCCCCCCCATCATACACAAACTCTCCAATGGACAATCAGCATCTTTCGGTCTGACAGAGACACACATTCCTTCCACCCCCACCCACCACCATCATACACACACACTGCCATGGAGAAACAGCATCTCACTCTCTCACTCAAACCCACACACTCCCCTCCCACCCACCTTAATACACAAACTCTACAATGGAAAATCAACATCTCTCTTTCTCTCACTCGGACACACACACACTCCCCTCCACCACCCCCACAACATCATACACATTCTGCCATGGTGAAATCTGGATCTCTGTCTCTCACTCACACCCAACACACTCCCTCCCTCCACTAAGTACACAAGCTATACCATGGAGAATCAGCATCTCTCACTCACTCACACCCACACTCCCCCCCCCCCCATCATACACACACTCTGCCATGGAGACACAGCATCTCTCTCTCACTCACACCCACACACTCCCCCCCACAACCCCTTTAAAACACAAACTGTACCAAGGAAATTCAGCATCTCTCTCTCTCACTAACACACACACACCCACAACCCCCCTCCCCCCCCCCAAAAAAAAACCCCACACACACATACACTGATGCGGAACATGGAGAGAAGGACTCTCTCTCTCTCTCTATCACCCCTGCAACAATAACCACCCTCAAAGCCACTTCCTCCACTAGCACGGCACACCCCCAACCCCCCCCAATTAAAAAACAAACAAAAAAACCCACTATAACACCACACTAATACTAACCAGCAACAACATGGCCAAAACCCACCCAAGCCCCCCGCAATATCCTCGCAGTTCACTGCCCCCCCTCTCCCCACCCCCTCAGTCATTCTGACACACACACACATCACAGAAACTCGCCCCCACCCTCCCAGTCCGCCTCACCCTCTTTTACTTTCACACACACACATAGGATTAAAAAAAAACAAAAGAAAGAAAGGTAAAAAAAAAACACATATATGATATGATATACATAATACAGCAATGTAAATTATTCATTAGCATGACAACACATCTATCATAACAATACCTTTCAACACATTAACTGCAGAAAGCCAATACCTGGCTAGCGCCCATTTCACTGGTTTCAGAAACGGGCCTGTTTACCTAGTAAAGTAATAATAATAACCAATACCCTCTCCTATTTTTGGTAATCTAAAGCAGGCAAAGTGCAACATTATGCTACTTCCTCTTCCCTTGCAGCCCATGGCCCAAGTGTTACGCCTTGCACTATGGGATTAAAAGCAAGGCATTCAGGTTCAGGGGAAGAGGAAGTAGCATAATGTATCCCCTACCACTTTTAAATTAGCATATCGTTGATCTCCGCTCCCCATTCTTGGCCTGTAGCAGCATCCTTCATCTTCCATTCACCTCTTTTCCCTTTCCTTTATCACTTTCTCTTCTTTTCTCACTTGTCCTGTCATACTCTTCTATCATGCTCTTCCTTGTTTGTAAGATTTTCTTCCTCATTTCTTGTTTTGTTTTTTTTTTTATTTCTTTTTGTATTCCGCCTAGTAGCACCTATGTGCAATCAGCAGTATATCAAGCACCATTAAATAAAATGCCTAGGGACAGTGTTGGCTAACGCTGCTGTTGTTCAACCTGCCCCCACCCCTGGTCTCCTGTGGCAATTATGTTGCAAGAACTTCATTGCATAGTGAAGGCTGAATTCTACAACCTCTCCTTTGCAGAATGGAAGGAGACAGGGGGCCTTGATTATAAGAGCTAATCTGGAAATAACCTAGCGTTGTGCTTTATGATTTCCGAACTATTTGCACTAGAACAGAGTAACAGCAGATGACGACAGATAAAGAACAGTATAGTCCATCCAGTCTGCCCAACAAGATAAACTCATAACATAAGGTATGATGTGATACTTACATATACATACTTGATCTTGATTTGTCCTTGCCATTTTCACGGCACAGACTGTAGAAGTCTGCCCGGTGCTGGTCTATCTGTTCATCCACGATTAGGGCACAGACCATAAAAGTCTACCTGGCACTGACCTTGTTCTCCAACTACTGAAGCTGAATCTGTCCAGCCATGATAAGGGCACAGACCATAGAAATCTGCCCAGCACTGGCTTTACTTCTCAAGTACTGGTGTTGCCATCTAATCACCTCTAAGCTTCTTCCTTTGGATTCCTTTGTGTTTATCCCACTTATTTTTGAATTCTGTTACTGTTTTCATCTCCACCACCCCCTGAGGGATGACATTCCAGGCATCTACCACCCTCTCCTTGAAAAAGTACTTCCTGACATTATTCCTGAGTTGACCCCCTTGCAATTTAAATTAATGCCTCTAGCTCTACTATCTTCCCTCCTTTGGAAAAGGTTTGTTTGTAAATTAATACCTTTAAAATACTTCATATCACCCTCGCCTCTCCTCCATGTATACCATTTTTGTCACTTTTCTCTGAACTGCTTCAAGTCTTTATGTACTTAGCAAGATGTGGCCTCCAAAACTGAACACAATACTCCAACATCAGCATAAAGCTTCACTAATAGCAACTATTCTATTCTATCAGTTTTATACCGTCAATTTCCCGAAGGATTCATAGTGATGAACAAATCTAAGAAACTCAACAATACAGTAATAGAGTAGAATGACAAACAAAAACTCAAATATGCATAATGATAATTAAAAACAACACTACGTATTATTTAAACAAAAAAGCTTCCAAAGCTTTCCTAAATGACAAATAAGAAGGCAGACTTTTCATGTCTAACGGTAACGTATTCCGCAACCTAGCCCTGTAGAATGGGAAAGAATTATCACAGATTGAAGTTAGGTTTTTCCCTCTCAAAACTACTCATTTTAAAACAAAGTCCATAAAAATCCTATACTCCTTTCGGACAGTGGAAAAATAAGCAGTTTCCCTAGTCCCTCTGAATGTAGTCTAAAAACTGATATAAAAATAAGACACAATATCAAACCTGCCAAGTCCACAAATTACTCTGGCAGCAGTATTCTGCATCAACTGTAAGTGATTAAGCAACTTACTAGTAACAGTAATCCAACTTAGTTAGCAAAATTGCCCGAGTTAAGATCCTAAAATCTTCCTATTTCAAAAATGGCCTTTTCGCTCGCAGTTGTCCAAGTTTACAAAAATATCTCTTACTGAGAACAGTTATCTGCTTATCAAATAACTGTGAACCTAAAATTACACCTAGAACTCTGGAATGATCATCTATCTTCAAAATTTCTACCAAGTTCAGAGTCATCAAGGTAGTTGAAATCTTAGGTTATATCTTCAAACCACAGTATCTTTGTTTTTTTTGGTTAAGAAAATGCTGGGTAGCCCATCTATTAGGAAGATACACTATTTAATAGACCCTCCATTCTCCATAGCATATTATTTTAGGAGAATGGAGAAGGGGAGAAAACAACGAAAGTAGAGGTGAGAAACAGAGGAAAAAGGGAAGGGATGTGACGAGAATGGCAAGAATGGAGAGGAGAAGAGGCTGCTCAACTATAACGACTGGGACAGGAGCATAGAAGATACTATATAATAATTTTTTCCCCACATACTTTCTATTCAAAGTTTAATAAAACAGCGCAGATTTAACTGTGCTAACTTGTGACTGTATTTCTCTCGAACTTCTAGCTGTAATTAATTTGCCTATCTAGGTTGAAAGCTTTAAATCCAACTCCCTCTGCTTCACCTTTCCTTAATACTTTACCCCTTTTGTCTCTCTTCACTTCCTTTTTAGAAATGACTGACTCTTTACTGTGTACTATCTTTCCTATTGTTTTAATGTGTAGTTCCTTTCACTTTTCTTTGCAGCCTGTGCACAGCTTTGTCCTGCCAGTCAACTAAGGAAGAATAGTAAATGTTTAGTAAACTTTAACCACAGCCTACTTTTCCTTGCTGATTCAAATGCACCACATCCTCTGGTTAAGAGACAGCAACAAACATTTCTTATAATCATTTGGATAATTATAATATCATTACAATCATTTGGATAAAGGAGATTAAGTGATTTACCCAAGGTCACAATGTGTGTCAGTGAGGGTAGTAGTACTTGAACCTTGGTTTAGCTAGCTCTCAGTCCTTGCTCTAAACCCCTAGGCCACCCCTTTTTATCTGCACAGTACCAGTTTAAAAAGGGTGCTGTGTTGAAGTCAACATGACACATTCTACTGATCTTTTCTTCATGGGATGCTTCTAAATGCTGAATCTCTTTCTTCAGATTGTATTACTGTGTTCATATGAAGGGTGAAAACAAACACAGACGTCTGGTGGTGCCAGCCACCAAGATGGCAGCACAAGGAGGGGTTCCGCTTCTCCTCCACTTGCTCCAGCCTGCCTCCTCCCCCCCCCCCCCCCCCCCAAAATCTCCCAATACTCGGCTCCAAGAGGAGAGGGTGAAACTCCTGGAATGATTTTGTAATGGCTCTGCAGCTGAAGTGATATGTTGCAGAGCAATTAGTTAATTATTTAACCCATCAAACTCTTACACCACTCAGTCAGGTTTTACAGCAAGCTACAGTACAGAGACAGTACAAAGTACTTTCATAGTTCATGGGAAAGAGTACTGAGTAACATCAATGTGCTATCATTTTACAATTTGACCTTTTTAGCGCCTTTGATCTGGTGGATTGGCAGACTCTGATTAATTTATGTCATCAACGTGGAATCCAGGACAAGGCTCTGGACTGGCTTATAGGGTTTTTTGTTGAACTGTTATATGGTTAAGAAAGACTGTATTTTCTCTGACAAATATGAAGAGCATTAAGTGGGGTCCTGCAGGGTTCATCATTATCCCCCATACTTTTAATTTGTTGAAGAGATCCTTGGGTCAGTTACTAGATCAGTCTATATTTATTCATTTCATTTATGCTGATGATATAACTGTATTCTTACCATATTCTCTGTTTTGTATTGAAACTTTATCTTGTATTCAACTATGTGTGAGACTGATACCTGGATCACTAGCTATCGCTTGAAATTAAATAAGGAGAAAACCATATTTCTTTAGATAAGATCCAAGGATGATACGAGATATTTAGCAAATTTTTCAACATATGGGAACATGTTTTCCCTAGATCTGCAGTCGAAAATTATTAGTGTGGAACTGGATAACAGTACAACATTATGTGTCTTCAATGTTGAAGAAAATCTATTTTACCCTTAGAAAACTATGAGCTATCAAACAATATTTTTCTGTAGACACCTTTAGACTGTTTGTCCAATAACTTGTATTACCTAGATTTGATTACTGTAATCTTTTTTTGATTGGATATTCTAAAACTTTACTTGATCGCCTACAAGTAATGCAAAATTTGGCAGTTTGACTGATATTTGGTCTGTCTAGATATGATTCAGCGAAAAATTATTATTTAAAACTACATTGGCTACCAATTATAGTCTGTATTCAGTTTAAGGTAAGTGTAACAGTGTTTAAAATTTTATATTATTATTTGTTGCTTTTGAATCTCACATTTTCCCACCTATTTACAGGCTCAATGTAGCTTACATATTACCGTTGGCTGCGTTAGCCGATTCCGGTCAGAACAAATAAATGGTATGAATAAATACAAAGTGATAATGTGATGGAATGAGGTACAGAGTTCAATTGCGGTCTTTGGTTACATTGTGTTGCAAATGTCCAGATTTTTTATGTTGGGCTGGTGGAGTATGCTCTTCTGAACAGTTCCGTCTTTAGTGCTTTCCTGAAGTTTAGATGGTGGAAAGTATTTTTTTACTACTTTTGTCAAAGCGTTCCATATTTGTGCGCTTAGGTAGGAACAGCTGGATGCATAGGTGAATTTGTACTTGAGTCCCTTGTTACTTGGGTAGTGGAGGTTTAGGTATGATCGTGTGGATTTTGTAGTGTTTCTGGTTGGCAGGCCGATGAGGTCCGTCATGTATCCCGGTGCTTCGCCGTAGAGTATTTTATGAACGGTCGTGCAAATTTTGAAAGTGAAATGTTATTTGATTGGTAGCCAATACAGTTTTTCTCAGAGTGGTTTGGCACTATCAAAACACAGTTTTCCAAATATATATATATATATATTTTTTTTTTTTTGTTACATTTGTGTCCCGCGCTTTCCCACTCGTGGCAGGCTCAATGCGGCTTACATGGGGCAATAGAGGGTTAAGTGACTTGCCCAGAGTCACAAGGAGCTGCCTGTGCCTGAAGTGGGAATCAAACTCAGTTCCTCAGTTCCCCAGGACCAAAGTCCACCACCCTAACCACTAGGCCACTCCTCCACTATTATTTGTTACATTTGTATCCCACATTTTCCCACCTATTTGCAGGCTCAATGTGGCTTACATGGTAATGGTAATGTGGCTTACATGGCTGCTGTGTTTTGGGCGGTCTGAAGTTTCTTTATGATTTGGTCTTTGCATCCTTCATAGATTCCATTACAGTAGTCTACGTGGCTTAATACCATTGACTGTATCAGGTTCCGGAATATTTCCCTCAGAAAGAATGGTTTCAGGGTTTGAGTTTCCACATTGCGGAGAATATTTTCTTTATGGTGGATTTTGCTTGGGTCTCTAGTGATAGGTTACGGTCGATTATTACTCTGAGAATTTTCAGGCTGTCTGAGATAGAGAGGGTGTATCCTGGGATGCTAATGTTTGTGGGTTTGTATGTATTGTATTGGGATGATATGATGAGACAGTGTGTTTATTCTGTGTTGAGTTTGAATTGGAATGCGAATGCATTTGCCCATGAATTCATAGTGTTTAAGCTGAGCTTGATTTCGTTGGTGATTTCTGTTAGGTCATGTTTGTAGGGGTTGTATAAGGTAACATCATCAGCATAGATAAATGGGTTAAGTCCTTGGGTGGATAAGGTCTTGGCTAGTGGGGTCATCATGAGGTTGAGTAGGATCAGTGATAGTGGTGATCCTTGTGGTACTCCACATTCTGATTTCCACGGTGACGATATTTTTGTTTTTGATTTCACTTGATATGCTCTTGTGGTTAGAAAACCCTTGATCCAGTTGAGAGTATTCCCAGTGCTTCCGAAATATTCTAGGATTTTTAGCAGTATGTTATGGTTACCCATGTCGAACGCACTTGACATATCAAATTGGAGGAGAAGAATGCTCTTGTCTACTGCTATTTCCTGCTTGAACGTGGTTAGGAGAGTAAGTAGTACTGTTTCAGTGCTGTGTAGGGGTCAAAATCCTGATTGTGACTCATGTAATATATCGAATTTGTTTATGTAGTCATTGAGTTGTCTGGTCACGATTCCTTCCATTAGTTTGACTATTAATGGGATAGATGCTACTGGGCGGTAATTGGTAATGTCGTTTGTCTTTTTCTTGGTGTCTTTTGGTATTGGGGTGAGCAGGATGGTGATGCCCCTATTTATGTGATAGATTTAGTGGCATTGCTACATAGAATAGTTCTCAAAATCAATTCCTTCTGCGATTTCTGACTATACATCAGTTAAACACTTCTCTTTATCACTTCAATACCAAATGGCTAATATTTAGAATTCCCTACCTTTAGGGAATTTTATCTGTTTAGGGAAAATTTGAGAACCTTTTTTTTTTTTCCAGCAGAAAGGGTTGTAGTATCTTTAGATATGTGTTTTTGGAGAAGATGTTTAATGGTTATTTTGAAAATTCTTGGTTTCTGTATTTCCCAGACATGGGTCTGGCCTCTTTTTTGTTGTGATCAACCCTGAACTGAATAGGTGGAGGCAGGCTATAAGACATGCTGTAACATATCAGTGCTGCCCGAGCCGGGGACAAGTGACATTGAAAACCATGGATGTGGCAGTGCGCTAGAAGCAGCAGGCACAGGAAGGCTGGGTAGCCTGCGGTTCCCCCCTTGGCTCCTCTATTAATCTTGGCTCAGGGCCAGATGCACTAAACAATCGTTAGAGCCCTTCCCTTACCAATTTCCTTAGCGAATCGGTAAGAAACGGGCATGCATTAAGGAAAGGGAATGCAAATGAGCTGCTCGTTGTAGCTCACTTGTATTCTCTATTCCATCGCTAAACAGTCGGCCAATCGGCCAGTTGAGCATGCACAGGGCAGCCAAGCGTTATGCTGGCTGCTCTGCGCATGCCAAATGCGCCTCCCTGTGCCGCCCGAAAAAAAAAGTCCATTTTGGCCATCATTCCCCCCCCCCCCCCCCCCCCGAAGACGCCGCGCTGCTCAACCCCTCCAATGCGGCTCGATCCACAGGATAGTGCAGTTGAGGCCGCCCATCCAAAAAAAAAGTCCATTTTGGCCGTCATTCCCACCCGCAATAATAAAAACGTCTTTTTTGGCAGTGCTTCACTCAGCTGAGAGACTTGGAAGTCTCTGAGCCAATCACAGCGCGTTTAACTCAGCTAAACGCGTTGTGATTGGCTCAGGGACTTCCAGGTCTCTCAGCTGAGTGAAGCACTGCCAAAAAAAGATGTTTTTATTATTGCCGGGGGGGGGGGGGGGGAGGGGGGAGGAGAATAACAGTCAAAATGTTCGGTTTTTTTTGGCTGGGCATCCTCAACTGCACTGTCCTCTGGATCGAGCCGCATCGGAGGGGGTGAGCAGCGCGGCGTCTTGGGGGGGGGGGGGGGATGATGGCCAAAATAGACGTCTTTTTTTTTAAAGCGGAGCGCTATTTTTTTTTTGTTACTTTTGTAGCAGTTTTTCAATCCTGTGCAGCCCCAACGAGAGGTACAAACCTCTCGTAAGATTTTCCAACGTTACGGCAATTGGAAAAGGTTAGTGCATCTCATTACAATAGGGTTTCTACACAATTTGCTCATCTGCATTCCATTTTCGTTAGCTGCTACCGTCGTCGGAAAAAAGTCTTTAGTGCATGCCAGGGTTTACTATTTGCTCGTTAATGGCTCGTTAAGTTTAGTGCATCTGGCCCTCAGTAGAGTGTAAGGTTCTGGACACAGAAGACAGCTGTTAGTGGCGGTGGAGACTTCATACAGCCATACCGGAGGGTGGGGCTGGACAGCAGAGTGGGCAGGTGGCAAGACCCTGAAAGTGAGCATGGAGGGCTAAGGACAGAAAACAACACAAGCGCTAGGGCCCAACAGGGTGAGAAGTTTGGGACTCAGACTAGAGTTAGAGCTCAACCCAGAAAGAGCTACTATCCCTGAACAGAAGAGGGGGAGGGGGGAGAGCGGTTGGATTGATGCTGGGTATGGAGAAATTAGGCCTTACCTGCTAATTTGCTTTCCTTTAGTCCCTCCGGACCAGCCCAGATTGAGATTGATAGGTTGTGAACGCCTTCCAGCAGATGGAGACTGAGAAATCTCTCTTCAGGAAGAGCCAATAAGAGCCCTTGAATGGGTGACAAGATGGCGGTGTGATCCGGGTGGTGTGTGAGACGCTGATCTTTTGCTGGTTTTTTTCCTGGTTTATCTACCTTTGAAATATGCCTCATACAAAGAGAAAAGGGACTGTGAGGTTTGTTCCCCCACCTACCTCAGCGTCGTCCCCAATCCAGCAAAGATTGGATCGTTTTCTCGCCGGAGCCTCTCCATATGAGTCGAGGGAAGTGAGTCCTGCTGCAGAGGAAATCGAAAGAGCAAAACCTCTGCTGGGACATGAAACATCTCTTTCTCTCCCCTCTGCTTCCAACATTTCTCCGTGCCCGGTGTCGGCTGCTTTGCTGGGAGATAGCTTTCACGTTTCTGGAAGTGTGGTATGCGGGGTCTCTGGCGAGGGTCCAGCATCGCAACGAAAGAGCCCGGAGAATGAGACCCAGGGTATGACCAGAGTCTCAGATACATCTGCGGAGGTGAATCTGGGAAATATTTGGATGATGCTCAATAAGATAGACACAACTCTTCAGAAATCCTCAGGTGAGGTAACAGCTTTTTGTATCTTAAGTTTGAAAATCAGGTTAAGACAGTTGAGGTAGTGAAAGAAGATCTCTCCACTCAGGTCAAGCAAATTCAAAAGAAGTGAAACAGCTTCAGGATTTCAAGTTTACTATGGTTAAAGATAAACTGGCTCTTCATAAAAGGATAGAGCAGATAGAGAATTTTAATAGGCGTTTGAATCTTTGCTTTCTGAATTCTCCTAAAGTCCTTGGGACTCTGCCTATGGATAGAGTCCTGTGGTATTTTCAAGTTTTCAACCAAATCTCTTCTAAATAAATCCACAGGCAATTTAGAAGATATTTGGTTGAAATCTTGAAAATACCACAGGACTCTATTCCTCCTATCAATAAGATTTTCTATCTGCCTAAGAGTTCAAGGAAGAAAGAAGGAGAAGGCGGAGGCGGAGAAGATATAAATATTGATGCGAATATATCTGCCATTTTGGAGCAATCGATAGAAAATGTTTCAGAGAGAGCCACACTCCTAGTTTCTTTTGTGTTTGAACAAGATCTCAATGCCGTTTTAAGGCTTTACTTTAAACACTCAAATGTTTTCTTTGGAGGAGAAAAAAATTTGGATTTATCCGGATGTTACTAAATTAACTCAAGAACGGAGAAAAATTATTTTGGCTATGAAATAGGAAACATTGAAATTAGGGGGAACTTTTTTTCTTGCTTACCCATGAAAATGTTTGGTCCGATTTGGAGAGATGAAATATATTTTTTATTCCCCAGAGCAATTAAAAGCTTTTCTAGATTTAAAAAAGTTAAAATAATGTAGGAAATAGTAATATAGGTTAGGTAATCACACGTAGCCTTTATGTCTATATTTTGTATTACTTACGAATAATCTCCTATGATCTTGCCACACCCCTATTTAATGGTGGTCTAAGAAAGTTGACTTTATATTTGATATGTTTCTTCTATTTGCTTTGGCTTCTACTCTGTTTCTGAATGACAAGTGTATGGCTTGTAAAACGTTTTGTAAAATTATTAAAAAAAAAAAAAAAGAGCCCTTGAATGACAGAGAAAGATCCAGTAAATCGTACCAAAGCAGAGAAGAAGAAAAGGAATCTGGTCTGTGCATCTGGAAACCTGAACAGCCACCTGCACCGGACCCGGGCAACCTGCTGTCCGTGTCTTCTGCAATAAGGTACTAAAGGATTGCACGAATCGTAGAGAACTAAATTTGAATAAAGACGTCTCTCTCGATCTTTTTCTTAAATTTTTTTATTTTAACAACAAAATCGTACCAGAGAACACAGATTTCCACAACAAAACAATAAAACACACTACAGCACTCACAGGAGGGTTCTGGGTTGGTCCGTAGGGACTCAAGGAAAGCAAATTAGCAGGTAAGGCCCAATTTCTCCTTCCTTAGCGTCCCTCCGGACCGGCCCAGATTGAGACTGATGGGAAGTAACAAAGCAGTAACATTGTGGGCCCCAACAAACCTGCTGTGAGGACAAGTGCCCCGAAGACTGGATCCTGATGACACAGCACATCCAATCTGTAATGCTTTGAAAAAGAATGCAAGGAAGACCAAGTCGCCGCTCTACAGATCTCCAAAGGCGGAACCTCTAAACGCTCAGCCCAAGAGGCAGCCTGTGCCCTAGTGGAATGAGCCGGAAGGTAAGCGGAGGCTATCATCTCCTTCAGCCACCTAGAAAAAGTGGGTTTAGAGGCCGCTAACCCTTTTCAAGGTCCCCCAATCAAAACAAACAGACGATCTTGTCTGACGAAAATCCTCCATTACCTGCAAATAATATCTGAGTGCTCGCTTAACATCCAGACACTTGAGAAGACGCTGCTCCTCCAAACCAGAGGAAGAGCCCAGGACTGGTAAAATCACAGACTGTGAAACGTGAAAATGGGACAAGACCTTGGGCAGAAAGGAGGGGACAGGGCGCAATATGACCCGATCTTTAGCAAATTCCAAAAATAGAGACTGGCAAGAAACAGCTTGCAACTCCAACTTCCAGCTGAGGCAATAGCCACCAGAAAAACCACCTTAACATAGTAACATAGATGACGGCATAAAAAGACCTGCACGGTCCATCCAGTCTGCCTAACAAGACAAACATATGTGTATACCTTACCTTGATTTGTACCTGCCTTATTCAGGGCACAGACCGTACAAGTCTGCCCAGCAGTACTTCCCGCCTCCCAACCACCAGTCCTGCCTCCCACCACCGGCTCTGGCACAGACCGTATAAGTCTGCCCAGCACTATCCCCACCTCCCAACCACCAGCCCTGCCTCCCACCACCAGCTAAGCTTCTGGGGATCCCTTCCTTCTGAGCAGGATTCCTTTATATTTATCCCACGCATGTTTGAATTCCTTCAAAGTACAGGACGTCAAAGGGAGGATGCGACAGAGACGAGAGAACCAGATTAAGGTCCCACAAGGGAAAAATCGTCCGAGCGGGAGGCCGTACCAAGTCCGCTCCCTTCAAAAAGAAAACATCCGGATGGGCCTTGAAGGAACTTCCCTGCACTTGCCCCCGAAAGCAGGACGGCTGCAACCTGGACCATAAGAGAAGAAAGGGACAAACCTTTCTCCAAGCTCCGCTGCAAAAACTCCAAGACGTGCGCCACCATAGCTCTAAGGGGGGAGGCCCCGGACTCAGAATAGAGTGACGCCGGAATCGAAGCATAGTGGAGTCTACATTTGCAGAATAACCTCTCCTACTTAACTGTGCCCTCTCAATAGCCAAGCTGTAAGACAAACTTGAGCCAGTTCTGGATGAAATACCGGCGCTTGAACCAGCAGTCCGGGATTCTCCAGAAGCTTGAGAGGCGGCTCAACTAGGAGGTGTAGCAGGTCAGCGTACCAAGGCCTGCAGGGCCAATCCAGTGCTTCCAAGATCACTTGCCCTTGATGATCCTCTATCCTGTGCTGGAAATGACCTAGGAGAGGCCACGGCGGAAAGGCATACAGAAGGGCTGGAGAAGCGCCTCTACTCCCTGTGCAGTCGACTCCTTCCTGCGACTGAAGAATCTCGGAATTTTTGCGTTGCTCGCAGAGGTAAGGAGATCCATGACGAGAAGCCCCCCAGTGATCTACTACTGCCCAAAACGCTCCTTCGCTGAGTGACCACTCCCCTGGATCCAGAGTGGTATGACTGAGAAAATCTGCCTGGACGTTTTCTACTCCCGCCACATGAGCCGCTGAGATGGCCAGTAGAGGAGACTCTGCCCAGTTCATGAGAAGTGCAGCTTCTCACTCCAACTGGAGACTTCTTGTTCCTCCTTGTCAATTGACAAAGGCCACCACCGTGGTGTTGTCCAACGTGCCTTCCAGAAGAGTCCAAAATGCTTAGAGTGCCAAACGAATCGCCCTTGTTTCCAGGAGGTTTAGCGGAAAGGAGGACTCCTTCAGTGACCAAAGTCCCTGGGTATACTGTCCCAGACAGTGGGCTCCCCAACCCCTTAGACTGGTGTCCGTCATGACCACTATCCACTGTGCAGCATCCAGTGGCAACCCCCTGGACAGATTGGACGTCTGGAGCCACCAACAAAGACTGCCCCTCACCAGTGCCAGCAGCGGTAATTTCCGGAGCAGGAAGCCCCTCTGCAACAACAACCTGGAGAGAAGGGACCTCTGTAGAGATCTCATGTGCACTCTGGTCCACAGAACTGCCTCTATAATCGCGGCCATGGGGATACAGCATGCAGAAACTGTCAAATCAGGGACTGCAGCTTGAAGATTCGGGCTTCTGTCAGGAACACCCGACTGAGTGTCAAGACACACTCCCAGACAGTCCAGGGACTGAGATGGCTGGAGTCGACTCTTCTGCGAGTTGACCACCCATCCCAACGACTGCAAGAACTGAACCATTTGGTCTATGAACTGTAGGCTCTCCTGGTAAAAAAGACTTCACTCTGATCAGCCAATCGTCGAGGTAAGGGTGAACCAAAATACCTTCTCTCCTGAGAGTCGCTGCTACCACCACCATCACCTTGGTAAATATGCGCAGAGCTGTTGCTAGGCCGAAGGGCAATGCCCAAAACTGGAAATGCTTGCCGAGAATCGCAAAGCACAGAAAATGCTGATGGAGCGGCCAGGGAATGTGAAGATAGGCTTCCATAAGGTCGAGAGCCATTAGAAATTCCCCAGTCTTTACCGCTACTATGATGGAGTGAAGAGTTTCCATAAGAAAGGAGAAGAACTTGAGAGACTGGTTGACAGACTTGAGATCTAGAATCGGCCTAAAGGAGCCCTCTTTCTTGGGAATGATGAAGTAGATAGAGTAGCGACCCTGAGTTCCTCTGTGGGAACTGGACAAATAGGCTGGAGGCGGTCCAGAGTGTCCCTGATGTTGATCACTTTGCAGCGAGACAGACAAGTGGACTCCAGAAAGGTGTCTGAAAGAGGACGTGCGAATTCTAAGGCATACCCTTCTCGAATAACCTCTAGAACCCACTGGTCTTAGGTGATATGGGCCAACCTCTGGTAAAAATGCGCCAAATGTGCCCCTACCAGAACCAGAGGCTGGGCCCAGATACCTTCACTGCAATGGACGAGCGAGGGATTGAAAGGAGGCTCACGAGTCCCTGCCTCCTCTGCAAGCCCCCCGAAAGGACCAATTCCTCTGGGAGAACCTGGAATGTTGAATTAGAGCTGCCTTACCCATCCTAAAATGACAGAAGTTACTGCCCTGACCTGAAAACAAACCATATCCAGCCGCCTTAGGCCTATCCTCAGGAAGCTGCGGAACCAATATCTCCCCTAAACTGCGTACCAGCTTGTCTAATTCCTCACCAAACAATAAGGAACCCTTGAAAGGAAACTTACTAAGCTTAGACTTAGAGGCCGTATCTGCTGACCAACTTCTAAGCCAAAGGGAACACTTAGCCGCTACACTCAAGGCCATAGGCTTGGCAGAGGCTTGCAGCAAATCATACATAGTGTCTGACAAAAAAGCCAAACCCATTTCCAGCTTGGACACCTCCAAATCTAAAGCCGACAAATCATCGGAAGATCTATCTAGGACCCTCTCTGACTACCGAAAACATGATCTGCCTACTAAAGACCCACACATAGCTGCCTGTACTGCCAATGCCGATACATCAAAGCTACTCTTCAATAGTGCCTCCATGCAGCAGGTTCTGGACATCCTTGAGGGCAGTGCCACCGTCCACCAGCACTGTATTCCGCTTAGTGACTGCAGAAACCACCGCATCCACCACGAGAGGCTTTAACAGGAATTTGTCTGCCTCTGGGACCGGATAGAGATGAACCATAGCCTTACCAGGCCTAAAAGCCGCATCAGGGACATCCCACTGAGCCTGGATCACGTCCCTGATGTCGGGAAAGTCTTACCTGGTTTGCAGACCCCATTGATTAGAAGATCCACTTTGCATGGCTGAATCTTAAGGGATTCTTCTTCCTCAAAATGTAGGGTGGAGGAAACCAAGGAAATTAAAACCTGCAATCCTCTTTGTGAAAAATCCTCAGTACTGAAGAATCCTCCCCAGGAATGAAGTGCTCCGCTCCAGAGTCACCCTCCTCATGGTCCTCATGAGAGAAGTCCTGTTCCTCCAGGGAGGGCACTTCCAGATATGGATCAGGATCAAGATCCTCATCCAGATCCTAGGACTCTCTAGACCTTTTTGCTGACACCAGCTGCCCCTCAGATGGTCTTTTGCTAGAAGATACCTGAAGAGGGTTAGATTTCTGCGGTAAGAAAGCTTTATACATGTGTAGGACAAATTATGAAGGGAACCCCCAGCGGCACCTGAAGGAGAAGGGGATACATTCTCTGAAGAAGCCTGCTGCGAAAAAGGCAGGGCAACAGAATTCTCCATAGAATCAGCAGAGGCATCCAAAATGGTGGTGGTTCCCACGGAAAACAAGACCACCGATTTTCCTTTAACTTGCCGCTAAATGTTTAGCCCCCGCAGAAGGAACCGGCGCCAGAGAAGCTGAGGGTCCTCCCTCCGCGGAGCCCTCGACAGCAGTGCAATACTTGCAAGAACTGCTAGCACCTACTCAGCGGCGCACAGCCTCCTACAAGCAGGTTAATCACAACCAGATGCACAGAAGGGAAGAATACTCAAATAAACCACAGAAAACACAGTACAAAATTGTAAAGAAAGAAAGAGTAAACTAGAGAGACTGAAGGGCTCACCATCTTCTACCTGCTGGAGACTGAGATTACTGGATCTTTCTCTGTCAGTCAAGGGCTCTTACTGGCTCTCCCTGAAGAGTCCGAGTTCTCAGTCTCCACCTATTGGAATACGGGAACAGCCCAACAGTCTCAATTTGGGCCGGTCCAGAGGGACGCTAAGGAAACATGGCTTACCACACACTACTGAATGATTTGGAGTGCAAGTCTTGCTAAACAAACCTGGCACAGGGAAAGGCATAAGGAGCTCTTTTGTGAATTGTAAGATATTGTAGTTCTTAAGTTTTGTGTGATTCCAGTCCCACAAAGCAGAAATTATCGAGCATAGTTGTTTACTACAGCATACTCTTGGACTTTAATGCATTCATTTACAGCCCTGAAGTAAATCTATTCCCACTCTTACCTGCATTGCTTACATGCCAGAAAAGTAACAAGGCTGTGTAGGGGAAAAGAGGCTCCAGTTACCTGCTATGTAAGCATTGTGCTCATTACTGCAGACATTGGCATGGTTTAGAGTCTAAAAATGTTTTACTTATTGGCAGATACTTAATATGCCACAAATCGCGCAAATATTCATCAGTTTACAAATTCTGGGAAGCTTGTAAAGAGAAACCACATCTAAACAGGCGTTGGAGACATATTCTTCCTATTCAATCAAAGATTAGATACCTCATTATCCTATGAGTTAAGCAAACCTCAAGTACTCTGCAATATATCCTGTGGATATAGGTGCCATGATATGTGCGTGTGCATGTGTGTGTGTGTGTGTGGGGTTAACCTCCACAAGTTGCATACAGGTTACAGTAGGTCCCTCACCGAGGGAGCCCTGATGACAAAGCCACAAATATCACACAGTGAAAACAAATCTGATGCTCAATAGGAAAGCACCAGCACCACAACACGCACACATCCACCTACCACTTCATAAAGATAAAGGGCCCAAATCAGAGCGTTCCCAATACATGTTTCACCAGTTTAGGTTTTTTACCTGATTACCAACTTGTTAAGGTTTAACAATTTTTAATGAGGATCAAACAAATCCAAAATCTAGTAACTAAACAACAAATCTAAACAAAAGCATCAACTGATTACAAGACAGCAATCAAACTGAACAGAATAATAAGTGAAAACATCATACAGCAAAGAGCTGGATAACACATGATCCCAGTTTTGTTTTATGAAAAAACTCCCGCACCCTCCCCCTCATTGCCTTAATTTCCTCTCAAATTGAACATTTATGTTTGCAAGACCACCCCCTCTCCCCCAACCCTACTTTAGCCCATATCTAAAACAAACACTGGGATGACTCAGCGTCTGGACTCTTATGACCCCAGGCCATCACTTAAGAGTTAACATCCAGTGTTCCCAGTCCACTCTCCCCTACCCAAGCAGAGAACCCCAAAACACTCCTAATATAACAGTACCAACTTAGGAAACGCTCTGAAACCTGTTCAATACTGCACTTCTTGCTTTGTGGGAGATAGTTTGCAAGTAACAATTCCAGATAGACATGAAAGTCCTCCGTCCCTTTGGGGAATTTTGAACAGCCCTTGCTTCCCATAACATAAAAGAATGCAATCTATTTCTCCAGTACCAGAAAGAGGGAGGAGCTCCTCCTGCAACCAATGCTTAAGTATGCACTTACCAACTTGTTAATAAAATGAAGCACAATCCTGGAACTCAGTACTCAGGGCCATCAACAGATATGGTTTTGCAAGTAACCAAATAATGACAAATTAATGGATTCTCACAAATATGCCTGAGCCATCACTATGAATAGCTGGAAAACTAGGCCCATTTCCAGCCCTCTCACTACCTCCATTGTGGTCTGCAAATAACTGCTTACAGTGGGTCTGGCTGTGGCAAGTGCTATACTTTTTCTTACTGTGTTTTCAGCAAGAATGTATGCTTCCAGATAATTGTCTTTGAACTTCAGCAGCAACAGCAGCAGAAACAGGGACCTTTCAGGTGAAAGGCATTTCTTTTCACTGTAGAATGGAGTGTACTGTAGCTCCCCGTCTGCCAAATTCTAGAACTCAAACCATTTCCCACATCAAAACAGTTGCAATCATCTGGGGAATTGGAAGATATGAGAACAGAACGCGCACAAAGCTGGACTTCTTTTTACAGTGATGAGTTTGTCTCTCTTTTCCTAGTGACTGACAGAACAACTTTGGGAAGGCTCACCTCAGGGCAGCAGCATGGTAAGTGTCGACATAATCGGAGATGAAGAGCTCTCGATTCCTAATGACTGGATCCGTAATGACAAGCTCTCGGCCAGAGTCTACAAGACAGGAAGGAGAACATGAAGGAAAAAGTTTTACCTTTTTCGTTAGGTTTCTTGGAGTTCTGTTAAGAAAAATACACTCATAGTATGGGCTATTATACACATCCTGCTGTTAGTGAAACCCAGAGCAAGCAGGCCAGTCAGTGCCTGCCACTCACAGAAGAGTGGGCAGTTGCCAGCTCCATGGGTGAAGCTGTACCAAACATTCAGTTGTGCATAGGTGTTAAGCTAAAACTCAAACAAATCTAAATATGAATCTAAGTTTTTAATTTAGCATCAAAGTCCATCTCACAGTCTAAAACATGTCTTTTCTCTCAAACCCATAATGTTATTTACCTCTATTTTTATATTATACTAATTAGCCTTAACCTGCCAATATTTATTGCTGAAACTAACATTCCAGCACATTAAGTTCACAATAGGAATTAAACTAGCAGCAGAAAGCTGAGACTAAGGCCCCTATTTACTCATACTAAGCATGTAATAATGATGTCATTCACATGCTAAGTGGTAGTACATATGGCCAAAGTGACTCATTTACTTGTCTCACCATAGATTGGGAAAAATACCCATATAACATCTATCACTCAAAAAATGTTCTAAAATAGGGGAGGGAAGGGCAGGGATTTCTAGTAAAATAGAATTTTACATTGGTATACATGTTTCATTTTAAATGGCCTTCAGTAACCCTGAACCACCCTGCATGAGCGAAAGATGGTGAGTACTCTCCTTCTACACTTCTCCAGAATCAGTCAAACATCTCAAAAAAACATTTCCTTATCTACCAATAAGAGGTCACAAAGGGACAATTGAACTTATGGCTGTTAGCTTTCACCTGACCTTTCTACCCTATAGACAACTCTAGAGTCTATCTATTTGCTAAATTAATTAGCAATACAGACAGAAGCAGCAAGGGTTTGGAATATCTTGCCCCCAATGGTAATTAGATCACCGAACACATGAAGCCCAGAATACCTTTTCTGTATTTGTTAATATCTTCATTTTCTGACATACTCCCTTAAGAAGGGCTCATAATCTACATATTGCATTTATGCTACAGTAACTGTATAATTATATTGCTAAACTCATTTGTGCAGCCTGAAATACAAAACACAACTCATATGTAAATAATGTATTTATGGTGGTCTGGTTATGTGAGAAGAGATGCTTTGCAAAGTCTAGAAAAGCAAATTTACTCACCTGGAGTAGGTGTTCTCCGAGGACAGCAGAACATGTGAAATCTGGGTCAGGAACAAAACTGAGAGACTTTGTTGTTGAGGTGAGTGGCGAACAGATCCACCAAAGGGATACCAAACCTCGGAAAACCTGCTTGGCAGTAGCCATAATGAGAGACTACTCATGAGGTTGCATCATCCTGCTCAGTCTGTCCCCGCCAGATATGTGGCTCTGAATGCTATGCCTTGACTGGTAGCCCAGTGCCACATTACAACAGCTTCCAGACACAACAGGTATGATCCCATGCCTCTCTGCTTGTTGACATGGTACACTACAACCTGGTTGTCCGTTTGAATGAGAACAATTTGGTTTGCCAGCCAATCGCTAAAAGCCTTTACAGCATTCCAAATAGCTCGCAGCTCCAGGAGATTTATGTGAAGTTTCCTGAGCGGACCAGCAGCCCTGAGTGTGAAGACTATCTATCTGGGCCCCCAGCCTAGGGTGGAGGAATCCATCGTTAACCTCTTGTGTAGAAGAGGACTGAATCATCCACCATAACAGCGACTCCCAAAATTTGGAAGTGATGGAAACTACATCCGCTAGGTTCTCTGAGGTCTGAGACTACAGGGAAGCTAGAGTCCATCGAGCTTCTCTCAAATGGAGGCATGCCATTGGAGTTACATGTACTGTGGAGGTCATATAGTCTAACAGCCTCAACATCTGCCGAGCTGATATCTACTGGCTTTACTGGACTGAGGGTGATGGTCTGTAAGGCCTTGGGGCCCTGAGGTCTGGGAGAAAAGCCTGGGCCAAAATCGTGTCTAGCAGGGCCCTATAAATTACTTCAAGGAGAGAAAATGGGACTTTGAGTAGTTTATCACAAACCATAGTAGATCCAACACCCAAATGGTTCACTGAAGAAATACTAGCTCTCCTTCCAAATAGGAAGGATTGTCCAAATAGGTAAACACATGCACCCCAAGTCTGAGCAGATACGCTGCAGCTACGACGAAACATTCTGTGATTTTTTTTTTTTTTTTTGGGGGGGGGGGCGGGGGCTGCAGTTGCAAGGCCAAAAGGCAGTACACAGTACTGGTAATGGTGTTTTTTCCATGGACAGAGGATCAGGTAGACAAAAAAGGGTTATTAGGCTTAGTCAGAATGGCCCTCTCAAGTTTGATAAGAATAATCATCCAATCAGAAAATGAGCTGGCTTCCCACCCTGCTGATGTCATCGTGTATTACAGTTCAGTCTTGTTTTTCTAATCTAATTAAACAGACGTTGCCCTCTCAGCTCTTCAGGAGTCTGCGCTATTTCAAAGAGAACAAAACTCACTTTTCTTCCAAACCAAGAATGTCTTCACCAGTTCTTGCTGTGCCAATCCAAAGGGCCTTGTACAGGTGCCAGAGGAAACACATAATAGTGTTAAACGCGCTGTAGACCCTCTGAGCTCAGTGAGATTACCAAAGGATTTAGGCATCAATGAAAAACACTTTGCAGAGGAAGTGGTTGTGACGTTGATGACAAACTTTCTCTCAGAACTTGGTGAAATCAGCGAGCTCTTCTAAATGACTTATTTTAGCCAATGAAGTAGCTTCCCGAGCTAGCACTCCATCTCCTCAGGCTCTACAAAATGCCATAATAACTGAAGTACCAACTAAAAAGAAAAGAAAACTAATAAAGGGGGAGTAGCTACTAAAGCTTTATCTCCATCAATAAATACTGTTATCTTGGCACTTTCAATCTCTCAGTTAAAACGTAAGAATGGATGGCACTTTTATTCATTCTTCAAGTCCTACTTCTCAAGCCACTCAGGGAACTATAATCGTTCTAGTGAAGCTTTTCCAAAAGATTCTACAACAGCCTATGTCACAGAGCCCTCTTTTGCAGGGCCAGGAACACATTTTTCAAGCAGCTTCACAATCTAAGGGTTTTCCTCAGCCTCATAGTCCATCTTCAGCCCTGAGCCTGGAATTACAAAGTCCACCTTCTCTGCATTCACAATGGCAGAATATTTCACTATCACTTAATTTCTCCATCTCTTCTAATGAAGGATTTCTTCTCTGCTTATCCCTCAGAAGTGTTCTATCCCACCATCTCCCTCATCTTCTCAACCTGCCCCATCTTCAGATACAAAGAAAAATAAACCTCAGGAGGAACTTCATACAAAAGATTCTTAAATTTCTGGTTTTAGGAGGAGACAGGAGAGACTTTGAAGCAATTATGAAAGATCAAAATCTACAAACTCCAGTGGATTATAGGCTCCTGGGAAAGAGCATAAGATTTTTTTTTTGTTTCATTTGTAGCCCACGCTTTCCCACTCATGGTAGGCTCAATGTGGCTTACATGGGGCAATAGAGGGTTAAGTGACTTGCCCAGAGTCACAAGGAGGTGCCTGAAGTGGGAATCGAACTCAGTTCCTCAGTTCCCCAGGACCAAAGACCACCACCCTAACCACTTGGCCACTCTTGGTACAGTTAGATACACAGAAACATGATGGCAGATAAGGGCCAAATGGCCCATACACTACCTCCCTAAGAGATCCCATGTGCCTATCCAAACACCTTCTTAAATTCAGACATAGTCCTTGCTAGGTTCCACAATACTTGCTTCATCAGTTGCAAATTATGCATTTTAGCATTCTCAAGTAAATCATGCTTTAGATTCACTAGCTTCTTCTCTTTGTTGCTTGATGACATTATTAACAATATTGAAGAGTGCGTCTTTCATTTAATAAGAAACACCTATGATCTTTTGATACTACTTCTAGATTAGCGGCAGTCACTATTGAAGCCCATAGAACAACCTGGCTAAGGGCTTTGAGCCACTGTGAGGATTTACACAATTGTCTAATAGATGCAACTTGCCTAGGTGACAATTTATTTGGTGATAAAAGTAAAGGATGAGGTTTCTCAAATAAAAGATGATTGTTCTACCATCAAGGAATTATCCACTCCATACTCTGACAACTCATCATCTAACAGAACAACCAACTTTTTCATGTTGTTCTTATACTTATCGGCCTTACAATCAGGCTTATTACAAATCTAGAAATCAACCTTATGCTCACCAACCACAGTCTAGGTCTACTCCTCGGTTCCAGGCCTAGAGAAAGGATGACACAGCCTTGCAAAGTCTAATCCCAGTTTTTGACACTTAAACAATGGGAGGTTGTCTTCGCTTCTGTTGAGACACATGACAAGCAATCACTTCGGACTCATGGATACTCAAAATAATAAATCAGGACGATAGAATAAGATAAGGCTTCTCCTTTTGAGCCGCTTCGGCGAGCATCGGAGAAAGATTTGACACTAAAGGCCGTTTTTCTTGTGGCCATTACTTCGGCGAGACGGGTGTCAGAGCTCCAGGCGCTGTCCTGTAGAGACCCATTTCTGCAATTCTCAGAGTCCGGGGTCACAGTTCGGGCCATGCCTTCTTTCATGCCTAAGGTGGTTTCAGCTTTTCACCTAAACCAGCCTATTTTCTTGCCCTCCTTTGATAAGGAGGAGTTTACAGAATCTTTTGGGCAATTGCACCTGTTGGATGTGCGCAGGACTCTGCTGCAGTATCTGCGAGTTACTATCTCTTTCAGGATCTATGATCATCTGTTTGTTTTGCTATCAGGTCCTCGCAGAGGGTCTCCAGCGTCTAAAGCCACTATTGCCCGCTGGCTCAAAGAAACTATCTTTTCAGCTTATCTGCTTGCCGGCCAGTCTCCGCCTGTAGCCTTTAAGGCGCATTCTACCAGAGTGATTTCTTCCTCTTCGGCTGAAACTGGAGCACTCTCTCATCAAGAGATATGCAGTGCAGCAACATGGGCTTCTAAGCTCTCTTTTGTCTGACATTAAAGGCTGAATGTGGCTGCTACGAGGGATGCGCGTTTTGGAGCACAAGTGCTAGCGCGTGGTGTGACCTGTTCCCACCCTATATAGGGATTGCTTTGTTACATCCCATACGTAATAGCTTCATCTGCTTGATGACAAGGAAGGGAAAATTAGGTTCTTACCTTGGTAATTTTCTTTCCTTTAGTCATAGTAGATGAAGCCATGAGCCCTCCCTGTATGATTGTCTGTATGCTGTGAATCTGTTTCAGGTTTTGTTCTTGTTTCCTGAATTTCCTTCCTTGGGAGAAAGTTGGAAAACAGTCTTCAGGATTCATGTTCACTTATAGGAGGATGTCCATTCCCTCCAGTTTATGTTTTGGAGGATGAGTTTATTCCCTCCAGGAGGTTGCGTGTATCCCCTCCAGTTATACAATAAGGAGGACGAGTTTATTCCCTCCAGGAGGATGTGTTCATTCCCTCCTTTTGAGTTCATGCCCTTGTTAAGGGGCCATTGTTCGCTGTGAGGAAAGTTCATGTTATTCCTATTGCAGTTTGCCATACTGCTTTGGAAACTTCAAATACTGAAGAGGCAGTGGAGCTGGCTGGCCATGAGGCACTGTGAAAAGTTGAGTGCTCTCTATCTCCCCCTGCTGGTTGATGGACACAACTCTTTGTCACCGCAGTGACTAGGGCATCTACTTTAGGCATTGCAAAGCGAGCCAAATGCTCCTCACGCAGAGGGTATAATTGCCCCATAGCCCTGGAAACTTTCAAAGGCTTTTCAGCATGTATGCTTTATGCAATAACAACACAAAATCAGGGGAGAAAAACTCGCCCTGGGCACCCAGATCCTGTCTGGGGCTAGCCGCTCCCTTTTATTTGGCTTCGTGCCAAAAACGTCCCGATCGCGGGCCCTCCCCGGAGGAGTCAGAAAACACTCTTACCTCACTGGACCGAGTATACAAGCTCCGGTCATGCTGTAGAAACTAAAGAAAACCTCTTGCTTTTTTTTTTTTTTACGCTGTGAGGAAAGCAGAGAAAACAGCAAAAGAGGCAATCAAATCAACTCCAGAGGTACAGAACAGTGGGAAAGGCGAACCAATGTGCCAGCATCCACCAAGTATAGAGTGGGAAAGAGCAGGGAAAAGTGAAACTAATGTGCTCACATCCACTGGGGGGATGGGTAAGGCAGGGAAAGGGCTAACCTATGTGCCTTTATAGTGAAGCTGCTATAGCCTCTAACACCCCGGCTAACAACTGGCAAGCCAGGAGCCACCCCCAGGCAGATTTTTTAAGGAGCTTGATCAAGCTGCAACCACCCTGTTTGGGGAGATAGAGAATACTGAAGAGGCAGTGGAGCTATCTGACCATGTGGCACTGTGAAATTTGAGTGCTCTCTATCTCCCCCTGCTGGTTGATGGACACAACCCAAACGTAATGGCTTCATCTGCTTGATGACAAGGAAAATTTAATTTGACATCTGAAATTACTGCCCTCTCAGGTTCATCACTCTCACCTAAAATCCAACATCCTCAAACAAATTCAAGCATTGTTACACGCTTATACCATAGAACAGGTCAATCCTCAACATCAGATTCAGGGATTTTATTCCTGCTATTTTCTAATCCCCAAGAAACAGGGAGCATTGAGACCCATACTAGATCTCCATCAGCTCAACTTTACATCAAAAATGAAATATTCAGAATGCTTTGCACAGATCAGCTAGCTGGTGTCATTAGACCTCAAGGATGCTTGTACACACATACCTGTTCACAGAGACCACTGGAAGTATTCCAGGTTTGTAGTTCAGACTCATCATTACCAGTACAAAGTTCTACCTTATGAACCCTTGGCAGCTCCCAGAGTCTTCACGAAATGCCAGCATCTTTCAGGGAATCAGCATCATTGCCTTTCTCTACTCAGACAATTAGATTATTTCTACACCGTCGAAAGAACAAGCCATGCTATCTCTCACAAAGACCAAGCATACTCTGTTCTCTCAGGGTTTCATATTAAACCTAAAAAAATCCCACTTCATCCCAACACAGACTGTTCACTTCATTGGAACTCTTCTGGATACAGTGCAAAGCAGACTGAAAACCTCTGAGAAGCAGAGACTGCAAAAGAAGTAGTCCGAGACAGGGTTTCCACGCTGTCAGTTTTTTTTATAAGATCAGCTACCTCTTCTAACTTATCCCCAAAAAGATTATCTCCATGGCAGGGGATGTCCATCTACTTTTCCTGAACAGCTGGTTCTAGGTCTGAAAAGTTTGACTAAACGCAACCTCTCTGCTCCGTGGAAAAACAACTGCTGGTCCTGTGTGCTGGGTGAGAAAGGCATTTGAACATGCATGGTAGATGTTGCCACAGGCTTCTTAAAGATACAGAATGCTGGGTATCATCCATTCCTTGATGTGAGAAACAATGTCTTGCTTGTCCTCAGAGAAAAATAATTCCTTCCAGGCCCCATGAAAAGGATTGAGAACTCCCAGTATCAACTCCTCTCAATAATAACTTATTGCCCACCATCATGTTACCAAGTCATTCAATAGAAATTCAGAATGGTTAATGAAAGGCGTGCTATAACAATTTATATGTGGTATTGAATCTTTCTACTCATGGCTCCAGGGCTGGGGAGAAAACATGATGCTAACATAGCAAGCTAGGAACTACCCAAGACTCACCGTTCTCATTGTGCCTGTCCTGCACCAAATGCTGATAGACAGAATCCGGAACCTCAGATTGACGGTAATACCACTTTACATTCATCAACAAATGGTCTCGTTTACTCTGAAAAAGAGAGAGAGAGAGAGAGAAAGAGAGAGAGAGAGAGAAAGAAAGAGAATTTGGATAAATTGTACAAACGCCTGTTCCCTTGGGGCAATTCCAGACATTTGTAAGATACTTCATCAGAAACTAATGGGAAACTGAGGGGTCTATGGGAACATCCCCCACTGTTCTCATTATCAGAAACACATATACAACTGCTGAACTATTAGCAATAACTTCATTTCTGCTCCTATGCTGTGGGTGGTTAGGTCAAGATCAAACAACACTATAAATATAGACAGGTCTCTAAATAGGAGGGCAGTGGGCTTCTGGATACATTATTGCCTACCTGCCAAGAGGAGGAATTTATTTACTTCCTTCTGTACCACCAGCTAAGCTCCATTAAGAAGTGCTTCCATGATTCCCCCCCCCCCCCTTTCCTCCCAGGATTCTTTCTGCCGCTCCTTCTCCTTAGTCCCAGTATTCTCCTCAGTCCCAGCATTAAGAACATCCATACAAAAATATCTGAGACAAGTTGGAATACAAGCACAAATCCACATTACACTCATATCAAGTCCACACATCCACTCATTTTTTTTAACTCAAGATGCGCTTGGTTCAGACGGTTTAATGTATGGTTTATTATTAATTTGATATCCTGCACTTCCTGGATAAATATAACACAGTGGTAAAAACTAAAAGAAAGAAATGGCAAGTAAAAATTTCCTGTTCTGTCATGTTGCTGTCAGTTTAACAAGCAATGCCCTACATTCAGTTGGGTTAGGCTGCCCAAGTCTTCTGAATGGGGCCCATCACAAAGGGTGAACAAGCAGGATGAGTGCCTCGCATGCCCAGCTTCCTTTTTGAATCTCTTTGCCTATAAGCCTGAAAGGGAAGGGAGGGCACCAGAAGTAAACCTTGCCCTGAGCACCATTTTGTCTAGTGACTGCTCTGCTTCTGAACACTGCATCCACCATCAATATGTTTATAAACAGCTGGAGAATCTGAAGATGGACAAAGTTATGGGGCCGGATGGGATACATCCCAGGATACTGAGAGAGCTCAGAGAGATCCTGACAGGACCTCTTAAAGATTTATTTAATAGATCTTTAGAGATGGGAGAGGTTCCACGAGATTGGAAACGAGCGGATGCGGTCCCTCTTCACAAAAGTGGAGACAGGGAAGAAGTGGGGAAACCACAAGTCTCATGTCGGTGGTAGGAAAAATAATGGAATAGTTGCTGAAAAAAAGGATAGTTAACTTTCTAGAAACCAAAGGGTTACAAGACCTGAGGCAACATGGCTTTGCCAAACGAAACTAATTGACTTCTTTGACTGAGTGACCAAAGAATTGGATGAAGGACATGCGATAGATTTAATCTACTTGGATTTCAGCAAAGCCTTTGATACGGTCCCCCACAGAAGACTCGTGAATAAGCTGAAAGGGCTGAACTTAGGACCAGAAGTGGTGAACTCAATAGGGAACTGGTTGACTGACAGGTGGCAGAGGGTGATGGTAAACGGAACCCACTTGGAGGAAAGGAAGGTGAGCAGTGCAGTTCCTCAGGGATCGGTGCTGGGGCCTATTCAGTTTAATATATGTGAGAGATATTGCTGAAGGACTACATAAGTACATAAGTAATGCCATACTGGGAAAGACCAAGGGTCCATCGAGCCCAGCATCCTGTCCACGACAGCGGCCAATCCAGGCCAAGGGCACCTGGCAAGCTTCCCAAACGTACAAACATTCTATACAATCAAGCCATTGTGACATCACTAATGAGGTTGGCTCTTATTGGTGGAATGAGCCACTATGACATCACAATAGGTTAAATCACTGCTCTATGTAATAAAAGTGAGCCAAGTAGAGGACATAAGTACATAAGTAATGCCATACTGGGAAAGACCAAGGGTCCATCGAGCCCAGCATCCTGTCATGACAGCGGCCAATCCAGGCCAAGGGCACCTGGCAAGCTTCCCAAACGTACAAACATTCTATACATGTTATTCCTGGAATTGTGGATTTTTCCCAAGTCCATTTAGTAGCGGTTTATGGACTTGTCCTTTAGGAAACCGTCCAACCCCTTTTTAAACTCTGCTAAGCTAACCGCCTTCACCACTTTCTCTGGCAACGAATTCCAGAGTTTAATTACGCGTTGGGTGAAGAAAACTTTTCTCCGATTTGTTTTAAATTTACTACACTGTAGTTTCATTGCATGCCCACTAGTCCTAGTATTTTTGGAAGGCGTGAACAGACGCTTCACATCCACCTGTTCCACTCCACTCATTATTTTATATACCTCTATCATGTCTCCCCTCAGCCGTCTCTTCTCCAAGCTGAATAGCCCTAGCCTCCTTAATCTTTCTTCATAGGGAAGTCGTCCCATCCCCGCTATCATTTTAGTCGCCCTTTGCTGCACCTTTTCCAATTCTACTATATCTTTCTTGAGATGCGGCGACCAGAATTGAACACAATACTCAAGGTGCGGTCACACCATGGAGCGATACAACGGCATTATAACATCCTCACATCTGTTTTCCATACCTTTCCTAATAATACCCAACATTCTATTCGCTTTCCTAGCCGCAGCAGCACACTGAGCAGAAGGTTTCAGTATATTATCGACGACGACACCCAGATCCTTTTCTTGGTCCGTAACTCCTAACGTGGAACCTTGCATGACGTAGCTATAATTCGGGTTCTTTTTTCCCACATGCATCACCTTGCACTTGCTCACAATAAACGTCATCTGCCATTTAGCCGCCCAGTCTCCCAGTCTCATAAGGTCCTCTTGTAAATTTTCACAATCCTGTCGTGATTTAACAACTTTGAATAACTTTGTGTCATCAGCAAATTTAATTACCTCGCTAGTTACTCCCATCTCTAAATCATTTATAAATATATTAAAAAGCAGCGGTCCTAGCACAGACCCCTGAGGAACCCCACTAATTACCCTTCTCCATTGTGAATACTGCCCATTTAACCCCACTCTCTGTTTCCTATCCTTCAACCAGTTTTTAATCCACAATAGGACATTTTCTCCTATCCCATGACCCTCCAATTTTCTCTGTAGCCTTTCATGAGGTACCTTGTCAAACGCCTTTTGAAAATCCAGATACACAATATCAACCGGTTCCCCTTTGTCCACATATTTGTTTACTCCTTCAAAGAATTGAAGTAAATTGGTCAGGCAAGATTTCCCCACACAAAAGCCGTGCTGACTTGGTCTCAGTAATCCATGTCCTCGGATGTGCTCTGTAATTTTGTTTTTAATAATAGCCTCTACCATTTTCCCCGGCACTGACATCAGACTCACCAGTCTATAATTTCCCGGATCTTCCCTGGAGCCTTTTTAAAAATCGGAAGGAAAGGTTTGCCTTTTTGCGGATGACATGAAGATAGCCAATAGAGTCAATACCCTGGAGTGAGTAGAAACGATGAGAAGGGATCTCCAAAAGTTAGAATGGTCGAGGGTCTGGCAGTTAAAATGTAGTAACTCTGTAGACGAATACTGGGTTAACACCTTGGACTGCTGCCAGTAAGAACTACACCTCCCATATGTGGATCATCACAGCGCCTTAAGATAAGTGTCATTACTTCTAACATCTTTTTTTCTCGCAAAATATTCACATATAAGTTATGATGCTATAGAGATGGAAGAGGTTGGATAATGGTGCTATGATGGGGGAATAGTGTCATTACAGCTACTTGAGACCTCGACCTGTGTAATGCGCTATAAAAACTGAGCACCTTATACACTCATTTATAACATTTTTTTTAGATGTTTAGTTTGACTGATTACTGATATTTTTCTATCTTGGTTCTATTTTTCATTTTTGTTTTTCAATTCATTGTGGTTTCTGGACTACGTTTAGTTAAAATTTAATGCCAAGTGCAGAAATCCAAAAGAGAGATAGCAAATAGGAGGGGAGAGTTTAATAAGCTTGACTCAGGAGAGAAACTTTGGGTGTTGGTGTCGGAGGATATGAAGGTGAAGAAACAATGTGACAACGCGACAGCCGTAGCCAGAAGGATGCTAAGCTGCATAGAGAGGGGTATAACCAGCAGAAGAAAGGAGGTGTTGATGTCCCTCTATAAGTCATTGGTGAGGCCCCACTTAGAGTGTTGTGTTCAGTTTTGGAAGCCGTATCTTGCTAAAGATGTAAAAAGACTGGAAGCAGTGCGAAGAAAAGCTACAAAAATGGTATGGGATTTGCGTTGCCAACCGTACGAGGAAAGACTTGCTGACCTGAACATGTACAACTTGGTGGAAAGGAGAAACAGGGGTGACATGATCCAGACATTTAAATATTTGAAAGATATTAATCCGCAAACGAACCTTTTCTGGAGACAGGAAAGTGGTAGAACTAGAGGACATGAATTGGGGTTGAAGAGGAGAAAACTAAGGAGTAATGTCAGGAAGTATTTTTTCACGGAAAGGGTGGTAGATATGTGGAATGCCTCCCACGAGAGGTGGTGGAGATGAAAACGGTAATGGAATTTAAACGTGTAGGATAAACACAAAGGAATCCTGTTTAGAAAGAATGGATCTATGGAATCTTAGCGGAGATTGGGTGGCGACACTGGTAATTGAGAAGCAAAACCAGTGCTGGGCAGACTTCCACGGTCTACGCCCTGATTCGTAACTGAATAGATAGGGATTGGATGGAGTGTAAATTTCAAGGGCCTTTGACATTAGCTTCAGAACTTTTAGTACAAGAACAAGAACAGTGCTGGGCAGACTTTTACGGTCTGTGCCCTGAGAAAGGCAAGGACAAATCAAACCCGGGTATACATATAAAGTATCACATACCACGTAAAATGAGTTTATCTTGTTGGGCAGACTGGATGGACCGTTCAGGTCTTTATCTGCCGTCATTTATTATGTTACTATGTAATATGATCACAATTAAACAGGTACTCTCTGCTTGAGAAGCTAATGCAGCTTTTGTTGAAAGAGCACCTACAAAGCAAATTCATCTTTTCCACTATATGAAGCTGGGCAGATTCTCTATCCATAAACAAAAGCTTCAGTCTTAACATCTGATTTTATGCAAATACCATTCTTTCCTAAAATCTTCTATCAGAAACACATATACAAGTTTCTCTTTTTCTGATACCAAAGCCCTTTCTTGAAGTCCTAACAGAACTTGAGCAAATTCACACTCAATGAACTGCACATCCAATTTTCTCTCTACAAAAATCTTCCTCTCCTGAAATAGTCACTAGGGTCAGACACATACTGATTTGGACAACTGAACCAGTTGTATTTTCTTGTTTGGGTCTGGAGTACAGCATATACCATTCACTGAACAGCATGTGGGGGAAGCTGAGGAATATGAAGGTAACTGGGTTCAATACAGGCTGCGGCTCCCCAGAAACCAGCTATCCATATCACTATGTTACACTATGACAAAATCAATGACTGCTTTATGGAGCGGCTGGTACAGGAGCCAACCAAGAGGAAGAAAAATTCTAGACCTAGTCCTTAGTGGAGCGCATGATCTTAATAACAGTGATCATAAAAACTTAGAGGAGCATCTACGAAGATCAAAAATTTACATCAGGCGTGGATGCTGTTCAAAAACACCATCCTGGAAACCCTGGCCTAATATATTCCGTGTATTAAAAAAGGAGGAATGAAGACCAAACAGCCAACATGGTTAAAAAGTGAGGTGAAGGAAGCTATTAGAGCTAAAAGAAAATCCTTCAGAAAATGGAAGAAGGAACCAACTGAAAATAATACGAAACAGCATAAGGAATGTCAAGTCAAATGCAAAGCGCTAATAAAGAAGGCAAAGAGGAACTTTGAAAAAGAGATTGAATTGGAGGCAAAAACACATAGTAAAAACTTTCTTTTAGGTGTATTAAAAACACAAAGCCGGCAAAAGAATGGGTTGGACCGCTAGATCGCCGAGGGGTTCCATGGATGCTGCTCTCTCTAAGAAAAGCAATGCATTTTAATAACTGTGATAAGGCACTACACACTTGAGTGGTCAAGTTGCACTGGTTCATGTATATCTCTGGTAGTTACATGAGTGGCTCCCTTGGACCCACTCCTAAGGTCTATTTGATCTGAAAGCAAAATTTGCCGCTATTTATTTATTTGCATTTGATTATCTGATCTTTCAAGAAAGTCCAGAGCATGTTATGATGGTAGGAAAAAAGAAACAAAGCCAAAAACAAAAAACTACATTGTAAACCACTTCACAGCCTTTTTTGGGAGAGGCAGTAGAGAAAATTGACAAATAGAAAAAAATTTTGTATCTTGCTCGGGCATCACCTCAAATAGTTAACAGTTCTGTCTTAGGTACTGCAAACAGGAGGCCTTTCCAGGTTAGATGACAGTTTCTCCATTTTCCCTCCCTCGACTTCCCACTAGATAGAATCAAGGTAGTGAGGATTCTGGAAAACAGCAACTAAGAGGCCTAGGCCCAGATGCACAAAATCTAAGGAGCCAGCAATGTGGTTTTTATACCAGTTCTAGCTGGTTTAGCGAGCAAGGAGTAAAACGAGACATGCACAAAGGGGTTCTCCGAGCTCTTTTCCAATCACGGTAGCAGCTAACGAAAATGGAATGCAAATCTATGCAAAGCCATTATAATGAGCTAATTACTATACAAATGTGCATGCAAACCGATGCACAGACATTTTCAGACCTGATGCACAGAAGCAGTCCCTACCTTTACCGTTGACTTTTTAAAGGGTGGTCACCAGTTGCCGGAATGACAGCTGAAAGTAGAGTCAGAGCTGATATTGAAGGCTTTGATGAAGTAGTAGGCATAATCGCAGGCAAAGAAAGATAAGTACAAGAGCTTCTAAAACACAGTGGAAGGAAGTATCACAGCCTTGAGAGAGAACTTTTTTTTTTTTTTTTAAAGAAACCATCCTTTCCTGACTTCTGCCCTAGTTGCCTGAAGCAGAGATCACAAGAACTGCTGGTAATTAGGGGAGAAGGCAAGGGAGCATCAGATTTCTAAACAGCCTGTGGAAACCCAAACCAAGCTCAACAGAAAAATCTGCTCCTTCTCTGGTGTAGTAGTCAGTCCATTCCTGCTGCAGGCAGCTGACGGTAAGATCCAGATTCCAGCAGAAAAAAAAAAAGGCTACAAACTTTTCTATCATACATGCAGCTTGTCTTAGCGATGGGCTGCTCTATGCAAGCTCAGCTGTCCGACTGGATTCCCCAATATCACATGCAAATGAGCTGGGTCGCAAAAGCAACAGCTCATTTGCATACGATTCTCTTTGTGAATCCCTCTGTATTCCTAAATCGGTAATGTTTACCGATTTGGAAATACAGAGGGATTCTTAACGGGGACCTTTGTGCATCTGGACCCTAATCATTTTTTTTCTTATGGGTGAAGAAGCCGAAGCCTTTGTCACTCAAAAAAAAATAGAATTTTTTTTTTTTGCTTTTGTATTGCAATGCTCATGGAATCAATCCATATTAAAGACGGACCTAAATTCTCTGCTATCATTCCCAACCAGTGGCGTAGCCACAGGTGGGCCTGGGTGGACCGGGGCCCACCCAATTAAGGCTCAGGCCCACCCAACAGTAGCACACATTTAGCGGTAGCTGGTGGGAATCCCAAGCTCCGCCAGCTGAAGACTATTCTCCACGATACTGGCACCTGTGCACGCTCAGTTTTCAGCGCATGCCTGCTGCAGACTACTAAGGTGGAAAGAAGCGTTTTCCCACCAGCTGAGATTTTTTTTGGTGGTGGGTGAAGGGGAGAACACTTGATGCCCACCCACTTCTTGCCTAGGCCCACCCAAAATCTGTTGTCTGGCTACGCCCCTGTTCCCAACATCCCTACAATCTCAAAACTCCTGCCTTCTCACATCCTAGGGTTTCACCTCACTTCAAGATTAGGCATAGTGATGCAGCAGCAGACTTTGAAAAGAAGATTTCTTGGAGGCAAAAACACAGAATACAATTTTGTTAGGTATATTAGAAGCAAAAAGCTGGCAAAAAAATCAGTTGAACTGCTAGATGACTGAGGGGTAAAAGGGGCAGTCAGGGAGGACACATTCATAGTAAAGAGACTAAATAAATTCTTTGCTTTGGTCTTCACTGAGGAAGATGTGGGAGAGGTACTAGTTCCAGAAATGGTATTTAATGGTAATGAGTAGGAGAAAATTAAACAGATCTCTGTAAAGCTGGAAGATGTAATGGAACAATTTGACAAACTAAAGAGTAGCAAATCATCTGGTCTGGATAGTATATATCCCAGAGCACTGATAAAACTAAAAATTGAACTTGCGCACTATTATTAGTAGCATGTAATTTATGTTTAAAATCAAGCGTGGTACTGGAAGATTGGAGGGTGGCCAATGTAATGCAACTATTGAGGAAATTAGAATGGCACGGGATAGGAGGCAGTTGTGGATGAAGAACTGGTTAAAAGATAAACAACAGAGAGTAGAGTTAAATGACCAATATTCTCAACGGAGAAGGGTGGGGTTCCCTAGAGATCTATGCTGGAACTGTAAATTTATAATCCACTTTACCCATCAAGCTCAAGGCAGAGAATAATCATTCTAAAAAATACAATCAAATACAAAGATCTTAAGATTTCTGCATAATCATATGTTGTACAATCAATTCAGCTTATAACAATACAAGAAACAAAATTCAGTTCTCAAGGACAAAATCAGCATCCAAAATATTTTTTAAAAAGCCAAGTTTTCAATGATTGTCAAATCTCATATAGTCTGTTGTCAATCTAATTCCAAGAGGTAAAGAATTCCAAAGTTCAACTCCGCTTCCAAGTATAGCCGTATTAAAATTAGATTTATTATTTATAATCCACCCTTATCCAGAGTGAAGAACAAGTAAAACATACATCATCATAAATACAAACCACAGCCTTCACAAAAAGTAGAACTGCGGGCACTAAATGTCTTTTTCAAACGACATACCGACCGAGCAGGGATTAATCACTCTAATATCATTTAACAATCTAAGAACCCTCTTTGGTTAACACAATCAGGCAAAATCTTGTAGATAAGTAAGGGCCAAAGAATTCTGACGATCAGAGTTAAAGAGTTGGAGTTTGACCCTGGCTTTACAAGGTAGCCACAATGTAAATTTTTTTTAAACGGGGTAGTTTCGCCGCTACATTTTTCACAATCTGTATCTCTCTAAATTCTTCTCTGGAAAACCCAGACAATATTACAATAGTCTAAAACTGTTATTACCATTGCCTGCACAATAATCTGAAAATATTTAGATTCCAAAAAATATTTAGCATGACAAAGCATCTTCAGTTATAAAAAAACACATTTACAAACTACATTATTTATTTGTTTTAACATTGTCAAACCTGAATTTATCCAAACCCCTAATAACCCGGTTTCCTTGTTGAGGGACATCCCAACTCCTGCTAACTTAGGGGTCCTTTTTTACAAAGTTGCGGTAAAACGTGGCCTGCGGTAGTGTGGGAACGCCTTTTTGCCGCACACTGGGCCACTTTTTACTGTGGCTGGGAAAAGGCCATTTTTAATGGGCCAGGAAACAGGTGTGCGCAAAGTTAAAACTAGCATGTGCCTATTTACAGCCTGAGCCCTTATCGCCAGACATTGACCTAGCGGTAAGGGCTCACACACTACCCACATGGTAACCATGCAGTGCATGGCAATGTGGCCGCGCTGCCAATTACTGCTGGGAATGCCCCCACGGTAGAAAATAGAAAAATATTTTCTACCACAGGATTCAGCGCAAGCCAAACTCAAAATTACCGCCGGGCACATGTGCTACCCCAGCAATAGTGACGATTTGGAGCATGCTACCCACGCATTAGCTCTGCTGCGGCTTTGTAAAAAGGCCTCTATGGGAGTAATCTCAGTATATTTTGTGAAGCATTCGCTACCCACAATATATTTGTCTTATCCAGATTTATTTTCAAATCCAAGGAGCAAAACCAAGTGAAAAGAACATCAAAAACTTCTTTCATAATAGATTAAACTGCTGTTAGATTATTCCAAGAGAGTCACATGATCTTCGTAAGAGAAGTATCTAATTCCAATAGGTTCTAAAACCTTTCCCATGTCACTAAGATAGAAATTAAAAAAGTATGGGGGAACTGGCAAACCCTGTGGGACCAAAGATCATGAATATGAAAGATGCTTCTGCCAAAGCACCTGAATACTACTACTACTAAGCATTTCTATAGCGCTACTAGGGTTACGCAGCGCTGTACAAGTTAAAACATGGGGAAGGTCAGTCCCTGCTCAAGAGAGCTTACAATCTATCTCTGTTTCAAAAATCAGGTGAACCATGTCAAAACACCTCCAGCAATGCCCACCTCAGAGAGCACTACCAGCAGAATACCATGGTTCACCAGATCCAACGCAGCAGATAAATCCAGCTGCATCACAAAAACCTGATATTCCTTATCCAGGGAAAGAAAGGTCTGAAAGAAGGCCTGCCATCACTGTTTCAGTACTAAAAGGACGGAATCCCAACTGCACAGGATGTTCCAAGTAAATTTAAAATTGTGCAGCTACTACTGCCTTCATGATTTTTATTAAAGTAGGGATATTTGCTACATGTTGATAGTTACTGTAAAGGGTTTTACCAAGACTCTCTCCCTTCAATAATGGTGTCAATACAATTCCTCCTATCACTTTTGGAAAATGACCTGCCGTAGCATAGTTTCTATTATCATCATTATATATGGAAAACACTACTGCAGGTATAGATTGTAACAAATCAGCTCTATAAGCATCTAAAATGCATGATCCTTTTGAAAATTTAGTCAGTATTGACTTAAATCCAGAAGGGTCCATCTCAATAAAGGAAGTCTAAATACGATCTGTAGGACGGTTCCCTTTTGACTTGAATCAACTATCCCCTCAACTGATGATAATTTGGGAATAGCTTCCAATAATTTTACTACCTTAGACTGAAAGTACCTGGCAAATGCATCTGAAGTTAATGTAACCTCAACTGCCAATTGAGGAAGTTTCATCCATGATTTATGGAATAATTAGCAAGTGAGATGATTGAATAACTTTGTGTCTGCAAATTAAAAGTCATTAAATCACAAGAGGATTGTGAAAAATTGCAAGAGGACCTTTTGAGAATAGGAGACTGGGCATCCAAATGGCAGATGACATTTAATGAGAGCACGTACAAAGTGATGTATGTAGAGAAGAGGAACCCAAACTATTGCTACATGATGGAAGGTTCCACATTAGAAGTCATCGCCCAAGGAAAGGATTTAGGTATCATTGTTACGTTGAAACCCTTTATTCAGTGTGCAGTGGCTGATAAGAGCAAACAGAATGCTAGGTAATATTAAGAAAGGAATGGAGAACATAATTTATTTCAGAGATTTATGTCCTGCTTTAAAATCAAAGCTGGTACAGTAAAAAAAAAAAAAAAAAAAAACATTCACAGTATCAAAATGTACAACAAACACTAACAAGTATATAAAACTAGTAAAAAAAGGCCCGTTTCTGTATGAAATGAAACAGGCGCTAGCAAGGTTCCCCCCTCCCCCCTCCCTCAGTCTCTCCCTGTGTCCCCTCCGAGTTGCATGCAGTCCTTCCTCCCCTCTGTTTGTAGACAGGAGTGGACATAAGACTATGTAGTGCAATGTAAGCAAGGAAGGCAATCTGGTTAATCTCTGTTTTCCTTGGCCCGTGCAGCCGTCATCGCCATACACTCAAAAGAAAGCAAACCTGTGAGGTGCTGCATCCACGTTGTCGTTGAGGTGTTGGTGGGACAGCGAGTGGCGATGACCATCGGGGAGGAGGGTGGGTGAGGGAGGGCTCAGGGCTGGGGGGGGGGGGGGTAAGCAAGGAACGCAATTTGGTTAATCTCTGTTTCCCTTGGCCCGTGCAGCCGTCATTGGATACGCTGCAAAGAAAGCAAACCTGTGAGGTGTGGAGGGGGACTGTGGGTGGGGGGAGGGGGTGCAGCGGCGACTCAGGAGAGGGGAGGGAGAGAGCAGCGGGTCCAGTAGCGACGGGGAGGTTGCGGAGAGAGAGGGTGTTTCTCATGCACGTCGTCGTGACTCTCTGTTTGCCCATGAGTGTAAGTCCCTCCCTCGCACCCTCCAACGTTGAGTCTGTCTGTCTGGCTGCCTGCCTCCCTCCCGAAGTGGTTTTGTCCTTTTTTTTTGTTACATTTGTACCCCGCGCTTTCCCACTCATGGCAGGCTCAATGAGACTTACATGGGGCAATGGAGGGTTAAGTGACTTGCCCAGAGTCACAAGGAGCTGCCTGTGCCTGAAGTGGGAATCGAACTCAGTTCCTCAGTTCCCCAGGACCAAAGTCCACCACCCTAACCACTAGGCCACTCCTCCACTCCTGGTTTTGTACGCTCGTTTTGGGCGCCATTTTGGTTTCGTCAGCGCACTGGCAGCTGATTGTCAGGCAGGGGGAGGAGTAGGGAAACACACTCTGCGTGTTTCCCTACTCCTCCCTTTCCGTTGCGTTCCTTTCATTCAGCGATCAGTTCACTGTAATTGTTCCGCCCTCGACGTCATCATGTTTGACGTGAGGGCGTGGCAGAGAGACATGGTTAGTGGGGTGGCTTCACCACCATGAACTAACGAACCCTTCAGGGAGTGACTGAGTGACTTCAGAACGTTGTCTTCAGAACGTTAAGGGTGAGTTTTATTATAGTAGATCATAATTCTAAATAATCATTAACGTTAATAGGAAAGACTGTCAAGGAAATAGACCCACTTTATCCATCAGTAAATGCTTTTTCAAAATAAAAAGTTTTCAACAATTTCTTAAATTGTTGATAATCAGTACAGAGTCTTAAATAACCCGGAAGATGGTTCCACAAATTCCACCCCCCCCCCCCCATTGAAAAAGTACGATTCTGTTTTTCTGCTAAACAATATACAGACACCTTATGGTAATTGCATTTCAAAAAAACAAACAAAAAAAAAGATATAGCTGAATTAGAAAAGAGTGGAGTTGAATGGGTAGATGTGAAGCGTCTGTTCAAGCTTTCCAAAAATACTAGGTCTAGGGGGCATGCGATGAAGCTTCAATGTAGTAAATTTAAAATGAATCTGAGAAAATTTTTCTTCACTCAACGTGTAATTAAACTTTGGAATTCGTTGCCAGAGAATGTGGTAAAGGCGGTTAGTTTAGCGGAGTTTAAAAAAGGTTTGAACGGCTTCCTAAAGGAAAAGTCCATAGTCCGTTATTAAATGGACTTGGAGAAAATCCACTATTTCTGGGATAAGCAACTATTTCTGGGATAAGCAGTATAAAATGTTTTGTACATTTTTGGGATCTTGCCAGGTATTTGTGACCTGGATTGGCCATTGTTGGAAACAGGATGCTGGGCTCGATGGACCTTTGGTCTTTCCCAGTATGGCAATACTTATGTACTTATGATATGGAGAAGGATGGCAAAAATGATAAAGGGAATGGAATTACTTCCCTATGAGGAAAGGTTAAAGAGACTGGGGCTCTGTAGCTTGGAGAAGAGAAAGATGAAGGGAGATATGATAGAGATCCATAAAATACTGAATGGATCACTAGTTTACCCTTTCCAAAAATACAAGGACTAAGGGGCACGCAATGAAGCCACTATGTAGTAAATTTGAAACAAATTGGAGAAAACATTTCTTCACTTAACATGTAATTAAACTCTGGACAAGTTCCTAAAAGAAAAGTTCATAAGTCAATATTAAGATTGAGAAAATCTATTGCTTATTCCTGGGATAAGCAGCATATAAAGTGTTTTTTACTGGATTGGTCACTGTTGGAAACAAGATACTGGGCTTGATGCACTTTCAGTCTGTCCCAGTATGGTAATGCTTATGTTCTTTTGTACTTGTTTTCCAGTCTTCTAATTTCATTTCCATGAAGGAACAAAGAGCTTGCTTGAGAAATTCAGACTTTGGCAATTACTCATTCTTTGCTTTGGATGCATTCCTCATTCCTGCCCTAATAAGACCCAGCTATCACTGCCTGCTACTTCAGGTGTTGCATGATCATGGCAATCCCAGGGATTAAAGAAACTGCAGTCAGACTTTGGACAAGAATTACACAACTCCCTGCCAAGCTCTGGTGCAATCACGACAAGTTTGACGCCTGATTATCATCAATTGTATAAGCATACTAGATATATGCAGTGCTGTACAGACACACATAATGGGCAATTTGTATTCACTGGAACTTACAAGCTAGTCAAGACAGGGCAAATAATGAAAAACATGAAACTTTAATCAGTTCCTGGATGGTACGTTACAAATTAAAATTGAACACCGATAAAACCACATTTGTACTCCTTGATAACTATCCTGATCCACTATTAGACCACATTATTTTAAATGCACTATTCCCCAGAAATTAAAATCTTAGACCAAACGCCAACTCACTCTTTAGAATCACAACTTAAAGCCCTAACTAAAAATGCATTTTTTCTTCTAAGGAATCTAAGATGCATAAGAAAGCTTTTTCAGTTTTAGCAGTTTAGGTTAATACTGCAGCAGGCATTGCTTCTAGCTAAAGTGGACTATTGTAATCTGATATTGTAATTTTGATAATTTGGGTGACTCTAAACAAATAACTCATAAATTACAATCTATAGAAAAATACAGCTGTCAGATTTTATTTTGTCTTTGCAGAAGATAGAATTTTTCTCTGTTTTGTTGAGCTTCATTGGTTGCAAATAGAGACGAGGATTTTTATTTAAATTTGCCTGTCTATTATACAAGATTTTAAGGGGTGAATGTCCTGTTTATATAATAGACTATTTGGAATTTATAACTAACTAGTAAAAAAGGCCCGTTTCTGAAACCAATGAAACGGGCGCTAGCATGTGGTTTTTGTGTGTGTGTGTATGTGTCACAGAGTTATTTTGTGTGTGTGTGTGTGTGAGGGTGCGGTGTGTGTGCAGGTTGTTGATGTGTGTCTTTTTTTGTTTTGTTTTTTGCTTGGGTGTTAGGGGATGAGCTGTGCTGTGCTGTGCTGGCAAAGTGGGTTGGATTGGTGTGTGGCTTTGAGGGTGTGTTTCTGTTGTATTGTGTGTGTGTGGTTTTGTCTGTCAAGGAGGTTTGTGGAGGGGGGTCTTTCTGTTGGTGAAATGTAAATGTGGTTGTAGGGGGGTCAGCCTTTGTTGAGTGTTTTTTTTTCCATGTTTTTTTTTTTGTGTGTTGTGCTGAGGCAGCAGTGTTGTTTTAGATGGGCGGAAGGTAGAGGAGCACGTTCTTTGTCTGTCGGTATTTTTTGGCCGTTTCAGGGCTGCTGTAGGGGAATGCTGGAAGAGAAATGTGCTGTTGGAAGCAGCGCCATCTTTTTCCATTGGGCTGGGGTTCTGGGCATCCTGGAGGTGGGTGACGGCTTGCCTGAGGACGGGGATGGTTGTTTTAAGTTGGCGGAAGGGAGAAGAGCACGGTCTCGGGCCGTCGGGGGGTGATCCGGTATGTTTGGTCCATTTCAGGCCGGCTGCAGGGAAATGCTGGAACATTTATGCGCTGCAGGAATCAGTGCCGTCTTTTTCCGGGTGCTCGGGGAATCCCCGAGGTGGGAGACAGCTTGCCTGAGGCTGGGGATGGTTGGGCACGTCCTTGGCCGCTTCGGCAAAAGGGGAAGAGGAAGGGGGTGGGGAGTTACCTGCAGCCGCCTGAGAAACCATGTATTCTTTGTTTGTTTTGTATTATTAGTTTGCATTTCTGTTGAAGAAAGAGTGGATGCCTTTCGAATGATGGAGGTGGTGCGTCGGTATGCGGTTGTTTCGTTAGTTTGACAGCCAGTCTCCAGCGATTCCTAGGCAGGGAAGGAATACTCCTCCCCCTTCCTTGGTCGCTGTTTGCTGCTGGCTGGGTCGCGGGTAATCCTTCCAGCTGGGCCGCAGCTTGTCCTGTTTGCCCACGTCCCAGATGGTGACGGGCACGTTGTTTTCCAGCTCCTCTGACTCCATGTCAAGCGATCCCAAATATAGTCTGTGCTATAGGCCCTCTGGCACTCTTCAGTACTTGCATTAGGCATTTAAAAATTTCTCCCCCCCTCCCCCGGTCTACTTTTGCACATACCCACAGCAGGAATATTCTTCTCTTGTTCCAGCGGTGGTTCTGTGCTCTCCGTGCTGCACAGATAATGAGCCATTCTGCTAGGGAATGCTCCTCCCTTATTGTCACGTAGTTTCCTCTGATTGGTCCGTCTTACGTTGCCTAGTGTTGCCTGGGAACGGTGTTGTGATGGTCCTTTGTGTTTCTGAATGTTGAGGGTGTTTTTTCTGATTGGTCCGTCATGCGAAGGCGGGGTAGAGAGACATGGTCAGTGTTGTGGCTTCACCACCATGAATCCATGAACCCTTCAGTGAGTGACTGAGTGTCTTCAGAACGTTGAGGGTGAGTTTTATTATAGTAGATAATAAGGAAAGATGATCCTGTTCTAATTTGTTTTTTGCCCTTCAATCAATTAGAGGAGTAAAGAGATTCAGACTACATGACAGTTTGTTTGCAGTACAAGCTCCTAGGGTCTGGAAGAGTCTTCTCTTTCATATTAACGTTCAGGTTGATTTCTTCAGATTCGAGAAGAATTGGAAAACTATGCTTAATTAATTAATTCTTGGTGATGTAATTCTGGAAATCTTTTTTAGTAAGTGAGGACGATGTTAATACATAGTAGACTTTTAATCTGTTAATTTCCCAAGAAATTGTCTAGGTGTCCTATTGATGGTAAACCGCTCTGAACTTAGAGGGTAGATGCAGTATAGAAATCTGTTATAATGTAATGACAGCAAGGTCACCTATGATTAAGGTTTAATGTAGATGGTGACCACTGCAGCTCTTCAAGCTTCAACACACTGTGGGAACCACTAGTGTCTGTGTGCAGAATAGAGACCTGAAAGCCAAAAATCCCACTAACAAGTAATATACAAGGCGTGAATGAGGGATCTTGGGAGGAAAGATGCAATACAGAGCTATTTCTAAGGAGACTGACATTAAGCTGTTGCTTCTCTGTATGGTAGAGACTGGCAGAAAGACTGGTTGAGATGTAATCAAACACTATTCTAGGACACCCAAATCCTAACAGAGGTTTGTACAACTCTCATAAGGAGAAATTCAACTGAAACACACATTCATCTGGATGCCAATCAGCCAAGAAAATTAATTTGCTCATTTACTCATGACAGTAAGCCAGAATTTCTTGACCTGGACATACTGGATGGGTCCATTTGTCTAACTGCTGTCATTTATTATGTCACTATTTTCCCCTCATCTCTAACAGTGTGGTATTTCAACTTTTCCTAGCACCATTGCTGCAAGTTGTTCAGCAGTTTGCAGTGTGTGCTTATGTGTACACAGACAATATTATACTGATGGAGTTTTGCTCCATCACCCCCGCAATGCAGGATTATTTGAAGGTGCAAAATCAGCTGATATTAAATGCTGGTAAGACCACAGCATGCTGGCTGGCAGGACATTTGTCATATCCAACCGTCATTTTTGCACAGTAAGGTACAACTTTCGGACTCATTTAGGTATTTGGGGGTATGGCTGGATTCTGGGTTGAAGTTTGAAAAGCAGATCTCTCATGTGGTTCATGCGGGGTTTGCTGCTTTAAGTTTGTCGAGGGCATTGTACCCTTTTTATTGAGGAGTTGGTGCTTCATTTGTTTTTACATTCGTTGTTGATGTCCAGGTTGGACTACGGTAACATGCTTTATATGGGATTGCCTCATAGCTTGCTTAAGCAGCTGAGTAAAGTTCAGAATGCTGGGATTTGGTTATTAGGAGGATTGTCTAACAGACCATGTGACCCCCCCCCCCCCCCCTTTATAGTAAATATCAGCTTCCCATGGCGTATCAGCATAGGTATAAAATACTGAAAATGGTACATTGGGTGTTAGTTACTGGAAGGCCTGGATATCTGGTGGATCTGTTACAGTAATCAAAAACAGCGAAGATGTTTTTGATTATTGTTGTTTTTTGCGAAGACTGGTTTCTTCTGTATTTTTGATGGATCTGTTACAGTGTCACATTCCTGCTAGCGCATTAAATTCACAGGATAAAGCATTAAAAAAATTTCCTTCTTCCTCAGCTCACTTAACCATAAATAGGGAAGGTGTTTTTTTTTTTTTGGTATACTCCGTATTTGTGGTCAGATACCATTGGGGTTACATGAAGAAGGATCTTATCAATTACTTAAAATTAAGCTGAAATCTATTTTGGGGGAAAATTTTGAGTAGCTGACTTTGCAGTGTCCCAGGCGGATAATCTGCAGAGAGTGACACTTGAACGTTTGTTTGGCTGATGAGCATTCTTGGATGAATTGCTTTCTAACTGGAATTTTTAATTTGTTGTAAACCACTCTGACTTGTTCGCAAATACTATTAAACAATGGATGAACTATGAACAATTAAAATATGATCAGCAAGAGAATCTCTTCATAAAGATGGTTAGTAAATGCCAAAGAAAGATAAGACTGAGGTATGAGGACCTAAATAAAGACAGGAACAGCCTCAGCTTCATGCAATGTTCTCCTCAAACAAAAAGCTCTTGAGCTCCCATCACAGAGTAAAACTTTCCCAATTCCTTCCACTGCTCCAAGACCCAAAAAGAAACTAGACAAAAGGCAGCAGAGAAAAATTATTTCACAGTGAGAAAGGTTACAGGGTTAGGTTATTCACTCTAACATAAATCTTTTCTTGGATGTTTCACATTTGCCAAAACAATCTCACTACCCTTCTACTAAGATCTTGGCCTCTAAATTTAGTAGGCACACAGGTGTGGACTGAACAAGTGCAATACCTGGAATGCCCAGCTGGTGGGAGCATTGTGCCAGGAAAACCTAGGGCTGATAACCAGTCCCCTACACATAATCTTTGTAGCATTACTAAAAACTAACAAAACCACAACAAAACATGTTTTAACTTTACAATGGAATGTGGTCTTCATGAGAAATTTAGAGCAGTAATGGATCATCATTTGAAGATGGAAAGATTTCAACACCATTAAAAATAAAGTCAGCATGAATGGTGGAAAAATACCACTTTACAAACAAATGCAATCAGGTCTGCACACAGAGTACAAGTGGTTCTTGCTGCCAAAACAGAATTCCAAACCTTTCCCCAATACAGGCTCCAGGCCGAGAGCTCTGTTTTAGTAACCATCTGCAGCTTACAGAAGGAGGCCATATAGCCATCAGAATTAAAAATTAAAAAAAATAATAATTTAAAAAAATCACCGGAATAAGCCATGGAAGAAGTTGTGTCCTACTCTTGCCAGGAGAGGTCACTCTGCACCTCTTGGCTTTGATCAGACACACTGTAGCCTTTGACCTGTGGGTATCTGGAGCACACACCTAAGTGTAGAAATGCAGTACTCTATACACTGACCTAGGAAAAGACATTCCCACAGATTAAGCTAGAAAGCTGTAAGTGGTACCCCCAAAGAGAAGAGAAGGGGCAACCAGAGGTCAAGCAGAATCTATAAACCTGAAAAAAAAGAAAGCAAACCAGGCAGAGACGGGATGTTCCCTGTAGCCCTTATCTACCACAAGATCTTCTATTACAGGCCACTGTTTAGGAGGAACAGCTGTGCTATCTTAGCAAGGTTACAATTCCACTTTCAGGCATTCCTTCATTTCTTTTTACAACATTACTGTAAACATTTACAGAAAAGAATCTAAACTGTGCAGCACAGACTCTCTTGTACGCTTCCAATTGCATACAAAAAGCACAAACACCCATAACATTAAAAAGATTATGAAAAGGTTTCATTCCTGCTATTTGTAAGTGAGAGAGGCCATAACTATTACCCACGTACACCAAAGGCCACAAGCTTTTACATGCTGAATATCTTGAAAACACAACTCCATGATGAGATCATGTCACAGGATTCAGGATGCAGACTTAAGCAGGCAAAGGATCAAAAGTATACCTTTCGTTCAAGGGCAGGTCCACAAAATACTGTGTACAAAGCAGGGTTACATGTAAGGGCTGAGGATCATTTCAGAACCAACACAAACACCATTGATTTATGGAAAGCGAATGCTACATACCTGTAGAAGGTATTCTCCGAGGACAGCAGGCTGATTGTTCTCACTGATGGGTGACGTCCACGGCAGCCCCTCCAATCGGAAACTTCACTAGCAAAGTCCTTTGCTAGCCCTCGCGCGCCCGCGCGCACCGCGCATGCGCGGCCATCTTCCCGCCCGAAACCGGCTCGAGCCGGCCAGTCCAGTATGTAGCAAGACAATACACTTCAAGGGAAGACACAACTCCAAAGGGGAGGCGGGCGGGTTTGTGAGAACAATCAGCCTGCTGTCCTCGGAGAATACCTTCTACAGGTATGTAGCATTCGCTTTCTCCGAGGACAAGCAGGCTGCTTGTTCTCACTGATGGGGTATCCCTAGCCCCCAGGCTCACTCAAAACAACAACATTGGTCAATTGGGCCTCGCAACGGCGAGGACATAACTGAGATTGACCTAAAAAATTTACCAACTAACTGAGAGTGTAGCCTGGAACAGAACAAACAGGGCCCTCGGGGGGTGGAGTTGGATCCTAAAGCCCAAACAGGTTCTGAAGAACTGACTGCCCGAACCGACTGTCACGTCGGGTATCCTGCTGCAGGCAGTAATGAGATGTGAATGTGTGGACAGATGACCACGTCGCAGCTTTGCAAATTTCCTCCATGGTGGCTGACTTCAAGTGGGCTACCGACGCTGCCATGGCTCTAACATTATGAGCCGTGACATGACCCTCAAGAGCCAGCCCAGCCTGGGCGTAAGTGAAGGAAATGCAATCTGCTAGCCAATTGGATATGGTGCGTTTCCCTACAGCCACTCCCCTCTTGTTGGGATCAAAAGAAACAAACAATTGGGCGGACTGTCTGTGGGGCTGTGTCCGCTCCAGATAGAAGGCCAATGCTCTCTTGCAGTCCAATGTGTGCAGCTGACGTTCAGCAGGGCAGGAATGAGGACGGGGAAAGAATGTTGGCAAGACAATTGACTGGTTCAGATGGAACTCCGACACAACCTTTGGCAGAAACTTAGGGTGAGTGCGGAGGACTACTCTGTTGTGATGAAATTTGGTGTAAGGGGCCTGGGCTACCAGGGCCTGAAGCTCACTGACTCTACGAGCCGAGGTAACTGCCACCAAGAAAATGACCTTCCAGGTCAAGTACTTCGGATGGCAGGAATTCAGTGGCTCGAAAGGAGGTTTCATCAGCTGGGAGAGAACGACATTGAGATCCCATGACACTGTAGGAGGCTTGACAGGGGGCTTTGACAAAAGCAAACCTCTCATGAAGCGAACAACTAAAGGCTGTCCTGAGATCGGCTTACCTTCCACTTGGTAATGGTATGCACTGATTGCACTAAGGTGAACCCTTACGGAGTTGGTCTTCAGACCAGACTCAGACAAGTGGAGAAGGTATTCAAGCAGGGTCTGTGTAGGACAAGAGCGAGGATCTAGGGCCTTGCTGTCACACCAGACGGCAAACCTCCTCCAATGAAAGAAGTAACTTCTCTTAGTGGAGTCTTTCCTGGAAGCAAGCAAGATGCGGGAGACACCCTCTGGCAGACCCAAAGAGGCAAAGTCTACGCCCTCAACATCCAGGCCGTGAGAGCCAGGGACTGGAGGTTGGGATGCAGAAGAGCCCCTTCGTCCTGCGTGATGAGGGTCGGAAAACACTCCAATCTCCACGGTTCTTCGGAGGATAACTCCAGAAGAAGAGGGAACCAGATCTGACGCGGCCAAAAGGGAGCAATCAGAATCATGGTGCCTCGGTCTTGCTTGAGTTTCAACAAAGTCTTCCCCACCAGAGGAATGGGAGGATAAGCATACAGCAGACCTTCCCCCCAATCCAGGAGGAAGGCATCCGACGCCAGTCTGCCGTGGGCCTGAAGCCTGGAACAGAACTGAGGGACCTTGTGGTTCACTTGAGATGCGAAGAGATCCACCAGGGGGGTGCCCCACGCCTGGAAGATCTGTCGCACCACACGGGAATTGAGCGACCACTCGTGAGGTTGCATAATCCTGCTCAACCTGTCGGCCAGACTGTTGTTTACGCCTGCCAGATATGTGGCTTGGAGCACCATGCCTTGACGGCGAGCCCAGAGCCACATGCTGACGGCTTCCTGACACAGGGGGCGAGATCCGGTGCCCCCCTGCTTGTTGACATAGTACATGGCAACCTGATTGTCTGTCTGAATTTGGATAATTTGATGGGACAGCCGATCTCTGAAAGCCTTCAGAGCGTTCCAGATCGCTCGCAACTCCAGAAGATTGATCTGTAGATCGCTTTCTTGGAGGGACCACCTTCCTTGGGTGTGAAGCCCATCGACATGAGCTCCCCATCCCAGGAGAGACGCATCCGTGGTCAGCACTTTTTGAGGCTGAGGAATTTGGAAGGGACGTCCCAGAGTCAAATTGGAGCAAATCGTCCACCAATACAGGGATTCGAGAAAACTCGTGGACAGGTGGATCACGTCCTCTAGACCCCCGGCGGCCTGATACCACTGGGAGGCTAGGGTCCATTGAGCAGATCTCATGTGAAGGCGGGCCATGGGAGTCACATGAACTGTGGAAGCCATGTGGCCCAGCAATCTCAACATCTGCCGAGCTGTGATCTGCTGGGACGCTCGCACCCGCGAGACGAGGGACAACAAGTTGTTGGCCCTCGCCTCTGGGAGATAGGCGCGAGCCGTCCGAGAATCCAGCAGGGCTCCGATGAATTCGAGTTTCTGCACTGGGAGAAGATGGGACTTTGGGTAATTTATCACAAACCCCAGTAGCTCCAGGAGGCGAATAGTCATCTGCATGGACTGCAGGGCTCCTGCCTCGGATGTGTTCTTCACCAGCCAATCGTCGAGATATGGGAACACGTGCACTCCCAGCCTGCGAAGCGCCGCTGCTACCACAGCTAGGCACTTTGTGAACACCCTGGGCGCAGAGGCGAGCCCAAAGGGTAGCACACAGTACTGGAAGTGGCGTGCGCCCAGCTGAAATCGCAGATACTGTCTGTGAGCTGGCAGTATCGGGATGTGTGTGTAGGCATCCTTCAAGTCCAGAGAGCATAGCCAATCGTTTTGCTGAATCATGGGGAGAAGGGTGCCCAGGGAAAGCATCCTGAACTTTTCTTTTACGAGATATTTGTTCAGGGCCCTTAGGTCTAGGATGGGACGCATCCCCCCTGTTTTCTTTTCCACAAGGAAGTACCTGGAATAGAACCCCAGCCCTTCTTGCCCGGATGGCACGGGCTCGACCGCATTGGCGCTGAGAAGGGCGGAGAGTTCCTCTGCAAGTACCTGCTTGTGCTGGAAGCTGTAGGACTGAGCTCCCGGTGGACAATTTGGAGGTTGAGAGGCCAAATTGAGGGTGTATCCTTGCCGGACTATTTGGAGAACCCACTGATCGGAGGTTATGAGAGGCCACCTTTGGTGAAAAGCTTTCAACCTCCCTCCGACAGGCAGGTCGCCCGGCACTGACACTTGGATGTCGGCTATGCTCTGCTGGAGCCAGTCAAAAGCTCGCCCCTTGCTTTTGCTGGGGAGCCGCGGGGCCTTGCTGATTCGCACGCTGCTGACGAGAGCGAGCGCGCTGGGGCTTAGCCTGGGCCGCAGGCTGTCGGGAAGGAGGATTGTACCTACGCTTGCCAGAAGTATAGGGAACAGTCTTCCTTCCCCCGAAAAATCGTCTACCTGTAGAGGTAGAAGCTGAAGGCTGCCGGCGGGCGAACTTGTCGAATGCGGTGTCCCGCTGGTGGAGAGACTCTACCACCTGCTCGACTTTTTCGCCAAAAATGTTATCCGCACGGCAAGGCAAGTCCGTAATCCGCTGCTGGATTCTATTCTCCAGGTCGGCGGCACGCAGCCATGAGAGCCTGCGCATCACCACACCTTGAGCAGCGGCCCTGGACGCAACATCAAAAGTGTCATAAACTCCTCTGGCCAGGAATTTTCTGCACGCCTTCAGCTGCCTGACCACCTCCTGAAAAGGCTTGGCTTGCTCAGGGGGAAGAGCATCAACCAAGCCCGCCAACTGCCGCACATTATTCCGCATGTGTATGCTCGTGTAGAGCTGGTAAGACTGGATCTTGGACACGAGCATAGAGGAATGGTAGGCCTTCCTCCCAAAGGAGTCTAAGGTTCTAGCGTCCTTGCCCGGGGGCGCCGAAGCATGTTCCCTAGAACTCTTAGCCTTCTTTAGGGCCAAATCCACAACTCCAGAGTCATGAGGCAACTGGGTGCGCATCAGCTCTGGGTCCCCATGGATCCGGTACTGGGACTCGATCTTCTTGGGAATGTGGGGATTAGTTAATGGCTTGGTCCAGTTCGCAAGCAATGTCTTCTTCAGGACATGGTGCAAGGGAACAGTGGACGCTTCCTTAGGTGGAGAAGGATAGTCCAGGAGCTCAAACATTTCAGCCCTGGGCTCGTCCTCCACAACCACCGGGAAGGGGATGGCCGTAGACATCTCCCGGACAAAGGAGGCAAAAGACAGACTCTCGGGAGGAGAAAGCTGTCTCTCAGGAGAGGGAGTGGGATCAGACGGAAGACCCTCAGACTCCTCGTCAGAGAAATATCTGGGATCTTCCTCTTCCTCCCACGAGGCCTCACCCTCGGTGTCAGACACAAGTTCACGGACCTGTGTCTGCAACCTCGCCCTGCTCGACTCCGTGGAACCCCGTCCACGATGGGGGCGTCGAGAGGTAGACTCCCTCGCCCGCATCGGCGAAGCTCCCTCCGCCGACGTAGTCGGGGAGCCTTCCTGGGAGGTGGCCGCGGTCGGTACCGCACGCGGTACCGACGTCGGGGACCTCAACCTGGGCGATGGGCCAGCCGGCGCCACGCTCGACGGTACCGGTGGCGCAAGCACCGCCGGTACCGGAGGGGTAGGGCGCAACAGCTCTCCCAGAATCTCTGGGAGAACGGCCCGGAGGCTCTCGTTTAGAGCGGCTGCAGAGAAAGGCTGAGAGGTCGATGCAGGCGTCGACGTCAGTACCTGTTCCGGGCGTGGAGGCTGTTCCGGGCTGTCCAGAGCGGAGCGCATCGACACCTCCTGAACAGAGGGTGAGCGGTCCTCTCGGTGCCGATGCCTGCTGGGTGCCGAATCCCTCGGCGACCCAGAGCTCTCGGTGCCGACACGGGGAGGAGACCGGTGCCGATGCTTCTTCGATTTCTTCCGAAGCATGTCACCGGAGCTCCCCGGCACCGACGAGGAGGACGTCGAATCCATCCGTCGCTTCCTCGGGGCCGAGACTGAAGAAGGTCGATCTCGGGGGGGCTGTACCGCAGGAGCCCTCAGGGTAGGCGGAGACCCACCCGAGGGCTCACCGCCACCAGCAGGGGAATGGACAGCCCTCACCTGCACTCCACCCGATGCACCACCGTCCGACGACATCAGCAGACGAGGTCCTGGTACCACCGACGTCGATGCAGCTATCCGATGTCTCGGCGCCGATGCAGAGGCCCGATGCCTCGATGCACTCGATGCAGGGGCGGCCGAGGAAGATGGTCTGGACGCTGACGACGTCGATGCACTCGAAGATCCCGGTGCCGATGCCGACGAAGAGCCCGAGAACAACACGTTCCACTGGGCTAGTCTCGCTACCTGAGTCCGCCTTTGAAGCAGGGAACACAGACTGCAGTTCTGAGGGCGGTGCTCGGCCCCCAGACACTGAAGACACGACGAGTGTCGATCAGTGAGCGAGATAACCCGGGCGCACTGGGTGCACTTCTTGAAGCCGCTGGAAGGCTTCGATGTCATGGGCGGAAAAATCACGCCGGCGAAATCAAAAGCCGAAATGGCGAAATTTGAAGCACCAAATTTAGAGGGAGAAAAATCTCGACCGAGGCCGAAAAGAGGCCTACCCCGACGACGAAAGAAAACTTACCGGGGCAAAAAAGCTGGAAGTACGGGGAGGATTTACACGAAACCCGGCGGGGGGTTTCCGGAGCACTTCCCGACTAGGACAAAGCTTTCCCGAAGGAAAAAAACACGTTCAAAACAAATTGGACGCGCGAGGTCGACTTTCCGGGGCTCGACACGGCGAAAACACGACCGTACCGAGTGCGGACAAAAGAAGACTGGCCGGCTCGAGCCGGTTTCGGGCGGGAAGACGGCCGCGCATGCGCGGTGCGCGCGGGCGCGCGAGGGCTAGCAAAGGACTTTGCTAGTGAAGTTTCCGATTGGAGGGGCTGCCGTGGACGTCACCCATCAGTGAGAACAAGCAGCCTGCTTGTCCTCGGAGAATTTCAATATACGAAAAACTACAGGAAATCTATTCCATACCAAGAAATGCTGTTATAAATGTTCTGAAAGTAGAAATATATTAACATAGTAGATGTTGGCAACAGGATAAACTCGTAGCATAATGTTTGATCCTGATTTGTCCTTGCCATTTTCACGACACAGAACGTAGAAGTCTGCCTGGTACTGGCCTTATTCTCAAACTACTGAAGTTTTCATCCAGCGGCTGTACACAAAGCCCCATGCAAGTGATGCAACTAAAACACACAGACATAGGTGCAGTATGATGTGTTCACCTGAAAACAAAGAAAGCATAGTCTCCTCCTCCCCCCCCCCCCCCCCCATCAACTTCCACTCAAGCTGCATGACTGAACAAATCCCCTCCAGAGAGAGTGGGCACTGTGTATATAGGTATGAGTAGTGTTTCTTGCACTTGATGATAGATTTCTAAGTAGTGTACCCAACGGCTGCACTGCAGAGCCCACCTCCACCCAGAAACCAGTCTACATTAAATTTAAAACTTTTTTTATTTTAACCCGGGCACTACAGACCATCCTCACCCAAAACCCCACCACCTTTTAAAATTTTTAATCTGGGTACTATTAAAATGTATTGTTGGTTGGTTTTTGGGAGGGGGTGGGCTCTTCCGCTCTTCACTGCCTACACAAAAAAAGGTATATTTAATCATTAAATATATCTTTTTTTGCCCTAGGCAGTGAAAAACTACTACTACTACTTAACATTTCTAAAGTGCTACTAGGGTTACGCAGCGCTGTACAGTTTAACATAGTTTTCAAAGGAGCTTACAATCTAAAGGACAAATGTACAGTCAGTCAAATAGGGCAGTCAAATTGGGACAGTCTAGATTTCCTGAATAGGTATAAAGGTTAGGTGCCGAAAGCAACACTGAAGAGGTGGGCTTTGAGCAACGATTTGAAGATGGGTAGGGAGGGGGCTTGGCGTAAGGGCTCAGGAAGTTTATTCCAAGCATAGGGTGAGGCGAGGCAGAAAGGGCGGAGCCTGGAGTTGGCGGTGGTGGAGAAGGGTACTGAAAGGAGGGATTTGTCCTGTGAGCGGAGAAGTCCACCACCAGCCAACATTTTGATTACACTCTGTACATGTTAAAATAAAAAAATTAAAAAAAACCATTTATTTATTTTACCTGGGCAGCTGCTTGCAGATGGTGCAGAGCACTGTGCTATGCTCCATGTGTGCACTGTGCTGGATCCTGTGTCTGTTGTGGGGCCGCTGGGGGGGGGGGGGGGGGGGGGAAAGAATCAACAACAAAAGACCAATTGTAACTTGATCCAGCGAGGGCACCTGTGATCCAGCACAGCAGCTTACCAAACTAGATGGGAGCTAGGCAGCTGGAAGCCTTTCCCACGCGGCACTAGGAGGAGCAATAAGGCAGAGCAGCTTACAAAACCAGACGGAAATTAGTGAGGCGAGGAAGTAGTGGCACTAACATGCAGCGCTTAATGGTGTACCAAGACTTCTGCATTCAGGACCCAACCCATACTGCACTAAAAAATACAAAGCAGGTAGGAAGAGGAGGACCACCCGGAAGAGCTGCCGGCTGCCGAAAAGCAGATGGGAGGTGGCTGAGCCGTGAAAGAAAGGATGTGCAGTTCAATGCCTAAACAGGGTGGGCCTGAGGCAATATTGGGTGGGCCTGGGCCCACCCATACTTACGCCCCTGACCCAGAAGTACTGCAAAGATTTTAAAAACGGCAAAGGGGTTGTAGATAAACAGAATTCAGTGTAAATGGAGTTACATAGCTGTCTGCAGAAGTGACTATGCAGCCTCTTGCTTGGCCTGATCCTGATAGCCATGTCAATTCATTTTGCACATCAGGTTTCTCTAGAGAACATACATTCATGGTACAACAAAAATGGGCGACTGGCTGGCTGGCTGAATTCCTGTTCCAAGCAAGAAAACAGCAGTGTCTACAGTACAGTTCATAATGCCAATCATGCTAGGTACTGGTCTAAGCAGCCTTGTTAGTCCACAAAGTTCAGCTTTAAAGAGTTAATTAGAAACTGCCAAAGCATATGGAGATCTGAAGTGTCCCCCTAGTGGTGGAAAAGGGAGATGAATTGTAAACTATGATAAAAACAAACATACCGTAGCTAACAAATACCATCTCATAGCAAGCAGTTTTAAAATTATAACAGAAGTCTGCTTTCAATTAATCTTTCCCTGGCACTGCAGATGGAAGAGGCCAAGAAGCACCTCACTTGGCTCCCATCTGCCTAACCTTAACACACACAAGACCTGCCCTTTGCACCTGTTCCATCTCTTCAACAGCTCCACTATAAGCAAATCTTATCAGGGTATGCAAAGGCAGAGACCACTAATGAAAGGCAGGGAATGAGGTGGCTTGGCTAAGTTGTAGATAATCGATCTGTGGCTACACATGGGAGCTGAACTAGGAATGAAACTGCATCAGGGCTGAAATACTACATCTTTCTGGGCAAGTTTCTACTTCGGTGATCAATGCTGAGATTTCCTTACAAACCATGAAGCGATTCTTACTTGGCCTCTCCAGCATGCTCTCTGGGGAGCCTTTTGCTGTCTGGCACATAATTTCTACCACGCACCAACCTGATAAAAGGAGCACAGCTTTCAAAAACTAGTCATAAAGATATTACATTAGTCCGATAAAAGGTGCCACCTATAACTTGCTTGATAACTTATTTCTCCCTATCTAAGTTGGCATGCATAACACCAGTGATTTGAAATCCCTGTAATGAGACAAGAAACTGTTGTTCCTTGCTGTTTTGTCAAACATACTGCTCCTTTAAACTCTACTGGGATCAAAGGTCTTCTTTGCACCCTGCAAAAGCAAAAGGTGGCTCAGAGCTGCTGACAGGATATTGCAAGTTATCCCCCTCCCCCTTCCCAACACCTAATTAGCATTCCCACTGCTATAGACCTCATGACTCATGAGACAGGTTGTAAATCAAATCCACTCAACATCAAGCAAGCACAAGCAAACAGTTACCCAACAACTAATGGTATTACAAATGCATTTAACTAATCATTGAATATATGCTGCGGTAATTAAATTCCATTAAGGTTTTTCACTTTAAATGAAGAGGGAGGAGATATTTAAAAGGAACACAGCATTCATAGTGCTTGACATTTGGCATTAAATGTCAGTTCTACTATATAGCTCCCATCTAATTACTGAACACAAGTTCCCATCACATCTATCTCTTGTCTAACCATCATGCAAAGAACTCTCACCTTTTAAAATATCATGGAGCTGTGCCTGCCTCTGAACATCTCACCAAGGGGTCTAGCCTTTAAACAAGCAGCAAAGACATCATCCGGGAACACTGAGCTTCCACAAGTAGCAGGTTCAGAGATGCCAAGGGTGGCCTGTCCCATTTACCTTCCCACTAAATGAGATTGAAAGCCAAAATGTGAAATTTCTCATATGATGTATAAATCTTGCCACAGGAGAAGTGTATTTCTGCCTCCTCCCCTAATACAGTGAAAACACAAATTGAGCAGAGAGAAAGGAAGGGGAAGACCAGAAGCAGGAAGTGAGGCTGGAGAGAGGCTCCATCCTAATTATATGCTGTAGCATAGCAGCATATATAGGGAGTCACAGGCAGGATTCTCTGCATCCTCACTGCAGGGCCTTGGCTTGTGAGTTCAGGCTAATTAATGTACGAGACTTGGTATCTCACAGTATATAAGTACTGTTGTACAGGGATAGACGAAGTCCATCAAGCCCAATATCCTGTTTTCCAATAGCGGCCAACCCAGGTTATAAGTACAGCTAAGTTACTTACATGTAGCAGGTGTTCTCTGAAAACATCAGGTATATATTCTCATACATGGGTGACATCATCCATGGAACCTGGTACGGAAACTGCCAAGTATACTGTCACTTTAAATCTCTGAGACAGTGCCCTCACTGCGAATGCACGGGTGCCTTCCCGCACGGGACCAGCAGTACAGTACTAAAACTAAGAATTAAACTCCAAGGGGAGGTGGAGGGTTGTGAGAATACCTGCTACAGGTAAGTAACTTAGCTTTCTCCAAGGGCAAGCAGGCACAACATTCTCACATGTGGGACTCACTAGCCACCAGGCTCACAACAAAAAAAATGTTGCAACAAAGGCAGAGGGCGGAGTTGACTTAAGCAGTAAAAATATTCTGCAGGACTACTTGTCCAAACTGGCTATCCCACCTAGAACGCTACTCCAGACAGCAGTGAAGGTGTAGATAGAAGACCATGTAGCTGCCTTGCAAATGTCTTCAATGGAGGTAGAGCGGAAATAGGCTACTGAAGCCACCATTGTGAGCAGTGACTTGGCCATGAAGGGTCAGCCCAGCTCAGTATACACATAGGAGATGCCAGCCAGCCAGCCAGCCAAGTTGAGATTGTACATTTGGTGATGGGAAATCCCTGATCTATTAGGGTTGAAGGACACAAAAGGCTGGGAAGATTTTCTATGAAGTTTCTACGTTCTACATAGTATGCTAAAACACAACTGCAGTTTAAGGTATGCAGTTCTGCTTCTCCAGGATTACAGTGTGATTTAGGGAAGAAGACAGGTAGTACAATGGACTGATTGAGAATGGAATCTGGGGTGGGTCGGAGAACAACTCTGTTGTGGTATAACCTGGTGTAAAGTGGGTCTGCCACAAGGGCTTGAATCTCACTGACTCTTTTGGCAGAAGTAAGAGCTATTAAGAACACTACCTTGTATGCAAGGAACTATAGAGAATAGGAACGAAGTGGTTCACAAGGAGGTTCCATGAGAACTGTTAGGATGACATTGAGATCCCATGCTCCGGAGGTGGTATGATAACAGGTTTGGTATGAAACAACCCTTTCATGAATAACTATTAAGGGATGAACTGAAACTGGCTTACTATTAACTTTAGAATGAAAAGCCGAAAGGTGGAGGGGGTACTCCATAATGGTAAGCAGAGAACTCTGGTTACACACCAGACAGAAAATCTTTTCCACTTTAAACAGTAACATTTTTGTGTAGGTGGTTTCCTAGAGACTGTGTCAGGAAGGTTTAAAGAACGTATATTATGCCATCAAGAACCAAGCAATCAGGGCTAGAGAGCGAGGGTCTGGATGAAGGAGAGACCCCTTGTTCTGTGTTATTAAGGTTGGAAAAAGATCTAACTTCAATGGACGATAACGCTAGAAAAGGGAACCAGATTTGACATGGCCAGTGGGAAGCTATTAGAATTATAGTCCCCTGGTCTTGATGCAGTTTGAGAAGCGTTTTCTCCATAAGAGGTAGTGGAGGAAAAGTACATAGAAGGTCCATTTTCCAATGGAGTAAGAAGGAATCTGAAGATGTAGAGTTGGGAGCAAAAGCAGGAAAGTTTGTTCTTCTGAGAAGGGAAGAGGTCTATCGTTAGGGCCCCCACTGCTGGAATATTCAACAAACTACAGAGGTGCTGATGGACCACTTTGTGAGGATGAAGGACTCTGCTCAGTGTCAACTACAGCATTATGTTTGCCAGCTAGGTAAACAGCTGTAATACAGATGTTTCAAGAAGCTGCCCACATCCATATCTGGATTGCTTGTCGACAATAGAACCTGTTCCTCCTTGTTCAGGTAATACATTGCTACCTGGTTGCCCGCGTGAACAAGTATTACCTGATTTAGGATACGGTCCTGGAAGGTTTTAACAGCATTCCAAACATCTTGCAAATTTCAGGAGGTTAATATGTTGTCGTTTCTCTCATGGGGACCAAGAACTCTGTGTGTGTTGAGACCATCGAGGTGTGCTCCCCAATCTGTCATGGAAGCATCTGTGGTAAGGACCTTATGATAAGGAAGAAGACCCCGGGTGAGATTCTGGGACACCATCCACCATTGTAGAAAGTGCAAAGCTGTGGAATGATTTGAATACGAGCTGACAGTAATCCCGTGGCTTGGGTTCATTGAGAGGAGAGTGTCCACTTCAGGAATTCATAAGTGGAAATGAGTCAATGGTATTACATGGACTGTTGAAGCCATGTGACTTGAGTAGATATTTGGGTGGACGAACATCTGAGTGGCGAGATGTAGTATGATGTTTGCTCTCGGTTGAGGAAGGAAGGCCTGGCCCTGAGTAATATCAAGGACAGCCTCTATACACTAAGGTCTGAACCAGATGAAGATGTGATTTTGGATAATTCATTACAAATCCAAGGAGTTCTAGGACCCTTATGGCGGACAGAATAGAGATGTTCACCAACTCCTGGGAGGCTGCCTTGATTAACCCAGTCATCCACATAGGAGAAGGTGTGTATTCCCCATCTGTGAAGTGTTACAGCTGCCATTATCAGACACTTCACGAAGACTTGAGGAGCTGAAGCCAAGCCAAATTATATTGATAGTGCAGAGTTCCACAGTGGAAATGGAGTAACTTTCTTTGTATCAATTAATATTTTACTTTCAAGTGTAAACAAGGCATAAAGTACAGCCGTAAACTGAACCAGAAAACCTTCCCCTCTGCCAATATTTTAGCATCCCATAAACAAAACCCTACCACCACACTTAACAGCCCTCAATACACCCGCAATCTCTCCCCCCCCCTCCCCACATAGCAAGCATGCAATCAAACCCACTCAGATTGGATTCATCAAGACACTCCAAAAACAATGTCCAACATCGTCTCCCTTGATTCCCCCTCCCCCAACTAAACTCAAGCACCCACTCATGAAAGCTCAAGACCCCCCAAATGGAACCTAAACAGTCCTGAAGCATGCCCCAATCACGATTATGGGGTACAATGCAATCTTTATGTTAAGCAGTAAAACGCATCCAAAGCAGGTGGTTAAGACAGTGCTTCCAGTTCTCCAGGGTAGGTGGCCATAAGACACTTCGCAGTGGCCAGACAGGCTGCCGCTAAGACTTGTAAATACCCTAAACCAAAAAGAGGACATTAGAGAACAATCCCACCAAATGTGCAGGAAAGTGCCTGCCCTAGCTATACAACGCCAGCACACATCAGATACAGTGGGGAAAATCCGCTTCAATCGACCAGGAGTGTAAGACCATCTAGTAAGTACTTTATAAGCGTTCTCTTGCACCAGCACACAGAATGCAGCCCTCTATGCTTCTACACACGTGGAGGGGCATAATCGAATGGGGCACCCAAGTTTTCATGAGGGCGTCCTCGCAGGACATCCCCACGAAGGGGCGGGGAAACTCATATTATCGAAACAAGATGGGCGTCCATCTTTCATTTCAATAATACAGTCGGGGACGCCCAAATCTCAACATTTAGGTTGACCTTAGAGATGATTGACCTAAATGTTGAGATGGTTGACCTTAGAGATGGTCGTCCCCGGTGTTCGGCGATAATGGAAACTGAGGATGACCATCTCAAAAACGACCAAATCCAACTCATTTGGTTGTGGGAGGAGCCAGCATTCGTAGTGCACTGGTCCCCCTAACATGCCAGGACACCAACCGGGCACCCTAGGGGGCACTGCAGTAGACTAACTGATGCACTAACTGAACAGAAAAAGCCCTTCCCTTACTGATCCCTTAGCAATCGGAAAGGAACGGACATGCATGAAGGAAATTGCATGCAAATGAGCTGCTCACTGTTAGCTCATTTGCACACGATTTCCTTCCCAAGAAGGGGAAGCCAGTGCAGAGCAGCCAAGCGTTATGTGTGGCTGTTCTGCGCATGCCAAAGACGGATTCATACACGCAGACAAGCAGTCTACAACCTTAAAAAAATACAAGTCCAGGTGAAAACGTACAAGTGCTCGTCAGGGACGTCTTTTTATTTTTTTATTTTTAGTAGGGGTGAAAGATGTCCAAGTGTTAAGGTTATGCCTCCGTCCCTGCGACGGGCAGTTGAGGACGTCCAAAATGTGGATGTTTTTGTAAGAAGGACGTCCTTGCCTTTGCTATGCCTCCGACACCCCCTTTATTTATTTATTTAGATTTTGGATCACAAGTAGCAACAGTGGGATTTGAACTGGCCACCTCTGGATTGCAAGACCAGTGCTCTAACCACTAGGCCACTCCTCCACTCCCTTGAAATTTGGCCATCCCTGTGGGGGGGGGGGGGGGGGGGAGGTTAGTTCAGGACGTCCAAAATGTTTGAAAGAAGGACGTCCACGCCTTCACTATGCCTCCGCTGACACACACACACACCACAGGGACCTGCATACAGCTGTGATGGATCCGAGTATGATACTTGAGGCTGGCAAAAAAAGTTTTTAAAGTTTTTTTTTCAGGGTGGGAGGGGGTTAGTCACCACTGGAGGAGTCAGGGAAGGTCATCCCCGATTCCCTCCGGTGGTCATCTGGTCAGTTCGGGCACATTTTTGAGGCCTGGTCATAACAAAAAATAGACCAAGTAAAGTCAGCCAAGTGCTCATCAGGGATGCCCTTCTTTTTTCCATTATCGCTCGAGGACGCACATCTGTTAGGCACGTCCCAGTCCCGCCTTCGCTACGCCTCCGAAACGCCCCCCCCCCCCCGGGAACTTTGGTCATCCCTGCAATGGGAAGCAGTTGGGGATGCCCAAAATCGGCTTTCGATTATGCCGATTTGGGTGACCCTGAGAGAAGGACGCCCATCTCCCGATTTGTGTCGAAAAATGGACGCCCTTCTCTTTTTCGAAAATAAGCCTGATAGTCTCCCACTCTGGAGTAGAAAAACTGCAATGAAGATCCTCCTCCCAACAAAGCATGAATTTATGTTTATAGGAATCCCACGTATAAGTGAGAGTGGAATGTTTGACCATGGGAATACAAAAATCCTGGAGACAAGAATCTTAAAAGTTTGTTTATTGATGAAAAAACTCGACATGTTATTGAGCAAGACTCCTGATGCAGGCCTGACGGCCGAAACACAACAGTTGTGTTGAGTCTTTTCATCAATAAACAAACTTTTTAAGATTCTTGTCTCCAGGATTTGTATTCCCGTGGTCAAACATCCCACTCTCACTTATACTTGTGTTTTCCCGTGGGGCGTTCGAGTTCTCCGCTTGGTTGTGGATTCTTCTGAACATTTAGGAATCCCACCCCTCACATATTTATACAGTACCAACATGGGTTGAGGAGACTTCATCAAAAGTAACCACATATTCTCTAGACACTCCTCCTTTCAGGGGTCATCCCGTAACCAACCCTGTCCAGTCATAAAATGCTGAAGTTGCATTTAAGGAAGAAAATTCCCCTACAGGTAAATCATACTGGCTGTGTAACTCAAAGAGTATAATGTGTCCCCCAACCAGGGAATCCCGAAAACTAACCAAACCCAACCTTTCCCAATGAGCAAAAGCTCTACTTATCCAGCCTGCCTCATAACGGGACTCCCAACACATCGCAGCCAGGGAATAAACTCATTCTACTTGCCCCCACCATCTATGCGCCTCTCCCCATATGTCAAACAAACGGCGTACGGAAGGATTTGGCATCTTATGAAGGGACCACCCCAGCCCCAGATAAGTCCACAAAAGAGAACACAATGGGCGATTAAGGAAATACAACTGCTCCAATATTACGGTCGGTTTAGACTGCCCAATCTCCCAATCCAGCGCCAGCCTAAGCTGTGCTGCCATATAGTACCAGTGTAAATTGGGAACCGTTACACCACTCTGTTCCGGGGCTACCCACAGAATCCGTAGCCAAACAGGGATGCTTCCCCTCCCAAATAGAGTGAAATGAGGGCTTGTATGCGGCGAATAAGTCTACGAGGGATGCTAACTGGTAACGTCTAAAACAAAAAGAGCAACAATGGTAACACATTCATCTTCACTGCTGCAATTCGGCCCCACCATGACAACCATAAACCTTTCCAGTGCCCCAAATCTGTGCAAATATGAGATAAAATCTTATCATAATTAAGGGCATATAATCACTGCAGGTCATGGGGCACCTGAATACCCAAATATCAAAAACTAAGAGGCCCATCGAAACGGAAAAGTTAGATGTAACCAGTCTTCCCCCGCCCTAGAAGGGGGAATACCCAATAACCCGAAACACTTTCAAAATAATAGGAAGAGTCAGCCCTAAATCTCTAAGAAACAATAAAACATCATCCGCAAAAAGGGAAATACAACCCCCCCCCCCCCCCCCCCCCCGGGTTCTGCTTGTGCTGGAACAACTGATTTCAGAAGAAAAGGATGGTAGCCAATTGATTTAAAAAGTGATGACTAAACTGTATCGTGTGCACTGTGATGTCTGTTTTAGGGGCCTTTACCAGGAGAAAAAAAATCTGCACGAATATAACACATGCTGTGTATATACAAAAAAAACACCCCTTCCCTCTACTGTTTGGGCTGTCATATGCAGTACCAACAGCTCCTGACCACCCGTTTTCCTCTGTAAAGCTAGGGACTGCTGCTGTACATCGGGTCGGAAATGGCTGGACATCGCCTTACATGCACATTTGTATAGTAATCAGCTCATTATAATAGCTTTGCATATCTTTGCATTCCATTTTCTTTAGCTGCTACCGTGATAGGAAAAGAACTCAGAGAACCCTTTAGTGCATGTCTCATTACTCCTTGCTCACTAAACCGGCTAGAACTGGTATAAAAAACACGTTGCTGGCTCATCAGGCTTTGTGCATCTGGACCTACGTCCATTTCTAGTATGGCCATAAATTCAGCCTTTTTACAAACATATCTTTTTCTGGCCTTGCACTAATGTTAGCCTTAGCCCATGGCCATTTAAAAAAAATATGTAGGAGCACTTACTGCCTCCTATTTAGGACGCTAAGGGCTCCTATGTTAAGTAAGTGTTATTCAGTTAGCACATGCTAGTTGAATAGTGTTTCCACGCCCATCTTCTGCTCTTGACATGCCCCCTTCCAAATAAAATTTAAAAAAAACAAACAAAAAACAAATATGCAGGTTAGTGCATGCAAATGGAAAAACTAACACAAAATGCTTTACTGTATCCTGTGTTGTCATTTTCCTGTGTAAAACGTGCATTAGTGCTTAACACTGCTTAGGAAAAAGGCTTCCAAGTGTGCAAGGCAGGCTTACCATTATGGGCATATGGCCTGGGAATGTTGGCAGGATGACCAATTCATTAAGGATGAAATCTGACACTGTCGTAGGGTAGGAACTTGAGATGCATGCACAGAATAATCCTATTGTTGAAAGGATTTGTATAGGGTGGGTCAGTCACTAATGCCTGCATCATTAGTGCCCCATGAGTTGCAGGGCACCAGACTCTCAAGAGGAGCAATTTAGCCTCCTGAGGTCTGCTCACAGCCAGTCCACTTATAACTGTCTTGATTGGCCCAGTGGGGACCTTGCCTCTGGGCTTATTTGCCACTGATTCATGGCTTGCCTGTTGCGCCTTTCTTGTTCCAACTGTTTGGTGAAAGATTTTTTGGCAGACACCAAGCTTTCATGAATAAGCCTTCCCAGCAGTGAGGTTCTGACCCAGAAAAGTCTGGGCACTGCCCCCAGCTCTTGCCCACATCATTACAGTATTCTTGTGGCACAGGGGGCAAAATTGGCTGGCTGCTGTGCTGGTGCACTAGGACCCAGAGGACCCACAGAACTGGCCAGCATAAGAGGAGCTCTGGCTCTGCAGCAGATGCATAAGACCTCCCTCCACCCCCAAAGAGGCAGAAACAGCTACCAAGGGTCTGATTACAAAAAGCCGGCCATGGGCCTGACCGAACTGAGGCAATAACAGAGTGAAGTGTCTCCACTTGTAAATGCTGAACACAGAGACAGGAATTTATTTATTACATTTACAGCCCACATTTCCCCACCTATTTGTAGGCTCATTGTTGCTTACATAGTACCGGTGAGGCATTTGCAGACTCCGGTGAGAACAAATACAAAGTGATGCTGTGGTAAGATGACGTTCATGTGGCATAGCCACATTAGGAAAATGTACATCAGAAGGGTTGCGTTTTGTCCATTACGTACTTTAGTTTTGTTGTGTTGCAGGGATCAGGCATTTAAGTTGGATCAGTGGGGTATGCCTTTTTGAGCAGGTTAGTTTTTAGTGATTTCTGGAAGTTTAAATGGGCGTACGTTGATTTCATGGCTTTTGGCAATGCGTTCCATAGTTGTGTGCTTATGTAGGAAAAGCTGGATGCGTAAGCTGATTTGTATTTAAGTCCTTTGCAGCTTGGGTAGTGCAGGTTTAGATATGATCATGTGTTTCTAGTTGGTAAGTCGATCAAGTCTGTCATGTATCCAGGGGCTTCATCGTAAATAATCTTGTGGACCAGGGTACAGATTTTGAAGGCAATGCGTTCTTTGATTGGGAGCCAGTGCAGTTTTTCGCGGAGGGGTTTTGCACTTTCAAATCTCGTTTTTCCGAATATAAGCCTAGCTGCCGTGTTTTGAGCGGTCTGGAGTTTCTTTAAGGTTTGTTCTTTGCATCCTGCATAAATTCCATTGAGGTAGTCTACGTGGCTTAGCACCATTGATTGTATCAGGTTGCGGAATATTTCCCTCGAAAAGAATTGTTTCAGGCGTTTGAGTTTCCACATTGAGTGGAACATTTTCTTTGTTGTGGATGCCGCTTGGCTCTCTAGTGTTAAGTTGTGGTCTATTGTAATGCTGAAGATTTTCAGGCTGTCCAATATAGAAAGGGTGTAGTTTGGGGTGTTGATACTTGTGGGACTGTCCGCGCTGTGTTGGGATGAGAGGATGAGGCAATGAGTTTTTTCTTTATTGAATTTTAGTTAGTTGAAATGCATTTGCCCATGAGTCCATGATGTTCAAGCTAAGCTTGATTTTGTTGGTGATTTCTGTCAGTTTGGTATTGTACAGAATGTATATTATGACATAGTCTGCATATATGGAAGGGTTGAGGCCTTGGTTGGATAAGGATTTTGCTAGTGGCGTCATCATTAGATTGAAGAGCATCGGTGATAGCAGTGATCCTTGCGGTACTCCACAGTCTGCTTTCCACGGTGGTGATATGCTTGAGTTTGATTTTACTAGGTATGTTCTTGTGGTTAGGAAGCCCTTGATCCAGCTAAGTATGTTTCCACCAATCCAGAGTTTGTCTAGTAATCTTATTAATATATTATGGTTAACCATGTCGAATGCAGTGGACTTATGAAGTCTAGGATTGGCCAAAAGGAACCTCCTTTCTTTGAGACAACAAAATATATGCCACACTGCCCCAAGCCTTCTTCTGTGGGTGGTAGTCTCCACTATCCCAAGCTCCAGGAGATACTGCAATGTACAAGTGGCAGCCCATCACTTTCCTTCCAAGCCACAGAGTGATACAATGAAAGTGTCTGAGATAGGATGGGCCACTTGCAGGGGTTAGCCTCATTCGACTACCTCCAAGGCCTACTGATCTGAGGTGATATGAGCCCCATTTGTGGCAGAAGATGGACAACTTGCTCCCTTATGCAAGCCACTGAGGTGACCAGTGCACCCTCATTGAGCAGATATGGATCCCTCCACTGACACCGAGGACCCTGAATCCCCTGTCTTTTTGGGACCTTGAATGAAGCCTGGTTTGAAGAAACTACCTGGACCCAAATGCGAAATCTCTAGATGCCTGTCCGAGCAGAAGTGACCCATCTCCTCTCACCCGGACTCTCATTGCTGGGGGCCACTAAGAACCTTTTTAATGCAGTTTAGGAAGCTGGAGTAGCCAAGCCTCTCCCATGCCCTTAACCAACTTTCTAAAATCTTCTCCAAAAAGTAACTGTCCCCAAAGGGCAGCTGACTGATTAGTTGTTTAGAAGCCATTATCTGCCACCCAATGGCGCAGCTAAGCCCATCTCTGCCCAACGAGAGAAGAGGTATATCAGGTCATACAAGACTTCTAGGGATTAAGGTAGCTGCTGTAACCAATGCAATACAGCCCTAGCCACATAGCTGCCACAAATAACACCCTACATACCTGAAGCTGTGGTGGCGAAGCAATTCAGACATTGTAGCTACACTTTCTATTCATGAAGCTCATAAGAACATAAGTGTTGCCATACTGGGAAAGACCGAAGGTCCATCAAGCCCAGTATTCTGTTTCCAACAGTGGCCAATCCAGGTCACAAGTACCTGATAAGATCCCAAAACAGTAAAACAGATTTATGTTGCTCATCCTAGAACTAAGCAGTGGATTCTCTCAAATTAATTTTAATAATGGCTTATGAACTTTTCTTTTAGGAAATTATCCAAACCTTTTTTTTAAACCCTGCTAACTGCTTTTACTACATTCTCTGGGAACAAATTCCAGTTTAATTACAAGTTGCGTGAAGAAATATTTTATCCAGTTTATTTTAAATGTACTACTTAGTAGCTTCATTGTATGCCCTCTAGTCCTAGTATTTTTGGAAAGGAAACAAGTGATTCACGTCTACCTGTTCCACTCCACTTAGTATTTTATAGACCTCTATCATATCTCCCCTTAGCCGTCACATTTTCCTGACATTAAAATATCTGCCATTTAGATGGCTGGTCTCCCAGTGTTATAAGGTTCTCCTGCAATTTTTCACAATCCTATTGCTATTTAACAACTTTGAATAACTTTGTTTCATCAGCAAATTTACTATGCCACAGTAGGCCTACCGCGGGCCTATCGAACAGTAAGAAGGTACTACCACAGGATGCGCGGAGGCATCCCATGGTAGTTTAGGCAGCAGCTCGCGCTACTCCCGTGGTAAATATATATATTTTTTGCCACAGGAGGCGTGTCTGAGGGGCAGAAAATAGGTGTGCCTGCACTAATTGGGTGGCACGGGCACATTAGTGTGTGCTACCCAATCAGCACAGGAGTACTTACTGCCTCCTAAATAGGTAGTGGTAAGTGTTCCCGGCGGTAATGGCCATGCACTAATAGGGGAATTAGCACACGGCCATTAAAAAAAAGCCGAACACAGCCATGCTTGAAAGCAACCAGAGTGTGCGGCAAACACACGTGCTAACTGCAGCGCTGTCCACTTAGAGGTCCCAGCACAGACCCCTGGGGAACCCCCACTATCTACCCTTATCCATTGAGAATACTTACCATTTAACCCTACTCTCTGTTTTCTATCTTTTAACCAGTTCTTAATCAATAATAGGACATTACCTCCTATCCCATGACTTTCTAATTTCCTCAGGAGTCATTCATGAGGTAAACACCTTTTGAAAATCCAGATACACAGTAAACCAGCATGGCTGTCTTTTTCATAACTGATGTGAAAAGGGCATCCACCCTATGGTACTTCCAGTACCGTTCCACCTCACTGGGGGTGAAGAGACAATCTTTCAAAAACCTTGTATCTCTTGAAAGCCCCATCCAGGGTGTCCCACTCCGCTAGCATCATGCAAAGAAAAAGCATCTTATGAAGAGGAAAATGCTTCAGGGGACCCACCACCCCTTCAAAATAGGGTCTTCTTCAGAGGGACCAGCCACAAGTGCTTGAAGAGGCCAAGGGCCTCTAACAACTGAATCAATAAGGCAAGGACAATCTTTCCTCCTCCTCCTTCCTGAGGAGGGGGTGCTACCTCAGAATCAGAAATCGGGGGTTGGGGAGGGGTCAGAAAGATCGTCTGCCTCCGCAAAAATGTGCTCCACCATAAATAGAGCCTCCACTGCAGCCCAGTCACCCTGTTGCTGTTTGGCCCCCCATGGAGGAAGCCCTCCAAGACCTCAAGGAGACCAATGATCTGCCTAAAGGGTTTGCTTAAACAGGACCAAATGCTGGAGACAAAGGGGGCTCGGGACCCTCCCAATCCCCTCAAGCCCCAATGGGGGCTGAGAAATGACTGTAGCAGAAGAAAAAATTGCAGTGGTCAAAATGGCTGCCATTCCCACCAGAGACAGGACCACGGGTCTCGATGCCTTCATGATGGGAACTGTGGGACGAGCCTGGGCACCCCTCCCCCCCCCAGGCACAAGGTGCTGGAGGCTGTTCTCAGCTGCCAGCTCCTGTAAATCTTGCAGAACTAGCTGGCTAGCATGTCCGGTCACATACCCAACGCACACAGACCTGCCAGTCTGCTGTGGCTGATCTGGCCTGGGACTCCTGCATCTCCATCCCCCCCTACTCTCTTTGAGTATGTTCTATTTTTTTTTTTCAAGCTGCAAAAGCAGCTTTACTGCTTTTCTTTTGTTTTTCCCAATTAGCTTTATTCCTTCTACCATGGAATAAAGGTAGCCCAGGCAAAGAAGTAAACTGTTTTGTTTGATTTTTATTTTCTTTTGCCTGGGGGCTATAGGGGAGCACCGAGGGAAGAAGAATGGGGGCCCTAAACACCCACTGGCAAGGCTTTGTGAGGCCATGCCATACACCTTGCCAAGTGGTTGCCCATAGGTGATGACTTGGGGGGAGTGGAGGAAATGGTATGGGAAATAAGGTTTTAGATCTTGAGGCTGTGATGGAGGAGGCTGATTTGGATTTAGTGGCGATCCCAAGCATATGGTTCACAGAGAACCATGACTGGTATATAATTATACTAGGCTATAATTTGTTCAGGAAAGACAGGGCAGGAAGAAAGGAAGGGAAAGACAGGGTAGGAAGAAAGGAAGAGGGAGTGGCATTGTACATTAAAGATAATATTGCTGTACCTACAGGGTAAGGAAGAGGCACTGTGGGTCAATCTGGAAAGAGGGAATGGCAAATGTATTTACACTGGTCTGATATACAGGCCTCCGTCACAGACAAACAAAAATTGACAGATTTGAAGATATTCAAAATATAGCTGTGAAAGGGGAAGTACTACTAATAGGTGATTTTAATATGCCAGATGTTCACTCAGGTGTTCCTATTGCTGGGTCTTTTAGAAGCAAGGATTGGAATACACAGTCATGTCTGTTAGTTTGGTCGGCCTTCACCTTTAACAACATCCCTTGATCCATAACCGTGCTGCTATTTCTTCATCTCCCCGCTTGAAGGCCTTCCTGGAAGGGCTTCACGTTGAACTTGGGGAGTGGGCCTTGTTCCCTCTGGCTATGCAAAGAAACCCAATTTTTGTTATCTGTGTTTGGTAAAAGGTTGTGACTCGTAAGTTGCCGGAAACATGAACCACAGCCTAGTCCTGCACCTAGGACCTGTGTCTTGCCTCTGTTTCTGTACTGGACTGTACCAGTTACCATATTAGTTAATAAGATACGATATTAGTGCCACGGTAGTAGTCTGTCTTAGGTGATAGGCCACTCAAGTCCCTTAAACAGGATGGGAATCGAAACCTCAGTTGACAACACCCTCATCCTCCCCCAACCTCGGAGTCATCTTCGACTCCTCCCTCTCCTTCTCTGCGCATATCCAGCAGACAGCTAAGACCTGTCGCTTCTTCCTCTTTAACATCAGCAAAATTTGCCCTTTCCTCTCTGAGCACACCACCCGGACTCTCATCCACGCTCTCATTACCTCTCGCCTTGACTACTGCAACCTACTCCTCACTGGCCTCCCACTTAACCATCTATCCCCCCTTCAATCCGTTCAGAACTCTGCTGCACGTCTTATATTCCGCCTGAACCGATATACTCGTATCACCCCTCTCCTCAGGTCACTTCACTGGCTTCCAATCAGATACTGCATACAGTTCAAGCTTCTCCTTCTCACCTACAAATGCACTCAGTCTGCAGCCCCTCATTACCTCTCTACCTCATCTCCCCTTATGTTCCCGCCTGAAACCTCCGCTCACAGGACAAATCCCTCCTCTCAGTACTCTTCTCTACCACCGCCAACTCCAGGCTCCGCCCATTCTGCCTCGTCTCACCCTATGCTTGGAATAAGCTTCCTGAGCCCTTACGCCAAGCCCCCTCCCTACCCATCTTCAAATCCTTGCTCAAAGCCCACCTCTTCAATGTTGCTTTCGGCACTTAACCTTTACACCTTTCAGGAAATCTAGACTGCCCCAATTTGACTGCCCCTACTTGACTGACTGTACATTTATCCTTTAGATTGTAAGCTCTTTGAGCAGGGACTGTCCTTTTATGTTAAATTGTACAGTGCTGCGTAACCCTAGTAGCGCATTAGAAATGTTAAGTAGTAGTAACCTATCTTACCCGTCAGCCATACTACCTCATGAGCACTCAATATGGCGAGTTCAGTTTCCTGCATAAATGGTGAGTAACTCTTCACAATGGTGAATCAACAGTAGCTAGACAAATTTAAATATACATAGACAGAATGAACAAGGTGGGCAGAAACAACTAACACGGTCAAGCACATATCTGTATGTTCCTAATACATTAATGCTATAGTATACCTAAACTAAATATTTAAAAATGTTTAAAACACATGTAAACAACTATCTTTAATTATCTACGAGTGTGCGATGGTTAAATAGTTGCTAGCTAGATTATACAGAGATATCGTCACTACCAATAGTTCTAACCTTTAAATGCTCATATAATACATAAGCAGGTTCTGCAGTCATTTTCTTAGTTAACACAGTTTCAATAAGGCGTTGCACTAAACTACGTACACATGGTATAATACAACAGCCAAGTAAAACAAAAATTGCAATGACAATAATAATAGTGGTTAAACCAGACAAAATAAAGTTTTTCCATTTTCCAAATGTGTTGTCCATCCATGATGTAGCATCAAGTTGTGAAGCAATACCTTTGACAGCATCTCTAGTGTAATTGATAAAACGTTGTTGATTACCCTATATAATAAAACGCACCTCCAACATTCAGAAGTCGAGCAAGTGAAGCCTTCAAGCCTTGAAGCATTCCTGCAACGTTCCGGAACTATGTGTTGTCAATTGAGGAGATGGAGCCTTACAGAGCGCACGAATGCTTCAAGGCTTCACTTTCTCACACACACTCACTCTCTGTCTCTCACATACACTCTCACACACAGACTCACACACACACTCTCTGACACAAACACACTCTTGTCTGTCTGTCTCTCTTTCTCTCACTCATTCTCTCTCACATACACACTCCATCTCTCACTCACACACACACACACTCTCAAACATACACACTCCGAGGAAAGGGGGGCATGGAACACGCTGGGGAGGAGAGGGAGGGGGGCATAGAACTCAGAGGGAAGGGGGGGCAAGAACTCGGAGGAGGAGAGGAGCGAGGAGGAGAGGAGAGAAAAGGAGAGGGAGGGGGCCTGCACCTCGGAGGGGAGGAGAGGGAGGGAGGGAGTCATGGAACTCGAAGCCCCACACACACACACACTCACACACACGTACATTCTCTCTCACACACACTCACACTCTCTCTGACACAAACACACTCTGTCTGTCTCTCTCTCACTCACACACACTCCATCTCTCTCACACACACACACTCTCTCTCTCTCTCTCTCTCTCTCTCTCAAACATACACACTCAGAGGAAAACCTTGCTAGCGCCCATTTCATGTGTGTCAGAAACAGGCCTGTTTTACTAGTAATATATATAACTAATCCAATCAACATTTTTATTTATAGTTGATCACCAAAACAGTGAGGATTCAAATCCTGCAGCAATCTGGTTTCTAGCTTTAAACTAATTTGGCACCCCCCACCCCCTTGGGACTCCTATAGCATCAATATAGTATTAATAATAGGTGAATTGCTGAAAAGTGATAGAATACAAAGCATGCCATTAGGGTCGTTATGCCAGGTAAGTGGAAAGGGAACAACGGGAGGTTAGTGGTATATCTAACACAATCTAATCAACTATTCATGTCTCCATAGTTTGTTACTAAAAAGATTGTCTCTTTTAAAGTAGTTACATTAAATATTTTAACTGGAACATTACTTGAATTAAAGGGGGCCTTCAGACCGTGACTTAGAGTTGGTATTGGATATTTTTACATGCAGACAAAGCCATGCTACAGGATCAGTACCTGGGACATCAATTCATATGAATTCAAAAAACCGGAAAGGTAGAATATATAATCAATTAATACCTCTTTCTACCAAAATTACAAATGGTTGACAAGTCACACAAATATGAATTTGGCAATGCACTTAATAAAGAAGATACTCAATATAAAAAAGTGGAGAAAAAAGACATCAGGTGTAACGGACCAACTCGTTGTTAAAGGACAAGCCTTTTATATAATGAGGGGACCGTATCAATCATATGTCTTGAAAAAAACTCCACACTATATGTTATAAATTAGTTTGCCAAATGCTTGGCTGTGTACTTTGACAACATTTGTAAAGGAGATATTACCAGCAAATTCTAAGTTCAAAAAAAACTTTTTCAAAAAAAAGAAAAAGAAAAAAACTTGGAAAGAGTACTTATCTCAACCGAAGAATATGATTTTGGCTCATCGTTCGCCGTACTCCACAAATCAATGTTCAAATCCCGACAGGGAAGCCCTGTTTCGCTAAATCCAAGCTGCTTCAGGGGAATTTTTCAAAAACATCCAACCCTGTCGGGATTTGAACATTGATTTGTGGAGTACGGCGAACGATGAGCCAAAATCATATTCTTCGGTTGAGATAAGTACTCTTTCCAAGTTTTTTTCTTTTTCTTTTTTTTGAAAAAGTTTTTTTTGAACTTAGAATTTGCTGGTAATATCTCCTTTACAAATGTTGTCAAAGTACACAGCCAAGCATTTGGCAAACTAATTTATAACATATAGTGTGGAGTTTTTTTCAAGACATATGATTGATACGGTCCCCTCATTATATAAAAGGCTTGTCCTTTAACAACGAGTTGGTCCGTTACACCTGATGTCTTTTTTCTCCACTTTTTTATATTGAGTATCTTCTTTATTAAGTGCATTGCCAAATTCATATTTGTGTGACTTGTCAACCATTTGTAATTTTGGTAGAAAGAGGTATTAATTGATGACATCAATTCATATCCCATAACTCCCATTTAGTTGTGATCCTGGATTTTTAAATGTAGATAATATAGGGTTACCTAGGAATATACAGGATATCATGGATTCTATACAGGGGTGCCTATTCCTGCAGTTGGTAATGGAACCCATGCGGGATGGGGCCATATTGGACTTTGTGCTTACTAATGGGGAGAGTGTTTCTAGTGTAGTAGTAATGTTGTAGAAGGTGATCATCTGGCATCCAGTGATCACCAGATGGTGTGGTTTAATATTAAGATAGGTGTGGAAAGGGTTCATTCAAAAGTGAAGGCTCTAGATTAAAAAAAAAAACACATAGCTTTGTTCAGATGAGGGATTATCTCAAGGAATTATTGTCTGGATGGAAACATCTGGAAGAAGTTGGAAAGCAGTGATGGAAAGAAGCTATTGTAAGGGCAACAAACCATGAAAGTAAATAAAAGTAAGAGAAAAATAATCTAATGTATTACAGGATCCGAGGCAACATGGTTTCACTAGAAGCAAGTCCTGTCAGACAAATCTGACTGATTTCTTTGACTGGTTGACCAGAGAGTTGGATCAAGGGAGGGCGCTAGATGTGGTGTACTTAGATTTTAGCAAACCTCTGACAAGGATTGACACAGATGACTAATAGGGTGCCCTCAGTATGGGCCCTAAAGTGACTGACTGGGTTAGGAACTGGTTGAGTGGAAAACGACAAGAGCACAGAGGTAAATGGAGCTCATTCTGAGGAAAAAGATGTTACCAGTGGTGTGCCACAAGGTTTGCTTCTTGGGCATAAGTACATAAGTACATAAGTAGTGCCATACTGGGAAAGACCAAAGGTCCATCTAGCCCAGCATCCTGTCACCGACAGTGGCCAATCCAGGTCAAGGGCACCTGGCACGCTCCCCAAACGTAAAAACATTCCAGACAAGTTATACCTAAAAATGCGGAATTTTTCCAAGTCCATTTAATAGCTGTCTATGGACTTGTCCTTTAGGAATCTATCTAACCCCTTTTTAAACTCCGTCAAGCTAACCGCCCGTACCACGTTCTCCGGCAACGAATTCCAGAGTCTAATTACACGTTGGGTGAAGAAAAATTTTCTCCGATTCGTTTTAAATTTACCACACTGTAGCTTCAACTCATGCCCTCTAGTCCTAGTATTTTTGGATAGCGTGAACAGTCGCTTCACATCCACCCGATCCATTCCACTCATTATTTTATACACTTCTATCATATCTCTCCTCAGCCGTCTCTTCTCCAAGCTGAAAAGCCCTAGCCTTCTCAGCCTCTCTTCATAGGAAAGTCGTCCCATCCCCACTATCATTTTCGTCGCCCTTCGCTGTACCTTTTCCAATTCTACTATATCTTTTATGAGATACGGAGACCAGTACTGAACACAATACTCCAGGTGCGGTCGCACCATGGAGCGATACAACGGCATTATAACATCCGCACACCTGGACTCCATACCCTTCCTAATAACACCCAACATTCTATTCGCTTTCCTAGCCGCAGCAGCACACTGAGCAGAAGGTTTCAGCGTATCATCGACGACGACACCCAGATCCCTTTCTTGATCCGTAACTCCTAACGCGGAACCTTGCAAGACGTAGCTATAATTCGGGTTCCTCTTACCCACATGCATCACTTTGCACTTGTCAACATTGAACTTCATCTGCCACTTGCACGCCCATTCTCCCAGTCTCGCAAGGTCCTCCTGTAATCGTTCACATTCCTCCTGCGACTTGACGACCCTGAATAATTTTGTGTCATCGGCGAATTTAATTACCTCACTAGTTATTCCCATCTCTAGGTCATTTATAAATACATTAAAAAGCAACGGACCCAGCACAGACCCCTGCGGGACCCCACTAACTACCCTCCTCCACTGAGAATACTGGCCACGCAATCCTACTCTCTGCTTCCTATCTTTCAACCAGTTCTTAATCCATAATAATACCCTACCTCCGATTCCATGACTCTGCAATTTCTTCAGGAGTCTTTCGTGCGGCACTTTGTCAAACGCCTTCTGAAAATCCAGATATACAATATCAACCGGCTCCCCATTGTCCACATGTTTGCTTACCCCCTCAAAAAAATGCATTAGATTGGTGAGGCAAGACTTCCCTTCACTAAATCCGTGCTGACTTTGTCTCATCAGTCCATGTTTTTGTATATGCTCTGCAATTTTATTCTTAATAATAGCCTCCACCATCTTGCCCGGCACCGACGTCAGACTCACCGGTCTATAATTTCCCGGATCTCCTCTGGAACCCTTCTTAAAAATCGGAGTAACATTGGCTACCCTCCAGTCTTCCGGTACTACACTCGATTTTAGGGACAGATTGCATATTTCTAACAGTAGCTCCGCAAGTTCATTTTTTAGTTCTATTAATACTCTGGGATGAATACCATCAGGTCCCGGTGATTTACTACTCTTCAGCTTGCTGAACTGACCCATTACATCCTCCAAGGTTACAGAGAATTTGTTTAGTTTCTCCGACTCCCCCGCTTCAAATATTCTTTCCGGCACCGGTGTCCCCCCCAAATCCTCCTCGGTGAAGACCGAAGCAAAGAATTCATTTAATTTCTCCGCTACGGCTTTGTCCTCCTTGATCGCCCCTTTAACACCATTTTCGTCCAGCGGCCCAACCGACTCTTTGGCCGGTTTCCTGCTTTTAATGTATCTAAAAAAATTTTTACTATGTATTTTTGCTTCCAACGCTAATTTCTTCTCAAAGTCCTTTTTTGCCCTCCTTATCTCCGCTTTGCATTTGGCTTGGCATTCCTTATGATCTATCCTGTTACTTTCAGTTGGTTCTCTTCTCCACTTTCTGAAGGATTGTTTTTTGGCTCTAATGATTTCCTTTATCTTACTGTTTAGCCACGCCGGCTGACGTTTAGTCTTTTTTCCCTTTTTTCTAATACGTGGAATATATTTGTCCTGAACCTCCAGGATGGTGTTTTTAAACAGCATCCACGCCTGATGCAAGTTTTTTACTCTGCGAGCTGCTCCTTTCAGTCTTTTTTTCACCATTTTTCTCATTTTGACGTAACATTTTTGTAAGTGATATTGCTGAACGGCTGTCTGGTAAGGTTTGCCTCTTTACGGATGATACTAAAATCTGAAATAGGGCAGACACTCATGATGGTGTGATAACATTAGGAAGAACTTAGTGAAGCTAGAGGAATGGTCTGGAATTTGGCAGCTAAAATTTAATATAAAAAATGCAGGGTCAGGTATTTGGGCTGCAAAAATCTGAGGGAACAGTACAGTTTAGGAGGTGAAGAACTTTTTTTCAAAGAAGATGCACAGGACTTGGGTGTGACTGAACGTGATGATCTTAAGGTGGTTGAACAGGTAGAAAAGGCGACAGCAAAAGCTAGAAGAATGCTTGGGTGCACAGGGAGAGAATGGCCAGTAGGAAAAAAGAAGGCGATGATGCCCTTGTATAAGACTCTGATGAGACCTCACTTAGAATACTGTTCACAATTCTAGAGACTGCACCATTAAAAAAAAATAAATAGGATGGAGTTAGTCTAGACAGCGGCTACTGAAATGTTCAGTGGTCATCATCATAAAGAGTATGGGGACAGACTTAAAGATCTCAATACGTATACTTTGGAAGAAAGGCGGGAGAGGGGAGATATGATAGAGACATTTAAATACCTATGCGGCATAAATGCACAGAAGGCAAGTCTCTCAATTGAAAGGAAGCTCTGAAGCGAGGAGGCATAGGATGAAGGTGAAAGGGGATAGACTCAGAAGTAACCAGAGTCAAAACTTCTTCACAGAAAAGGTGGTGGAAAAAAATAATATCTGAATTCAGGAGAGCTTGGGACAAGAACATAGGATCTCTAAGGGACTGATAGGGATGGCATGGATGGGTGTAGGCCATATGGTGTTTATCTGCCTACATTTTTTCTATGGAAGGGAGCGCTGTTGACACCAAACTCAGACATAAGCCAAAGTAGTAGACAACTTGCAGGCTTTGAGCAAGGTGCCTCTTCTCAAGGGCCAAACCATAAGTCAGAAAGGATCCTGATCCTCCATTTCTACCGGACGTTGAGCAACCCACAATGCCTCATACTGGTGACATCTCTAGGAAAAGTCAATTCTTCTACCTCCATCTTCCAGAAGGAAGAGGATACAACCCAGTCATACAGGGTGGTGCAGCTGGAGAATAAGGAAACGTCCTCTCTCAAGAACGTGTTTTTCTAAGCTGCATTATAAAAAAAAAAAAAAGAGGTCAGTGGAAATTCTTGTTGGACCCTAAACCCGCACCTTTACTTCTATAACTGCTCACTCTATATATACTGATGATAACATTTAAGCCTGTGTCAGTGACCAGGGCAATTCCCCTCCGATATTCGTTGACTGACTTGATGTTGGTGCTAAGACTCTCTGGTGGTCCTTGTCCTTCAATATACCTTTGGCACTATTGCTCCTTAGCTCTACCACTCACAGCCCAAGATTTGGCATGAGTTGGAAGATTTAGAGTTGTTCTGATCTCTAAGCTAGCTGTTACATTTTCACACCAATGTTTCCTTCAGTAAATCCATGCCATGAGTGGATGGCAGATCTCTAGGTCAGTGGTTCCCAAACCTGGTCCTGAAGTAATCCCAACGAGTCAGGTTTTCAGGATATCCAAAATGAATATTCATGATAGAGATATATATGCATGCAATGGGGGCTGTGCATGTAAATCTCTCTCAGAAATATTCATCATGGATATCCTAAAAACCTGACTGGTCAAGGTGCCTCCAGGACTAGGTTTGGGAATCACTACTCTAGGTTCATGAGCTTTAAATAAAATTTTTAGTGCTGGTTTGGTGGGCCCCAACTTCTCAAGATGGAACAGTCACCTCATTTTGCGAATATTGACAGTCCTTGGTGCTATCCTAGAGCATATGCAGAAGTGGGACACAATGATTCTTTCCCATATATACTTACAGCGAGTCTTGTGATGGGCAGGTGTGGATAGGTCTCAGCCTAGACATATTTTGAAGCAGCGCGGCTGCTTGCCTTCCCCAACATCATCAAACACTGATGATGCAAAGTCAAAATACATTTTTCTTGAATTAAAAATGTCTTTTTTTTTTGGGGGGGGGGGGGGCACCTCAGAAAGCCCAGAAAAGGCAGACCTGTTGATTCAGAGTGAAAAACTAAGGAAATTCAACTAGCAAGGTAACATGAAAGGAAAACCCTAAATATTACGATATAAAAATTGTGAGGAAACGCAGCTCTGGAGAAAATCCCAGTTTAAAAGTGGAGGAGTGGCCTAGTGGTTAGGGTGGTGGACTGTGGTCCTGGGGAACTGAGTTCGATTCCCACTTCAGGCACAGGCAGCTCCTTGTGACTCTGAGCAAGTCACTTAACCCTCCATTGCCCCAGGTACAAATATGTACCTGTATATGTAAGCCGCATTAAGCCTGCCATGAGTGGGAAAGCGCGGGGTACAAATGTAACAAAAATAAATAAATAAATAACTTGGAGTGAAATGCATCCAACGCTCACAGTGGAAAGAAAATAACTCAGGAATGCTTCCTCAGTTATGTCATCCATGTGCAAGAGGAAGACAGATTTGTCTATCTTTAATTCCACATCAGCACCTGATTGAGACTCCAGAAAACTCTAAAATAAAACAAACTCCTCATTTTACAGATCTCAACCAGTTAAAACCACTACAGCACAGACTGTTACCCCTCCCCATCATTAAAATCATCGCACCCCCTGCTGGACACTCTCAGGGCCAGCACCTAGGATACCACTTTCAGTACTGAATCAAAACTAGGGAATCCGCTGTGATGCAAATCAACAAGTCAATTGCCAGCAGAAGCACTGCACTGAGTTGGAATAAAACCTTGTAAGGCAGAAACCTGGAGATCATGCTGAGATTTTACCTGCCTGGGAAAGAAAACCAATTTAGAAGTAGCAAAACAAATTTCTCTAATGAATTACCCGCAGTGACTTATGGCATGTAATAATGTATCTTTGGAGACTTTAAATGCTGACACAAAAAAATGTGATGCAAGTGTTCAAGTACCCCCTGATGAGCAAAGAGAAAATCTCAACCTCAATAATCCTAAAGGTCAGAGGCGTTATTAAACATGACAAACACGCTTTACTATTCAACAGCGAAACAAAAGATGAAAAACTGTGCCTAAATCATAAGAGCTTCTGTCACCGTAAAATGAAAACAGAACAGCTGAGGAATCCAGGGTGGTTATATATGAGAAAGCAGCAAATAATCATCAGCAAGACACTGCCACCATACAGCACATGGTCAAATTAGTAGTAGTCAATTATGTGGATGTAGGTGCATTAGAACAGAAGACACAGAAGCTACTGCAGCAGGAGGCTGTTGGATGAATCATGCAGAGAATTATAATCCAGTAATATTCAAGGTAAAGAGGGCAGAGAGAAGCACCTAGCTCCCAGGGCCAATAAGTAGCACCTGAGCCAAGAGCAGGCTGGGGTCTGCTTTATTTTTGGCCCCTTCCGGATTAAAAGCAGATTAAAAATTACAAACACTCAGACCAATAAATCCATGAGTAGTTCCTGTAAAACAGAGCAGGAGCCAATACAAGGAAGAAAAGGACAGCAGTTAGCAGTCACTGTGAGGAACACTGGCATCCAATGTCAAAGGTCAAGGGAGACACATAGCCTGCAACTTTAACTGGGATGTCCCCACAGCTCTTAATAGCTTCATGCCATTTTGTTGACACTAAATATAGATACGGTGTATAAAAAAAGGACACTTATGGAGAGAACTAGAGGACATGAGGTTGCAGGATATTTTTTCACAAAAAGGGCAATGGATGCCTGGAATATCTGGTGGAGGTGATGAAGACAAACAGTGATGGAATTCAAAAATGCCTGGGTTAAACTTAAGAGGATACTTATGTAGAAAGAGGATAGGTTCAAAACAAAACTTAAATCACCAGGACCTGATGGTATTCATCCCAGAGTATTAACAGAACTGAAAAATTAACTTGTAGAGCTACTGTTAGTAATATGCAATCTATCCCTAAAATCGAGCGTGGTACCGGAAGACTGGAGGGTAGCCAATGTTACGCCGATTTTTTAAAAAGGTTCCAGAGGAGATCCGGGAAATTATAGACCGGTGAGTCTGACGTCGGTACCGGGCAAAATGGTAGAGGCTATTATTAAGAATAACATTGCAGAGCACATACAAAAACATGGGCTGATGAGACAAAGTCAGTACGGATTTAGTGAAGGGAAGTCTTGCCTCACCAATCTACTGCATTTTTTTTGAGGGGGTGAACAAACATGTGGACAATGGGGAGCCGGTGGATATTGTGTATCTGGATTTTCAAAAGGCGTTTGACAAAGTGTCTCATGAAAGACTCCTGAGGAAACTGGAGAGTCATGGGATCGGAGGTAGGGTATTTTAAGAGCTGGTTGAAAGATAGGAAGCAAAGAGTAGGGTTGAATGGTCAGTATTCTCATTGGAGAAGGGTAGTTAGTGGGTCCTGCAGGGGTCTGTGCTGGGATCACTGCTTTTTAACATATTTATAAATGACCTAGAGATGGGAGTAATTAGTGCGGTAATTAAATTCGCAGATGACACAAAATTATTCAGGGTCGTCAAGTCACAGGAGGAGTGTGAAAGATTACAGGAGGATCTCGCGAGACTGGGGGATTGGGTGTGCAAGTGGCAGATGAAGTTCAATGTTGACAAGTGCAAAGTGATGCATGGGAAAATTAGGTTCTTACCTTGGTAATTTTCTTTCCTTTAGTCATAGCATGAACTTTCCTCACAGCGGATGAACGCCCCAAAACTGGAGCTATAAGTCAAAGGAGGGAATGGACGCATCCTCCTGTAACTGAACAGAAATCCTGAAGACTGTTTTCCAACTTCTCCCAATGAGGGAACATATCTACAGGAAAAAAACTGAACATAAAAGTAACATGAATCGCATAATGAACCACTAAGGGAGGGCTCATGGATTCATCTGCTATGACTAAAGGAAAGAAAATTACCAAGGTAAGAACCAAATTTTCCCTTCCTTGTCATCAAGCAGATGAATCCATTACGAGTGGGATGTATCAAAGCAATCCCTAGATAGGGTGGGAACAAGCCACACCACACGCCAGCACTTGTGCTCCAAAATGCGCGTCCCTCCTGGCAGCCACATCCAGCCTGTAATGTCGGGCAAACGAGAGCTTAGAAGCCCAAGTAGCTATACTACATATCTCTTGAAGAGAGAGTGCTCCAGTTTCAGCCCAAGAAGAGGAAATTGCTCTTGTGGAAAGTGCCTTAAAGGCTTCAGGCAGAGGCCGGCCACATAGCAGATATACTGAAAAGATAGCTTCTTTGAGCCAATGGGCTATAGTGGCCTTAGACGCTGGAGACCCTCTGCGCAGACCCGACAAAAGAACAAAAAGAAAGTCAGAGGTCCTGAAGGCATTTGACATGCGCAGATATTGCAACAGAGCCCTTCACACATCCAGAAGGTGCAACTGCACATAGGCTTCTGGAAACTCCTCTTTAGAAAAGGAGGGCAAAAAAATAGGCTGGTTTAGGTGAAACGCTGAAACCACCTTAGGCATGAAGGAAGGCACCGTACACGTACCATTACTCCGGACTCTGAGAACTGCAGAAATGGGTCTCGACAGGACAGCACCTGGAGCTCAGATACCCTTCTCGCCAATGTTACGGCCACCCAAAAGACCATCTTTAAGGTCACATCCTTCTCCGAAGCTCGCCTAAGTGGCTCGAAAGGCCAATACTGAAGGGCCTTTAAAACTAACTCCAGGTTCCAGGCTGGACACGGAGCCCGCAGGGGAGGACGAAGCCAAAGCACCCCTCTAAGAAACAGTGACAGAGGCCAGCGACTTTCCCTCGAAAACATGCTAAGGCTGCCACTTGAACAGGCAGGGAATTATATGCCAAACCTTTTTGTAAACCATCCTGCAAAAAGTCAAGTATCGGCGAGACAGAAGCCCGAATGGGTGTGATCGCTTTAGAAGCACACCAAGCCTCAAATTGGCGCCAAATCCTGGCATAAGCTACGGAAGTGGAACGCTTGCGGGCCTGTAGGAGAGTGGAAATGACTTTACTGGAATATCCCTTGTCTCTCAATTGCGCCTTCTCAATAGCCATGCCGTAAGACCAAAGCAGCAGGCATCCTCAATGGTCACCGGGCCCTGTGACAACAGGTTCGGTACCAGAGGTAACGGCACGGGATCATCTACCAGCATCCGCCGGAGGTTCGCATACCATGGCCTCCTGGGCCAATCCGGGGCAATGAGAACCACCTCTCCTTGGTGGAGCCGAATCCGCAGGAGTACTCGCCCTATCAAGGGCCATGGAGGGAACACATATAAGAGGCCCTGAGGCCAGGGTTGAGCCAAGGCATCCAACCCTGCCGAACGAGGATCTCTCCGTCTGCTGTAGAAGCATGGGACTTTGGCATTTGTGCTTGATGCCATAAGATCCATTACGGGCTTTCCCCATTTGGCACATATCTGCAGGAATACTTCGTCTGCAAGTTCCCATTCCACTGGGTCGATTTGACTCCTGCTCAGATAATCGGCTTGCACGTTGCTCTGACCTGCTGACAGAAACTGCAGATGAAGCTCGGCCCAGTGGCAAATCTGCGCGGCCTGCGCTGCTAGTGCTATGCACTGAGTGCCTCCTTGGCGATTATGTAGGCCACTGCTGTCGTGTTGTCCGACAGAACTTTGACAGCCAATCCTTCCAGGGTCAATTGAAAGGCCAGAAGCGCCTGGAAAATCGCTTTCAATTCCAAGCGATTGATGGACCACTCCGACTCCTCAGGTGTCCAAAGACCCTGGGCATGCCTTCCCCGGCAATGTGCACCCCAGCCCTTCAGGCTGGCATCTGTTACCACCAGGCACCAATCGGGGAGCGCTAGCGGCATTCCTCGCTGTAGCATGCTTTCTGAAAGCCACCACTCCATACTGAGCCAGGCCGCAGGGAGCCACGTGAGTCTGCATTGATAATCCTGAGATACTGGAGACCACCATTGAAGCAGGGAACACTGCAGAGGTCTCAGGTGCACTCTCGCCCAAGGCACCACTTCCAAAGTGGCCGTCCTCGACCCCAACAGCTGGACTATGCCCCAAGCTCGCGGGCGAGGCATTCTCAGGAGCAGACGGACCTGGTTCTGAAGCTTGCACCGCCTTTGCTCGGGTAGGAAGACCATCCCCGGGGCTGTGTCGAACCGGACCCCCAAATATTCTAGAGATTGAGAGGGGGTCAGGTGACTTTTGGCTATATTGACGACCCAGCCCAGAGATTGCAGTACTGAGACCACTCTGGCTGTAACCTGATGACTCTCTTCTGCAGAGTCTGCTCTGATGAGCCAGTCGTCTAGGTACGGGTGAACCCGGATACCCTCTCGCCTGAGAAAAGCAGCTACTACCACCATTACCTTGGAAAAGGTTTGGGGAGCTGTGGCGAGGCCAAAAGGCAAGGCCCGAAACTGGAAATGTTTTCCCATCACCGCAAAACGCAGAAACCTCTGGTGCGGGGACCAAATTGGTATGTGCAAGTAAGCTTCTTTCAGGTCCAAGACGTGAGAAACTCTCCTGGCTGTACCGCCACTATGACGGAGCGCAGGGTTTCCATGAGAAAATGCCGCACGTTCAGAGACTTGTTGACTTGTTTTAAGTCCAGGATAGGCTGAAAAGACCCTCCTTTTCGCGGCACCACGAAGTAAATGGAGTAACGGCCAGAGCCGCATTCGGCGGGAGGCACGGGGGAAACCGCCCCTATGTGAATCAAGCCTTGTAAGGTCTCTTCTACCGCCACCTGTTTGGCGGCAGAACCGCATCGGGACTCCACAAACACGTCTCTTATCGGGGCATTGAATTCTATTCTGTAGCCTTCTCTGATCAGGTCCAAGACCCATTGATCTGAGGTAATCTTGGCCCACTCCTCGAGAAAGAGGGAAAGTCGTCCTCCTATCACAGCAATCGAGGAGGGGGTCAGCGCACCATCATTGAGAGGGTTGCCCTTGAACTCCAGGTCTTGAGCCTGCTGCTGCGGAACGTTTGTCCGAGCGAAAGGAGTTCCTCTGCTGAAAACGAGCACGCGAAGTGAACCCAAGCAGAATGCCCCGGGCGGTACCTTCTAGCTTCACGGAAGCGAGGTCTGTAAGAGGAGGGAACCGCCTGACCCTTGGAAGAAGGCCGCGGCCTATACTCGGGTAAGCGCTGGGGTTTGGCATCCTTCAGGCCTTTCACAATTTTCTCCAACTCCTCACCAAACAGGAGAAGGCCTTGAAAGGGCAACTTCACCAACCTTTGCTTAGAGGCCATGCCAGCTGCCCAATGCCTTAGCCATAGAAGAAGTGGCGAGCCGCCACCGCTACAGCCATCTGTTTAGCCGAAGCTCTGACCAGATCATAAAGGGCGTCAGCCAAAAATGACATGGCCGACTCCATCCGTGGTGCCACCTCCGTAAGGGGCTCCGCTCCATGTCCGGGCTGCTCCACTGCCTGTTGTAACCAAGCGAGGCAGGCTCGGGCAGCGTAGCAGCTGCATGCAGATGCCCATAAGGATAGGCCTGAAATTTCAAAGGACCGTTTCATAGCTGCCTCCAGGTGACGGTCCTGCATGTCCTTCAGGGCAACTCCTCCTTCCACTGGGAGGGTAGTTTTCTTTGTCACAGCCGTGACTAGGGCATCCACTTTAGGCACTGCTAGGCGACGACTTTCAAAGGCCCCTCGGGGTCAGCCCATTGAGCCGTGATAAGCTCTTGGATGGAGTCATGCAAAGGAGTCATGCAAAAAAAAGGATGTCTCTGACTAGCAAAAAAAAAAAAAAAAAAAAAAAAGGACGTTGTATTTAATTTTTACTCTCGCTCTTCTGTTTTAAATCTTCCTTTGAGACATTTTTCCCTTCCTCATTGGCAGCTGAAGAGAGGGCTAATGGACGATTGTGAGGCCCCCCCCCCCACACACAGCCTCTCAGCCAATCACAGCGCGTTTAGCTGACACCAGTAAGAGCTAAACACACTGTGACTGGCTGAGACCTGGAGGAGGGGCATAATTGAGCACCCTTGAAGAAAAGCACGTCCTTCTAGTCAGGGACGTCCTTCTAAAGTGCCTAACATGGACGTCCTTCACTAAGCCAAAAAAGGACGTCCCTGACGAGGACGGGATTTTCTTCAAGGGTGCTCGATTATGCCCCTCCGCCAGGTCTCTCTCAGCCAATCACAGCGAGTTTAGCTCTCACTGGTGTCAGCTAAACGCGCTGTGATTGGCTGAGAGGCCTTGGGGGGGGGCCTCACAATCGTCCATTAGCCCTCTCTTCAGCCGCTGATGAGGAAGGGAAAAATGTCTCAAAGGAAGATTTAAAACAGAAGAGCAAGAGTAAAAATTAAGAAGTACAACGTCCTTTTTTGTTGTTGTTGTTTTGAGTGAAGGACGTCCAAAAAGGAGGTCCCTGACAACATTTTTTTCTTCCGATTCTTTCCTTTGCCCCGAGAGCTGTAGACCTCCCGTTAGGTTTTCCACGGTAAGGGGATCGAAAAACGGTAGTGCATCTCATAATAGCCTTTGGCTCATTTGTATTCCGTTTTCGTTAGCTGCTACCGTGATAGTACAATGCCCTTTTGTGCATGTCCTGGTTTACTACTTGCACGTTAAACTGGCTAGAACCAGTTTAAAACCCATGTTAATGGCTTGTTAAGTTTACTGCATCTACCCCTGGGTGTAGTGTACAACTGGGAACAAATGGAAAGAGGAGGAGGAGGAGGAGGAGGAGGAGGAGGAGGAAAAAGTCTTCTTTATTCTGCCAATCCTAAACAAATTTCTTTGTTTATAACAGTGTAACAAAACAGGCAGACAATACATAAAACAGACTACATAAAACATTGAACAATAAAATAAACTTCTAAGACTAAAGAAACACAGAATACCTACAACAAGCATTAATCAAAATGCCTACATGGAGAAAATTGCTTTGACCTTCTGAGCTAACCATCCAAAGGAAGAAAAGAATCACTCTGCAAATATGAAACTTGAAAAGCACAGCAGAGCTAGAGTGAAGAAGTCAAAAGTGTTGTACAACAAGTTGGCTTTTAATTCAGTTTTTTTATATTTACCTATTAAAATCATTAATTCAGATTTACTTAGGCTGCAATGAAAAGGTTATGAAAATTTTTCTTTAAGAAGGGTGAAACTTTTATTCATACCTATCAATTTCCTTTTCTTGAATCCTGCTATCTGAATAGCAGAATATGGACTGTTCCTCCAGGAACTTATCCAAACCTTCTTTAAACCTAGATGCTAACCACTGTTACTACATCTTCTGGTAGAGTTCCAGAGCTTAACTATTCGTTGAGTGAAAAAATATTTCCTCCTATTTGTTTTAAAAAGTATTTCCATGTAACTTCATTGAGTGTCCTGTAGTCTTTGTACGTTTTGAATGAGTAAATTGATTCACTTCTACTTGGTTCTACACCACTCAGGATTTTGTAGACCTCAATCATATCTCCCCTCAGCCGTCTCTTTTCCAACCTGAAGAGCTCAGAAGTCTTAACCCTTTCCTCACATGAGAGGAATTCCATCACCTTTATCATTTTGATCGCTCTTCTTTGAACCTTTTCTAATTCTGCTATATCTTTTTTGAGATATGGCAACCAGAACTGAATGCAACACTACTACTACTACTTATCATTTCTATAGCGCTACTAGACGTACACTCAAGGTGAGGTCGTACCATGGAGTGATAGAGGCATTATAATATTCTTGGTCTTATTTACCATCCCTTTCCCTAATAATTCCTAGCACCCTGTTTTCTTTTTTGGCCACCACCACACACTAGGCAGAACATTTCAGCATATTGTCTACAATGAATGTATTGCTTTCAAAATCTGCACCCTGGTTCATAAAATTATCTACGGTGAAGCCCCGGGATACATGACAGACCTCATAGACCTACCAACCAGAAACACAACAGGATCAACACGAACATACCTAAATCTCCACTACCCAAGCTGCAAAGGACTCAAATAAAAATCAACCTATGCATCCAGCTTTTCCTACATAAGCACACAACTATGGAACGCATTACCAAAAGCCGTGAAAACAACTTATGATCACCTAAACTTCCGGAAATCATTAAACACTAACCTGTTCAAAAAGCATACCCTACCGACCCAACTTAAATGCCTGTACCCTGCAACACAACGAAACCAAAGCTCGTAATGGACATATAATAACTCTCCCTCTGTACGATTCCCTGTGTCTGTACACACAAACCTTATTCTACCACAATATTACTGTACTTGTTCATACCGGAATTGGCAAATGCATTTATGGTACTATGTAAGCCACACTGAGCCTGCAAATAGGTGGGAAAATATAGGATACAAATGTAACAAATAAAAATAAATAAATGACACCTAGATCTTTCTGCTCTCCAAACTTGCTTAAACAAGATAAGACTCTTGGCTCACAGCTAATCGTCTCATCTTGAATCCGGCAAAATTAGATGCCCTCTGGATAACTGGCCAATCTGTTTCTCCTTCTCTTACCCCTCTTATCCGAAACGTACCTCTTCAGTTAGTTCAATCACTTATATACTTGGGGGTTCTTCTTGACCCTCAGCTATCCTTCATTCCTCATATCTCCTCTACTGCCTACTTTCAATCTCTTTGCTTTATCTACTAACTCTGTAGTGATACCTCTTGTGCTATCCTATTATGTTCACTGGTGTCTTTTCACTTGGATTACTTAATATTGTTTATTCTGGTCTCCCAAACATTCTGGTTAAACGACTTCAAACAGTTCAGAACACTGCTATCCGTCTGCTTTATCATGCTCACAGGTCTGACCATGTCTCTCCCTTTCTTGCTCACTGTCACTGGCTTCCTGTCTTTTCATATAAAATTTAAGATGCTTAACTTAGCCCACAGAGTTCTACACACTGGGAATCCCTCTTACATTTCTGCCCTTATTTCCCCCTACACTCCCTCTAGGTTCTTGAGTTCTCCAATTAACACTCCCTCCTGTTCACTGCTCTTGTCTGGAGTCAACCTGTCACTTATTCTCCAAGAACTTCCTTTTCTTACCCCTGATTGACAGGGCCTGGATGCCTGTCCTGGGGCAAGACAACCCTAATTCTGTCTCCTTCTACTTGATTTCTCCCTGTGCTATCCCGGTTTGACTTTTACTATGTAGTTCCTTTCTACTGTTTATTTTATTGTACACCACTCTAATTGTTCACGGAAGGCAGTATATCAAGCATATTAATAAACTAAACTAGATCTTTCTTGGGTGCTGATCCCCAGGGTAGCATCAGGTAACTATGATTTGGATTATTCTTCCCAAAGTACAATTTTTCACAGGCCACATGTGTTTTAACAACTTTAAATTTGCAGATGAGACAAAACTATTCAATCACCTCCCTTGTCATTCCGATTTCCAGATCATTTATAATAGCACCAGTCCCAGGACAGATCCCTTCAATATTCACCCTCCTCCATTGAGAAAAATGGCCATCTACCCCACCCTCTGTTTTCTGTCCAATAACCAATTCCTAATCCACAACAGAACATTGCCTCCAGTCTCTCATGAGGAACTTTGTCAAAAGCTTTCTGAAAATCTACATGCACTACATCAACTGGCTTATGTTTATCACCTTTTATTGTAAAACTCATCAACAATGCTGCAGCACTATATCATCATCCAAACTCTAGCTACTATGTACAAAATCAGAGCGAGCAGGCTAAGCTCGAAAGAGATTAAGGGATCTCTTTCAAGATCCCATACGATGAAGTCTTCTCTGGTGGACTAGTCAAGCAGGATTCAAGGACAGAACATTAACAGGTATGAATACATTTCATCTTATCCTGCTAGACCAGTCCAGATGAGTGGAATGTTAAAAACAAAAACAATACTTTAAAGGATAGGGGAAGACAAGGCCGCCTGAAACACTGTTCTGCTAAAGGTCACATCACCCCTGGCTAGAAGGTCAATTTTGAAGTGCTTCACAAACAAATGCAGTGACTACCACATCACACTTTACAGATGTCTTCAGGCATGACTACCCATGTTTCTGCCCATGAGGCCACAGGCTCCCCCCCCCCCCCCCAGATGAACTACACTGCAAGAATTGATGAGAGTACTAATGGAGAGCTTTCCAAACTGTAGGTTGTGACCCCAAATGGGGTCGCAACCTAAGATGGCTTCCACAGAGATAGTCAGCCTATGCCTCCAGGGGTAGAGCACTTTCTGTGGCCACAGAAAGTTTGATATGCAGTAAAAATGACATTTCTAAGGGCAACTGGAGGAAAAGGCTGCTTTAATGCTCTTGCTGAATACAATTTAAAGAAAGCTGTTTTTGCAAACCTCTTGTTATCAATCTAGAATCTAGTAATACACCCAAATTATATACTTTATTCCAAAACGGAATTAGTGCCCCATCCCACATAATTGACATCACATCCTCAACCAGCCCATAACCGAAAAAAAAACACAGCTTCAGTTTTCTTGATATTTAAAGAAGTTTAAAAAACAGAAAAAAAAGGAAAAACAATGAGAAATGTAAGGAAAATTTTTAAAAGCACAAGAAGAAATTAGCTTAATTCTTGTATTCTCTGTATGTCAGTTTATAAGCTCCATGGAGCAGGGACTGACGTGTGCAGTATTGCGTACTAGAGAATGACATAGGGATAAAGTTTGTCCCCATCCTGTCCTGCAAGCTTTGACCCCATCCCCACTCTCTCCCCACAAACTCAAACTCCATCCCCTCTTCCACATGACAAAACTGCAGCTTGCTTTTTATAGGAATGAGATTTTGTACTGTTGCAGGGATAGGGTAGGGATGGGAACAAACTTTGTCACATATTCTCTATTTCTGCACATCTAACTCCACTAGAACAATGATTAACAGTAGCAACAGAAGTAATGCATAAAACAAAAACAAAGAGTAGATTGACTCAGCTGCTCCCTCTCCCTTTTTCCATCATCTCTGAGCATAGCTGCTTTTAACCCACACTTAAAGTAACTTTTGTGCTAAACATTTTCATTTTTTCAAATCCTGTACCCCCAAAACAGTGGTTAGAGCCAGAAGAGCAGCAGTTCTATTGAGCTGTAACCCCAATACCGGGAAAAATGAGATGCACCAACACTGGACTAATTACTTTTAATTACAATTTGCTGCACGTTCCCCTTCTAGACTCAGACACAAAAGAACATGCCAGCTATCAACTGCATTAAGATTTCCTGAAATCTGCACAGTACTAAATGGGGTAATCTCTGTTTAGGAGACTGCAGCCAACCCTCTTACTTCTCCCTGGCATAACATCAGCCCTACCAGGGAACACTATGCCACTCAGCATATTCCCAGCACTGATCTAGGACAATATACACAAACATTACGTCCAGGACTGCATATTTCTTCTTATAACCACAAAACAAAAACCCTTTGCACAGTGAACCCTATGTGAAACATAAGCTGAATTCCTTCACCTCCTTGCACCAAGCTGCAATTTTAAAATAAGATTTATTTTAGTATAGTCAGTCTGACACCTTAATGTGTGCTTAGATTATTTGGGGGTGGACGATGTTGCATGAAATATGGTATTACATCACTTGAGCTTTTTCGCCCTCCATATATCCCCTTTACCACTCCTCCTTTCATTGTCACCTTGCTAATCTTCAACACAGAGGAAAACCTGGGAAGCAACAGCAGAGAGGCCTAGATTTCAAAAACACTGTGGAAACAGATTCATATTCAGCTTCAATAACAGAGAATTCCCAGCAAATCTGGCTACACTACTGACAAATGGCTGGCTTGGTAAACCCCAGATAATGAAACATTGGAAGGAGGTCTCCATTTAATAATTTAGTCCCTGTCAAGAGGGTTTGTATTGATTCTTGTTTCCAGCAGAGGGAGAGAATGTTATCGCCTGCCTTACAGCTCGCTGACAGTGGCAGCATCTTTAATCACTGTGCTTTCTCTGCTTCTGCAATCCTTAAACTGTCACCTCACATTCTCTACTACCCTACATTCACTGCTTCATACACACAGACACATGAGAGAAAGATTCAGCATGACCAGATTCCAACAGTTTGCAGAGTTGGTGTCGTCACTTTTTTAAAAAGTACTTACGTAAATAGTAATAGTACTGGCTTAAAAAGCAGTGAAGTAAAAGTAGAAAATCTTATTAAAAAAATACTCAAGTAAATTAAATTACAGAGTCAGACGTATTCTTAACAAGTTGGACCACAAAATCTAGTATGTTTACAAGCACTGTACAGTACATATGTACTATGAATATGTACATATGAACTTGTAACCTGTCTAGATATCTGAGGGTACAATGAAACAAACTTAATAAATGAAATCACAAATTTAAAATAATACCTTTTTAACAAGTATGTTAAAATTATTTGTGAGCCTATGCTAAAACTATTTTGGTGGAATAAGCCCCTTCTCCAAAACTCATATAGAAGTGCTGAAGAAAACCAGAAACCACTGTTTCTAACTCTATTTTGCATTCACACCAGAGTGATCCCTGGAAGCCACATCTTCATCTCAAGTGACAAACACAAGTACAAACAGAATCAGGGACTATAAATACCATAGTCCATTGGACATCTAAATTTAAAACCAGGACTGGCCAAAAATCTGTCCCCCTGCCCCCCTCCCCCATTGAACAAATTGGACACAATTATTTTAGTCCTTTCTTATTTTTCCTTCCTAGAGTAGCCATTGTGCAGTTCTAAATTCCACAATTTTCGAATTCCTTCTGGACAGCAAAGTCAACTTCACACTTTGATATCATGATTAATAACTCTATAGTAGTGTCTATGTGAATTCAGACTCCTCGTGTCAATGTGATTTTTGTTTGTTTTTAACTTTGCTATGGAACGAGCAAACAGAGAGCAGGCCTCTGACACATTCACAGGCCAGCAGCAGAGGATGCCGGACCTACTGGCACATGCATATGGTGACCTCCACATGCAGGTTCCAGCAAACCTTCTAGAGCCTCTAGAAGATTTGATGGTGCTGCACGTGGAGGTAGCCACACTCACTTGACCTCTGCTGTGTTTGTACTTAAGGCTTTTATTTTATTTTCACTTAAATTCCAGTGGGTTTAAAAAAAAAAAGTTTCCAAACCTCAGCAGCTATATTTCTTCCATACAGAGTACCAAGTGATGCCATTCTTTTTTTTCCCCCTTTGTAAAATGGCTACTTCTGATATTCATGCCACCAAAAATGTGTGTGTGTTTTTATAAAAGGCTCTGCACTTAGTAGCGGGACTTGCTTATCCACTCCTGAGATCATATTCATGTAGCTTTCTCTAAGTTAGTCCCCTTATTTTCTATCTAACTCATTATTATATATCTTATCTATCTATTTGCTTCACCTTTGCTTACACCCTGTGCTACCTATTAAGATGCCTTATTGTGTTAACTTATTTATTTATTACATTTTTACCCCGCGCTTTCCCACACATTGCAGGCTCAATGCAGTTTACATAGTTAATACAATTACAATTAGAATAGCAAGGTCTTAGAGGAGAATATTATAAGCAGTGAAAGTGAGGTTTTGAGAATGAGTAAGTTGAGTATGTAAAGGTAAACAAAGGTAGGATAAGCAAAAGGAAAAGAGATTGGGAGGGGTGAGGAGAGGAAGGATGGAGAGGAAAAGATAAAGAGCAAAGGATGGAGAGGAAAAAGATAAAAGCATAAGGAGATGGGAAATATAGTCTAAGGTATAGTAAACATCAGGATCTGGATTAAGAGGAAGGGATTAAAAGTTAAGTAGAGTCATTCAGGTAAGCTGTCTTTTTTTTTTTTTTTTTTTTAATTCTTTATTCAATTTAAACATATTTTACAAGAAACATCTTGATTGGAAAAGCATCGTAAAGATAAGGTTAATCATATTAAAGCAGTGATGGGCAACCTTTTGAGCTTGGTGTGTCAAAATTCGCCAAAAAACCGAGCATAACTCAGGTGGTGTGTCACTTCGAGAAAAATCACTGCTAGTAGGACCGCCCCCGGGCCCCCCCTACCCGAGATCGCTGGGCCCCCCTCCACCCGCTACCGGGCCCAGAACTAACCTTAAAGCCTCCTTTCACGTCGCAGCAAGCAGCAGCAGGGCAGACCTCTCCTCCTTCCTTCTGTGCTCCGCCCTCACGGACGTTACATCAGGCGAGGGCGGGACACGGAATATTCAAAATTTCCCGCATATATCTTTTAGCATATCAAGAGGAGCAACAGTCATAATCCTGGGAAAATTGACAAATCTTAGATTATGATTTTTAGCATAATTGTCAAACATTTCAGTTTTTCTCCTAAGACTTATCAAGTCGTTTGTCATCAACGTTTGTACTGATTCCAGTTTCATAACTCTTTGTTCCATTTTTTCTCCTTTGTCTTCAGTAAGTTTAATCTTTTCCTCTATCTCTTGTATAACAGTTTCTAGCGAATTTACTTTAGGTATAGTCTCATTAATTTGCTTCAAAAAAAGTCTGCCCCAGATTAGAGACCAAATCCCATAAAGCGTCAAGTGTAACCTCTTTTGGCTTGACTACTAACTCGACTGGAATTGCAAACCTTTCAGAAGACTTCACAGGTGGCTTGTCCTGACCCTCGGTTCCTGCCTCCTCAGTTCGTGGCGGTCTCACAGGCTCAAGGCCCTCCATTCCTCTCTCTGTTAAAAGCGAACCTTCAGCTCGGCGTTCTTCCGGGTCAATAATACCCTCGCGGGGAGACCCCGTCGAGTCATCGAGAAAGGAGCTCGCTCCAACCGGCTGAGGAGGTGGAGTGCGCATAGCGGGGCTCAGCGTGGTCTCAAAGCCAGGGGAAGTCGATTCTCCCAAAACACTGACGCTCCCTACTGGCAGCATTCCGCTATCCAAATTAACCCTCTGCGGTCTCAGAAATCTCTCAATAGATCCAGGTAAAGAAGGAGTCAGCGACGAGGCTCTGGCCGCTAGCTTCCCTCTGCGCTACGGCATTGTTCATCGGAAGTGAGGATCGCAGCAACTTAGTAAGATGCCGGGTAAGCTGTCTTGAAGAGATGAGTCTTCAGCATTTTCCTGAAGGGTAAATGGTCGCCGATTGTTCGAATGGATCTTGGCAGAGCGTTCCAAAGCTGGCTGCCCAGGAAGGAGAAACTGGATGTATAGAAGGTCTTATATTTATAATACCTTTACAACTGGGGAGGTGTAAATTGAGGTGGGTACGGGATGATGATGGTCTATTTCTGGCTGGGAGGTCGATAAGGTTGTTCATGTAGTTGGGGGATTCTCCATACAATGAAGTCTCTTTCGAAGAGGTGTTGCACTGTCAAACTTAGTATGGCCTAGTATACTATTTACAATGTACTGTCATTTGAATATTTTTTTTCTGCCGAAATTGTCTATTGCTTCCAGACTGATCTTGTTGTACACCGCCTTGGGTGAATTTCATCAAAAAGATAGTATATAAATCTTAATAAAGTGATATTTTAATTCCTAATGGCATTTTTAGAATTAGGCAATTCAACTGGTGAGCCAGTGCTCAGAACATAACAATGTTCATACTGGGTCAGACCATTGGTCCATCTAGCTCAGTATCCTGTTTCCAACAGTGGCCAAGCCAGGTCACGAGTACCTGGCAGAAACCCATCTTACCACACGACCTTTGTAAATTAAGAATTCCAATTACATTGTCGTCGTCAAATGACCTACTGCACTGGTTGTTTATTGAGAAGGTTACAAATACTGCAAAATACGGCAGCCAGACTGATATGCCGGGTGCCGAAACCCATTAGTAAAACTACACTAAGAGGCCAAGGTAGTGTTTAACACGTATGTACTAGTATTTTTGATACTACATGGTCAGGGGGCGGCTTATATGCTGGATCTGGTAAAGACTCCAGCAAAAAATGTAATAGTTGATCCAAACATTTTCTAATCCTTCATTATCCAGGTGCATAAAATGTTAGATATAAGAAGATATTTTCTACTATGTTTATTTTTCAAGCTATTACAAATTGGAATCTACTACCTTGAAATGTATGTCTAATTAAAAACAATTTTTAAAATCTTTGAAAGCTTTTCTATTTCAGAAATATGTATTTAGTTTGGGTTGGTTAATCTAATGTTATTTGCTATTGTGGTCTATTCTGAGAATTGCTTTCTTAGTCCTTTGTGAATCATCATTTATCCTGACAATTGCTCAGTTAGTCTTTTGTGAACTGCCTAGAACTAGTTTGGTAATAGCAGACTATAAATGTAATTTATAGTGCCTCAGAAGCAAGGGAGAGATCCCTCTCAACCCTGCGGACATCTGCAGCAATCTGCAGGAGGTGGCCAACCAGCCAGAAAATAACTAGGTGAGACGATAACCGGTGAGCTCAGAGCCAGGGGAGAGGGGAATTAGCATCTTGTTTAACGTCATCAAAATGTAAACTGCAATGTAATAAAATGTAAATTATAAGCCACTTTGAACCAAAACTTGTTTTGGGATAATAGTGGGATACAAGAATGCATAAAGGGTTCTTTCTTAATTTGTAAGAGAGTTGGCTGGTTTGTTTTGGATGGGGTGCTCATGAAAAAAATAAATGACTGGGGTGGGAGTAAAATGCACCGAGGCAGGGATTTTCTAAGTCCTGAATAATTCTGTTGGAGCTGTCTCCACCTGCTGGAAGGCGTGTACAACCCATCAGTCCAATCCTGGGCCGGGCCGGAGGGATGCTATGATACTGTCTCATCCAGAGACATTTACTCCAAAGCAAAAACAAAGAATAAGCAGAGGGAAGACAAACTGTGGTTCCCTACAATGTGTGAAAGAAGGCTTTAAGAGAAGACAGCTCACTGAAATTCAATCAACAGAGGTGAGAAATATATTTCTTGGAAAATGCTGCCTGAAACGGACTATAGGTACTATCCTATCAATACAGCACTACTCGTAAGGAACATGGCTGCTCGTTCCTTTCCTTTCACTTTACTCAGTGCTTTGTTTCCTTATGTGTGCATTTTCAGGTGAGATGGGACTCTCATCCTTTCTAAATCTTTTGATCATGACCTCCATGGACCCTCTAGATCAATAGTTACAGAGTATTGGTGACATTTCACAATGTAAGGCCCTATGGAAACACAGTTGTACATTCTATTCTAATCTGTCTAAGCAATGATGCTTCAGTTCAGCACAAAATGTCTCTGTACCAGGAGCACTAATCCCCTCCCCCCCTTTATGTAACGTACTGTACATTCTATCCCCTTTAAAAGGCATTGCTAGGTCTCATTTTTTGTGCAAAATTACAATGGAGTGTCATAGTGGCATTCCTGGCCTGGATGGCACCCGGGGCGGAGCACCGATGCGCCCCCCCCTCCCCCGGCAAAATGACACCCCCCCCCCCCCGGGTGCACGCCGCTGGGGGGGGGGGGGGGGGTACCGCGGCGCGCGCCTGCTCCGAGTTCGCTAAACTTCACTTCGCTGCAGCTCCCTCTGCCCCGGAACAGGAAGTAACCTGTTCCAGGGCAAAGGGAGCTGCAGCGAACGAGAGACCAAGTTTAGCGAACTCGGAGCAGGTGCGCGCCACGGTACCCCCCCAGCGGCGTGCACCCGGGGCGGACTGCCCCCACCGCCCCCCCTTGGTACGCCACTGGAGTGTCATGAGTATTGGTAATGAGATGTTGAATAATCAGTGCTAGAACCAGTGGTGTACATTTCTAAATTTGAGAAGGAAAAACTATCCAAATACACAGAGAGAAAGATGGGAGACAAATACACATACATTTCTCCCAAATACCAATGACAAAATTAAACCACATATTATGTGGTTAAAAATCACGACTAACTCACCCTGACCTTTACTACACCAATACAATACAGAATGATTTTTCTAATGTCTACAATCCTGCACTGCATCTATTTCCAAACAATGTAGTGGTAAGAGTTTGTTTTTCTTGCAGCTGCCAGAAGGTGCTGTCTTAGGTGCCCACAATTTGCCTAATGGTTAAGCCAGCCCTGAATATCCCCTACCTGCCATGCACCAGGGAGGTTGTCACATGGGACTGTTGTTTGTTAATAAAATTATAAAACAGAAGGCTGTTATTTGGAGCGATCAAGGTGACTAGGAAAGGGAAATGAGACTTGATATACCGCCTTTCTGTGGTTGTTTGAAACTACATTCAAAGCGCTACATACAGGTACTTATCTGTACCTGGGACAATGGAGGATTAAGTGACTTGGCCAGAGTCACAAGGAGCTGCAGTGAGAATCAAACCCAGTTTCCCAGGATCAAACTCCAATGCACTAACCACTAGGCTACTCCTCCACTCACTGGTCAAGAAACAATGGGATGATCTATGCAGGAAAATATTGAACGACAAAAAAAAAAAAAAAGGTAAAAGAACAACTTAGAATGTCAAGTATAAATACTCTATAACACCAATGCTTTAATTCAAAATTCTCACCTCAGACCTCAACAGTGTAACTCGCCAATATAACAATACTTTTTAATTGATGAATCTTACATTCCCCCATCTCTTCATTGGTCATTTAGGTGTGCATATTCATTATTTCACAGATATCTTAACTGATCTTCAAAATCTTATATATATATACAGTGGTGGAAATAAGTATTTGATCCCTTGCTGATTTTGTAAGTTTGCCCACTGACAAAGACATGAGCAGCCCATAATTGAAGGGTAGGTTATTGGTAACAGTGAGAGATAGCACATCACAAATTAAATCCGGAAAATCACATTGTGGAAAGTATATGAATTTATTTGCATTCTGCAGAGGGAAATAAGTATTTAATCCCTCTGGAAAACAAGACCTAATACTTGGTGGCAAAACCCTTGTTGGCAAGCACAGCGGTCAGACGTCTTCTGTAGTTGATGATGAGGTTTGCACACATGTCAGGAGGAATTTTGGTCCACTCCTCTTTGCAGATCATCTCTAAATCATTAAGAGTTCTGGGCTGTCGCTTGGCAACTCGCAGCTTCAGCTCCCTCCATAAGTTTTCAATGGGATTAAGGTCTGGTGACTGGCTAGGCCACTCCATGACCCTAATGTGCTTCTTCCTGAGCCACTCCTTTGTTGCCTTGGCTGTATGTTTTGGGTCATTGTCGTGCTGGAAGACCCAGCCACGACCCATTTTTAAGGCCCTGGCGGAGGGAAGGAGGTTGTCACTCAGAATTGTACGGTACATGGCCCCATCCATTCTCCCATTGATGCGGTGAAGTAGTCCTGTGCCCTTAGCAGAGAAACACCCCCAAAACATAACATTTCCACCTCCATGCTTGACAGTGGGGACGGTGTTCTTTGGGTCATAGGCAGCATTTCTCTTCCTCCAAACACGGCGAGTTGAGTTCATGCCAAAGAGCTCAATTTTTGTCTCATCTGACCACAGCACCTTCTCCCAATCACTCTCGGCATCATCCAGGTGTTCACTGGCAAACTTCAGACGGGCCGTCACATGTGCCTTCCGGAGCAGGGGGACCTTGCGGGCACTGCAGGATTGCAATCCGTTATGTCGTAATGTGTTACCAATGGTTTTCGTGGTGACAGTGGTCCCAGCTGCCTTGAGATCATTGACAAGTTCCCCCCTTGTAGTTGTAGGCTGATTTCTAACCTTCCTCATGATCAAGGATACCCCACGAGGTGAGATTTTGCGTGGAGCCCCAGATCTTTGTCGATTGACAGTCATTTTGTACTTCTTCCATTTTCTTACTATGGCACCAACAGTTGTCTCCTTCTCGCCCAGCGTCTTACTGATGGTTTTGTAGCCCATTCCAGCCTTGTGCAGGTGTATGATCTTGTCCCTGACATCCTTAGACAGCTCCTTGCTCTTGGCCATTTTGTAGAGGTTAGAGTCTGACTGATTCACTGAGTCTGTGGACAGGTGTCTTTCATACAGGTGACCATTGCCGACAGCTGTCTGTCATGCAGGTAACGAGTTGATTTGGAGCATCTACCTGGTCTGTAGGGGCCAGATCTCTTACTGGTTGGTGGGGGATCAAATACTTATTTCCCTCTGCAGAATGCAAATAAATTCATATACTTTCCACAATGTGATTTTCCGGATTTAATTTGTGATGTGCTATCTCTCACTGTTACCAATAACCTACCCTTCAATTATGGGCTGCTCATGTCTTTGTCAGTGGGCAAACTTACAAAATCAGCAAGGGATCAAATACTTATTTCCACCACTGTATGTATATATATATATATATATATATATATATATATATATACACACACACCTTTTAAATGCTGTATATGATCTTTAACTCAGGGGTATGTCATCCAACATTGACTTAAGTTTCACAAAAAAAATTGCTGTATCAAAGCAATTCCCCCTAAGCCGTCGGACATCTGCAAGCCTCCATCTCTGGAGGTCTGAGGTGATGATTTTGAAACATCATTGTTGTTATAGAGTGAATTGTGGATGCTTCCAAATTTATTGCCTACATATTTTGGAGAAATACACGTCAACTATCCAACAAACTCACTGACCTGGAAACCAAAGTAATGAACATCACTGATGAGGTAGCAGTAAACGAAAACCCAATTACATGATAATCAGGACTAAGAAGTACATATACCAGGATATAATATTTTGAGAAGGTCAAGTGCTGTTAATTGCTGACCTAAAACTACCAGATGTAAAAACAGAACATAACAAGCTATTTCGAAGTAGAGGAATGCTTACTCCTTGCAAGATGTTTTCCACAGGCAACTAGCTGAGGAACCCACACATAGTGAGATGACAAGATCCAATATTGACAAACAGTATTGCAGGAGTTAAAGTAGGGAAAAACCTGTGTTTAAGTGATCATCTGATTGTGTGGTTCACAGAACCTCTCCTGTCTCTAAAGATCTATTAAATATATCCTTAAGAAATCCCTCCAGGACTTCTCTGAGCTCCCTCAGTATCCTGTGATGCATCCCATCCGGCCCCATAGCTTTGTCCACTTTCAGATTTTCAAGCCGTTCATAAATGCTTTCTTCAGTGAACATCGCAATATCCACTCCATTCCCAGAAATTACTTAGGCTATCGACTACAGTCCTTCTCCAGAATTTTCTTCTATGAACACTGAAGCGAAGTATTTGTTTAGCATGTTTGTTTTATCCTCGTCATTCTCCACATAGCTATTCTCAGTATCTTTCTTGCAATTCCATTCCTATATTTTCTCCTTTCCCCAATATATCTGAGGTCTTGTCACCTCTCTTTATATGTTTAGCCATTTTTTTTCTTTTGCTGGCGCTTTCGTTAGCCACATTTCCCTCTTCGCTTCTTTGAGTTTAATTTGGTAATCTTTTCCATGATCCTCTTGTTGCGTTCTTCTGTATTTCTTGAACAAAGCCTCTTTTGCCTTTATTTTTTCAGCCACTTGTTTGAAGAACCACATAGGCCTCCTGTTTCTCTTGTTTTGTTTGCTTTCCTTGTGTAAAGATCAGTTGCCATATTTATAGCAGTTTTCAGCTTGGACAACTACGCTTCCAACTCTCCAATTCCTACCCATGCAGTCAGCAACTTCTTCAGGTATTCCCCCATTTTACAAAATCAGTACGTCTGAAATTCAGTACTTTGAGTTTTGTGCATCCGTACTCCATTTTTGCTCTTACATCAAACTATATAGTGATGATCATTATTACCTAGGTGGGCACCCACATAGACATTGGAAACACTTTCATTTGTGAGCACTAGATCCAACATCAACCCTTCCCTCATGAGTTCCGTCATCAGCTGTATGAGCAAAACACTGACAGGCATCCACTATCTCTCTACTTCTTTCTGATTCTGCCAACGGGATGCTCCAATCCACATCAGGCAAGTTGAAATTTTCCAACAATAGCACCTCCCATTTCATACCAAGCTTATGAATATCTTCTATCAGATCCTTGTCCAGCTTCTCCATTTGTGCCAGAGGTCTGTAGATAACACCAGTGTGGATACAGGTTCCATCTTCTCTTTCCAGGACGATCCATATAGCTTCTTCCTTTCCCCCCAGGTACCCTGTATTTCAGCCGCTCTGATATTGTTTTTCGCATACAGCGCCACTCCTCCATCTCTTTGGCCCTCCCTATCCTTTCCAAAAAGATTATAGTCTGGTATGGTTGCATCCCATTAATGGGAATCATAAGCACATAAGCACCGCCACGCTGGGAAAAGACCAAAGGTCCATCAAGCCCAGCACTCTGTCTCCGACAGCGGCCAATCCAGGCCCCAAGAACCTGGCAAAAAAACTCTAAATTTAATAATGATCAATAGATTTTTCCTTCAGGAATCTGTCCAGACCTCCTTTAAACTCAGCAAGGCCAGCTGCCGTCACTACCTTCCTCTGGCAATGAGTTCCAGAGTCTAACTACGCGCTGAGTAAAGAAAACCTCTCTCTGATTTGTTTTAAACATACCACATTCTAGTTTCATCTTGTGTCCCATGGTTCTATTATTGTTAGAAAGTGTAAACAAACATAAGTACATAAGTAATGCCATACTGGGAAAAGACCAAGGGTCCATCGAGCCCAGCATTCTGTCCACGACAGCAGCCAATCCAGGCCAAGGGCACCTGGCAAGCTTCCCAAACGTACAAACATTCTATACATGTTATTCCTGGAATTGTGGATTTTTCCCAAGTCCATTTAGTAGCGGTTTATGGACTTGTCCTTTAGGAAACCGTCCAACCCCTTTTTAAACTCTGCTAAGCTAACTGCCTTCACCACTTTCTCCGGCAACGAATTCCAGAGTTTAATTATACGTTGGGTGAAGAAAACTTTTCGCCAATTTGTTTTAAATTTACTACACTGTAGTTTCATTGCATGCCCCCTACTCCTAGTATTTTTGGAAAGCGTGAACAGACGCTTCACATCCACCTGTTCCACTCCATTCATTATTTTATATACCTCTATCATGTCTCCCCTCAGCCGTCTCTTCTCCAAGCTGAATAGCCCTAGCCTCCTTAGTCTTTCTTCATAGGGAAGTCGTCCCATCCCCGCTACCATTTTAGTCGCCCTTTGCTGCACCTTTTCCAATTCTACTATATCTTTCTTGAGATGCGGCGACCAGAATTGAACACAATACTCAAGGTGCGGTCGCACCATGGAGCGATACAACGGCATTATAACATCCTCACACCTGTTTTCCATACCTTTCCTAATAATACCCAACATTCTATTCGCTTTCCTAGTCGCAGCAGCACACTGAGCAGAAGGTTTCAGTGTATTATCGACAACGACACCCAGATCCCTTTCTTGGTCCATAACTCCTAACATGGAACCTTGCATGACGTAGCTATAATTCGGGTTCTTTTTTCCCACATGCATAACCTTGCACTTGCTCACATTAAACGTCACCTGCCATTTAGCCGCCCAGTCTCCCAGTCTCGTAAGGTCCTCTTGTAATTTTTCACAATCCTGTCGCGATTTAACAACTTTGTGTCATCAGCAAATTTAATTACCTCGCTAGTTACTCCCATCTCTAAATCATTTATAAATATATTAAAAAGCAGCAGTCCTAGCACAGACCCCTGAGGAACCCCACTAACTACCCTTCTCCATTGTGAATACTGTCCATTTAACCCCATTCTCTGTTTCCTATCTTTCAACCAGTTTTTAATCCACAATAGGACATTTCCTCCTATCCCATGACCCTCCAATTTCCTTTGTAGCCTTTCATGAGGTACCTTGTCAAACGCCTTTTGAAAATCCAGATACACGATATCAACCGGTTCCCCTTTGTCCACATGTTTGTTTACTCCTTCAAAGAATTGAAGTAAATTGGTCAGGCAAGATTTCCCCACACAAAAGCCGTGCTGGCTTGGTCTCAGTAATCCATGTCCTCGGATGTGCTCTGTAATTTTGTTTTTGATAATAGCCTCTACCATTTTCCCCGGCACTGATGTCAGACTCACCGGTCTATAATTTCCCGGATCTCCCCTGGAGCCTTTTAAAAAAAATCGGCGTTACATTGGCCACCCTCCAAACTTCCGGTACCACTCTCGATTCACATCTGTCCGCTCTACCCCACTCATTATTTTGTAGACCTCTATCATATCACCCCTCAGCTGCCTTTTCTCCAGGCTAAAGGGTCCTAGCCATCTTAACCTCTCCTCATAGGGTAGTTGTCCCATCCTTTTTATCATTTTTGTCGCCCTTCTCTGCACCTTCTCCAATTCCTTTATATCTTTTTTGAGATGAGGCGACCAGAACTGAGCATAATACTCCAGGTGCGGTCGCACCATGGAGCGATATAACGGCATTATAACATCCTCATGCTTGTTTTCCATCCCTTTTCTAATATTCAACATTCTGTTCACCTTCTTAGCCGCCGCAGCACATTGAGCTGAAGATCATCTAATATAATAAATCGCACCTTCAACGTTCTGAAGCTGACTCCGTGGCAGATTGGCAGTGAAGACGTGTAGTGTTCGTAATCGCACTCCCGATCACTGCCCCGCCCTCGAGGGAACTCTGTATAGTTGCCAGGGAAAGAAACATGACATCAGAAGGAACAGGGACCAACCACAGGCCTCGCACTCGCTCTCAGTGACCCGCCTTCAGAGGGAAGGGAAGGCTGCATATAATATTCACCCACCGGAAGTTCGTTCCCTCCCTCCGAGTTCTAAGGTCATCATCCATACCCCCTCCCTCCCTATTCCAGGGTCCCCCTCCCTCCCAGTTCCAGGGTCGTCGTCCCTCCCTCCCTCCAAATTTTAAAAGGCCTCGCACTCGCTCTCAGTGTCCTGCCCTCGGAGGGAAGGGAAGGCTGCATATAATATTTACCCACCAGAAGTTCTTTCCCTCCCTCCGAGTTCCAGGGTCGTCCGTCCCCCCTCCCTCCCAGTTCCAGGGTCGTCGTCCCTCCCCCCCTTCCAGTTCCAGGCCGCCTCCCTCCAAATTTTAAAAGTCATCCTGACTTACCTCACGCGGTAAAAAGTGTGCAGGCTCGGCACTTACTTCAGTTTTCCCTTCTCTGTCTCTCAGCTCTGGTCCCGCCCTTGCGGAAACAGGAAATGAGGGCGGGACCAGAGCTGAGAGACAGAGAAGGGAAAACTGAAGTGCCGAGCCTGCACGCTTTTTACCGTTGCTGCCAGCCGCCGTAACCCCGATGAGGTAAGTCAGGATGACTTTTAAAATTCGGAGGAAGGGGGCCTGGAAGGGAGGGAGGGAGGGGGGGCCCTGGAACTGGGAGGGAGGGAGGGGGACGCTGAAACTTCCCTTAAAAACATTAATGGCAGAAGGTGATTACCTTGCTAGCTCCCGTTTCATTTCAATAAGAAATGGGCTTTTTTTTTACTAGTGTCTTTATAATAGCAACAAAGCTTTTTACTTAGACTATGAACATTTATGCTCATTGCTTTCAATGTGAAAAGTGAGTTAGGATGGTTTTCTATATTTACATGACCTTTCCCTCTACCATCATGTTTTTTTCTGGGGGTAACTTTCTGAATTCCCTTGCTTCTTGTCACTCCACTCCCATGGTGTTTTCCTATGGTAAATCTGAGATTCCTCCTGTAACTGCAATGTATCTCAAAATGCAAGCTTAATTTAAGTTCAGAGAACATAACCAGTCTCCCTTTTGGAGAAAGGGAATTAGGGTGCCTAGGGAAAATATCCTAAACTTCTCGCTTACTAGAAACATGCTTAGGACCCCTTAGGTCTGAGTTTCCATCTTTTTTTTTTGTGGCCAAAAAAAAAATACTTTGAGTAAAATCCTCTCTTTTTCCCCACAGTGGAATGGATTTGACCACATTTGCATATAAGAGGAAGGAAGACTCCTTGGTAAATAATTTATGATGTTGAGAACTTGACCAAGATGCTTTCAAGCAGGCAATTTGGTGGAGTTTCCACCAGGATGCAGATGGTATCCTAGATGACTGATTTTCAAAACCCACTGATCAGAGGTTATAAAAGGCCAGTGGTTTGCAAAAAAAAAAAAAACAACAAAACATAGCCTCTTTCCTGTTGATAGCTTGTCTTGCACAAATACTCAGATGCAAGATTTTTTCTTATGGAACCAGTTCAAATGGTTTTGGCTGCAGTGCTGGATGCATCGTTTCAGCTCTCTGCTGTCTGGAACAAAAACGAGAACCCTGTCTAGATTGCACTCTCCTCCCTCTAACTCTTGCCAGATACCACTGAGAGTAGTAGAATCTGGTACCTCTAAGAAGAAGCTGTCAGGTTGGAAACTGGCCTGGATTGGGTTTCAAGAGTGTCAGGGTAGCAGACTCCTGCACCTATCTCTGAAGAGTTTCTCTCTATGGCATGACATGTCAGCAAGCTTTTCCTGCACATCATATCTGAGGTCTGACATCCGAGCCAAGTGACGATGCTAGTAAACATAACAGAACCTCTCAATGCTGTATTGAACATATAGGTCACTCAGAACCATGTACTTTCCACACTCCTTCACACTCCTTCCCTCTGCCTGCTAGCAAGAAGAGTTGCTTGGCTTTATCGCAAAACACTGTGTCTTCAGACTTCTCAACACTGAGCAAGTACATGTCCATAAAGCTATGCAGGAGCAGGACGTGAACATAGCCTTCTGAAAAACTTTCTCCTAAAAGACTCCAATGTTCAAGCTTTCTCCCTGAGGGAAAGGAGGAATGAGTCTTGGAACTTTTAGCCCTTTGAGAGTGGATCTGACCACCATGGAATGGTGAGGAAGCTGCTGTTTCTCAAATCTGAGAGCTTTATGGACTTTATAAGTGCTACAGAAAGGGGGTTCCTCCACATTCTCATCTGTATATCCTTTATGATTTTGTGAAATTCCATCCATTATGTATGTTGATGCAGAAGGTACCTCATCAGTATTTGTTTGTTTAGCAAGCTCTCTCTTGCCTGTTGTCCAATGTTTATACACTCATATCCACATACTCCCTCCCCCCCCGGGCATAACTGCACTTTCCCTTCATCCATGCCATATCAGTGGGATGTACAAAAGCCTTCTTCATCTGGGACAGAAGAAATCCATTGTGGTTTCCAGAAACTTGCTTTCTGGTGCTTCTGTCTATACCAGAGTTCTTCAATGCAGGGCCTGGGGACCCATGGAAGTCTCTGGAGACCTCTGGGTTGGCCCCAATCATTATTCTGGATTTCCTGTTACTGGTTGCCTCTCTACCCAAGCTCACAATAGAAAGGGTGAAGTGGGTAGGGGAAGAGCCACATTTGGAAATGCCCACATCCTTAAGGATATCTCCAATGAAAAGTTTGAATGTGGGCTGGAAGGGATGGATGTTATCGACACACACTGGTCAGCAATATTGCAGCCTTGTATAAGAAGATATTTGGTGGTACTCCTTCAGTTCATTTGGATCCAAAGCGGCCCTGATTTAAAAATTTGTGAAGACCCTTGGTCTCTAGTGTTGTGGAAAGGGATGGAGAGATGCTTATGTTGCTTACTCCACTTGAGGCTGCCTGAGTCTCCACATATGAAACTGTATCTGAAAATTTGATGGATGTTCACATGCATATTTTAGGCCTCAAATCTTTTTGCAACTTTTTTAAAAATTAAAATCTGCCCTGAATATGTGATGAAGCACACACACTTCAGTAGCAACATGTGCTGCTGATGGTCACAATTCAGCAATAATCCAAAGGAACAGAAGACCAAGCCACAATACAATGTCTGTTTGAAGTCTTGTTGCAAAGCTCCCAATTACACCTGATGCAGGTTGCCACCCTATAGCAATGCTTCACATTCCCAGGGCAATATAATTAGTCACTTCACATAAATACTGCCTTGCTGAATGGAGCTGTGCTAGGACACAAGGCAATACTCTTAATCCCCTGTACAAACAATAAAGGCCCTAATGAGATGGAGCACAGAGGAGATCACGATCTGGCAGAAATCATCAATGAAATCAAGCTCAGTATGAACATTATGGACTCATGGGCAAAGGCATTCCAATGAAAACAACACAGAAAAAAACACATTGCCTCATCACCTCATCCCAATACAACACATATAAGCACACAAACAAACACCCCAGGTTATTCCCTGCCTATCGCAGACAGCCTGAAAATTCTTGGAGTAACAATCAACCAGAACCTCTCACTAGAGAATCAAGCGAAATCTACCATAAAGAAAATGTTTCACTCCATGTGGAAACTTAAACGTGTGAAACCATTCTTCCCGAGGGAAACATTCCGCAACTTGATACAATCAATGGTACTAAGCCATGCAGACTACTGCAATGGAATCTATGCGGGTTGCAAAGAACAAATTATAAAGAAACTTCAGACCGCTCAAAACACAGCAGCCAAGCTTATATTTGGAAAAACGTGCCAACCCCCTCCGAGAAAAACTGCATTGGCTCCCAATCAAAGAACGTACTGCTTTCAAAATCTGCACCCTGGTTCATAAAATTATCTACGGTGAAGCCCTGGGATACGTGACAGAACTCATAGACCTGCCAACCAAAAACACAACAAAATCAGCACGAACATACCTAAATCTTCACTACCCAAGCAGCAAAGGTCTCAAATATAAATCAACGTATGCATCCAGCTTTTCCTATTTAAGCGCACAACTATGGAATGCTCTGCCATAGTAAAAACAACGTATGACCACCTAAATTTCCGGAAAGAACTAAAAACAAACCTGTTCAGGAAGGCATATCTCACCGACCCAACATAAAAGCCTGAGTACCTGCAACACAACAAAACCAAAGATCGTAATGGACACACCCCAACTTCTCTGTTCCTCCCTAAGTTCCCTAATATATCTACCATACATAAACTTATGCTACCACAGTAACACCTTGTATTTGTTCATACCAGAACTGGCGAACGCCATTACGGTACTATGTAAGCCACACTGAGCCTGCAAATAGGTGGGAAAATGTGGGATACTAATGTAACAAATAATAAATAATAATAATAATCACGAAAAGGAAGAACACATTTATTTTTACACAAGCTATACAAAAAACAGCTTTTGCAACAGAACAGTCCTGTGTAATCTGACAAATTGATTACAGTAACTTGCTTTTTCTGGGTATACCAGCATCCCAAATCCAAACTCTACAGGTAATCCAAAACGCAGTCGCATGATTGATCACTGGAATACCAAAATACGAGCACATCACGCCAACACTAAAGAAACTGCACTGGCTTCCTGGACAATACAGAGTGCAATTCAAGACACTTTTAGTGATGCATCAATGTATTGAACAGTCCCGGCCTACTTCCAAAATACTATGCCACCATATAAACCGAAATGAGCGCTAAGATCTGAGAAGTCCCATCAGCTATGTTTACCTGCCACGAAATCATATAACTACGTAGAGACAAAACAACAAGCCTTCTCCATCGCCACCCCATCCTAGTGGCACGTCTAACCGAGATACCTAACAGCATGTGAAGACACTCAACCATTTAAGCAGTTATTAAAAATGCATCTGTTTGTGAAAGACTTTTCAACCACGAGGACCTGTTTAACTCCATTCCTAGTTCTGTGTTTCTCTTCAACCACACCCATTCTACTGATCAAGTTTCCTTGCCACAATTACAACTGCAACCCATTGAAGACTACATATGTGACTACATGTCCATATAAGTGAAGACTATGTATGTGACACAGGCGGCTATGTGTCCAATCCATACAATTGTAACTGCCAACCAGTTAAAACTATGTATGTGAATATTGTTATCCGCCTTGGATAAAAGCAGAATATAAATGTAATACATAAAATACTTGAACAGCCTAACTGCACAGACCGCTCCTGTTACCACCCAGCAGTAACTGTGTGTGTGTGTGGGGAGGGGGGGGGTCCTTATCCAGTGTTCTCTGCTAGCTCTCTTTCTTGCACCTCCAAATTTCTATAGATAAGTTTTACCTATGTAATAGGCTCTTATATCTCCATCAGAAACAAGGTTACAAAGATCCAGATGTCAGAAAGAGAAAGGGCTGTCTCTCATGGTTACCCGAGAGAGAGAGAGAGAGAGAGAGCAGGCACACACCTCTAGATTTATACCAGCTTACTGCAATCAAGAAACAAATAATGATGCAATCTGCGTTATCCTATAAAAGAAAAGTAACAAAAACAGTCTGCTAGTGATAACATCTGATAGAATGCAGAAAGGAATCCTAATGATGCTGTCTAAATCCTGTCATCAATTTATTTTCTGGGGCAGCTCTATCATTACACTGTATTCGATTTCTGTGTCTCTGGAATTTATGAGGTCTCAGCACATAGCAGAAGCTTGCCAACTGGATCTGGTTCAGATCAGGCTGAAATGGTTTTGGCAGCATAAAAGCATCTTTAAAGATCAATCAATAAAGTTACTTTCCTGCTGTATCATGCCTTTCATTTAAGATATTTATTCCTTGCCTACAGAATCCCTTAGAACAGTGCTCTTCATTTTAAGGCCCAGAGGCCAGTGTCAACTCCTACCAACCCTAAATGTGGTTTCTTGCATATTACCCTAATACAAATTCTCACTCCACCTTCTTTTAAGGCTACCTCTCAAAACGTTATTATGTTTTCTACCTGTGGCCATACCACTCTCAGCAAGTTTGAGGCACAGGCTGCCAAACTCTACTACTACTATTTAGCATTTCTATAGCGCTACAAGGTGTACGCAGCGCTGCACAAACATAGAAGAAAGACAGACCCTGCTCAAAGAGCTTACAATCTAATAGACAAAAAATAAAGTAAGCAAATCAAATCAATTAATGTGCACAGGAAGGAGGAGGGTAGGTGGAGGCGAGTGGTTACAAGTGGTTACGAGTCAAAAGCAATGTTAAAGAGGTGGGCTTTCAGTCTAGATTTAAAGGTGGCCAAGGATGGGGCAAGACGTAGGGGCTCAGGAAGTTTATTCCAGGCGTAGGGTGCAGCGAGACAGAAGGCGTGAAGTCTGGAGTTGGCAGTAGTGGAGAAGGGAACAGATAAGAAGGATTTATCCATGGAGCGGAGTGCACGGGAAGGGGTGTAGGGAAGGACGAGTGTGGAGAGATACTGGGGAGCAGCAGAGTGAGTACATTTATAGGTTAGTAGAAGAAGTTTGAACAAGATGCGAAAACGGATAGGGAGCCAGTGAAGCACAAACTATTGCTGGCAAACTGACAAAACAGAATCAGTCTGCAAAAATAGAGCGGGAGGAGGGCTATCTGACTTTTCCTACTTAATGCAACAAGTATGATTACCTACAGTACCAACTGGCAAGAGGTTGTATGTATGCACTCTGTGCAGAGAGCTCCTAGCTCTCAGAAAATAAGCCCGATATCTGGAGGCTAGAGCATCATACCTGGAAGAGCTGATGGAGACAGATATCTTAAGGAGACCTTTAGAGATATAGTAAAGCAGTCAAAACTCCACTATGGCAGCCTACAGAAAAGTTCACCTGGAAGGCGATCATTCCCCTGGTGTGCTAGAGTGTGTCTCTCCAGGGGCACATGCCCAGAATGAAAGGGTTAAAAAGGACCTTGTAGCTGGTGATTTGATCATTAGGATTGTAGACAGCTGGGTGGTTGGTGGATGTCAAGATCGCTAGGAGGTGTATTTTCAAAGCACTTAGCCTCCCAAAGTTCCATAGAAACCTATGGAACTTAGCCTCCCAAAGTGCTTTGAAAATAAGCCTGTAGGTAACCTTCCTGGCGCAAAGGTGGTAGACTTCATCACCTACACAGAATTTTATATAGTGCTGGGGAGGAGCACTAAATAAAGAATAAAAGTAATGAAAAGATGATAAATACAAATTGACAAATTACATATTAAAGAATCTAAAACAGCATGCAGAATAGCTATAAACAGCCTTATAGTATTCACAGCGTACTTCAGAAATGCAGCCCTATTTACAATATATCTGTACCATGGGAAAGCTTAGGGCTATGTGTTTGAAGGCTTTGGGGAAATGGGAAAAGTTGTGGAGTCCCCTAGCTCAATTATGACTGTAAGAGAATGATCTTACTGTATCTTGTTATTCTGGGACATGGAAGGAGAAGTTTTTACATCCTGGAGTTTGGCTGTGCTGGTAGATGGGGAGGGGAGAAGAGATTTAACATAAAACTTATACAACATGAGGTTAAGCTGAGTTTTGTTTTTGTAAGACTATACTGTTTGCTGTAAGTGTGCAGATTTCTTAGATCTGTTGACCATAAGAAAGATGTTCGTGATTGCTTATTTGTATGCTGGCTCCTAGTATTGTAATAGTCATGCTGCATTTGTTTCAACAGAAGACCTCATTACACTTAAAAAAAAAAAAAACAACTAATTAAGGAGGGAAATATACTGACAAGGGAAGAGAAATTAAGGAGAGATTTAGAGAATATTTCAGCGAGTTATATAATCCTGAATCATATCCTAATGCTGAGAAGATTGAAATATATCTTGGTTAAGTGTCATTTCTCAGCTTGAGATACTTTCCAGTAGGGAGATACTGGAAAGTGAAGTAGATGATGAAATCAAGCAAATGAAGACAGAGCCCCGGGTTTGTATGGGTACCTCACTAAATTTTAGAAAAAAAATTTAAGCACTTACAGGGAGCACCCCCCCCCCCCCCCCCCAGCAAAGGGTTATGCAGATGGCAGGGATAACAATAATTCACAAGAAGGGAAGGACAGCACACTTTGTGGGTCCTATAGGCCCATTTCCTGCTGGGATTGGATTTAAAGATTCTCACTAGAATCTTAGCCAATAGATTTATAAAGCTCCTCCCAAGGACAGTTCATGAGACCAGTCAGGGTCTTTGACAGGTTGGCACATGGTCAATAATGTGCACAAGGTGCTAAATGTTATGTGGAGAGCACAGCGGATGGGTCGATGTTTGTTGTTACTCTCTGTAGATGTAAAAAAAGGCCGTTGATGGGATGTATTAGCCTTTTTATGTTCCACACCTTGTACAAGATAGGGTTGCACTCCAGGTTTATAGACTGGATTTGGGAGGCATATAATAAGCCTTTGGCCTTTCTGAAGGTGAATCGATCTTATTCTGCCACCTTTCCCTTAGGCACAGGGATCAAGTAGGGGTGCCTTCTATTACATCTGCTTTTTATTTTGATCATAGAACCTTTTATCAAGATGATTTGAAGTGACCAGAAAATAGCTGGGTGTTGTGAAGGGGGAGGAGGAAGAATATAAAATTACTTTTTTTTTTTTTTTTTTTTTTTTTTTAAAGTAAGTTACTCCTAAATGTGGACTTGGTACACAGAAAAATTGAAAATTTAGAAAATGGGGCAAGAGGTTTAAATTTGAGATTTCTGAACTTTCCCTTTGTTAAGTATACCCCATTGAGAGACTTATTTCATAAATTTTTGAAGGAAGTGTTTAAATATTCGGAGGACAACATTCCTCCAATACAAAAACTATATTTCTTGCCTGTCCGAAATTCAAAGGAGAAAGGTAAATTGCCTGGAAAACAAGTTATGGAAAACTTGGATGTTTCAGCTCTACTTGAACAATCACAGGAAGAAGTTGAATTTAGATCTACTTTATTGATATCATTTGTCTTTCTCATGGATAAAGAGGCTATTTTGAGACAATATTCAAGACAAATTTCCTCAGTGATATTTATGGGGGAAAGAATTCAAATATTCTCGGATGTATCAAGAATCACACAAGAAAGGAAGAAAACATTTTTGCTTATGAGACAAGAGACAATACAATTGGGGGCTAAATTTAGCTTAGATTTCCTTGTAAATGTGTAGTATACTATGAAAATAAGACATACCATTTCTTTGATCCTTTGCAACTTCGCTCATTTTTAAATACAAGATTACCTAAGCCACCATAGGACTCTACCGAAGGACTTTAATTTGTAAGGTTTAAATATATCAGTCTCCCCACGTTTCAGGACTAGGAGTATATATAAGTTACTTTATGGGGATTACACCTCATTATGTTTATTTCTATTGAATTTATTTTGTGTATATTTCTTGACTGTAATTTAAAAAGTGCATAAATAAAACATTTTTTAAAAAAATTTACTTTTTTTGGAGATATCTTGATCACTATACAACATCCTCATTCTTTGGAACTCTCAGTACAGGCATTGAAGGCCTACAGAAGTGTCTCTGGACTCAAAATTAACGTGTCTAAATCAAAATTCCTTAACTTGATTATCCTGGGCGTGACAGTGGAGGCCATGTGGTCTAATAACCTCAACATTTTCCAAGCTCGGTTGTAAGTTTTTCTTTTTTCCTTTCAAATATTCTGATATTCTTATGTCTATGTTTATGGATGTAAATGCAAATTTATTAAAAAAAAAAAAAAAAAAAAAAACATTTTCCAAGCTGTGACTCTTGGACCTGAGTGACAAGAGCAACAAAAGTGCCTGTCCTTGGCAAAGGGAGAAAAGCCTGTGTTTGCTGCGTGTCCAGCAGAGCTCCAATGAATTCCAATTTCTACATGGGATGAAGATGGGGCTGGGCTTAGGGTAGTTTAAAATGTCTAGTAGCTCCCAACTCCAACACCTGAATAGCTCTCTACATGGACTCCTGAGCCTAGTCCTTTGGTGTGCTCTTCACCAGCCAATCGTCCAGATAGGGAAACACAAGTATTACCAGTCTGAACGACACTGCAAAACACTTGGTAAAAACCCTGGCAGCTCACACGAGGCCAAAAGGCAACACACAGTACTGGAATTGGTGTGTCCACGGCCAAAATCAAAGATACTTCCTGTAAGTTGGAAGTATCAGAATGCGAATAAGGTAAAACTATGTATAATCATACCTGATAATTTTCTTTCCATTAATCATAGCTGATCAATCCATAGACTGGTGGGTTGTGTCCATCTACCAGCAGGTGGAGATAGAGAGCAAACTTTTGCCTCCCTATATGTGGTCATGTGCTGCCGGAAACTCCTCAGTATGTCGATATCAAAGCTCCATCCGCAGGACTCAGCACTTAGAGAATTACACCCACGAAGGGACACTCTGCCCAGCTCACCACCGCCGAAACGGGGGAGGGGAATTAACCCAGCTCATCCCCACACAAGTGGGGGAGGGGAATCCGTCCAGCTCATCCCCGCGGAGCGGGGGAGGGACACCACACCCGCCGATGCGGGGGGATCTGGCTTATCCTGCAACCGCAACCGCGGGAGGAGCTGACTGACCCTAACACCGCCGAAGCGGGAGGGGTACAAAGCTGCCCTACAGCCGCACGAAGCGGGAGGGAGTGCCGGCAGAATTTTAAGTCTCAATCCAGCCCCGTATAACGGAGGGGAGAGGAATGCAGCAGCTCACTGTAACACAAACTCGTCTTAACTCTTGAAGAATCCAAGTGAAAAAACTTGAACACGAAGTCTTTCTGAAGTAACTGAAGACTAAACTTGAACCTGAAATGCAACCAGAATAAAAACAGTACAGATATCTGGGAGGGGCTATGGATTGATCAGCTATGATTAATGGAAAGAAAATTATCAGGTATGATTATACATAATTTTACCTTCCATATCATCAAGCTGATCAATCCATAGACTGGTGGGATGTACCGAAGCAGTACTCACCCAGGGCGGGACATAGAAATCCCTGACCTCAACACTGAAGCTCCAAACCGGGCCTCCGCCCGTGCAGCCACAGTCAAACGGTAATGCTTGGAGAATGTATGAGCCGAAGCCCAAGTTGCCGCCTTGCATATCTCTTCCAAGGAGATGGATCCGGCCTCTGCCATCGAGGCCGCCTGAGCTCTCGTGGAGTGAGCCTTCAGCTGGATAGGCGGCACCTTCCCCGCGGCCACATAAGCCGCTGCAATGGCTTCCTTGACCCATCTTGCCACTGTAGGCTTAGCAGCCTGCAGACCCTTACGAGGACCTGCAAACAGGACAAACAGATGATCCGATTTCCGGAAATCATTGGTCACTTCCAAGTATCTGATGATGACTCGTCTCACATCCAGATACTTAAGAGCAGAGTACTCCTCTGGGTAGTCCTCCCTACGAAAGGAAGGGAGACAGAGCTGCTGATTCACATGGAAGCGAGAAACAATCTTGGGCAGGAAGGAAGGCACTGTGCGAATAGTCACTCCTGCCTCAGTGAACTGCAGAAAAGGCTCTCGACATGAGAGTGCCTGGAGCTCGGAAACTCTTCTGGCTGAAGTGATAGCCACCAAAAAGACTGCTTTCAACGTCAGGTCTTTCAGAGATGCCCTCGACAAGGGTTCAAAAGGCGGCTTCTGCAATGCTCTTAGTACCAGGTTGAGATTCCACGCAGGCACCACTGAGTGCAGAGGAGGGCGCAAGTGATTAACTCCCTTGAGAAAGCGCACCACATCTGGCTGCGAAGCCAGGGAAGCACCCTTCAGGCGGCCCCTGAAGCAAGCCAGAGCCGCTACCTGGACTTTAAGGGAACTGAGCGACAGGCCTTTCTCCAGACCTTCTTGCAGGAACGCCAACACTGAAGAAATTGGAGCAGTGAAGGGAGAAAGTGAGCCTGCTTCACACCACGCTGCAAAGATACGCCAAACCCTGGCGTAAGCAGTAGAAGTAGAGCGCTTCCTCGCTCTCAGCATAGTGGCGATGACCTTGTCTGAGAAGCCCTTCTTCCTCAGACGCTGCCGCTCAATAGCCAGGCCGTAAGACCAAAGGGGGAGGGATCCTCCATCATCACGGGACCCTGATGTAACAGGCCCTACTCCACTGACAGCCGCAGAGGATCGTCGACTGAGAGCCTGATCAAGTCCGCATACCAGGGACGCCTGGGCCAATCCGGACCCACCAGGATTACCCTGCCGGGATGCTTTGCCACCCGGTCTAGCACCCTGCCCAACATGGGCCAGGGCGGGAACACATAGAGAAGCTCTTGTGTCGGCCACTGTTGGAGAAGAGCATCTACTCCCAGGGATCGAGGGTCCCGTCCTCTGCTGAAAAAGCGCGGCACTTGGCAATTGGCCGATGACGCCATCAGATCTAGGCTCGGCTGGCCCCAGCGCTTCGTGATGTCCAAGAACGCCTGAGCAGATAGCTGCCACTCTCCGGGCTCCAAGGTATGGCGACTGAGAAAGTCCGCCTTGACATTCATGACTCCGGCAATGTGGGCCGCTGAAAGCTGCTCCAGGTTCACTTCCGCCCACTGGCAAAGATTCATAGCCTCCTTGGCTAGAGGGGCGCTCTTGGTACCTCCCTGGCGGTTGACATAGGCCACAGCCGTGGCATTGTCCGACAGGACCCGTACTGGCTTCAACACCAGTACCGGGATGAACTCCAAAAGCGCCAACCGAATGGCTCTGAGTTCCAGGAGGTTGATAGACCACTTTGCCTCTGCAGGAGACCAGAGCCCCTGCGCTGTCCTTCCCAAGCAGTGGGCTCCCCAGCCCGACAACGAGGCGTCCGTCGTGACGACAATCCACTCTGGGGTCACCAGAGGCATTCCCGCAGACAACTTGTCTGTCTGCATCCACCAGCTCAGCGCCTTGCGCACTGCTGGGTCCAAGGGAAGGCGCACAGCATAATCCTCCGACATCGGAGTCCAGCGCTGCAGCAAAGAGTGTTGAAGCGGTCTCATATGAGCCCTGGCCCAGGGCACAACTTCCATCGTGGCCGTCATAGAGCCCAACAGCTGCACATAGTCCCAAGCCCGAAGGGGAGAGGCTACTAGGAACTGGTCCACCTGAGCCTGAAGTTTGACAATCCGATTGTCTGGCAGGAACACTCTGCCCACTTGGGTGTCGAATCGAACTCCCAGGTACTCCAGGGACTGAGTCGGGCGCAGCTGGCTCTTCTCCCAGTTGATGATCCATCCCAGGGAGCTCAAAAGAGCAACTACCCGGGTCCACAGCTTTGCCGCACTCTGCATAAGAGGGGGCTCGGATCAACCAGTCGTCCAGATAAGGATGGACTTGTACCCCTTCCTTTCGTAGGAAGGCCGCGATGACCACCATTACTTTGGAAAAGGTCCGCGGAGCAGTAGCCAACCCGAAAGGGAGGGCTCTGAACTGGAAGTGTCGTCCCAGGACTGCAAAACGCAGAAAGCGTTGATGAGGAGGCCAGATGGGAATATGCAGGTACGCTTCCTTGATGTCCAAGGATGCCAGGAACTCTCCTGCCTTCACTGCCGCTATAACAGAGCGGAGAGTCTCCATGCGAAAGTGCCGCACTTTCAAGGCCCGATTGACCCCTTTGAGGTCGAGGATAGGCCGGACAGAACCTCCTTTCTTTGGTACCACAAAGTAAATGGAGTAACGTCCCTTGCCAAGCTGACTTTCTGGCACCGGAACGACCGCGCCCAGGCGGATCCGATTGTCCAAGGTCTGCTGCACTGCCACAGCTTTGACCGGAGACTTGCAGGGAGAGAGTACAAACCCGTCTTTTAAGGGTCGGCAGAACTCTAGTTTGTAGCCGTCTCTGATGACTTCCAGCACCCACGCGTCTGAAGTTATTGTGGTCCACTCGCCCAGAAACGAGGACAGCCGTCCTCCAATCTGCACTGGGGCGTGGACCAAGACCCCGTCATTGGGTACGAGACCCTGGGGGAGGACCGGAGGGAGCACCTCCGGGACGGCGGTCTCTGCGAAAGGAATGCTGCTTGGGGGAGAAATTCCTCTTGAAGGAAGAGGGGGCAGAGCCCGACTTGCCCGGGCGGTACCGACGGGCTTCCTGCAACCGTCCTCTGGAGGTACCGGGACGAGTACTAGCCCGAGCCCTGACCTCTGGTAATTTCTTGCCCTTAGACGTGCCGAGATCGGTCACGATTTTGTCCAGCTCGACCCCAAAGAGCAGCTTGCCTTTAAAAGGCAACCTAGCCAGGCGGGATTTAGAGGCGTGGTCAGCAGACCAATGTTTCAGCCAAAGCCACCGCCGCGCAGAGATTGTCTGAGCCATGCCTTTCGCTGAGGCCCTCAAGACATCATACAGCAAGTCTGCCAAATAGGCTAAGCCCGATTCCAGGGCCGGCCAATCAGCCCTCAAGGAATGATCCGAGGGGGAAGCCCGCTGCACCATAGTCAGGCACGCCCTGGCCACATAGGAGCCGCAAACTGAGGCCTGCAAACTTAAAGCAGCCGCCTCAAAGGACGACCTTAAGGCCGCCTCCAATCTTCTGTCTTGGGCGTCCTTTAGGGCCGTGCCACCTTCCACCGGCAACGCCGTTTTCTTAGTCACCGCAGTGATTAAAGAATCCACGGTAGGCCACAGATAGGCCTCACGTTCACTCACAGCCAAAGGATAGAGGCGGGACATAGCCCTAGCCACTTTAAGGCTCGCTTCTGGGACATCCCATTGAGCCGAAATTAAGGTGTGCATGGCATCATGCACGTGGAAGGTTCTAGGCGGGCGCTTCGTCCCCAGCATAATGGCAGAGCAAACAGGGGCTGAGGGAGAGACGTCCTCCGGAGAGGAAATCTTCAAAGTGTCCATGGCCTGTAACAACAGGTTGGGCAAATCCTCTGAGCTAAAAAGCCGCGCTGCAGAGGGGTCATCCGCTCCATCCGAGCGGGGATCCGTCTCCTCCAAGGAATCCGCAAAGGACCGTTGGGAGACCTCAGACACGCTGCCCTCATCTACATCGGAGGAGACAAATTCCTCCAAGGCCTGGGAATCAACCCGAGGGCGTTTACCTCTGGGAACCTCAACCTCTTTACCAGACGAGGGAGCAGGGGCAGCGTTGTGCATGAGGAAGGCCTGATGCAGCAGCAAAACAAACTCGGGGGAGAAATCCCCCAGACTGTGCACTTCCGCAGTCTGGGCAACAGCCCTAGACGCACCCTCAACCGGCGCTCGCAATAGCGGGGGAGAGACATGCTGCGCATCCAAAATGGCGTCCGGCGCGAAACTCCGCGAAGGAGCCGCGCGGGAAGAACGGCTCTTAACTTTAGCCGCTTCTGTGCCGTCGCCCAAATTAAGGGCGTTCATGGCATTAATGTCTCCAACCTCAAGGGCGGCCCAAGAAGAAGCCGTCCGAGCCGCGTGGCCGGCCAAGATGGCGGAGGCGAGGAGCGGGGGATGGGCGTTTATGGCGGGAAAAACCGCCACGCCGGAAGGACCGGGACATTCATCGGTCACGAAACTGTCACCCAACAAGGGCGAATCAGGCTTGAAGACCCCCGCATCCCCTCTAGAAGCGCTCAAGCGACCCGGGGAGCGACCCTTTGCGCCCTCGCCCTCCGACGCCATATGCCACGAGGAGAAGAATCGGGGAACCCCCTGCCCGCTAGAAAAAGGTAAAAATTACCTGCTGTCCGCTCCGAGTTGTAACGACCTGGTGTCCCAGTGAGTAGCTGCAATAGACGCTTAAATAAACGTCGAAATAAACGCCTTTAAGGACGTTCAAAATTTTTTTTTTTTTTTTTTTTTTAAACGGAGCCAGCGGGAGGGGGGAGAAAAGGAGGGACCTGGCACCACCAGGTTTGCACTTGCTCAAAAGAGCCCTCAACCCCAGGCACTCAACAAAACCTAAAAATTAGGCTTGGAGGCCTAGCCAGAGCTGCTGCTGTGTGTGACCACCACCTGCTGAGATAGAGAACATACTGGGGAGTTTCCGGCAGCACATGACCACATATAGGGAGGCAAAAGTTTGCGCTCTATCTCCACCTGCTGGTAGATGGACACAACCCACCAGTCTATGGATTGATCAGCTTGATGATATGGAAGCATCCTTTAAGTCCAGAGAGCACAGCCAATCATTCTCCTGAATAATGGAGTGAAGGGTGCCCAAGGAAACCATCCTGAACTTTTCTGTCTTTCACCAGGAATTTGTTCAGGGCCTTAGGTCTAGGATGAGATGCATCCCCCATTTTCTTGGGCACAAGAAATACCTGGAGTAGAACCCCTGCCCTTCCTCCCCTGGTAGAATGGGTTCAACTGCATGGGCCTTTAGAAGAGCGGAGATTTCCTCTGCAAGTACCTGCTTGTGCAGAAAGCTGAAGTGAGAGGCTCTCTGTGGACAATTTGGTGGTCTCCGACACCAATGCAGGGATAACCATGATGGATTATTTGATGAACCCACCAGCCATTGTTCCTGGAAAAAAAATTCATCCTTCAGCCTCTCCCTTACCAGCAGGTCACCCAGGACAGTCTCTTTTACAGTGGCTATAATCTGCTGGAGCCAGTCAAAAGCTTGTCCCCAGCGTGCACAGGGGAACTGGCTGGGCCTTGGGCGCATGCTGTTGACAAGAACAAGCGCACCGGATCTGAGCCTGCTGAGGCTGGCAAGGAATGTACCTATGCCTCAGAGTAGTAGAAACTCCTCTTTGACTTGCCCAAAAACCTCCTAGATGAAGAGGAAGGTGCAGAAGACATCCGGGCAGAAGAGAATGTCAATAGTGTCAGTTTCTTAATGAGGTTGGCGATCTCCTCCACCTTGTCTCCAAAAAGGTTCTCTCTCCAGCACGTGGCATCTGCCAAACCTCTGTGGATGGCAAGGTCCAAGAGAAACAAGCCATGAGAGTCTGCAGTGAGACAATTCGAAAATGTTCCCCGCTCAAGTCCCCTGAGAAAGCGAGAGCGAAACAAGCGCTTGTCAGGACCAGCTGAGCTTGAAAGATAAGTGGAACAATAGCAGATTATTGCTCATTGAACTGTTAGTCGTTTTGGGAAATAGAGGCTATAATTGCTGAATAATAGAGCAAAGAGAAAAAAACAAAAAATAAAAAAATAAAAAAGTATAAATATTTTGTTGGCACATTACAGCATGTTATGCACTAAATTAAGGTAGGAGGAGGTTTTTGAGGTCTATGATTATTTATAAATCACAAGAAAGGGACTGATACATTTCTTTTTAATTTAAATTTCTTTATTAAATTTTTTTCAAATTTACAAGATAAAGACTTATAAATCGGTAACCCAGCAATATAATTACAGAGATTGCATTATTCCTGATATACAAAAGAAAATATTCCCAACTTCACTTAGTTTTGCATTCTCAAGAAATATTATAAACAATAAGAAAATATAATTTGCTTTCTTAGACCACAATCCTAAATGGGGGTAAGGAGAAAACTATTTTAAGGAGAAATAAGGCATTTGTTATAGATGTAAATGGCCTGACTCAAAAAAAACCCCTATTATTATACTATTACTTAATACTCCACAAGCTCTATCTGGTCAGTTTCTTACTATCTATAAATGCTTTAAGCTGATCTGGCTCAAAAAAGATATATTTATTTCCCAGATATTTAATACAGCATTTGCATGGATAAGCTAACACAAATGTAGCGCCCATTGTTTTAATCTCCTCTCTATAAACTAGAAAAGCTTTCCTGCGATCTTGTGTAGACCTTATCACATCTGGAAAAATCCAGATTTTTTGTCCGCAAAAAGTTCTATTTGAATTCTTAAAATAGAGTCTAAGTAGCGCCTTCGCGTCTTGCTCGAAGACAAATGATACCAAAAGCGTCCTTCGGGTAGGTACTTCTGACAAAGACTCTTCCAGAAAGGCCGATATATCTTGCAAATTCAATTCAGGAGTCTGATTATTTACTGTTGGATTCACCTTGGGTTGTTTGGATTCAGGCAAGTAGTAAATGTTATTAATCGGTGGAATGGCAGATTGAGGATAAGCAAGAACTTCCAGAAAGTATTTTTTTAGGAAATCAATCGGAGCAATTCCACTTGAAACAGGAAAATTCAATATCCGTAGGTTTAGACGTCTATTATAATTCTCAAGGTGTTCCAACTTTAAAGAGACCTTCAACTTATCTTTTACCAAGGTATCTGTTACTACATTAAGGGAGGAGATTGTAGCTTTCTGAGTAGATAGTTCAACTTTTACATTTTCAAGGGTTAACGATAAAGAATCAAATTTATTTACCAGCAAAGCCGTATCCTGGGATGTTTTTGTCACCGCAACCGTTAGTTGTTGTATAGCTGACCAGATAGATTGTAGAGTCACCGCCTGGGGAGCTACTAACTCCCTGTTCATATCATCTGCTTCCCGTGGCAAAGCGCCACTGTCTGAAGGCCTCTGGTCTCCGACTTCCAGTTCCATCGTACCTTCCACGCCTGGCTGAAGAATAGCAGGACAAGGCGGTGGATTAAGCTCCGGTGGGGATAATGATGTCTCGATTCCTAATGGAGACGTCGCTCCTTCGACTGGTCCAAACGCGGGATCCCTCTCACCGGTATTCACTGGGGTACTAGAGACATATCGCAGAAGCGTTTGCTGACCGGGGGTAGGTATTCGGGCCGGCAGTGGTAGACCCTTTACTACCCCCTTTCTCTTTGTATGCGGCATGTGTTAAAGTTGCTGAATCTAGAAGTAAGCAGGAGAACTTCAGCTTATGCGACCGCGAAGTCTCAGCGTCGAGCCGCCATCTTGACTCCTCCCCCTTCCCCCTTCAGGCACTTGCCCACAGGCAGGCACCGGACTGATACATTTCTGAGTCGTTATTTAGCATCAGATCCCTGTGATTTACGAGACCCCCTTTTTCCTCGTTTAAAGACATCTGCACATATTGGACAGGAAAAAAACAGTTATTGAAATAGTCTACTCTGTTGATGCACATTTTGGAGGTAGTGTAGACAATTGCAAGCCAGTATAGTTTGTTTATAAGTATCTTCTTGGGAAGGACAGGGACCCACAGAAGGAGCTACCAGTTCCTCACCTGAACATCCTTTAGGATCTGGTGAATAGGGAACATCAAAGCTTCTCTAGGAGGAGATTCGTAGCCCAGGACCTCGAACCTCTCAGCCCTGTGCTTGCCCACCATCTCCAAATGAATGGGAACAGCAGCTGCCATTTCCTGCACAAACCCTGGGCAAGAAATAGAAAGGTTGTGAGGTGGAGACTTACTCCTTTCTTCTGGAGGAGAGGTGTCAGATAGGATACCACAGGACTCCTCCTCCAAGATGTACTGTGGATCTTCATCAGCTTCCCATGAGCACTCCTCATCGGTGTCAGCAAACAAATCGTCACCGGACGGCAGAGACTATGCTTTCCTCGATGCAGAGGAACCATGTCCCTGAGAGGAGCATCAAAGTGTCAGCTCCATCCTCAACTCCAGCAAAGTTTCCTCCACCAACGTCATGGGGATGCCAGCACAGATGACTGTTGACACTGGTGCTGCATACAACACTGGTGTGGGAGACCTTACCCCAGGCTGAGGGCCTTATGGGACAGCAACAAGAGGTATAGCTGGTGCAATCACCCCCGACGCTGATGCACATTGCTGTAAGAACCCAGTCAATAGCTCAGGAAGCATGGCCCAGATACGCTCATTGAGACAGGCCATTGGGAAAGGCTGGGATGTTGGTTCAGAGATAGACTGCTAAACTGAAAGGGGTCAAGATGGATGTCTGGTCCTGGCTGCGTGGAGACCCTCGCATCGGAACCTCTTGTATGAAGGGGGAGTGGGGTTCTCCTGGCACTAACGCTTCTGCAGGACTGACGGAGCTCCCAGCAACATGTATCGAGGGGGATCAATGTCAATGCATCTTGACTTTCGCCCGATGTCTGTCATTGATGCTCCTCGGTGCCACGTTGCCTCGGGGTCAGGTCTGATGCTGACAAGTCCTGGGGGCCCTGTAAAGTGGCCGGCATCAAGGCATGTGGAGACCTACTCGATGTGCGTCCACTCCCAATTTCTAAGACAGGCCTCTCAGCCATACACACACTGATGTAACCCCCATCAATGCCAATACAGACGCCAAGGTTTCGGACCTGGCTCCAAAACGTTTGGGTTCTTTCCTTCATACAAAGGCAAAGAACCCAGCTGGAAAGGGTATGTTCAGGCCCCAAACACTGAAGACATCAAGAATGAGTGCCTTTGCCAGAAATGGTCCTATTGCACCAGCTACAGTGCTTAAAGTCACTGGGAACCTTTGATGACATAGAAGGGAAAACAGCCGTGGCCAAATCAAACAGCTCGATAGTGACTGAAAAAAAGGGGAAAGCACCGAAAAAATACAGCCCAACCAAGGCTCAGGCCTAAGTAGGCCTACCGAGCACAGTAAAAACAAAGAAAACTTAACATGGGGAAAACTCAAGCTAAAACTATAAGGAAAGGGAGAAGATAATTTTCCAACAAAAATCAGGGCAAAAGACCCTAAAGGATAGGCACAAAAATGAAAAAGCACTGCTCACATACCAGACGCTGTGAGGAGCATGGGACAATCGCATTCTCTCTTCAGTATGGATAAAAACAGACTGATGGTCCTGCACTCTTGTGGCAGGCGGGAAGGCACTCGTGCATGTGCAATGGGGACACATACTTTAAAAAAAAAGGGAAAATTAGGTTCTTACCTTGGTAATTTTCTTTCCTTTAGTCACAGCAGATGAATCCATTAACTGATGGGTTGTATACACCTACCAGCAGATGGAGATAGAGAACACTGAAAAACCATAGTGCCTCTTGGACGGCTAGCCCCAACTGCCTTCAGTATTTGAGATTTCCAAAGCAGAGTGAACCATAAAGGTATAATAACATAAACTTTCCTCACAGCGAACAAACGCCCCAGAACAGGAGCAATAACCATACAAAAGAGGGATGAACTCAACCTCCTGTAGTAGAACATCATGTAGAAATTTTGAGAACTGGTATCCAACTTCTCCCAATGAGATCTATATCTGCATGAAAGCTCTGAACAAAAAAAAAAAAGTCAGACAGGGAGGGATCATGGATTCATCTGCTGTGACTAAAGGAAAGAAAATTACGAAGGTAAGAACCTAATTTTCCCTTCCTTGTCATCAGCAGCAGATGAATCCATTAACTGATGGGATGTACAAAAGCAATCCCTACGTAGGGTGGGAACAGGCCACACTGCGAGCAAGCACTTGTGCTCCAAAAATAGCATCCTGCTTCGCTGCAACATCCAGCCTTTAATGCCGGACAAATGAGAGCTGAGAAGCCCAAGTAGCCGCACTACAGATCTCTTGAAGAGAGAGTGCACCCGTTTCAGCCCGCGAGGAAGACATCGCTCTCGTGGAATGTGCCTTAAACGCTTCAGGCGGAGACCGACCTGAAAGCAGATACGCAGCAAAAATGACTTCCTTGAGCCAACGGGCTATAGTGGCCTTAGACGCCGGGCCTCCACGCCACGCCGAGGACCTGACAAGACAAACAGGTGATCAGAAGTCCTGAAGTCATTTGACATCTGTAGATACTGCAACAGCGCCCTGCGGACATCCAGAAGATGTAACTGCCCAAAGGAGTCCGGGAACTCTTCCCTAGAAAAAGGAAGGAAGAAAAATTGGCTGGTTCAGGTGAAACGCTGAAACCACCTTAGGCAGGCAGGAAGGAAGGCACTGTACGTACCGTTACTCCAGACTCCGAGAATTGCAGAAAAGGGTCCCGACAGGACAGCGCCTGCAGCTCAGACACACGTCTAGCCGATGTCATGGCCACCAAAAAGACTGTCTTGAGAGTCACATCCTTCTCCGAAGCTCGCTTAAGCAGCTCTAAGGGCGAACACTGAAGAGCCGTCAACACCAGCCCCAAGTTCCAGGCCGGACAGGGCAACCGGACAGGAGGACGGAGCCTAAGCACCCCTCTGAGAAATTGGGCAATGTCCGGATGAGCAGCAAGGGACAAGCCAGCGACTTTCCCTCAATAGCATGATAATGCTGCCACTTGCACCCGCAGGGAATTGTAAGCCAGGCCTTTTTGTAAGCCCTCCTGCAAAACGTCCAGCACTGTCAAGACTGTAGCCCGCGTGGGAGTGATCGCCTTTGAAACACCCCACGCCTCAAATTTGCGCCAGATCCGAGCATAAGCTGCGGAGGTGGACCACTTGCGGGCCTGCAAGAGAGTAGAGATGACCTTGTTAGAGTAGCCCTTGTCTCTCAATAGCCAGGCCATAAGACCAAATCGGCAGGGATCCTCCATAGACACCGGACCCTGAACCAACAGGTTCGGCACCAGGGGCAAAAGAACAGGAGCGTCCACCAGCATCCGGCAGAGATCCACATACCATGGACGCCTTGGCCAATATGGAGCGATGAGAATCACCAGAACTTGGTGCTGTCGAATCCGCAGTAGGACTCGTCCTATCAGGGGCCAAGGAGGGAACACATACAGGAGCTCCGAGGGCCAGGGTTGAGCCAGAGCATCCAACAACCCCGCCAAGTGAGGATCTCTCCTTCTGCTGAAAAAGTGAGGTACTTTGGTGTTTGCACTTGACGCCATTAGATCCATTCCGGGAGTCCCCTGTTTGGCACAAATCTGAAGAAAAACTTCTTCTGCCAGTTCCCATTCCGCCAGGTCGATTTGATGCCTGCTGAGAAAATCGGCTTGCACGTTGCTCTGACCTGCTATGTGAGCTGCCGACAGAAGCTGCAGGTGTAGCTCGGCCCAGTGACAAATCTGGGCAGCCTCCGCAGCCAGGGCCCTGCACTGAGTGCCTCCCTGACGATTTATGTATGCCACCGCTGTCATGTTGTCTGACAGAACCCGGACAGCCAGCCCCTTCAGAGTCTTTTGAAAGGCCATAAGAGCCTGGAATATCGCTCTCAGTTCCAAGCAATTGATGGACCACCCCGCTTCCACGGGTGTCCACAGACCCTGAGCATAGCTTCCCTGGCAATACGCTCCCCAGCCCAGAAGGCTGGCATCTGTTATCACCAGGCACCAAGAAGGAAGCACAAGAGGCATTCCTTGGCGCAGCATCCTGTCGGACAGCCACCACTCCATACTGAGCCAGGCCGCAGGGAGCAACGTTAATCTGCATTGATATTCTTGGGACATCGGAGACCATTGTTGAAGCAGGGCAATCTGCAGAGGCCTCATATGCACTTTCGCCCAAGGCACCACCTCCAAGGTGGCCGTCATCGACTCCAGCAGCTGGACAAAGTCCCAAGCTCGTGGGCAAGGCATCCGCAGGAGCAGACGAACCTGATTCTGAAGCTTGCACTGCCTTTGATCGGGGAGAAAGACAAACCCCGATGCTGTGTCGAACCGGACCCCCAAATACTCGAGAGACTGAGAGGGGGGTCAGGTGACTTTTGGGTATATTGACCACCCAGCCTAGCGCCTGCAGGACTGCCACCACTCTGGCTGTGGCAAGACGACTCTCGGTTGCCGAATCCGCTCTGATGAGCCAGTCGTTGAGATAAGGGTGAACTCTGATACTCTCTCGCCTGAGACAGGCAGCTACAACCACCATTACCTTGGAAAAGGTATGGGGAGCTGTGGCTAGGCCGAAAGGCAAGGCCTGAAACTGGAAATGCTTTCCCAACACCGCAAAGTGGACAAATCGCTGGTGTAGAGGCAAGATAGGAATGTGCAAATAAGCTTCTTTTAAGGTCCAGAGACGTGAGAAACTCTCCTGGCTGTACTGCCGCAAAGACGGAGCGCAGGGTTTCCATGCGAAAATGTCGTACTCTGAGAGCCTTGTTGACTCTTTGTAAGTCGAGGATCAGTCAAAGACCCGCCTTTTCAAGGCACGACAAAATTAATGGAATAGCGGCCGCAGCTGCGTTCAGCGTAAGGCACCGGGATCACCGCTCCGAGATGCAGCAAGACGTAAGATCTCCTCTACCGCTGCCCGTTTTACAGCAGTGCCGCATCGGGACTCCACAAACATGTCTCTCACCGGGGCACCGAATTCCAGTTGGTAACCTTCTCTGATCAGGTCCAGGACCCACTGATCTGAGGTAATCTTGGTCCACTCCTCTAGAAAGAGGGAAAGACGTCCTCCTATTGCAGGCAAGGAGGAGTGGACCGGCGTCCCATCATTGTGGAGGACGCCCCTGAACTCCTGGCCTTGAACCGGCCCCTGCGGAACGTTTGTCCGAGCGAAAGGAGTTCCTCTGCTGAAAACGGGCACATTGAGAAAACTCAGCAGAGCGCCCCAGGCAATACCTGCGAGCCTCACGGAAGCGAGGTCTGGAAGAGGAGGGAAACACAGAACCCTTGGAAGAAGGCCTCGACCTAACCTCAGGTAACTGCTGGGGTTTAGATTCCCCCAGGTCCTTCACAATCTTCTCCAATTCCTCTCCAAATAACATGAGGCCCCGAAAGGGTAGCCTCACCAGCCTTTGCCTAGAGGCCATGTCAGCCGCAGCCAAAGAAGGCGGCGGGCGGACACCGCCACATACATCTGTTTAGCCGAAGCTCTGACCAGATCATAAAGGGCGTCAGCCAAAAATGACAGGGCTGACTCCATCCGCAGGGCAACCTCAGAAAGGGGACCCACACCATCGGCGGGCTGTTCCACGGCCTGCTGTAGCCAGGAAAGACATGCCCGAGCTGCATAGGAACTGCAAATAGACGCCCTCAAGGCAAGGCTCACAATTTCAAAGGGCCGCTTCAGCGCGGACTCCAGCCGCCAGTCCTGCATGTCTTTCAAAGCAACCCCTCCCTCTACTGGGAGAGTGGTCTTGTCACCACCGTGACCAATGCATCCACTTTAGGCATCCCCAAAGGGGCCAAGTGCTCCTCACGCAGAGGGTAAAGCTGACCCATAGCCCTGGCCACTTTCAAAGGCCCATCGGGGTCAGACCATTGAGCAGAAATAAGCTCTTGGATGGAGTCATGCACCAGGAAGGCCCGAGTAGGCTTCTTAGTACTCGCCATCCTAAGATTAACAGAGGAGGCCTCGCCTTCAGCAGGATCATCAATCGAGAGGGCCTGCAAGGCATCAGTAATGAGGGCTGGCAGCTCGTCACAGTGGAAAATCCGGACCGCATTGGGATCATCCAAATCCAGTGGCAAACAGGCACCTCCTATGGATCATCCATCCCTGAGGGCCTGCCAGATCCCTCAGACTCCCCACAGCCCGACCACGGGGGGGGGGGGGGGGGGGGGGGGGGGGGGGGGGGGATATGCGCCACTTTCAGACGGGGAAAATACCCGTTTAGTGTGTTTCCAACACTCGGGGGAGGAAATAACCTCTGAAGCCATCCCCGGGGCATCAACACCTGTAGGGAAGCCAGGATGCAATGCAGTGTCAGACACCTGCAGCAGCGCTCTTTTCAGATTAAAAGCCTTATGCATTAAAAGCACAAACTCAGGGGAGAACAACTCACCCTCACCCTCCGCCTCCGAATTAGGAGAAACGGATGTAGGAGCTCCTCTGGCAGCCTCTAAATGAGGCGCCTCCCTGCACTCAGACTCCTTCGCAACCACGAGAGTCGAGGCATGCGGCGCTTCCAAAATGGCGCCCACTGCCAGCTCCATCAAGCGGGAAGAAACATCGCTCGCCATGCTCATTACTAGCGTGAGCGTCTAAGGAGCACGTTTTACACAGCCCCGCTGCTGATCTACGTTTAACACAACGGGAGCAGCGCTTAACTCCTTCAGCAGCCATCGTCCAACAGGACGGGAATATAGCAATAAAATGGCGGCTTCGCGCCAAAACTTACCCCGATTGGAACGGCGTCCACAGGACCTCCCCGGAGGAGCTGGGCACCACTGTCACCTCAGAGGACCGAGCCAACGAGCTCCGGTCAAGCTGCACAGAACCAGAATCACTGGAAAAAGCCTCAGAACAGCCACACAATAAAAGTGAGCTCTTTTTTTTTTTAACGCTGTGAGGAAAGTTGGAGGCAGGCAGCAACAGAGGGACTCCGGGAGGCGGGGGAAATGGGTGAGGCAGGGAAAGGGTGAACCTATATGCCTTTAAAGTGGGCACCACCAGCCACAACACCCCTGCTCAACTGGCAAAGCACAGGAGCCACCCCAGGCAGTCTGAAATCCAGGAGCTGATCAAGCTACGTCCACACCTGCTGGGAGATAGAGAAATACTGAAGGAAGTTGGGGCTAGCCGTCCAAGAGGCACTATGGTTTTTCAGTGTTCTCTATCTCCACCTGCTGGTAGACGGATACAACCCATCAGTTAATGGATTCGTCTGCTGCTGATGACAAGGAAAGGCTATTTTTTAGAAGTTTAAGCTCCAGGTGATGTGAATAATCAAGCTCATTTTCAAAGCACTTAGCCTCCTAAAGTTCCATAGAAACCTATAGAACTTAGCCTCCCAAAGTGCTTTGAAAATATGCCTCAATGTCACCCACATGTGAGAATGTGACCTGTATGTCCTCAGAGAATTGTCATTATGCTCAATGGTGCAAACTAGCACACCAGGACTCAAAATTAACTTTCTATATTTGACTATTTGACAATTCCTCCACTCTCTATCTCAGTTGATGGCACCCTCATCCTCCCTGTCTCATCTGCCCGCAACCTCGGAGTCATCTTCGACTCCTCCCTCTCCTTCTCTGCGCATATCCAGCAGATAGCCAAGACCTGTCACTTCTTTCTCTTTATCAGCAGCAAAATTTGTCCTTTCCTCTCTGAGCACACCACCCGGACTCTCGTCCACGCTCTCATTACCTCTCACCTTGACTACTGCAACCTACTCCTCTCTGGCCTCCCACTTAGCCATCTATCCCCCCTTCAATCCGTTCAGAACTCTGCTGCACGTCTTATATTCTGCCTGAACCGATATACTCATATCACCCCTCTCCTCAGGTCACTTCACTGGCTTCCGATCAGATACCGCATACAGTTCAAGCTTCTCCTTCTTACCTACAAATGCACTCAGTCTGCAGCCCCTCATTACCTCTCTATCCTCATTTCCCCTTACGTTCCCGCCCGTAACCTCCGCTCACAGGACAAATCCCTGCTCTCAGTACCCTTCTCCACCACCGCCAACTCCAGGCTCCGCTCATTCTGCCTTGCCACACCCTATGCTTGGAATAAACTTCCTGAGCCCTTACGCCAAGCCCCCTCCCTACCCATCTTCAAATCTTTGCTCAAAGCCCACCTCTTCAATGTTGCTTTCAGCACCTAACCTTTATACCTTTCAGGAAATCTAGACTGCCCCAATTTGACTGCCCCTATTTGACTGACTGTACATTTGTCCTTTAGATTGTAAGCTCCTTGAGCAGGAACTGTTCTTCTATGTTAAATTGTACAGCGCTGCGTAACCCTAGTAGTGCTTTAGAAATGTCAAGTAGTAGTAGTAGTACTATTTAACCTACCCTATAATTTACTCCATCATCTATGAACTTTAATGCAATACCACCTTGTAATCTATCATTTATGAATTTCAATGCTATACCACTTTGTATTTCTCAGATCCGGAAATGGCGATCGCCACTATAGCATGATGTAATTTACTCTATCATCTATGAACACTAATGCAATATCACTTTGTAATATACTATATCATTTACGAAATTTAATGCTACACCACTTTGTATTTATCTGATCCGGAAATGGCGTCTGTCACTACAGAATAATGTAAGCCACATTGAGCCTGCAAATAGGTGGGAAAATGTGGGATACAAATGCAACAAATAAATACATGTCCACCATCCATCTTCCCTGTGTCTCTTATTTATTCAGTCCAGCATCTCTCCTCCCTGTCCCTATCTCTACATTCTCCCCTCTCAGTGTCCCTATTCTTCCCCTTGTGTCTAGCACTGCCTCTCTGTATCCCCAGTCCCTATGCTCCCCCTTCCATGCACACCAATTTTTTCTGTGTCCTGTATCATCCCTTGCCCAGCTTATCCCCTCTCTCTTCCCCTCCAACCCAGGAACAGAATCTCTCTCTCTGTTCTGCCCTCCTCTCCAAAGTCTGGAATCTCTCTCCCTTCTTTCCTTCCTTCCTCCCTCCACTGAACCAGAACCCCTCCCTCTCTTCCCTCAACTCCCAAGTCTGATTTCTCTTTTTCTTTTTCCCTCCATTCTCCCCATGTGTACAACATATCCACATTTCTTCCCCCTCCATTCTCCTCCCACAGATTAGGCATCAATCCATTCTCCCACCCCATGCAGACCTGAAATCACCTGTTCTCTCTCCCTCAGGTGCAGATCTGGCACCAATCTCTCCCCCCCCCCCCCCCCCCCCCTCCTCATGCAGATCTGACATCAATCTCTTCCCTGCTCCCCCCCCCCCCCCAATGCAGGTCCAGTATCTCTTCCTCTGTTTCTCTTGCCCACAGCTCTTCAAATACAGTCAGCAAAGAGAACACACTACTTCCATTAGCCTTGGAGCCTTTTCTCTAATATGTTCTGCTCACCAGAAGTTGCATCAGAGAGAAAGCCCTGGGGCAGCCGGAAGGAGTGCTTCTTCCTCTCTGCCAACAACTCGTTGCTGAAAGTGGACTGCTGCAGTGGGAGTGGGGTGGGGGATAAGGGAGGGAGAGATGTCACCACGGGAGCCTGGGGGTAGCGGGGAGGCAGATAGAGGGATGCCAGACTCTTGGGAAATGAGACGGGAGTGGGAGCTGCAGGACCACAGGGACAAGGAGCCTGAGGCACACACACAAAAAAATGTTTTTATTTTGCTCCTGCCAGTTTTAAGGGTCTGCCGGCAGCTGGCAACCCTAAATGGGAAACATCCTAACCAGATATATCAACTCAGCAGTCACACAAACACACTCTTGGACCAAGGCACTGTTCTCTTAACTCCCCAACATGTCAAATCCTTGGACAAACATATAGAAATCAGAACTCACTGATAGGGGATAGAAGGAAAAACAGAAAACCCAAACCCAGAGTAACTCACCCAGGCATACCTCACATCAAACAATATACAGGAGACTGTAGTTCCTGTGCAAGAATGTGACTCCACTAAATATTTAGGTGCCTTTCTTTGCTTATGGGTTGTTTTTTGTTTTGGAGGGGGTTCATCATTTAGAGCTAATCATTACTGCATAGGATACCTCCTTTCTCCTTCTAGTCTCTTCACATTCTTCCTTCCTGTCCTATAAAAATGACATTCTTTCGTTTACTTGTTTAATAAACCAGTAGAACAAGTACAGAACAATTTCAAAGCTGAGCAACAACAATCAAAAATCATCCCCAACAAACCCGTTACCCCCACTCCTTTCCCCCCACATGTAAACCAGTGTTTATCTATCCGAGGCGCTAAGGATTGGGACAAATCGCTAGGTCTAATATCGCCGCCAAAGTTTAGAAAACAGCTAAGCGTCCCCATCGCAAAGCAGACTTTTGAAAAAGAAAGTCCAATTTGCAGAGAATTTGAGGCATGGGTAGCAAGGCTTGCTGTTGCCAAGCCTGGGCCAAATACAGCATTCCATTCTCTTTTTAAGAATTTTTTGTGTTGCAAACCACCTAGAAGGCTTCAATGGGTGGCATGTCAAATTTTAAATAAACTTGAAAACAATATCAAGGTCTCAAACGTAGTTGAAGCTGATGCACTTGACTATACCCATTGATTTACAGACAATTTTAATGTGCTCTACTAGACCAATCTTGACAACAGAAGCATCAGATTTTATTGCTGTTAATACCCTAAGCAATTACTGTAACGCAGGAGGAACCTCTGCCCAGAACAGCAGAGAATTGTAATCTCTACTGCAGACAGCCAAAATATAGACATGAGTGGTATATTTGTGCACATTAATTGGCATAACTAGGATCACAGAGAAATTAGAAAACCAGTAAAGTATAGGGAATGGGGCACAGAGAGAGCACAGATAAACTGGTGGAAGATTATTCCTATCACCTAGCAAAGCCAATGAGCAGGGAATCCCATTTAAAAAAAAAAAAAAAGGAAAGTTGCAGATACCAAAAATGGCACTGTACTTGGCACTGCAAATGCTATCTGTGTTAGCTATGAAGCTAGGAAACAAATGGACCAAGGGGAAACAAAACGCAGCAAATATTTCAATCTGGGTAAAATTGGGATAAGTACCATCCATCTCCCTAGACTAAGGAAATGAATGCTACACAGCAGTGAATTCTATGGTTCCACTTACTGTTGCCTAGAGTATTTCCGTTTTTCCCCAAATCCACATATGCCAAATCATATACATTTTAATAAAATGTAAACACTAAACTTTAATTTGCAGAAAAATATGTAATATAACCAACACCAATTCATACGTGCTTGCTGTTACTCACATCTTGGGGAATAAGGCATGCTACACTGGAAATATTTTTACACAAAATATGTTGGTGTATTGCAATGTAAGTATCCTGTGACCTTTGGCCTCAGGTTTGTTTGATGATATTCCATTAAGACAGGGATCAGAAGAATATTACATATACACATATGTAACACCATTAAAGGAATATCCAGAATGTTGAGGTTTTATATTTTATTGATATATGGACATGATGATGAGTTTATGTTCTATTCTCCAACTTTTAAGATACTAGTGCTGCAGCTGATCCAGGCTCAACTTCTCAGGGATCCCAACTGAGTTCTCCACATCACAGTGCTGTGGCCTAAGTCAAATGGCCATCTCTCAGATACTACTTTTACCAACTGTCAAGTCTCCACATTTGTAATGCTGAAATATAATTTCCATAGAGTGTCCAGAGGCAGTGCTAGCAACTCAGCCATGAAATTTAGTCTCCCTGACCAGACCATTATTATGGAACCATTTACTTGGATACTTGCGCATATGTGCAAATTTGACACAATTAAAATTTTTTTTAAAAAACATACCTTTTACTTGTTGCATTTCCCTGATGGGTATGGCGGGCAGAAATTATGATGAGCAGTTATTTCAGTGCCACTCAGCATACTTTTTTGTTAGGATATAATTTGTTGGTGAGTTAGAACGTGATGCTTTTATTTTTTAATGAATATTTTTACTGTGATCCGCTTAGTTGTAGGTGGAATAAAAATGGGAAAGCAAAGGCCGTTTAGCCTGCTTCATTCAAGTACAACAGGGAAAGAACCGATATCCAACTGGTCCTGGGCACAAAACAGGCTCCTAAATGTGAACAGTAGTATTTACATGCACGTTCAACAAACTATACTGTATACTTTGCATTCACCTGCACTAGACACACTTCTGTCTGGCTGATATCCATCTGCTCATTGAAGACATGTACACCTGTCTGACAGGATGAGCAAGTTCTCCTTCATGAAATAACAATTCTTGCTGAAAGCGATGGATTTACTCAGCCTAAGTCAGGTCAAATACATCTCCCCCCCCCCCCCCCCCCCCTTAGCTCCTAGTAGCCAGTGTGGCAGCAGTCTTACAAATTAGATGAAACCAAGTACGGTCTTTTCAAAATCATGAAGCCCCTTCTTAATGCAGCCAGATTTTCACAGATTTCAGCTAAGCAGAAGAAAACCTAAGAGTTAGAAACTCAAGACAAACCACTGGGCAACTATATCGCCAGACCTTTTACTGAAAGAGGGGAGAGGGAGGCAGATACATGTCACTAATAAAGCCTTGCAACGTGCAAAACCATGCACACTAAGGAATAAGTATCAAGTGGACATTGTGGATTATGAATATGCCTGCCCAACCTCATGCAACTCCTCACTCATGTCAATAAAGCCACAGAAGTTAGTGGTGTCTCTGGAAGGTGACTGGTTAGATAATGGAGGCCAAAATCACTCCATTTTTCAAACACTCCGTAACACATAATGCTTACCAGTTTGAAGTCTTGTATACTACAGATGAAGTATGGCATGTTGGGTCGTCGACTCTCAATGTACACACAATCTTTAAAAAGAAGAAAATAGACACACTGATTACAAATAGAAAGCAATCACTATTTGTACTTAAACAGTAGCTAAGAACAAAAGAGATGTCTGACCTCAAACATTTTCACTGGTATATCACAGAATAGCAATGTACCCTCTAACAATTATTTCACGTGGATCATGCCCACTTGTTAGTCATATACAGTGGGGGAAATAAGTATTTGATCCCTTGCTGATTTTGTAAGTTTGCCCACTGACAAAGACATGAGCAGCCCATAATTGAAGGGTAGGTTATTGGTAACAGTGAGAGATAGCACATCACAAATTAAATCCGGAAAATCACATTGTGGAAAGTATATAAATTTATTTGCATTCTGCAGAGGGAAATAAGTATTTAATCCCTCTGGCAAACAAGACCTAATACTTGGTGGCAAAACCCTTGTTGGCAAGCACAGCAGTCAGACGTCTTCTGTAGTTGATGATGAGGTTTGCACACATGTCAGGAGGAATTTTGGTCCACTCCTCTTTGCAGATCATCTCTAAATCATTAAGAGTTCTGGGCTGTCGCTTGGCAACTCGCAGCTTCAGCTCCCTCCATAAGTTTTCAATGGGATTAAGGTCTGGTGACTGGCTAGGCCACTCCATGACCCTAATGTGCTTCTTCCTGAGCCACTCCTTTGTTGCCTTGGCTGTATGTTTTGGGTCATTGTCGTGCTGGAAGACCCAGCCACGACCCATTTTTAAGGCCCTGGCGGAGGGAAGGAGGTTGTCACTCAGAATTGTACGGTACATGGCCCCATCCATTCTCCCATTGATGCGGTGAAGTAGTCCTGTGCCCTTAGCAGAGAAACACCCCCAAAACATAACATTTCCACCTCCATGCTTGACAGTGGGGACGGTGTTCTTTGGGTCATAGGCAGCATTTCTCTTCCTCCAAACACGGCGAGTTGAGTTCATGCCAAAGAGCTCAATTTTTGTCTCATCTGACCACAGCACCTTCTCCCAATCACTCTCAGCATCATCCAGGTGTTCACTGGCAAACTTCAGATGGGCCGTCACATGTGCCTTCCGGAGCAGGGGGACCTTGCGGGCACTGCAGGATTGCAATCCGTTATGTCGTAATGTGTTACCAATGGTTTTCGTGGTGACAGTGGTCCCAGCTGCCTTGAGATCATTGACAAGTTCCCCTCTTGTAGTTGTAGGCTGATTTCTAACCTTTCTCATGATCAAGGATACCCCACGAGGTGAGATTTTGCGTGGAGCCCCAGATCTTTGTCGATTGACAGTCATTTTGTACTTCTTCCATTTTCTTACTATGGCACCAACAGTTGTCTCCTTCTCGCCCAGCGTCTTACTGATGGTTTTGTAGCCCATTCCAGCCTTGTGCAGGTGTATGATCTTGTCCCTGACATCCTTAGACAGCTCCTTGCTCTTGGCCATTTTGTAGAGGTTAGAGTCTGACTGATTCACTGAGTCTGTGGACAGGTGTCTTTCATACAGGTGACCATTGCCGACAGCTGTCTGTCATGCAGGTAACGAGTTGATTTGGAGCATCTACCTGGTCTGTAGGGGCCAGATCTCTTACTGGTTGGTGGGGGATCAAATACTTATTTCCCTCTGCAGAATGCAAATAAATTCATATACTTTCCACAATGTGATTTTCCGGATTTAATTTGTGATGTGCTATCTCTCACTGTTACCAATAACCTACCCTTCAATTATGGGCTGCTCATGTCTTTGTCAGTGGGCAAACTTACAAAATCAGCAAGGGATCAAATACTTATTTCCCCCACTGTACATAGTTCTTCTCAGACTTCAAACCTTTTATAAACATTTTTATGGTTTCGGAGCTTGGGAATTACAAAAGATAACAGTCACCAGTAAACACATAAGTGGATTTCAAGACCTTTAAGCCTATTCCTTTGCACCTCAGTTTTTAACTTCTTTTGAAGCATGCTGGGATTGACACAACATAGTACATTACAGCACAAAGACAAATTGGCCCATTCAGTCTTTCCAGCAGAGATTCTTCCTCTGGATTATCACCCAGTAAATAAGCACACATTACCATACATAAAACACCAGGTCCACCTTTTCTCATTTTCCATTTAACCCCTCTGTGTCTTTCCACCACTGCCCTCCACATACTCAAAATCTGCCACAGTCCTGACTTATCCCACCTCAATTAGTAGGCAATTTCAGGCCTTATCTTCTTCAATTCTTACAATTTCTTCTTGGTAAATGTTAACTCCCAAAAGCCCTTATTAAAACACCCAGGCTCTTTCCCAGGTCTTATCATCAAGTTTTTGTAAGAAGTCAGCTAACAAAGTTAGGGACAGACGTAGCAAGCGACAGCTCTACTGCAAAAGTACCACTGCGGAAAGGCCACAGGATGCAGTATTCAACGAGCATGCAAATTCTGCAGCTCATTGCTGAATGTTATCCTTCCTGTCAGTGTGCGAGAACCGACAGGAAGGGTGAAATTTACCAAAACAAATCAAATTTGAAACGATTTCTTTAGCAAAATGTTATTATATTTCTAAAAGATGCTTGCAGCAAAGAGACCAACAGGATGAACTGATAGATGGGGGCCCTTTGGGCAGTATGGATTTAACTGCCTTTCTGGAGGACTCCATGGATACCGTCTCAACCACACCTACCCTTTCAGTCACATTTTTGAATGAAGTAGACAAAATGTTAATTTTGAGATCTTACTTCAAGAAAAAAATCTGCATTATTTTATGGAAAGACATTTTAGGTATTTCCTTATATGTTGCAAACTACACAGTTGCAGAGGAAAGTTTTTTGGCTCATAGAGGCCACTTTTATTCCTTCGTTTCGCCAGTAAATGCTTGGTCACCTATCAGGGGAAACAATATGTTTTCCTTAAGCCTTTGCAACTAGAGAAGTTTCTACAGGATGTTTCTTGAAGTAGGCTGATGTTTGATATAAGAGTTTATGCACTGATGAAGCCTTAATTTATTTGGTTTCTTATGTTTTTGCTTTTTTCTTTAGTTATTGGTCCTTCTTGCTCCTTAAAGTGGGCTATATAAAGTTGCCATATTTCTATTTTATTTTTCTTTTGTTATTTGTTAGCAATTGAGTTATTCCTGTAACCTGCATTGCATATAATGGGAAATTGTAATTACAAAAACAAACCCATTCCCTCCATGTAGATACAATACTGTAGATATTGTAGATACCCCCTCCCTCCTCGACCCAACTCCCCTACCAATTTCCTTGGTAGTCTAGTGGCCTTACCCCTGACCCCAAAACCCAACCCCTTTCCTGAAATTAAAAAAAAAAAAAAAAAATTAATCCCTGGTGTCTAGTGGCATCCTCCTCCTCCCCAAATCCTCTCCCGCAGCCCACCTGAACTCACCTGACATACCTAAGAGGAGAGCCAGGAGCAATGCCCATTCGTTCCTGTCTCCGGTGGCACCATCTTGAAAAATGCTGGTACTCTGCTCTGTGCAGTGCATCCTGGGGATGCACCGGGCAGGGCTGGTCTGCCATATAAGGCAATTTTTTTCTTACATGGAAGCAGACCCCTGCAAGATGCACCATACAGAGCAGTTTGCCATATTTTTTTCCAGATGGCAGTGCAGGGGGCAGCAGTGAGTAGGATCAGGGTCAGATCTGGATTCTGGGATGCTACCACTAGACACCAGGGACTTACATTGTTTTCTTTCTGGAAACCGGTTGGGATCGGGGTCAAGGTCAGGGGATGGGCCACTAGATTACCAAGGAAAGATAAGTGTAGGTGGGGTACTATACCAAGGAAATCTCGACTGCAGAAAGGGGAGTCAGGTCAAGTCAGGCTGGGCCCAGGGCAGAATGGTCAGGTTGGGGGGAGAAGGTGCCGGTAAATACCTATTCCTCACAACCAATCCTTCTATGCTGCCCTGGACCCTGGCATTATTTTACACGCAGTAGTTGCATTGCCCTGACCCTGGCATTATTTTGCCCGAGGTAGTCATGCAGGCAAAGGGTTTGTTTTTTTAAAATTTTTATTTTGCATGCCATGGGGTAGCAAATGCATCGCATTTCCATTTATTTAAATGCAATTGCGGTCAGGGTTTCTGTGCAAGTTAACGTTCATGCTGAAACCTTTTCTGCATTGCTATCCTATGCTAAAACTGAGTTAACTCAGTAGTGACCACTTTCTGAATTGGTCCTTTAGTAAGGCCGTTGTCCAAACCACCTGGCCTCTCCATGATAACTTATATTTAGGTTTTGCCATGGTCACACTATGCATATTGCCACAGCCTTCTCAGGGTGGCTCATGTAGCAGTGCCACAACAGTTAGTCACTCCATGCAGGTTGCTTCAGTGATTCCTTAACCATCCTGGGTAGATAAGCAAACAAGGTCCTATACTCGATCCCATGTTCAAAACCCTCCCTCAGTCTTACTAGAAAGTTTCGGGGGGGGGGGGGGGGGGGACCCACAGATGGTGGCTGTTTAGATTAAGTCCAGTGGCCTTACTGGGCATTACACAGCCTCCTGGCATAGACCCAGTTGGTCTCTGAGGGGCTGAACCCCACTAACACTGAACTTACTACCACATGGTATGCAGGCTAAAAAGCTCCCATGTTAGCCCACATAGAGACACAAAAACAAAGATCAGTAAACAAATCATGCCTTCTAACTGGATTAACAAAGCATATTCTGACTAGCTTTTAAGAGTTCTGTTTCCTTCACCATAGGAGCTGACTTTGTGGGTGCTTGAGCACCCCTAGTATTGAGAAAATTCATTGTGTGTGTCCAAGGAAGGGTTATTTCCATTGGGCTTAGCACCCCCAATAATTTTGAAAAGTTGGCTCCTATGTCCTTCACTGTGTGTTTCCAGATGGTTTGGGAGAAATAATAATCATCCAAATTATTAAGATCACAAAGGACCAAGTGAATTATGTTCAAATTATAGACCAGTAGCGTCTATTCCACTTTTCTCAAAAATACTGGAGGGTTTAGTTTGTTTGCACTTGAATGAATATTTAACATAATATTGGTGTCTATTATGGATAAAGGTAGGTCCCCTGTTATGTAAAAATCATAGAGCTCTTACTCTTCAGTCTGATCTTTCTTCTGCTTTTGATTTGGTCAACCACAAAATTTTGCTTTTTGAATCAGAGGATTGGGATTGCTGATAGAGTACTGAATTGGTTTTGGGACATATACGGGCTCATTTTCAAAGCACTTAGCCTCCCAAAGTTCCATAGAAACCTATGGAACTTAGCCTCCCAAAGTGCTTTGAAAATATGCCTCTTTGTCTACTAGATTTTATAAGGTAACACAGAATGGAACGTTCTCTGAGAGTTGGACTAACCCATGTGGTGTTCCAAAGGTATTGTCCTCTTTCTCCAACCCTCTAATATATATTTACATACTTTGGGAAGGGAATTAGCAAACAAGGGACTCTTTACTCAGTTATTTTGATGACATCATTGTCCTTATTCCAAAACTAGGTTCACTGGATTCCCTATCAGTTCAGAGTCGCATGTCTATAATTGGTGCTTATATGTTGAATTATAAGGTCAAATTAAACTCTGAAAAGACCAAATTTTTGCTCTAATTGACAATATTATTGTTGATAAAGAAAAATACTCTCTTTCACCTTGTATTCAGATTTTTGGAGTTCTCCTGGATCAATCTATGTCATCACTATCACAAGTTAATTCTTTGGTTAAAAGTTTGTTTTTTCTCATGATAAGCTTAAGAAGAATTATAAAAATTTTTAAAATTGATCAGTTTAAGTTACTTGTTCAAGCCCTACTTCTGTCAAAATTAAATTCCTGTAATCTTATTTTCCTAGCAACACCTAGACACAACCCCTATGCTTACAAACAATTCAGAATACAGCAGTTAGGTTAATTTACTCTTTACGTAAATATGACAGGATTTTAAAATTTTATACAGAACTTCACAGGTTGCCTGATGAGGCTAGGATTAGGTTCAAGTTCTTCTGCTTCTTGTTTCAAGTACTACATGGAGAATGTCCAACATATTTGCTATCTCACTTTGAACTTCTTAGTCTTTCTAGAAGTAGAAGAACTTTAACATGTTATCCTTTTGAATTTCCCTCTGTTAAAGGGATAAAACAGTTGAAGATTTGTAATATGCTTCTTGCTTATCAAGACCGCAAAACAATAAGGATTTCCATATTGTTTCTGGTTGCGTTTTCATTATTGGTTTCCTTTTATTGCTCATATAGATTGCATTGATTCATTCTTACTGTAAACTGCTTTGAACCAATTTTTTGATACTAGCAGTATATAAATTGTAACTAACTGTTTAACTGTAGATGTCTGGCTAAAGAAGACACACAGTTCAGGTTCATAAGCCTGTCATGCCAAAGGGGACATCCCCTTGTGCATCACTTCAAGCATTGCTGGGGTGCAGCCTCTTGGGAGAAGGTGGCTTCATGTCTCTATATCTTATTAAGTCATATTCTATCCGCTCCCTCTGATTTACTCTGAATTTTCCAAATGGGGGCCCTAGAAACACAGTACAACATCCCTGTAATCATTACAAATAGAGATAAGACATGGCATTGTAGCTATAAAGCTAGTTGGAATTCTAGTTCCAAACATAATAACCAATCCAAACACACCAAATTACATTAAATAATAGACCCTCTTATTACAAATTTAACCAATCAACCTCTTTACCCTGCCATCATCTTATCAATATAAAATATTTAGAAACTATCAACTTCCTTCCTGCCTATTCTGGTAGGTTATGTGAATGCTAGATCCGCAGTGAACAAAACAGATCTTATAAGAAACTGGATAGAGGAGGAAAACCTTGGACTAGTGTTTATAACCAAAACATGATTAAATTCCAAGGTAAAGCCAGCAGTAATTGAGCTTTGCCCAGCAGGATACAAAATCCTCCACTAAAAAAGAATTTTAAAAAAGAGGAAGGGGAATAGCCATTGTTTAAGATACTAAATTACCAGCTTAAATTCTATAAATCTCCTGGCTTGTAAAATAGAGAATGAAAATCTTTCAGATCCATTATGTATTGCTCTTTTTTACTGTCCTCCAGGAAACTGGCACCTCTCTGAGGATGATTTCTTTTTTAACTCATCGCCAACATCTGCATTAAATCCCCTCATATTTTACTAATAGGAGACATAAATCTACATTTGGGCAATTTGAATGGCACCAAGACCAAAAGTATAAATGAATTCCTAACTTCCTGGAGCTTCACCCAAGTACACACCCCCTTCCTTCCATATTAATGCCCACCTCTTAGATCTTCCAGCCTACAGATTCTTAAATCCTAATATCTTTATAAATAATCTAGATTGTGAACCCAAAGAAAAAAAAAACCCTAATATTCACTGACAAGGAGGAAATTAAATCTAAAAAGATCATGGGTAATCTCTCTTCCTATAAAACTAGGGACAAGATTAACATTTTAGAATTTTGGTCTAAAACAGTCAATTTCACTTCCCTCCAACATTTAAGGATTTTATGGGAAAATGGGATGAGTTAAGTAAATCCATCTTAAATGAAACTGCCCTCACAAAAACCAAGACCAGATCTAAGAAAAAAATAAGATTTTATCTTGGTTTAACGAAACTACACTATCTCTAAAAATAAAATGCAGGAGTTTAGAGAGGAAGTGGCAAAAAAACTCAGACGATGACAAACTATTATGGAAAAGAACTACTAAAGAATATACCACCTTTCTGTGGTTTTTGCAGCTACATTCAAGTGGTTTATATGGTACATACAGGTACTTATTTGTACCTGGGGCAATGGAGGGTTAAGTGACTTGCCCAGAGTCACAATGAGCTGCAGTGGAAATTGACCCCAGTTCCCCAGAATCAAAGTCCGCTGCACTAACCACTAGGCTACTCCTCCACGCCAATCTGCGATATCTAATGTAGATGCGCTTCACATTTGGGATCTGTGGTCTGCTCAGGAGACTCAGTTTCACATCAACCTCCTCAAGTTCAGGGCAGTCTGGAATGCTCTAAAGGCTTTTAGAGATCGGCTGCAGAACCAAATTGCTGTCATCTAAACAGACAACTAGGTTGCAATGTTCTATGTAAACAAGCTGGTGGGGTATGGGATCCTACCCCTTGTGTCAGGAAGCAGTGGAGACGTGGGAGTGGGCCCTCCATCAAGGAATGGACCTCCGTGGTATATACCTGCCTGGGAAAGACAAGTGCCTGGCGGACAGACTGAGCAGGATACTGCCACCATACAAATGAGGTCTCAATATTGGTGTAGCCTGCAAGATCTTTCAAGCATGGGACACCCCCTTGGTGGATCTTTTTCCACTTATTTCAACAAGGCACCTCAGTTCTGATCACATGGCAGGCTAGCGTCAGATGCCTATGTCCTTCATTGGGGGGAGGAGCTTCTGTATGCATATTCTCCCAATACTCGTCATAGGCCGCATACTGGTGTTTCTTCTGCGCTTCGTCTGCGCTTACTGGGTATTGCTACAGTTCCCAGTCTGGTCCATCTCAGCATCTGGATTACCACCGTCTATCTTGGTCTTTCTTCCCTTTCCCTTTTCCTTCTTACCTTGTTCCTTTTCCCCTATCTAATGTAATTGTAATTGATTCATCTGTGCATTGTCAGCCACTTTGAGTCTGCTTCATGTGGAAAAAAGTGGGGTATAAATGTTCATAAATAATAAGAAAAGCTAAAACCAATAACTATAACTATACCAGGAACAGCTATCTTGAATATCAAAATACACAATCTAACCAATAACCTTTTAAACGCTAAAGAAATCTTGCTAACAAAATTAGCTATTTACTTTGAACAAAAAATCTTATTGTACTGACAAACAGGAATCCCACTGAACATCTCAAAGAGAAAACATGCCCAAATGAGAGAATCAAAGGGGATAGAATATGTACCAATTACCTAGCTCTGAAACACTATTCTACTAGGTGATATTAACTTACATTTAGATAATCCAAATGATCCTCATACAAAGGAGCTTAACTTTCTAAACTCTTGGAGCTTTATTAGTCCTCCAGCTCATTCTTTCTATCAGAAAGGACATCTTTTAGATTTATTTACATTCAGGTTCCCCTCTCAGAATTCATATTTCATACATAATTATGACTGGAAGTCTACAACAATGTCAGACCACAAAAAGCTAACATTCACACTTAAGAGTGAAATGTCCCCAAAATCCAAGGCTTCATTTTACCACGACTTACATAACAAGGGGCAAAATAGACATAACAGAATTTTGGTCCCAGTTCAAGTCAATTCACATTTATTGCTAGGTAATCCAAGTAATTTTTCCCATGACTCACTCAAATTCAGGATATCCTCCCCAATATTCAATCAATCTTAAATCTCATGGAGAATTGGGAAACATCCTTCCATCTAAAATTAAACAGGGACAAAACTAAATGTCTCATAATTTCTAGTCCTAACAACTTCCACAATCAGACCATTTTTACCATCAATCAGATAAACTATCCATTGGAACATAATTTTAAAAATCTTGGGATCATCGACCAATTCCTATCACGTGAAGATCAAGTTAATTAAGTAGTAACCAAAACCTTTAGAACTTTATGGAAGATGAAAAGAATCAGATCTTTCTTCCCATTTTCTACTTTTCATTCCCTTGAACAAACATTAGTAATTTCACAACTGGATTACTGCAACTCAGTCTATTTAGGAAATAAGGAAACCCTTATCAAAAAACTTCAAACTACCCTAAATACTGCTGCTACACTCTTATGCAAAGCTTCAAAATTTGATATGGCATCCCCACTATTATCTGAATTATATTGGTTACCAATCAATGCCAGAATTATGTACATTCATCTAAAAACTTATCTACGGTATGAGCCCAGATTACAATGATGAAGCTGATAGATTTACCTACCTTCAATACGTCTACTAGATCAAGAAACTCTCTCATATTACATTTTCTTGGCTACAAAAACATCAGATATATATCCATAATGAACAGAGATTTCTCACATACAGGTTCAAAATGGTGCAACACCATCCCTAGAGAGATAAAAAGGATTACCAATATTTCGCAAATTGCTCAAGGCATTCCTTTTTAACAAATTGTTAGACAATGAACCAAACAGCAAATGTTGTGATATATTTGTTTGCTCTTTTCAAAATCTGTTTGTGTTTTCTTCATAACTTGTAACAATGTATTGTATGCATTTCTAGTCTTAATTATTGTAAACCACATAGAACTGAATAATTAACATTCAGATTATGTGGGATATAAGCACCAATAAATAAATAAAAAAACCTTGCATTAATTTCAATACAATGTCAACTTATAAGTGTATACATAATGAAATTCTGTATATTTTTTTTATTTGTACCCCGCGCTGTATACATTAGATCAATTCTTTGATTACTCAATTATACTGTACTTAGAATTATAATCCTTCCATTAACTTAAATTGTAAGGTGCTCATAATAATAATTAATTTCTAATGCACTATTATATTCCCTTTCATTGTTTTAATGATTGTTGCTGTATATTGTACATCTGCTATATTGATTATTTGTTGTAAATCACATTGAGAAGATTCCTTAGGATAATGTGGGATGTGTCACAAATAAATAAAATAAAAGCGAGTGCAAAACAGGATGGAAGGCAAGAGGCTCCAAAAAGCATGGTGTCTCCTGGTTATTGTAGACCACAAAGATTAATCTAACACATACACAGCCCATATTAGATAAATAAAGCAACATTTAGGTCTGACTGGGCTCAATTCAACACTCATCCTACAGTCCATAAAAACTAATGCTGCTGGGATCTTTCCCTGCCTAAGCACAGCAGAAAACCAGGAGACAAGGACCACAGGAGGAAGAAAGGAGCAGGAAGTGCTATGATGTACATTCTGGTTATAAGCTGCTTGATTATACTTCCATAATGGTAATATTCATCTGTCCTTACTGCCATGGTGTATAACAGACCGATAACTACCTAAGCGTTTATTATTGGCCTGGCACTTTCCTTCTCCCCCTTTGGACTTCTAGCTTAACTGGAATTGGCCTCTACTAGGCTATGGTACCATAAACCTTTAATTCAGACACCCAGGATTTCCCTCATTTTATAAGCCCAACTGTCCAGCTCCATAATCTAGCTCAGCCATCACACAGATAGCCCTCAGTCAGGAGCCAAAGACCACTGCTTCTAAATCACCTACGGTGAAGCCCCAGCATACATGGCCAACCTAATCAACTTGCCACCAAGGAACTCTCACAGATCTGCACGATCGTACTTAAACCTCCATTACCCAGTATATAATGGACTTAAATACAAAAGCACCTATGATTCAACTTTCTCCTACACTAGCGCTCCTCTCTGGAATGATCTACCTAAACTGGTGAAACTTACTCCTGATCACCCTACCTTCAAACAGCGCCTCAAGACCTTTCTATTTGGCAAAGCTTATGCACCACTCCCGCCTGGCATCTCTAACTTCTGAACTGTCTTTATCCCGCTGTCATATTAATCACCACTGCTCTCTCTCTTTTTCTCTACCTCGCTTTTGCCCTTTCTCCATTATTCTTCTACGACATTAATTGTTTGATCCCTGGCTTGTTGTGTGTTTATGTAGATTGTTGTAAGCCACATTGGGCCTTACCCATGGGTGGGAAATTGTGGGATATAAATGCTGTAAATAAATAAATAAAATAAATCTAATACATGTACATCCTAAATCTAGCCATTAGCTGTCATAGTTGTATAATAGCTAGCTAGCACTCTTTCTCCAAGGGATCCAAGTGTTGCCTGGGCAGCTCCCTTATATCAGCCAGTCAAGAAAGAGGATTTGACCAGGAATTAAAACCAGGTCTCTCATTGGCTACCATATGAGGCTGCAGTAACTGCTCTTAAAAGGAGGAACTGACTTGGTCAAAACTCCTTTAATTACATCAAACATTTAGTAATTAATCAAACTGAAAGGTATGGTTAACTGCATGCTGACTAGATTGAATGGTGACCGGGCAAGCTAAAGTAAAGCAAGGTAGGAAAGACTAATTCAATCCCTCCTGAGTACAACTTACTGCTATTAAAAACCACACACATTTTCTTTTCTAATTGTAAAGAAAACCAAGGCAACCAATGAAAACAGCTAGGTAGTAAACTAAATTACATTTTCCTCAGGGAAGAGTTGTGCTTTATCAAATTACATTTGACACAGCAAAGGTTGAGTAATTATTTTTGTTTGCTTTCAAGGACTGTTGTAAGGAGCCCAACTCTGGATGATACCCACATGAACTGCTTCAGTTTCTAAACTGGAAACCTGTGAGCCTGCATTCCACAAATTCCTAAGTCCCACTATTAGTCAAATGGTGGCAGATATCTGTCCTCCAAGGTCTCCCCCCCCCCCCCCCCTTTTCTAATACTAAAATGTATCTGGGCAGCTGATTCCCCTACACAATTTTCTGCATAGTTTGAGGTTCACAGAATGAAGGTCCTAATGTTATAAGAAAATCAATCAGGCTAAAGAAAGATGTTAGAAAATCCAAAATCCAGCAGTAACCACCAAATATTACCTCCACCTTCCATCTCAACACTAAGTCAGTCACAGTCATGCAGTGCAGCTGGCTCTGTAGTGCAGCAAAAAGTTTTTGTACACAACAGTAATATGAAAGTAACCCTTAGCTACACCACCAGGACAAACACTGGATAAAGTATTCATGATCTGCTGAAGCCCAGAAGTTGGAAACCTAGTCCAGGACTCTATTATGTGTCTGTGCTCTGTTTTAAAAGCAGAACTTCAATATCCTGGACTGGGAGTTCACATATAGGCAGAGGGAGTGCACAATAAGTCATATCTGGATTTCCCAATGATAGCAAGAGTGAGATATAACAAGAGCCAAGGGGAAAGTACTGCCCCCCTCCCCACACACAGCTTAATCTGGCCCATAATCCTGTTTCACATGCCTGAGGCAAACCCAGAAAGAAGTACCATAGTGAGAAGAGGAGGGAACAAGGTGTGTCTCACACACACTCTCTCTCTCGCCCACACACACACACTCTCACTCACACTGTGTCTCACATACACACTTGCACACACTCTCATTCTCACACACACACTCTCTCACAAACACACTCACACCCAGACTCACGCTCTCTCTCACACAATCACACTTTCACTCCGACTCTCAAACAGTCACTCTCACATACACTCTCCCAAACATACACACTCCGAGGAAAACCTTGCTAGCGCCCGTTTCATTTGTGTCAGAAACGGGCCTTTTTTACTAGTATATAATAAAACGCACCTCCAACATTCTGAAGCCGAGAAAGTGCAAGCCTTGAAGCATTCTTGCAACGTTCCGGAACTACGTGTCGTCAATTGAGGAGATGGAGCCTTACAGAGCACACGAATGCTTCAAGGCTTCACTTTCTCACACACACACACTCACTCTGTCTTTCACACACTCTCTCTCTCTCTGACACAAACACACACACACACACTCTGTCTGTCTGTCTGTCTCTCACTCATTCTCTCTCACATACACACTCCATCTCTCACCCACACATTCTCTCTCAAACATACACACTCCGAGGAAAGGGGGTCATGGAACTCGGAGGGAAGGGGGGGGCCAAGAACTCGGAGGGGAGGAGAGAGAGGGAGGGGAGAGAGGAGAGGGAGGGAGGGGGCCTGGAACTCGGAGGGGAGGAGAGGGAGGGAGGGAAGGAGGGGGTCATGGAACTCGGAGCCCCACACACACACACTCACTCTGTCTCACTCTCACACACACACACTTTCTCTCACTCACACACACTCTCTCTCAAACATACACATTCCACGGAAAACCTTGCTAGCACCCGTTTTATTTGTGTCAGAAACGGGCCTGCTTTACTAGTGAGGATATATTATAACTTCAGGACTGCAGGATGCACACTGTCTAAAAGAACACCTAAGACTTGTTCTGTAGTGCTAAAGACAGAAGATAGCAGGTAGATGTGCCAGAGAAAATTGGAGAAAAGTTAAAATTAACAACTTTTAAAGCACATGCTAGAAGCACTGCAAATAGGTGCATTTTGCTAAACAGGTGGGTGGGCAGCTATGCATATATATAAGTGTGAGACTGCACAAGCAATATCTTGGTGGGGTACCTGTGTGAGTGGCTGCAGGTGGATTAGGTAGGGTATAAGGCGGGAACGTATTTTAGGTGCATAAAAATGACTGGAAGAGGTTGAGAGAATGAAGGCGGTACACACTTTCACCCTTGAATTCTCAACTTTGGATGGTCTCAGGAAGAAATTTGGGGAGGGGCGCAAGGAGAGAGAGAAGCCAAACACCTTTTCTTTCACTCTCCCCCTTCCCTCTCTGCTGTCAATGCTCCTTCCCCTTCTGCTGTCCATACTTCCACTTCCCCATCCGCCCAGTCATCAAGACCCTTCCCTTCACACTCTTTTCCCCCTTCCCTGATGAAGTTTCCTCTCACCTGCCTTGTGGTAGCTGATTTTCCACCACTTTGAGAACTGTCTTTCAGCTGGCAGGTGTTGGATCCCTGCCAGCTCATTCATCACTGCTCTGCTATGGAAGCTACTTGTTCTTTAGTCCCTAGGGATTGAGGGGCTGATGCAGAAAACCATGCAGTAGAGCCATGTGTCAATAGCTCAGTGTGTGCCTTCTAACACAAAAACTAACTACAAAATATACCACGGCTATTCAGTAGTCAATGAGCATGCAAATTACTGCAATGTTAAAAACAAAGACAGTAATCCGCAGTTCATTAAAAATGTTCCTCTTCCTGTCAGTACATTTTATTTATTTTATTTTTGTTACATTTGTACCCTGCGCTTTCCCACTCATGGCAGGCTCAATGCGGCAGGCAATGGAGGGTTAAGTGACTTGCCCAGAGTCACAAGGAGCTGCCTGTGCAGGGAATTGAACTCAGTTCCTCAGTTCCCCAGGACCAAAGTCCACCACCCTAACCACTAGGCCACTCCTCCACTCCACATGAGCATAGACTGGCTCACATACTAACAGAAAGGGTGACATTTAAAAAAAAAACTGCCATCTGCATCTCCCCCGACAAATCCTTGGTAGGCTAGTGGCCTCCCCCCACCCCTGACCCAACCCAACAGAGCATTGCTCCTGCGTCTTGAAGGTTTGCCCTGTGGGGGGGGGGGGGGGGGGCCCGGCGAAGGAGTTCTCTCTCTCCTGCTCCTGTCAAGACACGAGCACCTGGGTCCCATCAGGAGCAGGAGAGAGACAAACCCTGGAGCTAGGCCCCACTTGGAGGCCGAGCCCGGGGGAATCTCCCCCCCCCCCCCCCCAATCCCCTTAGGCCTCGGGGAACCAAGTAAGGGACTTTTTCACCCTTGAGCCACTTAATTTCAGCTCAGTTATCTTTCCTACATATTCCAGTGATTTTAAAAGGTGCATCTGGTACAGCAGTATCACATCCCTTACAGACTCATAATTGGTGATTATGGTGCCTGGGGCTCAAGCATAATCTCTCCTTATAAACTCTATTCACAGATGTCAAGAAAAGACATTAAAGATAATATTTCACTACTATTTAGAAGACTCCCAACAAGAGAGCCAGTTTGGTTAAACAGTCCTTCAGAATTCATTTGGTGTCTAGAATCCAACTCCATCCCGCTAGGCCCATTTGTTTTCAGTTCCAGGCTGTCAAATAAAAATGTATTATATCTGTTCATTACTTGGTTGCAGTTTCAAGTTCTACCTGTTGCAGGTCCCTCCTTTTGTTTCAGACAGCCTGATAGCTAGGGATTCTCATCAGTCAGAATTATATGTATCCTGCTTGTCCTTGGAGAAAGTACAGTTACTCACCTGTAGCAGATGTTCTCAGAGGACAGCAGGATGCATGTTCCTGACTACCCTCCCCCCCTTGAGTTGTCCTCTATCAGCTATAGTATTAGATTGATCTGAACCTGCACGGTGATGATAGGTGGGAAGGTGAACATATGTGTGGTGAACCACTCTCGAAGGCTTATGGAATATGCATCCTGCTGTCCTTTATCACCTATCCAGAAAAGCCCAGGTTCAATTAAGGAAGAAACAAAAGGACAATGATACAAATCACAAACCATCCTAAATGAAGGGATAAATCCCTCTTCTATGTTTACCCATACTCATCAACCTATATATATTCTTTTTTCATGATGTCAGCTCTTTACACTTGGCCATTTGATGCAATGAAAAAAAATCAGGAATACTTTTAACTGTTGCTTTGGTAAAGTACAAATTTCCTTCCTGGGGTCTGTTAACAAATAAGCATAGTGGCCAATGCCATTTGTCCTTTATTTGGAGGTCTGCAGTCATCAGTACTCGCGCTGTATGGCAAAAGCTGATGAAGTCAAACACAGCACAGAACAGTATCTTTTTTAAGCTCTTAAAAGTACTGCCTACAGAAAGCACCATAAAATACCAGGCGACTGGAATCTGGAACAGTCTGAATTCATAATTTTATCACCATCAGTCAAAGGGAGTTTGCGAATGGAAAAGGAATGGAAGGAATGCCCTATTCTGACCCAACCTCTGTAACTCATTTACTAGATAAAATAAGTGAAAATCTCTTGTGGCTTTGAGGAATCTGCAAACTACATACCATTTGTCAGAAGGAAGATGAAACAGGACTCAAGAAAGCAGGCCTGTGCCCCAGTCCACCTTTTTAAGGGCGGTAAGAGAGGGAATCAGTTTCTGCTGCTGCGCTTTTACAATATTAGCATTTAACCATATTATTATGAGTAATCATGCCTAAAAGTGGGACTCATATCTGGGCACCTCCCCTCCCCCAACTAGGAATTGGCCAAGTGAGTTGTCCAAGCATAAAAAATAAACATAGCCATTTTCTTGCTGTGCCCAAAGCATATCGCAACTGCTCAGCCACAAAAGAAACAAACAAATGAATACTGGCCAACTACAGACACTGGATACTGGAGCATTTTAACAATGAGCTTAGCCTTTTACAGAGCTGTGTACACTGCCAGCACAGCATACTTCACTCACATACTATGCTTAATCTTCCATTAAGTACCAAGTTCACTATGGAAAATTAAATATAAATGGAATTTATTAGCCACACTGTCTAGCTCTACAGCAGCTCACAAACTCAACAATTCCCTGCAGCTCTGCTTAGCAGAAGAAAAAAAATATATACAGCTATTCTTTTTCCCTCTTGGAAAATACTTCAACATCCTACCCTTAAACATCCTTGCAGATTTATACCCAAGCAGCATCACTTATTGTCTTAGGCAGTCCTGATTTCCACATCTGTGTTCTACTACACCACCTTCAAGAATACACAGCAAGGAAATAGTAGCTCCTACAGTCACCTAATCAGCCCCATGAACGTAAATGAGCCAGAAGCACTGATTCCACTGAATCTCCAGCAGTAGGCAGTCTGTCATCAGAAAGCACAATGAAGCCCACAGTCTGAGTTAAGGAATGTTGAGGTATGCAAACAAGGAATGCAAACAAGGGAAGTATTCATGCAGAGCAGCTGAAAACAGCACCCTGAACTACTTGTGTGCATGTACCACCATCATATATTACTTCTGTAGAACATATAGCACCCTGGCACTACACACCCAGAGCTGCCATATTTTCATGTTCCGTCAGTCCTCAATATGCAAACATGCGACATGTATGAATATCTGAAACATAACAGGAACAATTTTATGGAATCACAGCAGAATAATGGAAACTCTCCTCCAACTAGCACCAGTTGCCCCTGCTGCCCATACGAATGGGCAATTTTCCACAAACTCAACATTTCATGTGTGTTCAAAATTGTAATAAGGTACATATTAATGATTAGAACCTAAAATAGTTTTAAATAAAATTTTAATAGTTGGAAACAAAGGGATTATTAAACTGTCAAACCCTACTTTCCCCAAAACTTGACAAAGTTATATCCTTTCAAAACATTATCTCTGTTAGTGAATAAATATCTGACTCAAATACCCATTGTTAAAGACTCCACAACAAAAAACTATTGTTGGTGATTCAGACGTAAATACCTGTACCAGTGTTCTTCAATGCAAAGTCCGGAGGCCAATGGCAGCCCACAGATACCTCACCCCCATATTTTTTTTTACTGCTACTCTGTCTCTCTAACCAAGCTTATGACAGAAAGGAGGAAGTGGATGGGGGAAGAGCCACATGCTTTAAGGACAAGGTACAAGTCAACAGACGAAAGAGAATGCATTTGGAAATGCTCAGAATCTTGAGGATACCCTTCACCCATGAAGTGAGCTGGTGGGGATAGATGTCATTGACACACACTGGTCAGCAGTGTCATGGCCCCACACAGGAAGATATCTGGCTGCTCTCTTTCAGAACATCAAAATTCAAAGTGGCCCAGCTAAAAAATTAATGAAGACTACTGACCTATAAGGATCCTTTCCTGAAAGAAATATCATCTCAGTGATGTAGAGCTCTTTGAGATAAGTTAAAAACAAAACCTTCTGCATATATAAGTGGATAACTGATCTAAAATGCTGGGCAATGTGTGAGAGATGGTGGATCTAGAGAAGAACTTTACTGATTTATTTAACTCAAAACACTTATTCCAGAGAAACCCAATTTAAATCTTTGCATAAAGCATACCTTAATATACATAAAGGCTTCCAGAATAACCTTGACAGCAGCTTCTGTCTGAAATGCAAATTGGGAAGTATCTGACATGCTGTGCATTATTCTGGTCTTGAGTCTTGAATAGGATCAAGGACAAAGATTCCTCTTTCCATTCAAACTTTAATTCAGGATCTAGAGACCAGCTTGAGTGTCTCCCCTTGTCAGAAAAATCTTACTGTTCTACTTATAGCAAAGGTGGTCATCCTCAGGGCCAGCCCTACCACTAGGCAGACTAAGTGTCTGCCTATGATGCCAGTTTAGGGGGTGGGGGAAGGGAGCAGCACCAGCAAGATAACAGCAACAGGCCGTTGAGTATCTGTGTGTGCTTGAGGGCACCTGCATCCCTACATCCCTACAAGAAGTATCAGAGGGGCTACAGCTGCAGGCCTGGAGCAGTGTGACCTGCCTTGCATTTCCTGCTCCCACATGGATGACGAAGGTAGGGTGGTAAAAGCCCTGGCAGGAGAAAGGGAAGGGGGGGAAGATGCCAGACATGCGGGGGGGGGGGGGGGGGGAGAGATATGCTAGATATAGTGAGGGGCTGGTACCGCATGGTCAATGGTTCAACTAGGGCATTAGATACTCTTGGAGGACCGGGCTCACTTTCAAAGCACTTAGCCTTCCAAAGTTCCATAGGTTTCTATGGAACTTTGGAAGGCTAAGTGCTTTGAAAATATGCCTCCAGCTGGTCATCTTTATGGCATGGGTGGAGAGTCAAGCCTCGTTAATTACCTTCTCAATCATACCACAAGCTGTGTTCCACCACAAGCTGTGTCCTTAGCAAACCGTGTCCCATTTTATCTAACTGTCCAATGCCACTGTCAGTGTAAATACTAGAACTGACTTCTAGGCCTTAAACTGAAAAGGAACAACTTATTGTAAACTTTTGACGATGATGATCATCCTCCTTAAGAATAACTTGCTGGTTTTACTGCCACACAAAAAGTAATCAAGACACTCTAGTGGGGGGGGGGGGGGGGGATTTGAAAGCAACCTTCCCTCTTGCCAGGGTTGAGAACAAGCAGTCAGTGCAATTGTTCAATGTCAATTCCTATGGCATCTGGCATGCTTCAGCCCTTTCTATAACTAATGCTGAAAAGCAATTTACAACACTCCTTGGAAATTCACAGAGGTATTCATAATGCTTGGGCTATAGCTCTTCCCTGGCAAATTATTTTATTATAAACTGGGACCCATTTTTTTAAGGGTTTATGCCTGCTGCTGCTGCTGTTTAATGGACTGTCAGCATAATTTACATTTCATCTATTTAAATACAATCAGGCCTAGCACCTGCTTTTAAAGGAAGGGGGTCTTTTTTTTTTTTCTCTTTTTTTGGAACATACCTTTACAAATGTAAGTGCATAAACCTTGTCAGCATACCAATATAAAAATAGGTAAGAATCTAAGCTAAGGAAGTCTGTACCAGCGTAAATAAAGCAGGGCATTGCATGTGACTTATACTCTATGAATCTGCCACATCCTGTCATTTTGTGTCATAAATACCAATCAATCACCCACAGACACCCAACCCAGATATACTCCAGCAATTCTAGATACACTCAGTAACCCATATAAGCCGCATTGAGCCTGCCATGAGTGGAAAAGCGCGGGGTACAAATGTAATAAAAATAAAAAAATAAAATAAACTCATTCCCACTCATATACCCTGCATCAGCTCTCTCTTGCATGAGAAAAGGCAGATAAAGCACAGGCTCCCATACCATATAAACAATGGAAATCACATTAAATTTTTCCTTATAGTAAATCCAATCTGGCTTGACCTTTTTCTGTGCATCTCTGAGTTCACATATACTTAGCTCATACACAAGGGGGCAGACAAGAAAAATGTTAGGAAGTATTTTTTCACGGAGAGAATAGTGGATGCTTGGAGTGCCCTCCCGCGGGAGGTGGTGAAAATGAAAACAGTAACGGAATTCAAACATGCGTGGGATAAGCATAAAGGAATCCTGTGCCGAAGGAATGGATCCTCAGGAGCTTAGTCAAGATTGGGAGGCAGGGATAGTGCTGGGCAGACTTGTACGGTCTGTGCCAGAGCCGGTAGTTGGGAGGCGGGGCTGGTGGTTGGGAGGTGAGGATAGTGCTGGGCAGACTTATACGGTCTGTGCCAGAGCCGGTGGTTGGGAGGCAGGGATAGTGCTGGGCAGACTTATACAGTCTGTGAAGAGCACAGGTACAAATCAAAGTAGGGTATACACAAAAAGTAGCACATATGAGTTATCTTGTTGGGCAGACTGGATGGACCGTGCAGGTCTTTTTCTGCCGTCATCTACTATGTTACTATGTTACATTTGATGTTGCCAATCTTGATAGCTAGGAGGGCTATCTCCCACCCAATGTTTCAGGATGACTTTTAAAACAAGTAAAATAGCCAGTCGAATAAAGCAAATTCCTATATCCTGTACCACCAAGTTTCTTAAAGTAAGGTCTTTACAAGCAATAATGAAGAATAAGTCCTGAACCAACAATACTACTACTAGTACTAATCCCAAAAAATTCACAAAAGCAGAGACAGGGAAGAAATGGGGGAACTACAGGCCAGTACACTTCAGGTCAGTGGTAGGAAAAACAATGGAGTCGCTTCTGAAGATAGTTAACTTTCTAGAAGCTAACGGATTACAGGATCTGAGGCAACATGGCTTTAACAAAGGAAAATCCTGCCAAACAAATCTTATTGACTCCTTTGACTGGATGACCAAAGAACTGGATAAAGGACATGCGCCAGTTGTAACCTACTTGGATTTCAGTAAAGTGAATGATACATACCTGTAGCAGGTGTTCTCCGAGGACAGCAGGCTGATTGTTCTCACGACTGGGGTGACGTCCGCGGCAGCCCCCACCAACCGGAAAAAGCTTCGCGGGACGGTCGGCACGCAGGGCACGCCCACCGCGCATGCGCGGCCGTCTTCCCGCCCGTGCGCGACCGCTCCCGCCAGTTGAATGACAAGCAATAAAATATGAAACACAACTCCAAAGGGGAGGAGGGAGGGTAGGTGAGAACAATCAGCCTGCTGTCCTCGGAGAACACCTGCTACAGGTATGTATCATTCACTTTCTCCGAGGACAAGCAGGCTGCTTGTTCTCACGACTGGGGTATCCCTAGCTCTCAGGCTCACTCAAAACAAGAACCCAGGTCAATTGAACCTCGCAACGGCGAGGGTACAACAGAAATTGACCTACGAAGAACAACTAACTGAGAGTGCAGCCTGACCAGAATAAATTCGGGTCCTGGAGGGTGGAGTTGGATTTACACCCCAAACAGATTCTGCAGCACTGACTGCCCGAACCGACTGTCGCGTCGGGTATCCTGCTGGAGGCAGTAATGTGATGTGAATGTGTGGACAGATGACCACGTCGCAGCCTTGCAAATCTCTTCAATAGTGGCTGACTTCAAGTGGGCCACTGACGCTGCCATGGCTCTAACACTATGAGCCGTGACATGACCCTCAAGAGCCAGCCCAGCCTGGGCGTAAGTGAAGGAAATGCAATCTGCTAGCCAATTGGAGATGGTGCGTTTCCCGACAGCGACCCCTAGCCTGTTAGGGTCGAAAGAAATAAACAATTGGGCGGACTGTCTGTGGGGCTGTGTCCGCTCCAAGTAGAAGGCCAATGCTCTCTTGCAGTCCAATGTGTGCAACTGACGTTCAGCAGGGCGGGTATGCGGCCTGGGGAAGAATGTTGGCAAGACAATTGACTGGTTAAGATGGAACTCCGACACCACCTTCGGCAGGAACTTTGGGTGGGTGCGGAGCACTACTCTGTTGTGATGAAATTTGGTATATGGAGCATGAGCTACTAGGGCTTGAAGCTCACTGACCCTACGAGCTGAAGTAACTGCCACCAAGAAAATGACCTTCCAGGTCAAATACTTCAGATGGCAGGTATTCAGTGGCTCAAAAGGAGGTTTCATCAGCTGGGTGAGGACGACGTTGAGATCCCATGACACTGTAGGAGGCTTGATAGGGGGCTTTGACAAAAGCAAGCCTCTCATGAATCGAACGACTAAAGGCTCTCCAGAGATGGCTTTACCTTCCACACGATAATGGTAAGCACTAATCGCACTAAGGTGATTCCTTACTGAGTTGGTCTTGAGGCCAGACTCTGATAAGTGCAGAAGGTATTCAAGCAGGATCTGTGCAGGGCAAGAACGAGGTTCTAGGGCCTTGCTCTCACACCACATGACAAACCTCCTCCACTTGAAAAAGTAACACTTTTTAGTGGAATCCTTCCTAGAGGCAAGCAAGACACGGGAGACACCCTCAGACAGACCCAACGCAGCGAAGTCTACGCCCTCAACATCCAGGCCGTGAGAGCCAGGGATTGAAGGTTGGGGTGCAGCAACGCTCCGTCGTTCTGCGAGATGAGAGTCGGAAAACACTCCAATCTCCACGGTTCCTCGGAGGACAACTCCAGAAGAAGAGGGAACCAGATCTGACGGGGCCAAAAGGGCGCTATCAGAATCATGGTGCCGCGGTCTTGCTTGAGCTTCAGTAAGGTCTTCCCCACCAAAGGTATGGGAGGATAAGCATACAGGAGGCCGGTCCCCCAATGGAGGAGAAAGGCATCCGACGCTAGCCTGCCGTGTGCCTGAAGTCTGGAACAGAACAGAGGCAGCTTGTGGTTGGTCTGAGAGGCGAAAAGGTCCACCGAGGGGGTGCCCCACTCTCGGAAGATCTTGCGTACCACTCTGGCATGGAGCGACCACTCGTGCGGTTGCATGACTCTGCTCAGTCTGTCGGCCAGACTGTTGTTTACGCCTGCCAGGTACGTGGCTTGGAGGAGCATGCCGAACCGGCACGCCCAACGCCACATCCCGACGGCTTCCTGACACAGGGGGCGAGATCCGGTGCCCCCCTGCTTGTTGACGTAATACATTGCAACCTGATTGTCTGTCCGAATTTGGATAATTTGGCAGGACAGCCGATCTCTGAAAGCCTTCAGTGCGTTCCAGATCGCTCGGAGCTCCAGGAGGTTGATCTGCAGATCCTTTTCCTGGAGGGACCACAGACCCTGGGTGTGGAGCCCATCGACATGAGCTCCCCACCCCAGGCGAGATGCATCCGTCGTCAGCACTTTCTTGGGCTGTGGAATTTGGAATGGACGTCCCAGGGTCAAATTGGTCCGGATGGTCCACCAGAGCAGTGAAGTGCGGCAACTGGTGGAGAGGCGGATGACATCTTCTAGATTCCCGGTGGCTTGGAACCACTGGGAAGCTAGGGTCCATTGAGCAGATCTCATGTGAAGACGAGCCATGGGAGTCACATGAACTGTGGAGGCCATATGACCCAGAAGTCTCAACATCTGCCGAGCTGTGACCTGCTGAGACGCTCTGGTCTGTGAAGCCAGGGCCAGGAGATTGGTGGCCCTCGCTTCGGGAAGGTAGGCCTGAGCCGTCTGGGTATTCAGCAGAGCTCCTATGAATTCCAGAGACTGCGTTGGCTGGAGATGGGACTTTGGGTAATTTATCACAAACCCCAGCAGCTCCAGAAGTCGAGTAGTGCACTGCATAGACCGGAGGGCTCCCGCCTCCGAGGTGTTCTTGACCAGCCAATCGTCGAGATATGGGAACACGTGCACTCCCAGCTTGCGTAGGTAGGCCGCTACCACCACGAGGCACTTGGTGAACACTCGTGGGGCAGAGGCGAGGCCAAAGGGCAGCACACAATACTGAAAGTGCCGTGCGCCCAGGCGGAATCTGAGATACTGCCTGTGAGCTGGCAGTATCGGTATGTGAGTATATGCGTCCTTTAAATCCAGGGAACATAGCCAATCGTTTTTCTGAATCATTGGCAGAAGGGTGCCCAAGGAAAGCATCCTGAACTTTTCTTTGACCAGGAATTTGTTCAGGCCTCTCAGGTCTAGGATGGGGCGCATCCCCCCTGTTTTCTTTTCCACAAGGAAGTACCTGGAATAGAATCCCTGCCCTTCCTGCCCGGGTGGTACGGGCTCGACCGCATTGGCGCTGAGAAGGGCGGAGAGTTCCTCTGCAAGTACCTGCTTGTGATGGGAGCTGAAAGACTGAGCTCCCGGAGGACAATTTGGAGGCAGGGAGGCCAAATTCAGGGCGTATCCGCACCGCACTATTTGGAGAACCCACTGGTCGGAGGTTATGAGAGGCCACCTTTGGTGAAAAAATTTTAACCTCCCCCCGACCGGCAGATCGTCCGGTACGGACACTTTTAGGGCGGCTATGTTCCCGTGGATCCAGTCAAAAGCCCGTCCCCGGCTTTTGCTGTGGAGGCGCAGGGGGCTGCTTAGGCGCACGCTGTTGACGAGAACGAGCGCGCTGGGGCTGTCCCTGTGCCTGACGAGGCCTTCGGGCCGGCTGGTTGTACCTACGCTTTGCAAAAGAATAGGGTGCAGCCTGCCGGGCCCGGGAAAAACGTCCACCTGTGGAGGTGGATGCTGAAGGCGCCCGGTGGGAGAGCTTGTCGAGAGCGGTTTCCCGCTGATGCAGTTGGTCCACCATCTGCTCGACCTTCTCACCAAAAATGTTATCCCCCCGGCAAGGGACGTCGGCCAGTCTCTGCTGGGTGCGGTTGTCCAGGTCAGAGGCACGCAGCCATGAGAGCCTGCGCATCACTATACCTTGGGCCGCAGCACGAGATGCCACGTCACAGGTGTCATAGATACCCCTGGACAGGAACTTTCTGTACGCCTTCAGCTGCCTGACCACCTCCTGATAAGGCCTGGACTGCTCCGGCGGGAGCTTCTCGACCAGGTCCGCCAGTTGTTGCACATAGGTCCGCATGTGAATGCTCATATAGAGCAGGTATGACTGGATGCGGGTCACGAGCATGGAGGATTGGTAGGCCTTCCTCCCAAACGAGTCCAGAGTGCGAGACTCCCGCCCCGGGGGCGCCGAGGCGGTATCCCTCGAACTCCGTGCCCTCTTGAGAGCAGAATCCACGACCGCTGAGTCATGGGGCAATTGTGGCCGCATTAACTCTGGGTCGGAGTGGATCCTGTACTGGGACTCTGCTTTCTTGGGAATGGTGGGGTTAGTTAATGGTCGCACCCAGTTCCGAAGCAGTGTCTCCTTGAGGACATTGTGCAGCGGCACCGTGGAGGACTCTCTAGGTGGTGATGGATAGTCGAGGACCTCGAGCATCTCGGCCCTCGGCTCTTCCACAGAGACCACGGGGAAGGGAATGCTAATAGACATATCCCGCACAAAGGAGGCAAAGGAGAGACTCTCGGGAGGTGAGAGTTTCCTCTCCGGTGAAGGCGTGGGGTCCGAGGGAAGGCCCGTAGACTCCTCTGAGGAGAAATATCTAGGGTCCTCCTCTTCCCCCCACGAGTCCTCATCCTCGGTATCGGACATAAGCTCATGTAGCTGAGTCCTGAACCGGGCCCGGCTCGAAGTCGAGGCACCGAGGTCTCGGTGAGGTCGAGCGGTGGACTCCCGCGCCGGCGGGGACGGAGCTCCCTCCATCGACGTCGACGGGGACTCCACCTGCGTGGCGGTCGAGACCGGCGCCGCAAGCGGCGGCGGTGTCGACGGCCCCGGCGCCGGGCTAGAGCTCGCCAGCGCCACAGTCATCGGCGCCGAGGGCGCAAGCACCCCCGGCGCCGGCACAGCCTGGCGCATCAGCCCTTCCAGGATCCCCGGAAGGATGGCTCTGAGGCACTCGTCCAGGCCCGCTGCCGGGAAAGGCGGTGGGGCCGGTAGGGGCGTCGGCGGCAGAAGCTGATGGGGGCCAGGAGACGGCACCGAGGTGCCGGAACCCCGACGCGTCGGTACCTCCACCACCGACGGAGACCTCTCCTCTCGACGATGACGCTTCGGCGTCGCCTCCTCTCCGATATCCGGATGCACCGAGGGCGACCGGTGACGACGCTTCTTATCCTTCTTGCGATGCCCGTCACCGGCGCCGGAAGGCATGGAGGAGGAGGAGGTCGATCCCCCTCGGTCTCGAGGTACCGGGTCAGACAGGGTTCGGTCCCGCGGCCCACGAGCTGAGGGAGTGACCGGGGCAGATTGCCCACGCGGCCTCTCACCTCCACTCTCACCGGAGGACCGGCGGGCCGACGGGACCTGTTCTCCTGGGGTCGCTGCCATCGGTGCCGATGTCTCGGGCATCGATACCGGTACCGAAGGGCCGGGCGTCGATACCCATGCCTTCGAGGTCGACGTCGAGGGGCCGGCGCAAGTTCCAAAAAGACGGTCCCGCAGAACTTGCCTCGCAACCTGAGTCCGTTTCCGGAGACCGAGACACAGAGAACACGACTTGATATTGTGCTCCGGCCCGAGGCACTGGAGGCACCAAGCGTGGGTGTCGGTCTGCGAGATCGGCCGGCCGCAGCGACCACACTTTTTAAATCCACTCGGGACCTTCGAGGACATCGACGGAAAAATCGCGTCGGCGAAGTCAAAGTCGTCAATGGTGGCTGGAATCACACCTCGAAAAAGAAACGACCGAGCGACCACTAGGCCGCAACGTGGCGTCCCCGCTAGAAGCGAGGGAAAAGGGGAGCGCGTGCTCCACACGCTCAGGTTTTTTTTTTTTTTTGAAAAAGGAAACCGGCGGTAACCAAAAAACAAGAAGTTTTAGAAAGAAAAGCGACGATCCGCGTAAACGCGATCGAAATCCGGCGGCTGAAAACAGAGAGAGCGGCAAAGCACAACTCTCTCCAGTCGCGGAAAAAAAGGAACTGGCGGGAGCGGTCGCGCACGGGCGGGAAGACGGCCGCGCATGCGCGGTGGGCGTGCCCTGCGTGCCGACCGTCCCGCGAAGCTTTTTCCGGTTGGTGGGGGCTGCCGCGGACGTCACCCCAGTCGTGAGAACAAGCAGCCTGCTTGTCCTCGGAGAAAGTTTTGATACAGTCTCTTACAGAAGGCTCATGAATAAGCTGAGAGAGCTGAACTTATGGCCCAAAGTGGTGAACTGGATAGGAAACTGGTTGACCAACAGACAGCAGAAGTGGTGATAAATAGAATCCACTTGGAGGAAAGATAAAGGAATGCCTCAGAGACTGGTGCTGGGGCCAATTCTGTTTAATATATTTGTGAGAGACATTACTGAAGGATTAGAAGGAAAAGAGTTTGCCTTTTTGCAGATGACACAAAGATAGCCGATACAGTGGATACCCTGAAGGGAGCAAAAACCATGAGAAGGGATCTCCAAACATTGGAAGAATGGCCAAGGGTCTGGCAGTTAAACTTTAATTAATAAAATCTCTAGGTTACTCCGTTACATTCAGTTTCTCTATCAATAAATCATATTACTATCCCAGAAACCTTCAATTTAATATTAAAATATAAAGTGACTTTAAATATAGTGAATAGTGCTCAGATTGAGTGCATAAAGACGTTTTGAATGAGAACTTCCGATGGTACAAACTTATACATTCCAATTGTTCACCATGAATTTAATAGTCTGATGGTCCTTCAGTATTGCACTCCTATTTGAATCAGTGAGGACGGATATAAGCACCTTTTCATTGATTCACATAGGAGTTTGCACCATCAGAAGATCACATTCAAAGATAGTTTTATTCTCAACCTTTAACTGGAGGGCTGCCTGTATGACCACATTAAAGACGAGTTTGAACACTGAGGCAGGCAGGAGGACTCTACTGCAATGATGGTGTTGCTATAAGTGCACTATAGAGAATATGGATCCTAGTTAAGTAATGCACTCACTCTGAGTACTATTCACTATATTTAAAGTCACTTTATATTTTAATATTAAATTGAAGGTTTCTGGGATAGTATTATCAGTTAAAATGTAATGCCAAGAAGTGCAGAGTGATGCACTTGGGGTGCAGAAATCCAAAAGACATATACCAGATATGAGGGGAGGAGTTTGGTAAGCTCGGCTCAGAAAAGAGACCTTGGGGTGATGGTGTCTGAGGATCTCAAGGTGACAAAACAATGTGACACGGCAGTGGCCGTGGCCAGAAGGATATTAGGCTGGAGAGAAGGGTATAACCAGTAGAAGAAAGGAGGTGTTGATGCCCCTTTACAAGTCGTTGGTGAGGACCCACTTGGAGTATTGAGTTTAGTTTTGGAGGCTGTATGTTACTAAGGATGTAAAAAGATGAAGCAGTTCAAAAAAAAGCAACGATAATGGTATGTGATTTGCATTGCAAGATATAAGAGACTTACTGACCTGAACATGTATACCCTGGAGGAAAGGAGAAACAGGGGTGATATGAAATAGACGTTCAAATATTTGAAAGGTATTAATTCACAAACAAACATTATTCAGAGACAGGAAGGCGCTAGAGGACATGAAATGAGGTTGAAAGGGGGCAGACTCAGGAATAATGTCAGGAAGTATTTTTCAATGAAAGGGTGGTAAATACCTAGAGTGCCCTCCCACGGGAGATGGTGAAGATGAAAGTTGTAACGGACTTCAAAAATGCTTGGAACAAACACAAAGAAATCCTGTTTGGATCCAAAGAAGCTTAGCTGAGATTAGAAAGCAACACTGGTAATTGGTAAGCAAAGCTAGTACTGGGCAATCTTCTATGGACTGTGCTCTGATTGTGGCTCGACAGATTCAGCTTCAGAAGTTGGAGAACAAGGCCAGTGCTGGGCAGACTTCTACGGTCTGTGCACTGATCATGGCTGAATAGATTTGGATGGGCTAGAGTGGAGCTTTTCAGAGGCTTTGACATTAACTTCAGAAATTTTAGAACAAGAACAGTGATGGGCAGACTTCTATGGTCTATGCTCTGAAAAATACAAGGACAAATCAAGACCGGGTATACATATGAAGTATCACAAACCATATGTAATGAGTTTATCTTGTTGGGCAGACTGGATGGACCGTGCAGGTCTTTACCTGCCGTCATCTACTATGTAATCATTTCTATAGCACTACTAAATGTACACAGTACTGTACACATTATATGCAGGTACTTTCTCTGTCCCTAGAGGGCTCACAATCTAAGTTTTTGTACCTGGGGCAATGGGCTGATAAGTGACTTGCTCAAGATCCTATGAACATGAAAGGCACCACTCCTCAAAGAAGACCTTAGCTACGAATTTCACCCGAGTCCTTTGAACCTCATGGATCCAGTGCATAACGCCCAGACATTATAAGAGCTAAGGTCTGGGAGGTTTAAGCCCCCCCCCCCCCTTTTTCTTTAGGTGTAGACTGGTGAAGTAATCAAACAGAGGTCGATTGAATGAGTTGGAGACACTTAAGAGAAGAAAGCGGAAGACCAGCATAAAGGGTTACAGTAGTCAAGATGGGCGATAACCAGACTGAGCAGAAATGCACGGATAGCCGGTGGTGAAAAAGTGAACGGATTTCCCCAGCTGCAAAGGATTAAAATACAAATTAACACATGCATCCAGCTTTTCCTACAGATGCACTACCACTCAACATGAAAAAAATGCACATCCTAACCAACTTTCGGAAATCACTGAAGACCTACCTCTTCAACAAGGCATACTGCAAAGTTCCCTCCTATGAACGTTAACGCAATACCGCTTTATCTCCCATCCTGAATATGAATCTACTATGTCCTCATCAAGGCATACCGCAACGATCCATCTTACGAACTTTTATTGCAATACCGCTTTATCTCTTATTCCGAACATGAACTCTTTATACTCGATTGCTTAATCTACTATGTCATTCATGATCTTTATGTAATACCACTTGTATCACTCACTCCGGAATGGTGATCGCCATGATGGAACAATATAAGCCACACTGAGCCTGCAAATAGGTGGGAAAATGTGGGATACAAATGCAGTAAATAAATAAACAAATAAACACCTAGGATTTTAACAGTTCCCTTGAAAGATAAATTCTGATTGTTTATAATAGGAAGTGCCAAACTAGAGGAGGAAGAACTCCAAGAGTGGAAGAGTAAGGGTTAGGGAAGAGTATGGATTCACATTTCCTGGTGTTTACAAATAGATGGTGTTCAGAAAGCCAATTGGAAACTTTTTGAAGGCAACAATTTAAGTCAGTAAGGTCAAAACCGGAAGGAGGAGTATGGTAGAAAATGTGGATATCGTCTGCATAACAAAATGGAAGACAATGATTGGATTAAATCACTCAGTGGAGACATGAAAACACTGAAGAGGGTGTGTGCTAAGATGGAACCCTCTGGCACCCTAGAGGTAACCAGTGAAGTGAGAGATCTTTTTGTGAACAACTTGACAGGTGCGATTAGATAAATTGCTTTGAAACCACGATAGGTCAGTACCTAAGATACCAATTGATTGCAAACATTGGAGGAGACGATTATGGACAAGATCCAAGGCTGAAGTTAGATCAAGTGAAACCTCCTCCTGTTACAATTGAAAACCATTGATTGAGGACCTCTTCTACATCAGGATTCTTACTTTCACACTTCCGTTTTTGGGAGTTAAAGTCCATTTGTTTATCAATTTCTCTTGTTGTACAACACGTGCTATTGTGGATTTTGGCACTCCTGCCAGTTGGTGCTAACTAGTTTGGCGGTTGTTTTTTCAATTTTTCTAGCAAGGCAATTCTGTCTTACTAAGATGTTTCCTTGGCATTTTTTTCAGCACACACTACAGACAGACCGCGACACACTCCGCAGCAGCATGTGTACACAAACGCAGCAGCCCATATAAACTCCAGGGGTAGGCGACTATCGATGACGTTTTGCATACGATACTGCCCCAATTAAACAGCACATTGTCCCAAATAAACAAAGCCATAGCACCTTTAAAATTATGCTTTGTTTTTGTTCTCCAGGATTTGGACCAAATAAGCAGCCACCCCAATTAAGTGGTGTCCCAAATATCCAGAAACCATTGTATTTGCTATTTGGATTCTGGACGTTTCGAGCAAAATGTCATCAATAGAAATCAAACAAAATAAAACATGGAAAAGAAAATAAGATGATACCTTTTTTATTGGACATAGCTTAATACATTTCTTGATTAGCTTTCGAAGGTTGCCCTTCTTCGTCAGATCGGAAATAAGCAAATGTGGTAGCAGATAGTATATATAAGTGAAACATCCAAGCATTACTTTGACAGTCTGACAGGGTGGGAGGGTGCGGGTGGGTAGGAGGTATGCATGGGGACATCAAAGCATTTCATTGATATTCTAACAGGATGGGTGTGGGTAGGTGAGAGGAGGGTGATCAACAGAGAAATACAATTTTATGGTTTATAATGGGCTAGAAAACCCAAATCCTTGTTAAGTCCTGTCTGTTGGGTGTCAAAATATTCAATCATTCTGACTTCAAAGGTCTTACGTTCCTGTATTGTTTTAAAGTTACCTTTCAGGATTCTTACTATGAAATCACTGGTGCAGTGTTCTGGTCTTGTAAAGTGTTGGCAAAATGTCAAAACTCGGGTCGTATCAAAATTGCCCCTCAGTACGTAAGTTAAGCCGGTATTTTGCAGAATAGCACTGAGACACTCTGCTAGCACTTAAGCAGGTATGTGCAAACATGCATGAGTAAGGGCTAGTATTCTAAACATTTACGCATGCAAGGGGCACATACATGATTATAGAATTGCTCTTTAAATGACAGCATCTAGTCTGCCCAGTAAGGTATCTAGGATTATACCTGCTGCTTTGTGCTTCTATAATGTATTTCAATGGTTTTTCTAAATTCACCAGGTCAAACATTCAACCACTCTTTGAAATTTCTCCTTGTAATAGTTGAAAAACCTGACTTATATCCTCCCTCATCAATTTCCACTGCCTTAGCAACAGATAATTGAATACTTTCACATGGAACCTGGCCCACAGTATTATATCTACCATCGCTGCCATGAAGCCATGTGGATGATGCTTTGCAATCATTGTTCTAAAATCTTGTATGTCTAACCTCTTCCATTAAACACAATTGTAAGTTTTATTAAGTAAAGCTGCACTAATTTATATTGCCTTGGGTCAATTCAAAAAGGCATGTAATAAGTCCAAATAAATAAATTTCAGAAACTTTGACAAAGAATCTATCCTTGTGCTGCTGCAGGAACTGTGGGTTCAAGGCACGTTAGGACTGGATAGTTCCTTTCCACTCTTCATGACAGTGATCCAGCAAGCTAGTCCCTACTAATTTAGGCCTGGGGCCTCAGCCTGAAACCCTCTAATGTTCACAACCAGTAACACATTTGTAGAATATCCAGCAAAATTTCTGGTCATAATCCAACAGCCTCGTTTAAAGTAAAATACAGGTCCCCATAATTTCTTGCATCATTAATAAGCTTGAAGCAAGTTACAATAAAATACAACAGAAATGCTACAGATCTTCATACAGTGGTGGAAATAAGTATTTGATCCCTTGCTGATTTTGTAAGTTTGCCCACTGACAAAGACATGAGCAGCCCATAATTGAAGGGTAGGTTATTGGTAACAGTGAGAGATAGCACATCACAAATTAAATCCGGAAAATCACATTGTGGAAAGTATATGAATTTATTTGCATTCTGTAGAGGGAAATAAGTATTTGATCCCCCACCAACCAGTAAGAGATCTGGCCCCTACAGACCAGGTAGATGCTCCAAATCAACTCGTTACCTGCATGACAGACAGCTGTCGGCAATGGTCACCTGTATGAAAGACACCTGTCCACAGACTCAGTGAATCAGTCAGACTCTAACCTCTACAAAATGGCCAAGAGCAAGGAGCTGTCTAAGGATGTCAGGGACAAGATCATACACCTGCACAAGGCTGGAATGGGCTACAAAACCATCAGTAAGACGCTGGGCGAGAAGGAGACAACTGTTGGTGCCATAGTAAGAAAATGGAAGAAGTACAAAATGACTGTCAATCGACAAAGATCTGGGGCTCCACGCAAAATCTCACCTCGTGGGGTATCCTTGATCATGAGGAAGGTTAGAAATCAGCCTACAACTACAAGGGGGGAACTTGTCAATGATCTCAAGGCAGCTGGGACCACTGTCACCACGAAAACCATTGGTAACACATTACGACATAACGGATTGCAATCCTGCAGTGCCCGCAAGGTCCCCCTGCTCCGGAAGGCACATGTGACGGCCCGTCTGAAGTTTGCCAGTGAACACCTGGATGATGCCGAGAGTGATTGGGAGAAGGTGCTGTGGTCAGATGAGACAAAAATTGAGCTCTTTGGCATGAACTCAACTCGCCGTGTTTGGAGGAAGAGAAATGCTGCCTATGACCCAAAGAACACCGTCCCCACTGTCAAGCATGGAGGTGGAAATGTTATGTTTTGGGGGTGTTTCTCTGCTAAGGGCACAGGACTACTTCACCGCATCAATGGGAGAATGGATGGGGCCATGTACCGTACAATTCTGAGTGACAACCTCCTTCCCTCCGCCAGGGCCTTAAAAATGGGTCGTGGCTGGGTCTTCCAGCACGACAATGACCCAAAACATACAGCCAAGGCAACAAAGGAGTGGCTCAGGAAGAAGCACATTAGGGTCATGGAGTGGCCTAGCCAGTCACCAGACCTTAATCCCATTGAAAACTTATGGAGGGAGCTGAAGCTGCGAGTTGCCAAGCGACAGCCCAGAACTCTTAATGATTTAGAGATGATCTGCAAAGAGGAGTGGACCAAAATTCCTCCTGACATGTGTGCAAACCTCATCATCAACTACAGAAGACGTCTGACCGCTGTGCTTGCCAACAAGGGTTTTGCCACCAAGTATTAGGTCTTGTTTGCCAGAGGGATTAAATACTTATTTCCCTCTGCAGAATGCAAATAAATTCATATACTTTCCACAATGTGATTTTCCGGATTTAATTTGTGATGTGCTATCTCTCACTGTTACCAATAACCTACCCTTCAATTATGGGCTGCTCATGTCTTTGTCAGTGGGCAAACTTACAAAATCAGCAAGGGATCAAATACTTATTTCCACCACTGTATCTCAGCTGTATTACTTCAACTATGGCCCACCCACATGCAAAACAGACTTGAAGGCTGGCAATTCTTTTTTGCATACCCAATCTCCAAGATAGACTATAGGGTTCAATAGACAGGTATTGTTCCAGCTAAACGGATGTACTGGCCAGTGGAATATTCAACTAACCCAGGGGTAGGCAACTCTGGTCCTCGAGAGCCAAAGGCAGGTCAGGTTTTCAGGATATCCACAATGAATATGCAGGAGATAGATTTGTATACCATGGAGGCAGTGCTTGCAAATCTATCTCCTGCATATTTTTTTTTGTTACATTTGTACCCCGCGCTGTCCCACTCATGGCAGGCTCAATGTGGCTTACATATACAGGTACTTATTTGTACCTGGGGCAATGGAGGGTTAAGTGACTTGCCCAGAGTCACAAGGAGCTGCCTGTGCCTGAAGTGGGAATCGAACTCAGTTCCCCAGGACCAGAGTCCACCACCCTAACCACTAGGCCACTCCTGAAAACCTGACCTGCCTGCGGCTCTCGAGGACCGGAGTTGCCTACCCCTGAACTAACCAGATAATGCTGCTGAATATTTCTTCTGAACACCTTGGCACTATCCAGATAGTGGTAGCATAGACCAGGGATGAGGGCTTGAGCTGAGCCAGAGGTTATCCAGTTAGCAGAGATATTTAGTCCACTAACTGGACCACTATCCGGATAAAGTTAGGACTGTATGGATATCACTGTTAACTGACAGCACTACTGGTCATCACTGAATCCAGATATTTAGTGCTGGCTGATACCTGGGTCCTGGCACTGAATATCTGTTATTTAACTGTGGCACAGAATATTTTAATATGTTAGTGAGGAAGGGGGAACCAGAAAAGATCCTCAGAGGAAAGACGAATCCCAGGAACTCTAAGACTGGAAAAACTGGGGTTGGCAGAGATGTAACAATAGAAATTCATCCTGTGACACTGAACAATAAGCCAGCCCTTCTCTCCAGTGCTGCTCTTTTTCAGGCTGTATGTGGATAGCCATACAAAAAGGAATGAAAATCCATTTACAGGATCAGTTTCTATTGATCAGCTTTAGAACAGACAGCACACCACCTTTCAGGCTTAAATGCTCAGGGTACACAAACGAGAGGCACAATAACTTCCAACCAAAGCCATGACAGACAGCATCAGTTTCATGTCTTTATGCTCAGTTTCTGTATTAATGGGCAATACTGCAACATACAGCCCTTCACTGATGATATAGTGACATAGTAAATGTCGGCAGATAAAAGACCTGCACAATCCATCCAGTCTGCCCGACAAGGTGGCCAGAGTAAATGCGGCACCCTGCACAGGTTCCACCTTCTTCATGATTAAACACCAGCATACTTAATCTCTGTCTCTCCCTGCCAATTCTTGGGCACAGATTACAGAAGTCTGCCCAGCACCGGTCCTACTACCCAATGACTGGAGTTGCAGTAGAAGTCCATTTCAGCCTTAATCCTGATCTGTTTTTGTCATTTATGGGACCCAGACCATAGAATTTCTGCCCCACATTGGTCGTGCTTCCCAACCTCTGAAGCTGCCGTCGAAGCTCATTCCAGTTAGGAGGCCATTTAAGGAAAAATTCATTTCTTACCTGATAATAGAAAGAAAATTATCAGGTAAGAAACTAATTTTTCCTTCCATAGCGTCCCCCCAGATCAATCCAGAGATGAATGGGATGTAAAAATGCAGTCCTCAAGAAGGGCGGGACTCAGCAATCCCCTTGGACAAAACCGCTGTCCCAAAGGTAGCATCACATTGTGCCAGGATGTCCGAACTGTAATGCCTAGCAAAGGTATGAACCAAGGACCACATAGCCAAATGACAAATCTCATTCACCGAGACAGCCTGCGCCTCCGCAAAGGAAGTAGCCATGGCCCGGGTAGAATGAGCCATCAACTGAAGAGACAGAGATTTCCCCGTTAAGATGTAAGTTGCAGAGAAAGCCTCACAAAGCCAACTGAAGATCATAGCCTTTGACACAAGATACCCTTCTTGCATCCAGAAAACAAGACGAACAGGTACTGTAGAATCACTCCAAACGTCAAGACAGCGAAGAGCAAGGAAATCCTCAGGGAAGTCCTCCCCTTTGGAAGGAGGGAAGAGAAATTGGATGATTCGAATGAAAACTAGAGCCCACCTTAGGGAGAAACAAGGGCACTGTCCGGAGAATGACACCAACCTCTGTAAAACAGAGTTAAGGGGTCCCAACATAAAAACGCCTGCAACTCTGACATACGTTGAGCCGAAGCCATTGCCACCAGAAACACCAACTTCAAGGTAAGATCCTTTAAAGAAACCCGATCCAATGGCTGAAAGGGCACTCTCTGAAGAGCCCAAACTGAGCTGCCACTTAGGACAAACTGAACGTCTAGGAGGAAGAAGATGGTTCATCCTGCGGAGAAAACGCACCATATGTGGATGGGACCAGACAATGAAAGCAGACCAACGCAGAAACCTGCACCCTTCAGCGAACCCAACGCCAAACTGCTCACCAGGAAATCCTGCAGAAATGACAGTACCTAGCTCAACGAGGCAGAAGACGACAGATGATACCACATCCCACTCAGAACACCAGGCATCAAAGGATCTCAATACAAGGGCATAAGCCACCGAAGTAGACTTCTTCAGTGTGTGCAACAATGAGGTAATCACCAGGTCCAAATAGCCCCTTTTCCGCAAGGCTGCCTTCTCAACAGCCAAGCCGTAAGACCAAAAAGGAAGGGCTCCTCCAGCAGAACGGGCCACTGGAACAGGAGACGCTCCTCCCCAGGCCTATCAGAACAACCAGAAATGGATAATATTCTATTCTCTGAAGGGCCTAGCTGATATGGGGCCATGGTAGAAAGATGTACAGAGGCTCCTCCCAGAAACAAGGCTTCAACTCGTACTAAGGCCACTTCTTTTCTGTGACTGAAGAGGTGTTCCACCTTGGCATTCCCACTCAAAATCATGAGGTAAAAGACAGCCTGCCCCCAGTGGTCCAGGGGGAGCTGGAAGGCTGTCTAACCCTGCACTCTCTCCCTTAGATCCAGCAAAGAGTAGCTGAGAAACTCTGCCTGAGCATTGTCCTTGCCAGCTATGTGAACTGCCATAAGCTCTAGGAGGTTTAACTCTATCCAACAACAAAGGGCTGCTGCTTCCAGAGCCACTGCTCAACTTCCTGGTGCCTCTCTGCTTGTTGATATAGGCAACCACTGTTGCAATGCCCGCCATCACCTGGACCGCTCTTCCCTGGAGCAGGGAAAAAGAACTCTGCCAGATCCAAGCAAACTGCCGGGGTCTCCAGGTGGCTGATGAACCATAAGGCCTCCAGGAGGGAACCAATAGCTCTGTGCCTCTCGCCCAAATGATGAAGCCCCCACTTGCATCAGAGGGCACCAACACCCAAGTTAGGTGGGTCCAGTTGAACCTCGCTTCCCACCCAAGGTGTAGGACCGGGGAAGTCATACCAGGCTAGACTGCACTGTGCCCTGAAAAAGAGAAGCAAACATTCAAAATCCTGAGAGATGGGCACCCACCAGTACAAGAGGGATGCCTGAAGAGGATGCATTTGAGCCTAAGCCTAAAGCACCACTTCCACAGTTGCTGCCATGGGGCTCAGAAGGTGGAGATAGTCCCAGACCCATGGGGATTCCAGAATGAGCAGATTGTGCTTCTGGACAAACAGAAATTACAGGGGGACAAGATGGCTGCGCCTGCTAGTCCACCCAACTCTACTGTCGGCTCTGCGTGGGTAGCAGAAGTAACTGGAGCAATGGAGCATGTTTTGGACACTCGGCTGAGCCCCACAGATTCAAAGTTAGAACAACTTCGAAGTAATCTAGATCTTATTACTGCAGAATTAGCAAACTACCACTGCTGCATTGGAAAGCTGGAAGACAAGATGGCAAAGGTGGAAGAAGTTCAGGCTCAAATGCAAAAAAGTGTTGGATACTTACGAAGACAAGTTGGAAGACTTGGAAAATAGATCTCGCAGAAACAACCTGCGGTTTGTGGGACTGGTAGAATCAGTGGACGAGAGAGATCTTTGGGGCTTTTTGGAAAGCTGGTTGCCGCAGCAATTATCTCTATCAGATTTGGCGGGGCAGGCCCATCAGGTTGACCTCAAGCAAGAAGGGTCCTCCAGGCCCAGAGTTGTGATATCTCGTCTCCTTAATTTCGCTCATAAACCTGCAATTTTACAAGCAATATGAAGTGGTAACGAGTTAAGCTATGAGAGCCAAAAAATACTGTGTTTTCAAGACTATTCCTCCGCTGTGGCTACACTAAGAAGGAATTTTTCGCTAATCTGCTCGCAGCTATATAATCGGAAGATCAAATTTGCTCTCTTATATCCTGCCAAACTACGCATCTCATATCAAAGCGAAACAAAACTTTGTCTTTCAATGGCAAAGGCCCAGAGTTTTCTCCAACTGCTTGGGCTCCCCGGAGCAGAATGATGGAAGTCCTAAACGGGGTGTGCTGGCTGGGGCTTTGTGGGGAAAACCTGCAGATTTTTGGAATCTTAATGCTCCTTTTCGCGGCACAACGAAGTAAATGGAGTAACAGCCAGAGCCGCATTCGGCGGGAGGCACGGGGGAAACCGCCCCTATGTGAATCAAGCCTTGCAAGGTCTCCTCTACCGCCGCCCGTTTGGCGGCGGAACCGCATTGGTACTCCACAAACACGTCTCTTATCAGGGCATTGAATTCTATTCTGTAGCCGTCTCTGATCAGGTCCAAGACCCACTGATCTGAGGTAATCTTGGCCCACTCCTCGAGAAAGAGGGAAAGTCGTCCTCCTATCACAGGAATCGAGGAGGGGGCCGGCACACCATCACTGAGAGGGTCGCCCTTGACCTCCAGGTCTTGAGCCTGCTGCTGCGGAACGTTTGTCCGAGCGAAAGGAGTTCCTCTGCTGAAAACGGCCACGTGAAGTGAACCCAGCAGAACCCAGGCATCGGTCCTGCATGTCCTTCTGGGAAACTCCTCCTTCCACCGGGAGGGTAGTCCTCTTTGTCACAGCCATGACTAGGGCATCCACTTTAGGCACTGCTAGGCGCGCCAAATGCTCCTCACTTAGAGGGTATAATTGCCCCATAGCCCTGGCGACTTTCAAAGGCCCCTCGGGGTCAGCCCATTGAGCCGTGATAAGCTCTTGGATGGAGTCATGCAAAGGAAAGGCTCGAGCAGGCTTCTTAGTACTTGCCATCCTCGGCTTACCGGAGGAGGTCTCAGTACTCCCAGGGTCTTCTATAGAGAGGACCTGCAAGGCATCAATAATAAGTGCTGGCAGCTCATCGCGGTGGAAAATCTTCACCGCGGAAGGATCATCTGGATCCGGTGGCAATCCTGCACCTTCTTCTGGCTCTCCAGACCACGAAGGCCTGCCAGACCCCTCAGAATCCTCACATCCCGACCACGGGGTGGGAAAAAGGGGGTGCACCACTCTCTGAAGGGGAATCCACCCTTTTGCACTTGTCTTGCAGCCATCTGTCAGGGGAAAAAGCGCCTGACGGTAATCCAAGACCAAACTCCACTGGAGGGGATACAGAAAGCAGGGCCGCAGGGGACCCCTGCGGAAGAGCTCTTTTTAACATGTATGCATTATGCAGCAATAAAACAAATTCAGGGGAAAATGGCTCACCCTGGCCTCCCGGTTCCATTACAGGGGAAACAGCTCTTTTATTAGCCTCTACACGAGGCGCCCCTCCAGGCTCAAACCCCTCCGCGTCAGCAGGGGTCGCGCCATGCTTCTCCAAAATGGCGCCGGCTGCCAGCTCTACGGAGCGAGAAGAAACATCGCTCGCCATGCTCGGGCCAGCTGTACCGTCTGAAAAGCACGCCTTACAGAGCCCCGCTGCAGACTTGCGCTTGCCACAAACCGAACAGCGCTCAACTTTCCCAGCAGCCATCGCCGAAAGCGGCGGAATTCAAAATGGCGGATTCGCGCTAAAATCGTCCCGAACGCGGGCCCTCCCCGGAGGAGATACAAAATACTCTTACCTCAAGCTGCACAATCAGAAGAAAACCTCTTTTCTGGGATCGCAGTGCCAAAGCGCGACGCGACTGTTTTTGTTTTGTTTTTTAACGCTGTGAGGAAATTTTGAGGCAACAGCGAAAGAGGCAAATTTCCAACTCCGGAGGATCAGTAGTGTGGGAAAAGCAGGGAAAGGGCAAACCTATGTGCCTGCATCCACAGCGTGGGCAAAGACAGGGACAGGGCTTGCCTATTTGTCTACTTCCATATCGGGGGCCGGGTAAGGCAGGGAAAGGGCTAACCTCTATTTGCCTTTAAAGTGGGCACCATCAGCCACAACACCCCTGCTACAACTGGCAAAAGCACAGGAGCCACCCCAGGCAGATTTTCTGAACAAGCTGCAACCACCCTGCTGGGGAGATAGAGAATACTGAAGAGGCAGATGGAGCTAGCTGGCCATGAGGCACTACGGTTTTTCAGTGCTCTCTATCTCCCCCTGCTGGTTGATGGACACAACCCACTTGTAATGGATTCATCTGCTTGATGACAAGGAATTATCTGATTGAGGATGCGGTCTTAGAAAGTTTTGAGGATGTTCCAAGCCACTCACAATTCCAGGAGACTGGAAGGTCAAAAATGTTCAATGGCTCAGGGAGCTTGAGTAGTTCCGTACCAGAAAATGGTCGATGCTTCCCGTCCAAAAGAAGGGCTCAGACGGTCAAAAAAGATAAAAACGATAAATTCAACAAAAATAATAATAAAGACACGTGAGAATATCATGCCTGCTTATTCTCAGAGAAAGAAAATCATCAAGACATTAATTTCTCCTTGCTTAGCATCTAGGTACACTGTTCTGCACCAGTGGGATGTACCAAAGCAGATTTACTGGGCAGGAAAAGACAAGATCCCTTTAATGACGACTCTTAAAAAAGTCCAAATGGACCCTGGCCAACATATCCAAAACTGCAATATTTGACAAAGAAATGGAGCAAAGACCATGTTGCCACTCTGCAAATCTCTTCAGGAGTCACCGCCTGGGCCTCTGCCCAGGAAGCAGCCTGAGCCTTAGCAGAGTGGGTCCTTCAGACCCTGAGGTAACATAGTAGATGATGGCAGAAAAAGACCTGCATGGTCCATCCAGTCTGCCCAAGAAGATAAATTCATATGTGCTACTTTTTTATTTGTACTGTCCTCTTCAGGGCACAGACCGTATAAGTCTGGCCAGCCCTATCCCCGCCTCCCAACCACCAACCCCGCCTCCCACCACCAGCTCTGGCACAGACTGTATAAGTCTGCCCAGCACTATCCTCGCCTACCAACTACCAGTCCCGCCTCCCACCACCAGATCTGGAACAGACCGTATAAGTCTGCCCAGCACTATCCCTGCCTCCCACCACCGGCTCTGGCACAGACCGTATAAGTCTGCCCAGCACTATCCCCACCGCCCAACCACCAGCACCGGCACAGACCGTATAAGTCTGCCCAGCACTAGTCCCGCCTCCCAACCACCAGCCCCGGCACAGACCGTATAAGTCTGCCCAGCACTAGCCCCGCCTCCCAACCACCAGGTCTGCCACCCATTCTAGGCTAAGCTCCTGAGGATCCCTTCCTTCTGCACAGGATTCCTTTATGTTTATCCCACGCATTTTTGAATTCCGTTACCGTTTTCATCTCCATCACCTCCCGCGGGAGGGCATTCCAAGCATCCACCACCAGACATTTTTTTGCAAACAGGCAGTCTCAACAGCTGCCTTGATCCACCTTGCAATAGATGCCTTAGAAACCGCCTGGCCCCTCTTGGGGCCATGAAAAAGACAAAGAAATGATCAGAGAGATGAAAATCATTCGTCTCCTTCAGATACTGGAGCAGTGTCCTGACGTCCAGCTTGTGAAGCCTCTGATCCACAGGAGCAGTGCTTTCCGTCACAAAGGAGGGCAAACTTCCTAATTCACACAGAACTGAGACACCATCTTAGGGAAAAAAAGAGGGGACCCTGTGAAGGGAAATAGAGTCCTCCACAAGGGAGAAATATGGGTCCCGATAAGATAGAACCTGCATTTCAGAGACTCTATGAGCCAAGGTGATTGCGACCAGAAAAACTGTCAAGACATTAATGAAGGCCAAGCACAGAGGTTCAAAATAGAGCCTCGGGCAAACACTTGGAGAACCAGATTGAAGTTCCACGAGGGAAAGGAGGGTCAAATCAAAAGGCACAAATGACCCACTCCTTTCAGAAAAACGGGTGCTTTGTGCATCATAGTAACCAGCAGAAAATTACTGAACAGTAGTTTCATACAATTTGAGTTTTAAAATAAAAACCTTCAAAAGCAAACATGCAGGTAAGTTCAGAGGACACAGCTTGTGAGGAGGGCTAAAGTCGAGGGGCCTGGAAAATGAAATCAGTTGAAATATCAGAATTTGGCTGCTGACAGCACTTATCAGCTCTGTGTAGTCAATGACCCATGTGTTTAGAATGTATCCAGATTCATTCTGCTTTTTGTTTAGAGCTATAACCTTACCAACTAAAGATAGCACAGATATGTCAGTCAAACAATTTCTAGGGAACAACAGTACTAAAAGTATTTTACACAAATTGTTATGGGTTTTGTAAATATTAGTATTTACATGTAACAGAAATAGCACATGTAACAGTCAGGAATAGGCATCACCAGAAACCCAAGCAATAATTCAATGATTATGTATAACAGAATGACTTGGCAGAGAATGTGATCCCTGATCCATCTGGAGATAGACAAAGAGCAGCAATCTCTCATCAATGTATTCTCCATCCTGATCAGGCTTCCTTAGAAATCAATAGCCAACAGTGGAGATGGCTGAATGCAGAGCTGGCCACCACACAATGTATAATAAATCAATGTGTTACCATGGCGAAGTCATTACTACAAAAAAGCAAGCAATAGTGGGCAATGAGAATTCAGTCTAGAGGGAAGAATAAAAAGGCTTGCAGTACAAGGGAGGTCCTAGCACAGCCTCGTTAGGGCAGCAGCAATCTTAGGGAACATGGCCACTGAGCAACAGAAAATAACTATGGGCAGATATGGCCACTGCTTACTTCTATAGCTACAATGAAATGAAAAACACTCTGAAGGAGACAGTGCTTTTCCCAAATTGCTAATAAACTCAATGCTAACAAGGTGCTTTTCTGTAGCTGACAGATTTCATTAGAATGGCTGCCATGTTAATACACTTGGATGCGCAAAAATAAAGACTACCACGTAAAACAAATACAAAGAGGACTACCTTAGTGGCCAGGCAAAATTAATAAAAAGCAAACTTCTATCAAACTGAAAGAAAATGGCACTAGTCCTTGCAAAATATCACACTGCAAATTATGCCAGTGCCTGTATCACAGGACCCTATAGTCACCCATATGGGAAAGACATTAAACTCAAGGGGCTCCTACTCATTCTCCTCCTCTAGTGCTGTATATTATTTAACGCAGACAACTGAGGAGAGCATGCAGAGCATAGCTCATGGAATTGTTTCCAGTTCCCTCCAAACGTGTGTGTAGCTGTGTTGTTTCTGTGTATCTGACTTGGAGGACAGAAGGGAGGGGCAGTTGCGGCAGGGGTGTAGTTATAGGGGCCATTTTAGAAGCAGTAATAGTTAAGCTGGTTGTGTGGTTGGGGATACCTGGGGGTAACTGATGGGATAATTTTGCATGGTGGGCATGGTTGGAGGATAATGGGATCATGGTAGGAAGGACAGTTGGGCAGGTGATGGGGTGTCTGTGGGGGTGGGAGTGGGGGGGTTGTAGGCAATTCCCTAAGTACTATGTTTCACTGTATCTATGTCTCTACGCTGCAAGCTGGAAATGATTCTCCCATAGCACTGGACCATTTTTGGGGAGCTTCTTTTTCTGGAATCCTATGTCCAATCCTGCCCATTTTTGAATCTTACATATCCTTTCACTATTTTTTTCCCAATGTCAAATTTCATTTTCTTCCAATAAAGTTTTGGAGTTATTTTGTCGCCAGATAGACATTTTCAATCCTATATGCATCATTCTTTCCAATTTCTGCTGGGTTGGAAAGAACAAGTGGGGAAAACATAAATCATTGGTTTTATTTATTTATTTTACATTTTGAGGAGAGAGGGAAGAGATGGCTTTATTCATGGAGATGGGGAATTCATGTTGTGGCATAGGGGTAGTTTTTGAGGGGTGGTTGAATTAAGTAGGTAGGGTGTTTAGGGTAGAAGGGGGTAACTAGCTGGAGAGTAGGTTGGGAGGGTTGTTGACAAGGCATAGGTAAAGTGAGGGGTTTTGTGGTGGTGAGGGATAATTAGCGTGAATTATGAGGAGGTAGGGTAGTTTTAAGGATGGCGGGACTATTGTGAGGGGGAATACGTCTAGCACCAAGCCACATGGCTTGTATTGATTAAAAAAAAATTTTTTAGATCAATCTGAAACCCTGGGTCCAATCTGGCACATTTTCAAACTCAATATATGAGTCTTCTTCAAAACTTTTCCCCATGTTCCATCCCATTCTATTACATTTTTGGAGAGTTATTTTGCCCCTAGACATACAGGGATTCTCAACCATTTTTGTATGATTCTTTCCAGCTTCCATTGGGGTTAGAAAAGAAAAATCATGCAATGGATACTGAACTAGTGAGGCAGGCTACATTAGGGCTTGACAAACCCCAGGTACCAGGTCACCATGGTGACTAAAAATGGGACCTGGCAACCAGGTTTTGCAGCCTGGAGATTTTAATATACCGCAAATCATACAAATATACATCTATGCTGTTTACAGTTGAAATAAGGGGGAAGGGGGGCTTCATGAACATAACTAAGGAACAGCAGACTAACATGAGGAGAGCCCAAAAGAGATGTAAAATTTACTTACAATGTATTCTTAAACATATAAGGGATAAGTGGGGTATGGCAAAAAGACAGGGTAGTATGCTGCAGCTGAACACGGCATCATCTTCAGGATAAGGAACCAGACTGTACTTGTGGAAATGCCCATCTGAAAAGGTAAGTTTTAAAGGCACTTAAGTTTCTGGTAAGAAGGTTCAACTCTAACAGAGTAGGAGTGAATTCCAGAGGGACATGGCCATGACACTGAAGCAGGAGTTACGAATAATGTCCAACCACATGTGATGATGGGACAGTACAACGAGACGTTGTTGAGTAGAGGAGCAAAGAGTACATAAAGGTACATAAGGGATTAGAAGATTAGAAAGAAGGAATGGTATTCCGGTGTGCATGACCTGATGCATAACGGCTAACTATTTAAAAGAGATACGAAAGAACACCAGCAACCAATGTTCAGAAATGAGCAAGGGGAAGACATGATTGTATTTCTTTTCCTTCCAAGTAGTAGTTTGATAGCTGTGTTTTGGATAAGCTGGAGTCTTCAGAGCTGAGTTAATGGTAAGCCATGTTATAGTGAACTGCAATAATCAAGCTTTGATATTACAAGTGCTAGCAGAAGTAACCAATGGGAAGATAGTTCTAGAATAGGATAGATGGAGCAAATTTGTCTCTAAGTGAAAAAGCTCTTTGTAGCTACATTGGAGATTTGCTTGCAAAAGGATAAGGAGACACCAAGAATAACTTTCTGGATCTTTTACAAGGAACTCTCAGGAGTCTTTAACCTTCATCCTACCAACATATTTTACATACAAATCTTACCACCTGGGGTCCAGTCGGATCCCACAGAGTAATTGTGACATAGGATGTAAACTGTTGAACATTTTCTTAATATTTATTTTATTGTGGAAATCACAAAAATTAAACTTCTGAACACTTTTTCTAATTACAGTAACTAAAGTAACGAGAAAACTGACTTTGCAAAAAAATTATACTACAAAGTCCCATATGCATAAAATGAGTGGGCCAAATGGCCCATCCAGTCTGCCCTTTCTCAGTAACATAACAACTAGCTCTTTCTTTTCCTAAGTGATCCCACACGCCTGCCCCACGCTTTCTTAAATTCTGACAGTCCTCGTCTCTACCATTTCCACAGAGGCCATTCCAAGCATCCACCACCCTTTCCGTGAAATAGTATTTGCTTAGATACCTCCTAAGCCTATTTCCTCTCATTCCAGTCTTCCTTCATTTGGAAAAGGCTCGCCTCCTGCACATTAACGCCACTGAGGTATTTAAACGTCTCTATCATATCCCCTCCCTCCTGCCTCTCTTCCAACATATACATGTTGAGTTCCTTAAGCCTGTCCCTATATGTTTTATGACAGAGACTGTTTACCAATTTGTTAGTGCCCCTCTGGACCGACTCCATCCTGTTTATATCTTTTCAAATGGGGCCTCACCAGAAACTTATACAAGGGCACTATCACCTCTTTTTTCATGCTGGTCATCTCTCTCCTTATGCACCCAAGCGCCCTTTTGGCTTGGACCATCACCTTTTCTACCTGCTTAGCCATCTTAAGGTCTTTAGACACAATCACCCCCAAATCCCGCTCTTCTTTCATACACAGCATCACTTCACCCCCTATACTGTATCATTCCCCTGTAACTCAAGTGCATGACCCTACATTTCTTAGCATTAAATCTTAGTTGCCATTTTCAGACCATTCTTCAGGCTTCACTAGATCCTTCTTCATGCCATCCACACCCTCCAAGATGTCCACCCTATTACAGAGTTTGGTATCATCTGCAAAGAGACAAACCTTACCAGAGAGTCCTTCCACAATATCACTCACAAAAATTTTTAAAAGGGCCGGCCCGAGGACCGATCCCTACGGTACACCACTGATAACATCGCTCTCCTCAGAGCAAGCTCCATTTACCACTACCCTCTGTCTCCTCCCATTTAACCAGTTTTTAACCCAGTGAGTCACTTTAGGTCCCATACCAAGGGCACTCAGTTTATCAGTTACCTGTACAGAACCATGTCAAAGGTTTTGCTAAAATCTAAGTACATCACCATCTAGCACCCCTCCCATGTCCAACTGTTTGGTCACCCAATCAAAGAAATCAATCAGATTTGTCTGACAAGACCTGCCTCTAGTGAAGCCATGCTGCCTCGGGACCTGCAGTCCATTCTGCGATTCTTTTGTGAATTCTAGAAAAGTATCTAGGTTTAGATACATTTGTCACAAATGGTCTCATCTCTACTGTAAACAGGGAATTCAGGTTTCTTGCAAGTACTGCATGTCTGATGAATTTTCTTGTCAACCTCCAAGACATTATCCACATCACTTCCTTTTTCCTTCAGTAACTTTTTAGAACACTGGGATCAATGCCAGCCATCTTCATGGCTAAATGGATTGGAGCCTGACGCATCGCTGTACTGGCTCTACACTGGCCCTGGGGCATGACAAGTTGATGTCCAAGTTCTAAGAGAAAGGGTCTTCGTCTTCGCTTTTCCTCAGATAATTTCTACTCATTAAACTTTGCCGTCCATATGACGAAAGCAGGTACAGCACCAATTTCAACATAGCTGCCAGACAGGACAAAAGGTCAACAGTTTACCTTTCTTCTTGATATGAACAGTATTGATAAATGGTCAGGGATTTATCTACACCACTCTTTGTGGTGTTATAGTGTAGTATATGTGCTTTCTGTGGTCACCTTCTACAGCTGAATCACAACGTATACTTGAAATTACAAGAACTGGTTTATTCTGCTTGGGTACATAAGACACCAAGGTTAGTTAATCCTTGAAACAAAAGACAGAGCTATGCATTTCTCTTCTGATCGCTGCTCTCATTTCATTAGGAACGTCTGGTTTATTGGATCAAATTGTGCGTACACGTATTAAACCATCTTGCAGGAGTGGAGGAGTAACCTAGTGGTTAGTGCAGTGTACTTTGATCCTGGGAAACTGAGTTCGATTCCCACTGCAGCTCCTTGTGACTCTGGGCAACTCACTTAACCCTCCATTGCCCCTGGTACAAAATAAGTACCTGAATATATGTAAACCGCTTTGAATGTAGTTGCAAAAACCTCAGAAAGGCGGTATATCAAGTCCCATTTCAACTAACTGAACAGATGTGAAGAAATTGTCAGCTGTTACATTCCGACCACTTCTACTCCATGGCACAATTCCTTGACAACATGAGTACCCTGTTGATGTCCTAGATACAATTCATCCTTTCGATGGATAACTTGCTTCTGCATCACACCACCACCACATTCTGAAGCCATATTTGGCTGGCTCAGAAGGTATGAATTGGCAAAAACAACACATCTGCCATGAAAAGCCATCAATTGTTCGTTCAGACACAGATCTGTGCCAAGGATATAGAACTTTGGCAACTGTGCCTGAAACAACCAGAAATCACAAAATGGTGCCACCTTTTCAGTGGCTCTATCTGCTAAAGTTGTCCTGCTTTCAAATCTGATATATTTCAGGATATGTTTCTGGACATGGTTGCTGTGAAGATAGTTCTTACTTCTTTTTCTGACCACAGAGATGCAACTGTTTCATGGTGAGATATATGCACCCCAGCCAAGACACACAATCCCACAAAAGCCTTTGTATTGATGTTGTTAACATTATGGCAGTTCTTTGATTGGTCAGGATTCTTGTGATGCCATACTGCAATTTGACATTGTGCTTCTCGCTTGGTCTCCAGGACCACGAGATCAAACATTCCTGGAGTAATGAAGAATGTGAAAGCATTCACAACTGAAGAACAGGTAAAAGCATTAGTAATTCCAGTTTATTGCCCGATGATGTCTTGAAGCCTGCGTCTTAGCAGTATTTGGCACATTTTTATACCAAACTATGCTGTTTTGTCCAACCAGTACATCTGGTGTTGGTTCCTGTTGTGGTCAGTGCAACCATGGTTCTTTAAATGAACCTCAACTCCCGCCACATCCCCCATCATGTGTTCCACAAGCTTGTGCATGACCTCTTCCTCTTGCAAGATCATCAATGGGTTGATAAGACTATCAACATTTGGCTGAGGCTCGCAGCAAACATTTTTACAGCAGAGAAGGTAGAGGCAGCAGCAACTGGGGATCGCTTCTGTTCCAACTAACCACTACACCACCAGGGACTCAAAGGTAGGCTGCCGGGTGGGGGCGGGGCACTACCCTTATTCAGGGAAGAGAGCTGAGTGTGCTACTGTTTGGGGGAGGGGTGGAGGAAACGTGTGCTATGAGTAGAGAGTAAGTTTTGGGTCCAGGAGGAAAAGCAACATCCTCCTGTGTCACTTGATCCTTTGTCCCAATAATGTCTATGTATTCATCCCCAGCAAAACAGAGCAGTTCCAGGGCCACGGACCTTTCTGACAGTTCTATTCATTTAAATGACCTGAACCTGTAACTGCAGGGAAAGGACATATCACATCAGAAACTGCTGCAATATGATATCCTTATAAATCAAATCATCATTATTTCATTCACAAGATTTTAAGTAACTAACATTCAAATCAGTCAGAAAACAGCTCAACAATATAAAATGAACAGTATGCCAGATACATCAGAGGAGGTGGTGAAAGCTAGAAACATTTTGAGATAAGTGCCTTAAAGCATCTGTAGTGGACTCAGATAACAAAAGTCAACATGTGGTATAAGACGCATACTGAGGATTAGATTTAAAGTAAGAAAGGAAGAAAAGTGCACAAAAGAAATAAAACATAAAAACTGGATTAAAAAATATTTATATAGTGGGAGATGATGCAACTATTCTGGTTAGTACTAAGAATTCTGTGATATTGTCACTGAGTACTCCAGGTTGCTTTGAGGTCTTTTCCTCCACTCTTATGGTGTTGAGTCAAAAGCACTTTAATGAATTCCACAATATAATGCTGGAATATATTTTCTTGGTTTTGTGGAAAAAGCTTTATTATTGGAAGTAAACTTTTATAAGAGCCTTCCCAAGAACTCTCATCCAAAGCCACAATAAAAGGGCAACTGTTTTTGCAAGTTTGTTTGGAAGCATATATTTGTGGAAATCTTTTCCTCAAAGCTGAATAAATCTATACACTGGAACCATCTTACATATGAAAATCTTGGTATCATCACTTGACTGAACATTAACTAGCATCATACCTACTATGAAACGTTTTGTTCATGCAATACAAACTCAACAATGACACTGAAACACAGTGAAATGCACTGATGAGCACATCAATTAATTTGCATTTAATTTTTCCCGGTGTCTCAATCTCTCAATTAGACATATTCTTAATACAAATTTCCTAGAATTACATTTGTATGGTTTTTTTTTTTTTTTTTTTTTTGGGGGGGGGGGGGGGGGGGGGGGTTGCATTTATAACATTAATAACCAAAGGTATTGATTTTTTCCTTGATCTATGAATTTTGACTTTTCCTAATGCAGCCCCCAAATGGACAAATTGTTAATGCTGCTCTTTGCAAGAAAAAGGCTAGGCATCACCGAAATATTTTATCTTCCAAACTCCGCATTCCAAAATTTTAGACTAAACGTGTGAAAATGTCACACAGGCCAATTGATCTTCTCAACTTAAATGTTTAAAAACTAATTTACGTAATCCCTCTATGATGGAATTGTGATTTCTTTAAATCTTGTACCATCCCTCCCCAAAATTTCACTATCTTCTTACCTCCAGGCCTGTACACAAGATCTTCCTCTGTGATGAAAGATGTGATTTCTCCATTGTTTGCCCTCTCATAGCGAGATTTCTTTTTAGGTGGCTTCTTTTTGTTCTTCTTCGTGGACTCCTCCGTAGTAGCACTATTGTCATTGTCCTCATCCTCACTGTGGTCACTTTCTGCATAATTTTTGGCACCCCCACCTTCCAAAGTGCAGCTGCGCCGTGGTCGCGAGTTCTCACTCTCTCTGGTCTTGTCTCTCTTCTCTCTTTCCCTCTCCCGGTCCTTCTCTTTCTCTTTGTCCTTTTCTTTATCAGCCGTCATGATTCGCCACGTGCCTTCTTCTGTCCTCTCACGGCTGGGCCTCCGTGAAAGGTAGACAGTGAGCCTGGGCTTCAGTCTTCTGAATTTGTCGTGCAATTCCAGGAAAAATCCCACCACTCCAACAACCCCGGCGGTTTAAAAAGCCCTTCAGGAAAGAAGAAAGGAAGACATTAACAGTGAAAGGTTGTTTTAATTTAACATTTTCTTTTGCACAACTGTTGTGAGAAGTCTAAATCCACATTAACCGAAGTAAATCACAAAACTTGTTTAGCATTCCATGAGATAAGATGTGCTACAGCCATGGAACACTAGCTTCAAGGTGACTGTGAGAAACAGAATGCACTGCAGATACCTTACAAACTAATATGTCTCCTGTACTTCTAGAAATCATCCATTTCTTAGGCTCTGATGCCAATAATGGAAAGTACATGGATAAAAGGGAAAGGTTGCTATCAAAGCGGTTTACATATTATATACAGATACTTATTTTGTACTTGGGGCAATGGCGGACTAAGTGACTTGCCCAGAGTCAGAAGAAGCTGCAGTCAGAATTGAACCCAGTTCCCAAGTTAGTCAACAGCTGTTTGTAGCATGTCACACAAAGGTACCAAGCCTGTACAACAAAATATGGGATTTGCTCCTTTTGGATTCACAGAGGGCTGCTGTGAGAATATTTAGCACTCTGCAGAAGTCTGACAAAGGTCACACCATAACCTCAGATTACACAAACAGAATGTGTTTATAACATACACTGCCTGCCACACTTCATATCCAAGCCTTTGAACATACAATACAACCCCTTTCTGCCAGTACTAACAGGGTACAGATAGCAACTGCAGTTTTGAGAGACATGGTGTGTACCTGTCAACAAAAAATGATGAGACTCTCACAGCAAGACAGTAACAGCATTCAAAATATACCAGTTCACAACAATGATAAAAGCCGACAGATCATACTGGTACATAAACCACCACCAAGAATGTGATTTGATCCAATGACTTTCAAATTAATATGCACACTCCTATATATACTCATGTATAAGTTGAGTAACCAAAATCCCATCAATAAACCATCATTCCTATCAGTGTCATAGCACTCTTGCTATTGTTAGCTTCATTGAAGTACAGTAGACAGAAGCTGGCTGTGTTGAAGCTACTTCAAAGAATAGAGTCAGTGCTATACATGTCCCTGGTGTGGGAAGAACTCTTATTTCAGAGTGAGCTTGTTCAAATTTAAAGAGAAGATTTTAGAGGAGGTGGCAAATAAGATTAGGAAGTGAAATAGTAGTGATTTGTTTAAAATCTGTAAATGTTCTGGCTGGTTGAAAATTTGTGCCAATTATCAGGTGATCTGGAGACAGATACAGTTAAAAGCCATTTGATTGAACTTACTGCTTGAGCCATCAGTCAAACAAAGTTTAGATGACCCTGGTACAGAAAAAGTTGTCAAGTGAAATTTTGACTGCTCTTTTTTTGTTTTTTTTTGCAAAAGAAAAACAGCAGTGTGTGCGCTCACTAAGAAATACTGATTTCTGAATAAAACATTCTGCTTGGATAGGAAAGATGAGTGATTTTTCTAGGACATTCTGCTTTAGTGAACTTGCCAAAGTTAAGTGAGAGAGTGGTGAATAAAACTGAATTGCACATTTATCAGTGAGAGATAAATATGTAATCCACACATACTGAACAACCTGATGAATTAGCTATTTTCTTCGGGCTTTAAGTGTGTTCTGACTGCTGTTGAAATTTGTTATGGAAAGGGGAGGTGGATTTAGGAAAGGAAGGGGGGGGGAGAGAGAGGGAGCAATGTTGGACCTGGGAGAGAAAAAGCAATGCAGGACCCAGCCTCAACTTATACATAGGTCAGAGCATTTTTGGCCATTTTTAGATCTAAAATTACTCTCAACTTATGCACAAGCTCAACTTACAGATGAGTATATACGGTAGTTTGGTGATCAGCCTGGATCGTTTGGTAGTCCTCACATCACAAAAGTAATTAATTTACCAAATAAAGTCTCTTGCTGAGCTAGTTCAGGTGTGAATTGGAGCACAATTCTTTTTATTTATTGGGATTTATTAACCTATTTTATGAACAGTTTCACTCAAGACGCGTACATCAAATACAGCTTGACATAGAACTTACTATTTTCTTAACAGCACAATAGTAAAATGACCATATATATAAGCATAAATACAATCAATCGAGATAAAGTTGGAGATAGGCAAATTGAATCCTAATAATTGTAACAACATTGTACAGTGTCAAATATACACATTAAAACAGCAAACAGAACAATCTCATACATTTTTATTAAATGTACAAACCAGTCCATAAACTTATGAGCCAGCAAACAAGTCCTCTATTGCTTCTCCTTCCCCACCCCTCCCAACACTGTCTGCAGTGATTTTTTTTTTTTTTGGGGGGGGGAGGAGAGGGAAGGGGCAGGAATCTCCTCTCAGATCAGCAGTAGCTCTTTCAGAAACTGATTTGCTAAGGCTCTTTTCCTATTCTGTGACTGTGGGCAAAGAACTTTAGCATGGGTGTTGTTTGGGGAGGGGGAGAAGGGGGCATTGCCCTCCCAAACAAGCTGCATCTAATTTGAACCCCCCCCCCCCCCCCAAAAAAAAAAAACAGCTTTCCACAGCACCGCTCTATTTTCCTCTCTCTTCTTTCTGACTTTCACCCCCGTGACACCCGGTACCGCTATCCACCACCCCTCCACAATCCCCGATCTGCAGTACTCCAATCTTCCAGCCGCCGGCAGCCTCAGCAATGAAAACTCACTGCCTTCAGCCTGCCCCAGAAACCCTTCTCTGTAGTGATATCTGTTGGTTCCCACGTAGGCGGGAAGCTGTACAGAGAAGAGCTTCCGGGGCAGGCTGAAAGCAGTGAGTTTTCATTGCTGAGATAACAGTGCCAGCGGGCAAGGTGGCTGAAAGAATAGAGGACTGCAGGCGGGGGCAAGGGGTGTGGAGAGCCATACTGGACCTCAGGAGGTGGAAAGAGAAAGATGCCACACCCGCAGTTAGGGGGAAGAGGGAGGGAAGGGTAAAAGAAATTTGCATCATGACAGGGGGGACCGGGAAGAGAGATGCCAGACCCAGGGGTAGGTGGAGAAGGAAGCAGTAAAGTGAAGAACAGCTGGATGGGGGGGGGGGGGGTGCAGAGTTGGGAGACAAGTTTGTGAGGCAGCTGTGCAAAAGAAGAAAAAAAAAAACACACTTAAAGATGAAAAATCTGACCCAGGGTGAAATTTGTAGGTACAAGGGCAACCTGGTACCTGGGATTTGTCAAGCTCCGATATAACAAATATGATAAATATCAGCAGGGTACAAGTTATACATCATAATAAGTAGCATGGAAGAACATTCATATTACACAGATATGATACAATGTCAGCACAATACAAATGAAACTCCTTAATAAGCAACTTATTACAACATTCAAACAACACAGATATGATGAACATGATGTCAGCACAATACAAATCAAACAATTCAACTAAAAAAGTGAAGAAATATCAAAAATCAATATCCAAACGACCCCACTCAAAAACGGTCTATACAAAACTATTTGGAAAATGTTTTAAAGGGCCATCATATATGAAACAAAAACTTATTTCAGCAAATTCAAAGCTACTTATAGACGTTATGGACTAAATTGAGTAACCAAACAAAACCTGGGCACTGAAAACAAATGCACGCTGAGTGCTATTCTATAAACAGTGCTCCAAATTGGGTGCTGTTTATAGAATAGCAAGTGGTATAAATCCCCACTCCTAAATTAGGCACAGATCCCCCAAATTCTATAATAGTGTGTACATCTTTAGTAAACACCTCTGAACCACCCATGCCCCTCCAATGCCCACACCCCCTTTTCAGTTGTGCACTACAAAATTATGTGCACATCTTTACAGAATAGCTTTTAACAAATTGTGAACCTAAATACAAATTGTTCCCAATGCTAATAGATTGTTAGCAACCAATTATTGGCACTAATTGGCTCGTTACCCAATTGCACGCCCAAATTTGTGCATGCAACTTTAAGCACCATTTGTAGAATTCCCCTGTAATTGTAAGTATTTTCTACAGACAATGAATTTTTAATGCCAGACTACACAGCACAAGGTAAATAGCATAACTAATAGGCATGCATTAGAGGAGTGATGGCGAACCTTTCAGAGACCGAGTGTCCAAACAACAACCCAAAATCTAATTATTTATCGCAAAGTGCCAACAGGGCAATTTAACAGGTGGTGCATTCCCCCCTCCCCCTCATCCCCCCTCTATCTGCCTTCGAGTTCCAGGCCCCCTCCCTCCCTTCAAGTTCCAGGCCCCCTCCCTCCAAATTTTAAAAGTCATCTATCTTACCTCGTCGGGGTTAGGGTGGCAGCAGCGGTAAAAAGCACGAAGGCTCGGCTCGGTGCTTAGTTCAGTTTTCCCTTCTCTCTCAGCTCTGGTCCCGCCCTCATTTCCTGTTTCCGCAAGAGAGAAAGGAAAACTGAACTAAGCACCGAGCCGAGCCTGCATGCTGCCGCCCTAACCCTGACGAGGTAAAATAGATGACTTTTAAAATTCGGAGGGAGGGGGCCTGGAACTCGAAGGGAGGAGGGAACGAACTTTCGGTGGGTGAGGCGACGGCGCGCATGCCAACAGAGAGGGCTCTACGTGCCCTCTCTGGCACACGTGCCATAGGTTTGCCATCACTGCATTAGAGCATTCAAACAACATAGATATGGTGCTCATAATGTCAGTACAATCTCTCTATATAAAACGCACCTCCAACGTTCTAATGAAGCCTCCAAAGTCCCAACGTTCTAAATCTGTGTTGGTGTAGATCGAAGTTTGCCCATGAGTGCATTACGCAACGAAACGTGATGTAAGACGCATCACGGAACAATAAGAACGAACTACACAAAAGAGGGAAGGACTACCAGCAGCTGACAATTAAGGGATCGCCGAACCATTGTACGCGACGTACCGTGAAGACAAACGCATTGCGAAACGGACCAAACACAAAAAACAAAGGAGCAGAAAAAGCAGCACAACCGGTCACTTTCAGAACAGCAACGAGACGACGAACATCGCAGGAAGGAGATTATAATTTTGAGACACATGCTTCAGCTCCCGGTATGTGCAGCCTCCTTAAAAAACACCCTACCAGAAAATACCCACTGACCCAACGTCTCCGGCACATCAAACAAATTGCCTACCACTTCAAACACCCCCCACCCCGCCCACAACAAACAAAACGCAGCCTTCCACACACACAGCCACATAGCCAAAACTGACAAATGCAAAATAAAAATCTCTAACAATCACACAGACACACACACATTGAGCCATGCACAGACAGCATCTCTCTCACTCACACACACACTTCCCCACCCCAAGGCACCCTACCTAACAAACGCCCTCCAAGACAAAACTAACCACTGTCCCAACCTCTCCGGCACCTCAAACAAGTTGGCTCCCACTTCAAACACCCCCCCCCCCACCCAAAAAAAAGCAGCCTTCCACACAAATGGCCACATAGCCAAAACTGTCTGGTAAGGGGAGAGGAGGCAGGGGTTTCTGGAACTCAGACAGGGGTGGGAGAGGGGGGAAGAGTAGGAGGGGGTAGGGAGACGGGGGGGGGGGGGGGGAACAACACTCTCTCTCTCTGTCACACACACTGTATCTGTGTGAACACTCTCTCTCTCTGTCACACTCACTGTGTCCAACATACGCACTCGCACACAGTCATTCTGAAACACACACACACAAGCACCCAGTCTCAATCTCTCTCTGACACACAATCACAGTCACTCTCACACACACACTCTCTCAAACATACACGCTACGAGGAAAACCTGGCTAGCGCCTGTTTCATTTGATTCGGAAACGGGCCTTTTATACTAGTAATCTTAATAAACTGCCAAGGAGGCAAGTACACATTGAAAGATGGGTAGAACAAAGTTGTAAATGATTGGCTAAATTGAAAGCAAATTATACATGCAGTTGAATAAGGTATGTGGAATTGGTCTTAGTTACAAGGTGTATGGCAAGTCAGAAAAGATGCTGAGTGGATAGTCAGTTGCCACATGAATTAAAGGCTTGAGAGAAGAGTCAGGCTTTCACACCTGCTTCCTGAAGTACAGAAAGTCCTGGGTTAGGCATAGCCCCTCTGGGAGAAAGCTCACTGGCTGGTATCACATTGTACAATTTCTTTTAACAAGGATACAGATAGCGATTCTCCTTGAGAGGGCCTTAGAATCCTCAAAAGCATATAAGAGGACTAACTTATTATTTAGGTATTCTAGCCCATTTTATCTGAGGGCCTTGAAAACCAAACAGTTTTAAATTTGGCCATGTAGGATAATGGTAACATGTTTTGCAGGAAGGGTGTGGGACCGACTCCAAACCTCCCTCAGTCATGCTGAAGTATTCTGAATTAGTTGGAGCCGATGCAAACTCTTTTTGGTTTGACCAGCATACAGAGTATCTATCTATCAGGTTATCACAGCATGGACCACAGTGATGAGACTTGCCTTTTCAATATATCAGTGGCGTAGCTACGGGCAGACTGGGTGGGCACAGGCCCACCAGTCTAGTGCCCCCCAAAGCACCTCATTACCAGTGCCTCATGCCTCGCTCTCTCACCCTCATGGCAGCTGCCTTTCCCTCTCAAAATTCCCCACCCTGCCCCCATTTACCTTTGAGCTATCGCCAGCAGCGATTCCTGTAATCAATCTGCGCCAGCCTTGCAGGCTTCCCTCTACTGCATCCTGCCCTTGATGACAATTTCTCGTTTCTTCACTGGCAGGGATGCAATAGAGGGAAGACGGCAGGCCTGGCGAAGGCTGCTTACCGGAATCGCTGTTGGCGATGGCATGGAGGTAGATTGGGGAGGGAGAGAGGAGCAGATGTCGGTGGGAGAAGGAAAGAGAGAAACGGATACTGAGGAGGCTGAAGAGAGTAACAGGTGCTGACTGGGGGAAGGGGGAAGGAACTGGGCTGGGGGAGGGGGAAAGCGAACACACTGAGCAGGGGGGGGAGGAGCATGATGATAGCAGGGGCAGAGGGAAATTTTTACAAAAAAAACTATGTATGGACAGGGGTGGGGGTGGGAAGGGCCCACCCAGATTAACTCGGGGCCCACCCAAAATAACAGATCTGGATCACTCCTGCAATATATGGAGAAACATTTCAAAGTTGATGCAGGTGAGAGAAGCAGTTTTTAAAGGTCGCTTAAATTTGCAGGATCAAAATGAGTCTAGCAGTACTCTAAGATGCCCTGTCTTGAGATGCTATTCTGAAGTCAGGTACCCGTCTGCTTGAGTTAGGAACCCACAGTACAAGGCAAGGTTTTAAAAAGATTTTGATAATTCCCTGAAAGAAAAGTTCATAAGCCATTAAGATGGATTTGGGATAATCCACTCATTTCTAGTTTGGGGAGTTTGTCAGGTACTTGTGACCTGGATTGGCCACTGTTGTAAACAGGATACTGGGCTTGATGGACTTTCAGTCTGTACTAGTATGGCAATGCTTATGTTCTTATGACTAGGGGGCAGATAATGAAGTAGTAAATAAATTGGAGAAGGTCACATGATGCTAGGTTAGCAGGAGGAAGCCGCAGGAGAGAGCTCCGCAGCCCCCATTTTAAAATCTGACCTCAAGCGCCCTGCAGATTGTTGTAAATTCCGTTTCTGCAGTGAAGACAGCAAGAAAAGTATAACTGCAGAGGAAAGTGTTTGGAAAAGTGCTTACCAGAACCTCTATGGCAACAAAAACCCATCGAAAAGACGGAGCACGGGGACGTGCTGGAGAAACAAAGATGGCAGAGGGCGGCTCCGTGGAAGCTCCCACAGTAAGCTCTGCATTGGCAGCGGCGATCGCATCAGAAGTCTCAGTGTTGTTAGAATCTTCAGTCGACCAGAAACTGCAGCGCATTGCAGATAAGTTGGAAAAAATAGATGACACGTTGGGAAGTTTGACCTTTCCGAATACCAACAACAGCTTTCAGAAGTAGAAGATAAAAGCCTACAACACGAGGCCGCATATAAAGAGTTACACAAAAACTTGGAGAGTCTGGAATCTAAAGTAGAAGACCTGGAAAATCGCGCCAGACGCAAGAATCTAAGGCTAGCAGGGATCCAAGAATCGATCAGGGAGACAGACTTAAGATGCTTTTTGGAATTGTGGCTGCCTAAGGCATTGGGCCTAAAACCGATGGAGGGGCCCATTAAGATCGAAAAAGCACATCGGGTGGGACCGCAACGCCCGGGGGAAACCAGGCCACAAATTGTAATTTTCAAACTATTAAATTACGCACAAAAAAATGGAGATCCTGCGAGCAATCAGGTTGGTGGGCACACTAACTTATGAAAACGAGCACATTTTACACTTCCAAGACTTTTCTGCAGTAGTAGCAGCACAACGGAGGGCTTTTTCAAAAACCTGTCAGTTGTTATATTCAAAGAAAATTCCTTTTGCCTTGTTGTATCCAGCGCGGCACCGGGTAACGCACAGTAATAAAACTCAGCTTTTCACCTCTCCGGAGCTGGCCGTGAAGTTTGTAGCTCAAATAGTTCCAGAGAATGCTAACAATGGGAACTCTGGTGAAGTTTGAGCTGTATTAGTGCGGATAAGGGAAAATTAGGTTCTTACCTTGGTAATTTTCTTTCCTTTAGTCATAGCAGATGAAGCCATTACATATGGGTTATGTCCATCAACCAGCAGGGGAGATAGAGAGCACTCAAACTTTCACAGTGCCCTCTTGGCCAGCTAGCTCCACTGCCTCTTCAGTATTTGAAGCTTCCAAAGCAGTATGGCAAACCGCAATGGGAATCACAAGAGCTTTCCTCACAGCGAACGATGGCCCATCACAAGGGCATGAACTCATAAAGGAGGGAATGCACATCCTCCTGGAGGGAATAAACTCATCCTCCTTATTGTAGAAGTGGAGGGGAACATACGCGCCTCCTGGAGGGAATCACACATCCTCCCAACACATTGGAGGGAATGAACTCATCCTCCTATTTATAGAACTGGAGGGGAACACACGCGCCTCCTGGAGAGAATCAACACATCCTCCAAAAAAAAAACATGCTGGAGGGAATGAACACATCCTCCTAAATTTAAACTGAACATGAATTCTGAAGATTGTTTTCCAACTTTCTCCCAAGGAAGGAACTTCAGGAAACAAGAACAGAACCTGAAACAGATTCACAGCATACAGACAATCATACAGGGAGGGCTCATGGCTTCATCTGCTATGACTAAAGGAAATAAAATTACCAAGGTAAGAACCTAATTTTCCCTTCCTTGTCATCAAGCAGATGAAGCCATTACGTATGGGATGTAACAAAGCAATCCCTAGATAGGGTGGGAACAAGCCACACCACGTGCTAGCACTTGTGCACCAAAACGCGCATCCCTCCTGGCAGCCACATCCAGCCTGTAATGTCGGGCAAAGGAGAGCTTAGAAGCCCATGTTGCTGCACTACATATCTCTTGAAGAGAGAGTGCTCCAGTTTCAGCCCAAGAGGAAGAAATCGCTCTAGTAGAATGTGCCTTAAAGGCTACAGGCGGAACCCTGCCGGCCAGCCAGCAGATAAGCTGAAAAGATAGTTTCTTTGAGCCAGCGGGCAATAGTGGCTTTAGACGCTGGAGACCCTCTGCGAGAACCGGATAGCAAAACAAACAGATGATCAGAAGTCCTGAAAGAGTTAGCAACTCGCAGATACTGCAGCAGAGTCCTGCGCACATCCAAAAGGTGCAGCTGCCCAAAAGATTCTGGAAACTCTTCCTCTGAAAAAGAGGGCAAGAAAATAGGCTGGTTTAAGTGAAAGGCTGAAACCACCTTAGGCATAAAGGAAGGCACGGTCTGAACCGTGACTCCGGACTCTGAAAATTGCAGAAATGGGTCTCTACAGGACAGCGCCTGGAGCTCTGACACCCGTCTCGCCGAGGTAATGGCCACCAGAAAAACGGCCTTCAGTGTCAAGTCTTTCTCCGATGCTCGCCGAAGCGGCTCAAAAGGAGATGCCTGCAGGGTTTTCAAAACTAGCCCCAGGTTCCAAGCTGGACAGGGTGCTCGCACTGGAGGTCGGAGCCGAAGCACCCCTCTAAGAAACCGTGCCACATCTGGGTGAGCAGCCAAAGACACGCCCTTCCACCTTACCACGAAGGGAGGCCAACGCTGCCACCTGCACCCGCAGGGAATTATAGGCCAAGCCTTTTTGTACACCTTCCTGCAAAAAGTCCAGAATCGGCGAGACAGGAGCCCGCATTGGAACAATGGCTCTGGAAGCACACCAAGACTCAAACAGGCACCAAATCCTGGCATAAGCCACGGAAGTGGACCACTTGCGGGCTTGCAGGAGAGTAGAAATAACTTTATTGGAATAACCTTTATCCCTCAATTGCGCCCTCTCAATAGCCATGCCGTAAGACCAAAGCGGCCGGCGTTCTCCATGGCTACCAGTCCCTGAATCAACAGGTTCGGTACCAGAGGTAACGGCAGAGGAGCCTCCAGGAGCATCTGTCGGAGGTCTGCATACCAAGGACTCCTTGGCCAATCCGGGGCGATGAGGACCACTTCTCCTGGGTGCAGCCGAATCCGCAAGAGCAGGCGCCCTATCAAGGGCCATGGGGGAAACACATAAAGTAGACCCGGAGGCCAGGGTTGAGCCAAGGCATCCAACCCCGCCGAGCGAGGATCTCTCCGTCTGCTGAAGAAGTACGGGACTTTGGTATTGGCACTTGTCGCCATTAGATCCATCACGGGCTTGCCCCATTTGGCACAGATCTGCAGGAATACTTCGTCTGCCAGATTCCATTCTGCTGGATCGATCTGATGCCTGCTCAGATAATCGGCCTGCACATTGCTCTGACCTGCAATATGAGCTGCCGACAGACACTGAAGATGCAGCTCGGCCCAGTGGCAAATCAGTTCGGCCTGCGCGGCTAGTGCTCTGCACCTTGTTCCGCCTTGTCGATTTATATAGGCCACCGTTGTCGTGTTGTCCGACATCACTCTGACAGCCAATCCTTACAGGGTCACTTGAAAGGCCAGAAGCGCCTGAAACACCGCTTTCAACTCGAGGCGGTTGATGGACCACTCCGACTCCTCGGGTGTCCATAGACCCTGGGCATGCTTCCCCTTGCAGTGTGCGCCCCAGACCTTCAGGCTGGCATCTGTTACCACTAGGCACCAAACGGGGAGCGTCAGCGGCATTCCTCACCGCAGCATGCTGTCCGAGAGCCACCACTCCATGCTAAGACGGGCCGCAGGGAGCCAAGTAAGTCTGCATTGGTAATCCTGAGAAATAGGAGACCATCTCCGGAGTAGGGAATACTGTAGAGGTCTCAGGTGCGCTCTCACCCAGGGTACCACTTCCATCGTGGCTGTCATCGATCCCAGCAGCTGGACAATGTCCCAAGCTCACGGGCGGGGCATCCTCAGGAGCAGACGGACCTGATTCTGAAGCTTGCACCGCCTTAGCTCGGGTAGGAACACATAGCCCGAGACTGTGTCGAACCTGGCCCCCCAAAAAAACTAGAGATTGTGAAGGGGACAGGTTACTTTTGGCCATATTGACGATCCAGCCTAGAGATTGCAGTACTGAGTCCACTCTGGCTGTAGCTTGTAAGCTCTCTGTTGCAGAGTCTGCTCTGATGAGCCAGTCGTCTAGGTACGGGTGAACCCTGATACCTTCTCGCCTGAGAAAAGCAGCTACTACCACCATTACCTTCGAAAAGGTTCGGGGAGCTGTGGCGAGGCCAAAAGGCAAGGCCCTGAACTGGAAATGTTTTCCCAACACCGCAAACCTCAGAAACTTCTGGTGCGGGGGCCAAATCGGTATGTGCAAGTAAGCTTCTATCAGGTCTAGAGACGTGAGAAACTCTCCTGGCTGAACCGACGCAATGACGGAGCGCAGGGATTCCATGTGGAAATGCCGCACTCTCAGGGACTTGTTCACTTCTTTTAAGTCCAGAATAGGGCGAAAGGACCCACCTTTTCGCAGCACCACAAAGTAGATGGAGTATCGGCCGCAGCCTTGCTCGGCGGGAGGCACCGGGGTCACTGCCCCTAACTGAATCAGACCTTGTAAAGTCTCCTCCACCGCCGCCCGTTTGATGGCAGAACCGCATCGGGACTCCACAAACACGTCTCTTACTGGGGCATTGAATTCTATTCTGTATCCATCTCTGATCAGGTCCAGAACCCACTGATCTGAGGAAATCTTGGCCCACTCCTCGACAAAGAGGGAAAGCTGTCCTCCGATGACAGGCATCGAGGAGAGGGCCGGCGCACCATCATTGAGAGGGTCACCCCTGAACTCCTGGTCTTGAGCCACCGGCTGCGGAACGCTTGTCCGAGCGATAGGAGTTCCTCTGCTGACCACGGGCACGTGAAGTGAACCCAGCAGAACGCCCCAGGCGGTACCTTCTAGCTTCACGGAAGCGAGGTCTGTACGAGGAGTGGACCGCCTGGCCCTTAGAGGAAGGCCTCTGCCTATCTTCGGGCAAGCGCTGGGGTTTTGGATCACCCAGGCCTTTCACAATTTTCTCTAACTCCTCACCAAATAGGAGAAGTCCTTGAAAAGGCAACTTCACCAACCTTTGCTTAGAGGCCATGTCCGCTGCCCAGTGTCGTAGCCACAGACAACGGCGAGCCGCCACTGCTACTGCCATTTGTTTAGCCGAAGCTCTGACAAGGTCATAAAGGGCATCAGCCAGAAAGGACAAGGCCACCTCCATCCGTGGAGCCACATCCAAGAAGGGCTCCTCTCCATCTCCGGGCTGAGCCACTGCCTGTTGCAGCCAAGCTAGGCAGGCTCTCACAGCATAACAGCTGCATGCAGACGCCCGAACAGTGAGACCTGCAATTTCAAAGGACCGTTTCAATGCTGTTTCCAGCCTACGGTCTTGAACGTCCTTCAGGGCAACACCTCCTTCAACAGGGAGGGTAGTTCTCTTTGTCACCGCAGTGACTAGGGCATCCACTGTAGGCATTTGAAAACGAGCCATATGTCCCTCACGCAGAGGGTATAACTGCCCCATAGCCCTGGAAACTCTCAAAGGTCCCTCGGGGTCAGCCCACTGAGCCGAAACAAGCTCTAGGATGGAGTCATGCAAAGGGAAGGCCCGAGCAGCTTTCTTGGTACTAGCCATCCTGGGATTACCCGAGGAGGCCATGCCACTGTCAGGATCTTCAATTGAGAGGGCCTGCAGGGTATCTGAAATAAGCGCTGGCAGCTCATCACGGTGGAAAATCCTCACCGCGGAGGGATCATCCAGATCCTGTGGTAAATCCGCACCTGACTCTGGTTCCTCAGACCAAGAACGTCTGTCAGAGTTCTCCGAATCCTCACACCCCGACCACGGGGGGGGGAAAAGGTGCACCACAATCTGAAGGGGAATTAACCCTTCTGCGCTTATCTTTAGGCCAAGCATCCGGGAAAAAAGCCTCACTGGGCAGTCCCACGCCAGAATCCATCGGGGGGGGGCAATCAGAGGAGCCTCAGGCGACCCTTGAGGAAGGGCTCTTTTCATCATGTATGCTTTATGCAGCAAAAGCACAAAATCCGGGGAGAAAATCGCACCCTGGGCACCCAAATCCTGTCCGGTGCTAGCCACTCCTGAAATAACCTCATCTTGAGGTGCCCCACCCGGCTCAGGTCTCTCCGTGTCCACGGAGGCCGCGCCATGCGGTGTAAGCAAAATGGTGCCCGCTGCCAGCTCAGAGCGGGAAGAAACATCGCTCGCCATGCTCGGGCCGGCTCCTACGCCTATACAGCACGATTTACAGAGCCCTGCTGCTGATTTGCGCTTGCCACAAGTGGAACAGCGCTTTACATTGTCCGCAGTCATCGCCGAAAAACAGCGGTAAAATCCAAAATGGCGGTTTCGCGCCAAAATCGCCCCGATCGCGGGCCCACCCCGGAGGAGTTGGAAAACACTCTTACCTCAAAGGATCTAGTGTACAACTACGATCCTGCTGAAAATCAGGTCAAAAACCTCTGTTCCAGCGTCTCTGCGTTTAAAAACGCGACGCGACTTTTTTTTTTTAAATTTTTTTTAAGCTGTGAGGAAAGCAGAGGTATTGAAGACTCCGGAGGCTCAGATGAGTGGGAAAGGCAGGGAAAGGGCGAACCTATATGCCTGCATCCACTGTTGGTGGGTAAGGACAGGGAAAGCAAGGCAATATGTCCACATCCACAGAGGTATGGGTAAGGCAGGGAAAGGGCTAACCTATGTGCCTTTAAAGTGAAGCTGCTATAGCCTCCAACACCCCGGTTAACAACTGGCAAGCCAGGAACCACCTCCCGGCAGATTTTTCTGGAGCTCGAACAAGCTGCAGCCACCCTGCTAAGGGAGATAGAGAATACTGAAGAGGCAGTGGAGCTAGCTGGCCAAGAGGGCACTGTGAAAGTTTGAGTGCTCTCTATCTCCCCTGCTGGTTGATGGACATAACCCATAAGTAATGGCTTCAACTGCTTGATGACAAGGAAGGGAATTGTTTATACTGGATCTCACCTCCAGGAAAAAAGAGCTAAGCATTTTACAAAAGTGGCCAAGTTCAAAGCCTAATTATGGACAACAAGGTCTATCATACAGATAGAAGCATACTGCGTTTTTTTTTGTTGTTGTTGTTTTTTTCTTTCTTCTTTATATGGAGTCTAATGTGGTCAAGATGATAAGGGGAGAACTTGCTGCCTCCAGAACAGAGACTGGCGTGCACAATACAGAATATGGTGATTTAGAGATATGTGGCGAACAAGAGTCTGAAACACTTTGGAGCCTCCCACGAACATAGATTTGTAAGTGGATAAAGCAAATATGGGCATGTCAAAATACGCACAGTAGCACATCGGACAGTGCAAACAAAGGCAGCCGGATTATATGGTGAGAAAAGGGACCTGGGAAGTCGAAAATCTTCTACAAAGTCAACCAGGAAGGTGACAATGATGTGCCATAGGATGATGGGAGATAAAAATGGTGCATGGAAATCTGCTTACTGATCCCATAGAGGAGGAGCAGCAAGTTCTCTCCGGAATGAGAATTACTATAAATCCAGATGCTACGCTGATTACAGATGAGGAAGTTTTTTTGTTGTTGTTGTTTTTTCTCTCTCTCTCTCTCCTCTCATTGTAATGTGAATGGACCCTTGCACACAAAGCTGTGAATGTTAATCTGGAAATAGAAAAGGTAGTATTTGTACTATGTAGTAGGGAACCCACTGCTTCAGGTGTGCTTTAGGTGTCTCATGTGAAGGGGAGGTAATTTGTATGGACATGTCATGAAAGGAATAGGAACCTTCACACTATAATAGAAAATATTATTTACAAATGTCTTGAGGAAGAGGGAGCAGTGGGTTCACTATGATAGGACTTAGCATGTACAAGATGCAGGGGGGAAGCATAAATAATGGATGCAATAGTTTGTTTGTTTGTTTGTTTGTTTTTCATTCTCTCTCTTCTCTCATTGTAATGTGAATGGACCCTTGCACACAAAGCTGTGAATGTTAATCTGGAAATGGAAATGGTTTTAGATTGTAAGCTCTTTGAGCAGGGACTGTCTTTCTTCTATGTTTGTGCAGCGCTGCGTATGCCTTGTAGCGCTATAGAAATGCTAAATAGTAGTAGTAGTAGTAGTAGGTGTACTATGTAATGGGGAACCCACTGCTTCAGGCGTGCTTTAACTGGCTCTTGTGAAGGGGAGGTAATTTGTATGGACATGTCATGAAAGGAATAGGAACCTTCACACTATAGTAGAAAATATTATTTATAAATGTCTTATGGAAGAGGTAGCAGTGGGTTCACTATGATAGGACTTAGCATGTACAAGATGCAGGGGGAAGCATAAATAATAGATTTTTATTTATTACATTTGTACCCCGCGCTTTCCCACACATGGCAGGCTCAATGCGACTTACATAGTAGCAATAAGAAGAATTACAAGTCATAAAAAGTATATACAATTTGTAGTAAACGTAATATTAGTGGGGTTAACGGATAAGTAAATTTAACAAAGGAGGAATTAGGTATATAAGTAAATTGAACATAGGAGGAGTGAAGTGCAGAAGGAAATGGGCGTAAGGAGGTGGGCGTAGGAAGATGGAGAGGAATAGATGCAGAGGACAAGATTGTGGATAGCAATAAAGATAATGGTAAACATGATCAATATATAATAATCGTCTTCTCCTCCCCCACTGAGGTATTCAGAATCCGCATTCATAGCATATATGAAACAAATGTGATTAAAAAAATATGCATATTTGATCCTAATCCGTCCTTGCCATTTTCAGGGCTCAGACCATAAAAAAGTCTTCTCTGCACTGGCCTTACTTCCCAATTACTGGAGTTTCTTTGTTTTTTTTTAGCATATAGATGTACACAGCCGTGAAATGATGTGACAATTGTAGTATTATTGCGGCTATGAAAACCAACAAGAGTTTATAAATAGTTATGGTTTCCATACTTAAGGTTATTGCCACTTAATGATATTGGAGGTGTGAGAGATTGATAAGTAACAACTGGGTTTGATATTTTATTAACGCAGGGTGTTTAGCGGGGTGGGGGGTTCGGCTCTATTTGGGGCTACCAGTGACTAGATTCTATGATAGAATGGTTCAGGTGGGGGGGAGGGGTTTGAAGGACAGGGAAGCGGGTTTTTGTTTTGGGGTTTTTTTTTTGCTTGGGGTCCTCTTCTCTCCACTTCTCAAGCAGGGAAATCTGCGATGTCCAAAACTGGTGGGGGTGCCCAAGGGCTGGGGGGTACCTCTGACAACTCATGCTGAGTTAACTTTGCTATTGTTATTAACTGCCATACCCCTTGGAGAACATGAATACATTTAAATTTAGATCCTGGAATTTGGGGGGGGGGGGGTATCCTCACCGATTAAGCGTACTGAAGTGTTACAAGCTTTGAAGCGTCATAAAGCGGATGTAGCATTTGTACAGGAGACACCTCACAATTGCAAAGCATGCTAAATTCAAACAGCGATGGGTGGGACAAATAGTAGAGACTCCAGCGGTGCAGAGATCAGCAGGGGTAATGATTCTTTTTCGTCAAGGCCTAGACATATAAGTCAAGTCGATAAAACGTGATCAGGGTGGACGTTATGTTTTGGCTGAGGTACAGTTGGAAGGGAATCCTCTTGTTTTGTGCAATGTATATGCCCCCAATGTTTTTGATAAATAATTTTTCAGTAAGTTGATTGCTTTATTGGCCCCCTTTCAGGGTGGTATTATTATATTGGGGGGGTGGATTTCAATATGGTTTACGACCCTCAATTAGATTAGTCCTCAGCAGTATCCCAAAGCTCATGTCACTATGCCCGAGGATTGCCTTTTTTTGTGTAACACCCTAGATTTTTTAGTGGATGTGTGGCGGGTGCTGAATCCTAATTTTAGAGATTACACTCAACACATTCACGTATTGATTATTTTTTCCTATCCAGGCCACTCTTTTCATGAATAGCCCAGATGGAAATTGGCCCTTGTGAAATATCGGACCATGCTTTAATCTGGGTCCAACTAACTGGGGGAAAAGGGATACAACTGAATGGGGGCTGGAGGTTCCCCTTACATTTATATTGGGACACCAAGTTCCATTCCTTCCTTCGGGAGAAATGGGAAGAGTATGTAGGCAATAATGAGATGCATCTACATCAGCACACTCTCTTTTGGGAAACAGCCAAAGTGGTGATAAGAGGGGAAATAATTAGTTACTGTGTCCATGCCCGTAAAATGAGAGATAGAGAAATACTGAGATTGGAGAAGGTAATACGACAACAAAAAATTATACATGGGGCAACCCAAACTATAAATGCTAGGGAGGCACTTTTGACTTCCCAGAGAGAGTTAAATGAATTGCTACATCAGAGAGCGAGGAAATCACAATTTCCTGGAAGCCAATAAGTTGCAAGATCCGAGACAACATGGTTTTACCAAAGGAAAATCGTGCCAAATGAATCTCATTGAGTTCTTTGATTGGGTGACAGGAGAATTGAATCAGGGACGAGCTATAGACGTAATCTACTTAGATTTCAGCAAAGCTTTTGACACGGTTCCCCACAGGAGGCTCTTAAATAAACTGGATGGGCTGAAGATAGGACCCAAAGTGGTGAACTGGATTAGGAACTGGTTGACGGACAGAAGCCAGAGGGTGGCAGTGAATGGAATTCGCTCGGAGGAGGGAAAGGTGAGTAGTGGTGTGCCTCAAAGATCGGTGCTGGGACCGATTCTGTTCAATATATTTGTGAGTGGCATTGCCGAAGGGTTAGAAGGTAAAGTTTGCCTATTTGCGGATGATACTAAGATCTGTAACAGAGTGGACACCCGGGAGTGGAAAACATGAAAAACGATCTGAGGAAGCTAGAAGAATGGTCTAAGGTTTGGCAATTAAAATTCAATGCGAAGAAATGCAAAGTGATGCACTTAGGGAATAGAAATCCTCGGGAGACGTATGTGTTAGGCGGGGAGAGTCTGATAGGAACAGACGGGGAGAGGGATCTTGGGGTGATAGTATCCGAGGATCTGAAGGCGACAAAACAGTGTGACAAGGCGGTGGCCGTAGCTAGAAGGTTGTTAGGCTGTATAGAGAGAGGTGTGACCAGCAGAAGAAAGGGGGTGTTGATGCCCCTGTATAAGTCGTTGGTGAGGCCCCACCTAGAGTATTGTGTTCAGTTTTGGAAGACGTACCTTGCGAAGGATGTAAAAAGAATTGAAGCGGTACAAAGAAAAGCTACGAGAATGGTATGGGATTTGCGTTACAAGATGTATGAGGAGAGACTTGATGACCTGAACATGTATACTCTGGAAGAAAGGAGAAACAGGGGTGATATGATACAGATGTTCAAATATTTGAAAAGTATTAATCCGCAAACAAACTTTTTCCGGAGATGCGAAGGAGGTAGAACGAGAGGACATGAAATGAGATTGAAGAGGGGCAGACTCAAGAAAAATGTCAGGAAGTATTTTTTTCATGGAGAGAGTAGTGGATGCTTGGAATGCCCTCCCGCGGGAGGTGGTGGAAATGAAAATGGTAACAGAATTCAAGCACGCATGGGATAAACATAAAGGAATCCTGTTCAGAAGGAATGGATCCTAAGGAGCTTAGCCGAGATTGGGTGGCAGAGCCGGTGGCGGGAGGCGGGGATAGTGCTGGGCAGACTTATACGGTCTGTGCCAGAGCCGGTGGTGGGAGGCAGGGATAGTGCTGGGCAGACTTATTCGTTCTGTGCCAGAACTGGTGGTGGGAAGCGGGGCTGGTGGTTGGGAGGCGGAGATAGTGCTGGGCAGACTTACACGGTCTGTGCCCTGAAAAGGACAGGTACAAATCAAGGTAAGGTATACACAAAAAGGAGCACATATGAGTTTATCTTGTTGGTCAGACTGGATGGACCATGCAGGTCTTTTTCTGCCGTCATCTACTATGTTACTATCGATATCAACTTTTTCGACATAGTAATAAGGCAGGGAGCATGCTAGTCAGTCTAATCAAAGGGAGGAGAGGGACAACCCACATAATGCAAGTCCGAGACGCAAGAGGCCATCGGATTCAGAAAGATGCAGATATTGTATCCCATTTGCAGGATTATTACAAACTATTGTATCAGGAGCCCACAGATGGGATGTCGGATAGTGATCTATATTTAGACAATCTGACATTACCGACGATTACGGAGGCACAAAGAGAATTTCTGAATGCGCCTATACCAGAGGGAGACCTTCAGCTTGCAATGCAACAAAGTAAGCTTCAGAAGACGCTGGGGCCAGATGGTTATGGGGTGGAATTCTACAAACTGCTTTATGAACATATAAAATCTCCCCTGGTGAATCTCTTTCATACAGTGGTGACATTGGAGGCCCTTCCAGAATCTTTTAAAGTGGCACAAATGATTGTTTTGTTAAAACCGGGAAGTAACCCAGAAGATCCAGGGTCTTACCACCCCATCTCTCTGCTAAATTGTGAGCAAAAATTTTGACAAATAGATTATCAAACGTCCTCCCAGATTTGATATACCACCCTCAGGTGGGTTTTGTTAAAGGAAGATCAGTAGCTAAAAATATTCGAGCTATTTTGGCGTCATTGTAGGTGGTGGAACGGTCAAAGGCACAGTCCCTTTTAATTAGTTTTGATGCAGAGAAGGCCTTCGATCGGATTACCTGGCAATTTATGTTTGCCGTGCTGAAGAGGGTAGGCATAGAGGAATATTTTAGTGAGGCGGTAAAAGTGCTATACGATGACCCAAGAGCATTTGTCTGGGTGAACGGAGAATGATTCGCAGTGTTTCCAATTCAATGAGGCACAAGACAGGGGTGCCCGCTGTCACCACTGCTTTTCATGCTTTCATTAGATCCCCTTATCAGAGAAATTAGCTCCCACCCACATATTTCGATAGTGGCTGTTGGGAACTCCATTTTTAAAATTTCAGCGTTCGCAGATGATTTGTTGATTCATATTACTAACCCTCGCACATCTTTGGCGGCAGTTCTGGAGCTTTTTCAAGAATATGGAGATTTTGCGGGATTTAAATTAAATCTTTCCAAGTCGCTAGCACTAGCCTCTACGCTGCATGTAAAGCAGGAATGGGAATGGGCACACGAGTCTTTTAGAGATTTAGGCATCCAACTCACAATGAAAGTCTCGTCCCAATATCATTTGAACATCTCACGTTTGTTAGAACACACTGTAGAATGTCTCACCACATGGAAACCTCTACCACTATCCCTACATGGCCAGATACACATTTATTTCGAATGATGGAATTCCCAAGATGGCTCTATGCTCTCCAAACGTTACCACTGCGCATTTTTAGAAAAGATTTAACCTTGTTATATAAACATATACGCAAATTTATCGGGGGAGAGGCAAATCCAGAATGCCCTTTCACTTGATGTTGGGGTCGTGGAGGGAGGGAGGCCTGGGGGTCCCTAATTTAAGACGTTATAATCAAGCCTGTCTGCTTCAGCATCTAGGAGACTGGTTTTTAGACAGACAGGACTATACTCCAAGGGACCTGGAAAGGGCCTTCTTTCATCCATGTCACTTATATTACTTATTGCAAGCCCCCAGGAAGGAGATCCCGGCAAACATGAATATAAGTATGTTGTTAAGGCCTCTGAGGGAAGTTTGGAAAGATCTGACTAAGTACTGGGGAATTTTGCAGGTGGCCTGTGATCTATTGCCCATATGGGGTAACCCAAGCTTTCTTCCGGGCTCAGACAATCCGGTGTTTCGAAGATGAGAGGCTATGGGTATTACGAGATTGGAGCATGTCTTGGACGCAAAGGGTGCATTGTTGTCCCTGGGATCTTTAGGTATAGGTATCAACTCCAGCAATATGTACACCTATATTCAACTGGCCCATTATGTTCGTACGATTGGGAGTTACTGGGGGCTGCACACAGCAGACATACGAGAGCCTTTTTTCATTCTATTCCGGGAGATCGTCTGTCGGTCTCTGGATTATATAAAGCACTAACCCTTTTGGCTCCTCTCAAAAAAAGGGGATCAATTAGAGATCGGTGGGCTTTGGACGGGATGCACAGATCTGACATTAGATTTTGATCAGCTTTCGGCAGCCACCCCAGCTCTAGCTGTTAATGCGGACTTACGTACATGTCAGAATCGTATTTTGCACAGAGCATATCCCACGAAGGCTCAAATTTTCAATATGGGGAGAGTGAAGGAGTCTCTGTGTTTCAAATGTAGACATCAAGTGGAGACCTTTTTCTCACTCTCTCTTGGAATGCCCGATGGTCCAAAAATTTTGGATGGCTATATTTCATTTTCTGGGAAAGCTGTTGAGGGTACCAATCCCTTGTGTCTCGCTTGGAGTGCTACTAGATAAATACAGACTTTTTGCTTTGCGGGGTAGAGGCGCTCAACTCTTAGTCAGAAAGGCCTGTCTCCTGGGCAAACGACTTTATTTTGAGCATGTGGACCAGTGATCAACCACCAGATTTTTGGCACTGGCGCAATCAGCTGCACAAGCTTTTGTTGTTGGAGTGCAGGTTGGTGGGAATGTCTCCCAAAAAGAAGAAACAGTTCTTGGAGATCTGAGACCCGTATATCCAATATGTATCGCCTAGGGAACGCAGTTTTATTATTATTATTAATTACATTTGTGCCCCGCAATTTCCCACACATAGCAGGTTCAATGCGGCTTACATAGTAAATAAAATTACAAAGTCTTGAAGGAGAATGTTACAAGTTGTAGTAAACATAGTAGTAGTGGGGGTTTGAGGATATGTAAATTGATCATAGAGAGGTAAACAAAGATAGAATGAGCAAAAGGAGAAGAGATTGGGAGGGGTAAGGAGTAGGAAGGATGGAGAGGAAGAGATTGAGAAATGAGCATAAGGAGATTGTGAGACATGGTCAAAGGTATAATAATCGTTAAGGCAAGAATCATGTGGGTGGGTTTAAAAAGTTAAGTTGGGTCATTAGGGTAAGCTTTCTATTGTTTTATTAAGAATTCTCTTTTGGGGTGATCGGGGGGGGGGTGAGAGGAGGACGACGACAACAACTCTTTTTTTGTGGCTGTGAGGGAAGAGGGAGAACAATCATTCACCAGTAAAGTTGGGGGGGGGGGGGGGTTCATGTGTGGGACTTAAAGAGGGAGGGGTGGGATAGGGTAGGGATCAGGGTGGGAAAGAAAATATGTAAAGGTGGATGATATAAGTATTAGACTGCACATATTTGAACAAATTAGGCCTGCAATTTGAACTGTATAGAAATTGCTGAAATATTGCTCTATTCTTTATATGTTTAATATATCACCAATAAAAACTGTTGAAACATAGAATAAATTGGAGAAAATATTTCTTCATTCAATGTGCAGTTAAGCTTTGCAATTCACTGCCAGAGAATGTGGTAAAGCAGTTAAGCATAGCAGGGTTTAAAAAAGGTTTGCAAAAGTGTTTGTTTGTTGTTTTTTGTTTTGTTTTTTTTAAGGAAAAGGCCATAAACCATTAAGGTCAGTAGACTTGGGAAAATCAACTGTTTATTCCTGAAATACACACTATGAAATTTATTTTACTCTTTTGGGATTACCAGGTACTTGTGGCCTAGATTGGCTGCTTTTGGAAACAGGATGCTGGGCTTGACAGACTCTGTCCAGTACAGTGATGCTTATGTATTTACGTTCAGGCAAAGTTCATTGTTTTGTGCCTATTTCTGAGTTGCTGTTAGACAGGCAGTCAAATTTACACAAAACTGTGGATAGATTTGGTGCAATAAGTATGAGAAGCTGCACGTCATTGGCATAGATATAGAATTTCATGTCCACCAACTGAAGCAGCTAGAGGCCTGCGGTAGATACTAAATAAAATAGGTGACAATATGGATCCATGCGGTACCCCACAGTCTTCAGTGTTCAGGGTGATGTGCTATTGTTGAACAGAAAGGATTGTTGTCTAACAGGATTTGAACTATTCAAGTACTCTGTCAGCTGTGGAAGTACAATATCATGGTCCACAGTGTCTAAGTCTGCAGAGAAATCCAGAAACACTAGAATTGAGGCAGATCTCCTGTTGTGGTTTCTATGGAGATTGTCAAGCAGGGGATACAAGAACCGTCTCCGTACCATGCCCAGGTCTGAAGCTAGACTGACATGGATCTATCTAGTTTCTTTCATTTAGCCAGCCAGTGAGTTAAATGTGGACTGTCTGTTCTACAAGTTTACCCAAGAAGTGGATGTTTAAAACTACTGGCCAGTTTTTAAGCTTGCCCTGGTCTAGGTAGCTCTTTTTCAATAGGGGACATATCACAGCCCTTTAAGAGTTGTTGTTGGTAGCTGTCCTTCCACAAGAGAGAAGTTAATACTAGTGGTCCTTCAATAAGGCCTCTGCTTCCCAGCTGTATTATCTTTGCTAGGCAGGTGTGCCACTGACCTTTCACAATTGTTTTTCAAGAGCTTCCTGTTACCTGGTAGAATGAGTCCAAGATGGCTGTGTACGGAAGAAATGAAGGAATGTTCTCTTTAGGTATTGGGAAGCTCAATGGAAATGACAGTTGATTCTAATGGAGACCTTTTATTTCGCTGGTAAAGAATGTGGCAAAATCACTGCAAGTCAACTGTGACTGGGAAGGTTGATTCCATGGTGGATGCTGCAGTTGACTCTGTACTATTTTGAATAGCTGCTTGGTTGAATTTGCAGCCTGTTCAATGTGTTTATTCATATGCACAAATCTTACACATCTAACACAGAGTGCTCAAGTACTTTAGGTAAGCAAGACCAGGAATTGTCCCACCTAAAGCAGGCAATCAGAGCTTCGCCCCACCCTATCACCAACTCAACTTTGCTTCAAAGTCAGCTCCTCTTCCTGTCTTGTTACAAAAATGCTTCCACCATTCCAAAATCAAAACCTTGAAACATCCTGACAAAGGACTAAAACAATGCAAGTAGTTAGTTATACTTCCCAGCCAAACCACACTAGAAATGGTAAGCATATGGCCCCAACTTCAATAGAGTAGCACTGGAAACACATACCCAATTACAATTAAGCCAATGGTTCTCAAAGAAAATACTCATCAAATTAAGGCACAATTATTTGAGGAGGAATCCTAATATACCATTGCATATCTTGTTATCATTGCATATCTTGCCACCTCTTCTGCTACTCCAAAATCTAAAGCTATATAGCAGCTGGGTACTTTTTTGTGGAGGTTGGGGGGGGGGGGGGAGGAAGAGAAACAGCGAGAGGCATAATATCTACAGTAAAATTTTAGCAATGAAGATTGTACTCTATTAAGGGCACTGACACAAGTGAGGCCTCAAGAGAGCTCTCTCTGAGCCTACCCTGGTAATATTTTTTACTCCAATATATTCTACTCACCATTCTAATTAACACCCTGTATTACTGGATGTCGTCTGTCACAAGTGCAGATGTTTCAGATGTCTCCTAATCCTACACAGAGCTACATTGTGTAGGATTAGGTGCAACCGCACCTCAAATATTGTGTTCAATTCTATTTCGCTGTATCTCAAAAAAGATATAGTGGAATTAGAAAAGGTTCAGAGAAGGGCAACGAAAATGATAAAGGGGATGGGACGACTTCCCTATGAGGAAAGGCTAAAGCGGCTAGGGCTATTCAACTTGGAGAAAAGGTGGCTGAGGGGAGATATGATAGAGGTCTATAAAATGAGTGGAGCTGAAAGGGTAGATGTGAAGCGTCTGTTTACGCTTTCCAAAAATACTAGGACTAGGGGGCATGCGATGAAGCTACAATGTAGTAAATTTAAAACGAATCGCAGAAACGTTTTCTTCACTCAACGTGTAATTAAACTCTGCAATTCGTTGCCAGAGAATGTGGTAAAGGCAGTTAGCTTAGCGGAGTTTAAAAAAGGTTTGGATGGCTTCCTAAAGGAAAAGTCCATAGACCGTTATTAAATGGACTTGGAGAAAATCCACTATTTCTGGGATAAGCAGTATAAAATATTTTGTACTTTTTTGGGATCTTACCAGGTATGTGTGACCTGGATTGGCCACTGTTGGAAACAGGATGCTGGGCTTGATGGACCTTTAGTGTTTCCCAGTATAGCAATACTTATGTACTTAATATAAAATCTTAAAAATTGGCACTGTAACAAACACAAGACTGTTTTTGTTCTCTTAAGTAAATTACTACACCCTGTGAACAGGTAAAGCCAGTAATTAAGTGGTTGTCTAAAGCTAGATCAGAACAACAGTTGAAAGAGCTGTTCTGCAACTGTATGGCCACAAGTGGCCAGGAACTTCCTAACTTTTGCAAAAGTGTAAGATGTCCCTCTCACTCTGCTAACCAGCTACAGGGCATCAGTACAGCTGTGACAGAGAGAACAAGGTAAATGAATACTACTGTGCCATAGTTTTCATCCCAGTAAAATATCAAAACTTGTATCAAATCAAAATATTTTCTCCACCACACTTACACTGCACAAATCTCAGTCTGAACAAGTAAATTACAGTTATTCAGAGCTGATTCAAAAAGATTTCTTGATGTAACCATATCAAATGTCAATACCTCTGCAAATTTTGGCATTTCTTAGCAGTCATTAAAATAAATGTGCTTTGATTAGCAGTAAATACTACTCAAAACTTACAGTGCAAAAAATAGAGAAGATAATTTATCTTGAACACTGGAAGTAAGACTGATTTCTCAGACACTTGTATCCTCTTCTGAAAATACCTCATCCTTAACAAACATGACTTCATGAGGAAATCATTGAGGCTGTTGGAGCTAAACATCACACTCATGCAGACCACCATCACAGGCCAATTCACAAGTAATTTACCCAAAGCTGAGACCAGATATGTGGTGGTTAAATGAATACAACCAGTGACTGATCTGTGCTGCGGCTTTGCAAAGAATGCAATCAAGTGTATTACACAGTAAAAGCAATCTTTTACAAATCTTTGTTTTTCCTAACTTCCCCACCTATCACAGAGGAATATCAGAGCACTGAGCAAACAATAAAATCACCACACCTGAATACACACATGGCACCAAACATTAACCAAGCCCAGACAGATAACACAATGAGAACACAGATCACAAAGCAGAGGCCAGAACATGCTTTCAAAACACTCCTATTTATGTAGCATAAAAACATAGTTGATTATCTTTAAATGGGTTATGTATTTGATATACCACCTTTCTGTGGTACAACCAGAGCGGGAACGGGTACCCAAGAGAAGAACTGATACCCCTGAAAAACAAAATGGGTCAAAATAAATCTCCCTTCTTGGGCACCACAAAATAGCTGGAATAGTGATCATTGCCATACTGGACAGCCTCTTGAGACACAAAATTGAAGGGAGACATGATAAAGGCATCTAAAATGGGTTCTGGGAACTCCAGAACATGGCCCAGCTACACATAATCCAAGACCTACTGGTCCAAGGTCCCACGTCTAGTGGACAAGGCAGAGCCAGACACCCACCTGCACCTTTCTCATTGAGAACCTTTGGCAGCAGAGATGGGACTGCCATCTCTGTTTCTCTTCACGCCATGAAAGGGCTGACTTTCTGAAATTCTGCTCCAGCTGAACAACAGGAGGAGCAGCCCATCCAGCTCTAGTGCCAGTATCCCCAATCCTTCAAGTAGGACCTGGTCCCCAACCTCCTGGACAGCCGTACTTTCTCTTCACGCAAACACTGAGCTCTGGCTTTCCCACATCCTTGACTAGTTTCTCCACGTTCACCCCAAAATGGAAGTTTGCTTAGCCGCACCTTAGAGACTGCATCTGCCAAACAGTTACATAGACACAGCCAATGTTGGGCCACTACATGGAGAGACATTAAAACCAGATCATACAGGACATTTGCTAAAATTGCCATGTCAGATTCAAGCCTCACTGCCTCAGGAGATGCTGGAAACTACTGCACTCAATGCAGTACAATTCTTGCTACATATCCCCCACATATCACCGCCTGAACATCCAATGTAGAGGAATCAAAAGCTTGCTTGAGGAGTGCCACATCTTCCTGTCATGTGCTTCCATGAATACTACCCCTTCCTTCACCGGGATGGAGGTCTTTCTCACTGCAGATATTAGAGCACTCACCTAGGGGCTAAAGTCTACTTAACATTTTGGTACTCCTGAGCACCATATCCCACAGCGCTCCGCTCCAAAAGGCCCATCTGAAAGAGGGCTCGATGGAGGGGGAAAGCTTTCAGGAGTTTGCAGAAGCCCTCCAAGATCAGGTCACCATTAAAAACCTCTTGAACTACTTCTGAAATGCAGAGCACCTCAACAAATTGCTCAATGACAGAAGGCAGTTTTTTTCTCCAAAAGGAGGCCCCCGGGGCCACTGCCAGTTTGGCACCAGAGGAGAACCAACAGGCTAAACTCAGGGCCACAGAGGGCAATGCCACTCTGAGCTCAACTGCCTCCAGCAGACAGTGCAGATCAGACTGGTGCAGTAAGATAGTGAGATAGGCCTGACTCCCTAGGCTCCAGTCTGCTCATACCTTGGAACCAGTCTACTTGAGCTATTGCTGCAGGACATACTGGGCCATACAGTGTGCTCTCAAAGTGATAATTTTCTGGTGGTTCCATAGTGTCTGTACAGTGTAAATTTTTGTCTTTACTTGACTGTATCATATATATATGTCTTTTGCACTGCAGCAACTTGAAGTGAATTAAAAAAAAAAAAAAAAAAATATATATATAATATATATATATATATATATAAAATCCATGACTTAGAATTGTTCATTTTCATACACCATTCTTAGTAAGCAGGTTCCTCCAAACATTCAGCTACTGAATGTCCTTAGACATTCCTTGAAAACCTACCACAACCCTGCTTAGCTACATTCTAGATTTAAAACCTCAAAATAGTCCTTAAAATATTGCAGTAACATGTCAATAATTTATTAGTTTTAAAATATTGATGTACATTATGCTTTATTTTTTGTGCATCTACTCAAAAGCTCTATGAAAATGAAATATAGGAGAGGGTCCCCTGCACTCAGGGGCTCGACCTTCCACACTGTGACCTGACGGGCCCTCGAGGAACCCAACCCAGCCATGCGGTCTCTTCCACCACCTTAGCCTGAACCTTCATCTGGTGCACTGGAGAACTGGCTGCATCCAAAATGGCCACCACTCTCAAAGCTTCAGGTAAAGGAATGTGGCTGTGAGGAGAAAATGCGGCCTCTGCTGTCAAAAAGTGTCTCCAGGCTGAAGTTCTTTACCCATGAATCATTACAGATTCCAAGCTTTCTTTTGTAAAACAAATCTCACAAGTAGTCAAAAAGTGGGGGGGGGGGGGGGGGGGCGTTCTGGTTACATTGGATTCGTGCTGTTAGATGTTTAGATTTTGCTTCTACTCACACTTTATTACATGCTTTTGTCTTTTCTCAAATAATTACTGTAATACAGTCTATGTAGGTCTAACCAAACTTCAGTTGCGTCTGTTACAAATATTATAAACCTCAGCTGCTAGGATGCTTCTTGGAACTAAGCATTTTGACTCGGTCACACTGCTTCTTACTAGACTTCACTGGTTGCCAGTTTCCTAATCGGATATGGTTCAAAATCCTTCTTACTCATAAAACACTGTACTCGGGAGAGCCATCTTACCTATATTGCTTTGTCATTCCCTATACACCCTCACACTTTATTAGATCCATAGATTCTAACTGCTTAGTATTACCTTCAACTAGGCAGGCTCACTACAAGTCTACTTATGCATCTCCTTTCTTTTTGTCTCCAAGTCTTTGGAATGGTCTCCCCATGGATGTTAGGAATGAAATCTCCCTGGATAAATTTAAGGTGAAACTGAAAACCTGTGACGATTCTGCCCATGTTTCAGGCTCTCAGTCATCTCGCCACCTGGTGGCCAGACCTGGTGGCTGCAATGGACTGTCTGGTTACTGTCATCCATTCCAGATTTCAGCCTAGTCCAGTCCAGATCTTCAAGACTGCCAGACTTGCTCTTTTTGTTTGAATCTGCACAGCTCCCGTAGTTGCCTGGTGATTGCTGCATCTGACCTTCAGCTGCTGCTGGGCTTATTAGCCATTCTGAAATCTTTCTGCTTTGCCTAAGGCCCTGAGGTTTGTTGGGGTGCTGTTTGCACTTCTGCTCAGTCTGGTTCTTTGCCTTGCTTCTTGTCTGTTGTAGTTATTCAGTGGGTAGTTAGATTAGGTTGTTTGTTTGCTAGTCCCGTCTCTGGGTTAGTCTTGTGTTTAGTCTTTGTTTGTGTCTTAGTGGCTGTTCTGCAGCTTTCAGTTCTGTGTCTGGTTATTGTTTTGTTCCCTGTTTTGGTGGTTGCTTGCAGCTTCCTGTCCTGTCCTTTAGCTTATCCTTTCCCTGCCTTGCTGTCCCTGTATATTCCTTTCCCCTCTGGCCCTCAGTCCCTATGCTGCCTTGTTGGGATCCTGTTCCTGCCCTATAAGTCCTGCCGGCCGCTTGCAGCCAGGGGCTCAACTCTTGGTGAAAGGTGGCCAGGTGCAGGTGAAGTCTCACTGTTTGTCAGAGTTCTGCCTTGCCTTTGGTGTGGTGTGGCTTTGCCTGCCACTGCCGCTCCTCGGCAGTGGTTCAAGGGCTCACAAACCTAGTTCCAGCTTTGAAGCCCTAACAAAACCTATTACTTTCAGTTAGCTTTTAAGACCTCTCTGTCCCTGAAAGTGCTTCCTATGACTGGTCTAAAGGGCCTGTACCTTTTTACCTTGTGCCTCATTTTCTCTCTCTCCTCCCCTTTGCTTTTATAATGGACAAATGATATTTTTCCTGTTTATTATAGGGTTTCTTTCCCTTTAATTGTTGATTTTATTTAATTTTATTAACTGCTTCGGCCTTGTTTGAAGTAAAAGCGGCATATCATCTTAAATAAACAAGCGTTAGTCTAACATGCAGAAAGGCCACGGCATGGCCCCTAAAAAAAAAAAGGAGTTTTATCCTCTCCACTCAACTGGTAACCGATTCTCCACCTGTTGCAGCAGCAGAACAATTCAGAACTATTGTACATTATGTCCATCAACCACCTGCTGGTGACAAAGAAATGCTGCTAGCTGCATCTGCATGGTGCCCTATGTAGGACATAGCTTGCCATTACATTGGCTCTGTCTCCCATCTGCTGGTCGGCAAACATAACCCATTGTTTCTGGTCTGGTAGAAATAAGGAAGCTTTATTTTTGTACAAAGCTGTTGTGTTATTATCGAGACCAGTTTTGAGTGGTTTCAGAAGGATGAGCTAGAAAAACAAGCATTAAAATGTATCTTCTGTCAACGGTGCCAAAACAAGACCAGCATCCTTCATACACTGGAACAAGCAGAGAGGAGGAAAGGCCAAGAGGGATCTGTGGTTAAAACACAAGTTTTGTTGCTGTCAAGGCTGGGGGTGACAAATTGTCCTTTGAATTTTCAGGTTGATGGCTGTATTTCTATTTTGAAATAATTTAAGTACCTGGTGTTTGGTTGGACACTACACAGTCCATGAAGAGTCATATTGACTGTTAAGACAGTGTTTTTCAAATTGAGATTATTAAGTAGGCTGTGGGATTTGCTTTCATCTGAGAATTTTCCATTTTGCAAGCTGTTTTTCCACATTTTGATTATTGTAGTGTTTTGTTGTTTGGTTTGCCTGGATATATGTTGCGGGCGCTCCAGGTTGCTCAGAATGTGGTGGCATAGGTGCATGTAAGTAAATCAATTAGGAAGCATATTACTTTAGCATCACTACACCAGTTACCGATTGTGAATAGGATTGAATTTTAAGATACCTTGGTTTTTAAAGCACAGGTACAGGCCTACTCGTCCTTTAAGGTCTGAGAATAAGTGTTTGATTGATGTCCCAAGGTTTCGATCTGTTAGCTTAGTAGGTCTTTGGGCTATGGCTTTTCAAATTGCAAGGCCTAAGCTCTGGAATACCTTGCAAGTGGAAATGTGTAAATTTGAAATGTTGCTTAGCTTTAGAAAACAGTTAAAAACAGTTTTATTTTCAAAAGCGTTTGAGGAGGGAGGGGGTGAGAGATTTCACAAGTTTGTGAGGTGGAAGAGCAAGTACATAGCCATGGAAACAATTTTTGTTTTGTTTTTGATCCGAGGTTTTTAATTTATTTTATTACTGTGTATGTAACTCTGTAATCCGCCAAGAACACAGGATTATGTGGAATAGAAATTTGAGATAAATAAAATGCAACAAACAGAATGTCAATGTAATATATTGCCATGCAAGAGGCAACCAGAAAAGGAAATATACATAAAATGCTACCCATCTCCCAGGGTCCGATGAGCTGAATCATAATTAGAACTATCCAGTAAGCACATTATGCTCTGCTAAGCAGCAAGAGCCTACAGCTGTAATATTACTTCTGTTCTGGTTCTGTTTCTCTACTCAAGGAGCTTCAAACAGGAATCTTATTTCCAATACTGATTGAAAATGCATATGAAAATCTCTAGAGACTAATCAATTGTAATGGGCACATCTAGGCATTTATAGATATAGATAGCAAAGCTGTAAAAACCACGGAAGATAAAACAGACTGTTTTCTTGCTATCTTGCTTTTCAGTCTAGGCACCTGCATTTCATTACTAAAAAAAAAAAAGGGGGGGGGCATACCAGCATCCTCTCTACACATTAATAATAGAAGGGAACAAAACTGAACCTTTTAGACCACCTAAAAACAAATCCAGCAGAAATACTATTTATTAACAAAATAAGGCCAGAAAGATAAGGGACTAGTAAGGGAATACTGAAACAAGTCGAACACACACACACACACACACACACACACACACACAAATCAAGAACAAAGGCAGTCATTTTTCTTGTTTCAGTGAGCAGACACACACAAATCTTAACAAGATGTGGTCATGTGGTAGCAGCCTTCATAAAAATACAGCAGCACCATTCTTCTGCAGGATTTCAGACTTGCATGGCAAGATAGAAAGGCTCTCTGTTCAGCCACAGAAAGCACAAGGAGTATTTCTGCCACAGTGGCAACCCATACACAAGGGCAAACAACAACCAAGAGTGCCGACCCATTCTCTGAACATCACTGCTGGATTCAAAAGAACCATGAATAAAATTCCATATGGACTTGGGGGTGGGGGGAGGCAATGTCATTTTTTAAACAAACTGCATAATTACACACTACATGTGTAAGACGAGAAACATTTACATAGTTAAGAATGTCATTTTTGTAATACTGAAAAAGTGCAAGCATGAGTCAGAACAGAATTACAAAGTAGTTTAAAACCCAGCCAGCCCCTAACTCAAGTGTAGACCTAAGGAAAGCAGTTTACTTCTCAATGCTTTAAACTGGGTTTAAAAAACAAAATCAGAGAGTTTTCCCCTTTGCTTTGCAGGATTTCAGGAAGCTCATGTGCTCAAACTGTGTAACCCAGAAGTTCCCCAACTGAGTCATCACCCCATTACAAATCTTCAGCTAGGGTCATGAGCACTTCATAGGATTACCATATGTCCTCTCTTCAGAGGACATGTACCTCTTTTTGGACTTCTTCAGATATGTCCTCCAGGTTTTTAAATATTTTGGATAATATCCTCTTTTTTGTTTATGTGCCTATTACCAACACACCACATAAAGAGTGAAACCGTCTATTGCCTATTAGTCAGTCTGGACACATAAGGGTGCTAAAGAGAAATAAAGCGCTGATCTCTCTGTTTCCCTGCTGGTTGAATGTATTTTGTTCCTGCAGCACAACTTTAAGCGTATGTCCTGAAAAACATTTTCACACATATCTCAGAAACCAGCCAAGTTACTGAGGGATTTCCACTCTTGGGCTCAGACTCAGTCAAATTCAAATCTAGAAGTTTATTAACTTAAAGCCATTTACACATTTGCTAGGATTAAATATTTCTTTAGCAAAAGTAGCAACCATTTTTATTTCTTGTATCCTCTTTTTTTGTCTCCACAAATATGGTATCCCTAGTGCTTAACATCGCACATTCTTCAGGTGGCAGCAATTATAAAAGACAATTTAGCAGCAGCCCACCCTGGTAACAGGACAGCTGTGTGGGAGGAGACCCAGCTCATTTGCATGTGATATAGGGGAAGCCAGTCAGTGAGCTGAGCATGCGTAGAACAGTTAATTGCTATGGGTGGCTGCTCTGCACATGCTAGACAAGCTGCGTGTATGAAAGCGTTTTGTTTGTTTTTTATTTTTTTTTTTGATGAGCAGACCTATGTTGGGGCTCCCTGCATCCCCGCTGCTGGGAAAAAGTGGGAAAAGCCTCTCTGCTGCTCTTGGCTCTCATTTTCTGTGAGGAATCAGCATCAGGGCTTGGCTCCATCCCCAGCTGTTCCTGTTGCTTCCTTCTACTGGCCTGCTGACATCCTAGAATGCTCATCTCCCTGAAGATGGACTCTCAATGGCTGGCTGCTGTCCCAACTCCTCCTCCCTGCAGGGCTTCCCTGATGACATCACTCTAGAGCTGTGAACTGACTGGATCCGAACTTCCTGGTGTTCCCCTCTAGTAGTGAGTGGGCGGGACATCCCAGACTGACACTGTCCAATTGGTTGTACTTCTAGCATGGAGGATGCTATTTCCCACAGACGCTGTTTGATGGACCCTTGTCTTCCTTGCATTTTTGTTAAGTCGCCATTACTTTTATGCTTTACATTTTGGGTACCCCCCACCCCCCCCCCCCCCAATTTCTTGCCAGTAAAATGTCATTTAAAAAGAAGAATGGAACGTCTTTCATACACGGAAAGAAGCTGTGTATAAGCCGATATACTTTTTTTTTGTGCTCCATCTTCCCTACCTTGTTTCTCCCCTTCTCCTACTTGCGACAATGAAGAACGACAGCTCCAGACCTCCTATTAAAATGTCCACGGTAAAGGTAGGGACTGCTTTTGTGCATGGGGTCTGAAACAGCTGTGCATCACCTTGCCTGCACATTATAATAGTAATTAGCTCATTATAGCAGCTTTGCATTCCACTTTTGTTAGCTGCTACCGTGACAGGAAAATGGCTCAGAGAACCCTTTTGTGCATGTCTCGTTTTACTACTTGTTTGCTAAACCGGCTAGAACTAGTTTAAAAACCACGTTGCTGGCTCGTTACGTTTAGTGCATCTGGCCCTCAGTGTGGTGCACAGGCCAGAAGAGAGAGGGTAGAATATGGTGCACAAGCTCAAGGATGATTACTACTATTATTATTATTATTACTACTACTACTACAATCTTACATCCCCAAACACCATAAAGTTTGCTGCAGGTAACAAATGACTAAACAAACTTCAAGAATTACAATACAAAAAAAGAATATACAGAAATACTCATTAAAATATCAAAATTCTAATTCTAATATTTCTTAAAAAGAAATGTCTTGAGCAATTTCCTAAACTGAAGATAAGCATATATCCGAATGAGAAAAAGAGAAAGAGTTTCAACATTGTGCAGCTTGATAAGAAAAAGTAGCCTGAAGAATCCTCTCAGCCCTGACTTGTTGACATGAGGAAAACTTTAATAAAAATTGGTTTCTAGTAGGTCTAAGAGTAATATCATTTTAAAAAGAGAGATGTGCAAAGTATGAAGTTAACTCTTAAGGCAGCAACCTTAAACTGAAATCTCGCTTCCAGTAGTAACCACTGCGGAAGCAACAACAAAGGGATAATATGCTTATATTTATTAGCTGCAAAATTAACCCTAGCTGATGCATTCTGCACCCATTGTAATTTGATCTTCAATAACTTAGAGCAACCAATATAGAGTTACAATAATCCAACTTCAAGAGTATCAAACACTGACATACTGAAAAATTTCTGAATAGTTTTTAATTTCTTAACAAGGAAGAATTTACCACCTTATGAATTGGGTACCTAAAGATAATTAACTATCCACCTCAATTCCCAGGATTCTACAAAAGTCATCTAATTTAATCTGTAAACTATTAACATGCAACATATTATCTAGGGTTTTCTCTTTGTTAAGCTTCAGTTTACATGCAGAGCTTAATGTACCAACTAAGTCCAAGCAGCTACAGAGAGAAGATTAATGTACTGTATTGCCTAAAGTAAAAGGCAATAAGACAATGATGTCATCTGCATTTTATATATATATATATATATATATATATATTATATATATATATATATATATATATATATAATTGGATCTTAGAATTTTCCAAACATTTGGCTAACGGTTGCATTAAAAATATTAGTGTCAGGGACAATGGGGAGCCCTGAAGGACCCTACAAGCAGTGGCACCCTGCACGTACAACTGTTCTCTGAGTCTGACGTCCTGCACGTACAACATGCAGGACGTCAGCATGCAAGGAAGAAGACTTTTCTCTGCAGCAGAACGGTCGGAGAGGACGTCGGCTGGCGGGGAGTAGGGTCCCCCGCCAGCAAAACGGAAGGTAGGCGGCGGCGGGGAAAGGTTCGCGGCGGGAGGGGAGTCGGCAGAGACGGGGGGGGCGACAATGGCGGCAGGGGGGGGCGGCAGCGGGGGGCTAAAATGTGCCCCTCCCCTCGAGCTCTGGACCCCCCTCCCACGGAAGTCTGGCTACGCCCCTGCCTACAAGTTGCTCTCCAGGATTCCACCATTTTACCACACATCTTCACCCTATAAGATCTGCTTAGAAAACCCTGGATCCAATGCAAAATAGGGCCCAAAATACCAAAGAAATCCAACAAATGTAACAGTATTATTGCCCCAATGCTCAGAAGCAAATGCAGGTGCTAGAGGCCAACAGCACCGAATTAGCGCCCACATTTGCTAGTGCCGAATGCTCAGAGCCAACAAGCATGTGAAACAAGGTTGCAGGCTCTGAGCACAATAAGACTGCAAATGCATGCTAAAGAGGTCATCCCATATTCCTCCCCAATTTTTCAGTGGGCTACACCAAAAAGTGGCCCAAGAACCTGGGGAACTGGGTTTGATTCCCACTGCAGTTCCTTGTGATTCTGGGCAAGTCATTTAACCCTCCATTGCCCCAGGTACAAAATAAATACCTTTACCTAACATGTAAACTGCTTTGATTATAATCACAGAAAGGCGGTATATCAAGTCCCATCCCCCTTTCCTCCCGCAACAAACTTTATGCCAGCTCAAAGCAGGCATCAGGGTTGTGCCAGGAGGGGATAACCTCTTTAGCTCAGACCTAAAGTCCTGGTGGTCCAGTGAACCCCAGACCCCCAAAGACTGAGCCTCAGTGGCACGGTGAACCCCAGACCCCCAACTCCCAAAAACTTAAAGTCCTGACCCCAGACCCCTCAAAAAAGGCTTTGGAAGGGTAGGGCACCACCATTTTGAAGATGCACTCAGGTGGAGGAAGTAGGACGCCTTCTCTCCTCCTTCTTTAAGGTATGAGGGGGTTTAGGGGGTGGCCACCGCTAGGCCACTGGGGTAGTCCTGGGGGAGAGGGAATCCTAGCCAAGGATCCCACTGAGCCACCAGGGTTTTGGTAATTGGGGGGGGGGGGGGTACTGAAACCTTTCCAAAACCAGATTCAGACTGATGCAATATTTGAACTTTTCCAGGTAACCTCTAATTGGTATCTGTGAAAATAGGCTGCTAACTTAAATGCAGTAGGAACCAAATCATCATAACTCTCACTACTATCTGTAACAGATGTAAGAGAATAAACCAACTTAAAAAGTTTGGATGAATCTAAGTGTGGTGGATTCAATGGCAAGCCTCAAAGCAGGATAAAGTTGCCAAACATGTCAGTTTGGGGAGTCCATGCCTACTTTTATTTGCATAGCTTGATGTTAACAGTCTATGCTATCAAAAGATCTTCATGTAATCTTTATCATTCATCCTCTCCTGCAAATTGCTGCCTGTTCCCTTAATGATAAAATAGACATCATATGTTGCTTTGGTCTTCTTCCTCATACACCCCCTCCCCCAACACACACACAGCAGTCATGCTATAATCATGAGATTAACTTTGCTTATTCAAGTGTGAAATTCCTTTACTGACAATGTATGCTGCTGCCTACAGAAAACATATATTCCTCAGTTTCATAGCATGTAATATATTAAATTACATCTTACTGCTTTCATTGCATTTACAGATTATGCTACCATAACCTACTTGGCATTTAAAGGAACAGAAACCTTGCAAGCAAAAGCACAACTTTTGAACTTGGCTTTTGCTCTGCACACACTGCTTGGAGACAAAATTAAAATGCAAGGCAAAGTCTATGTTTACATACTGCTCCCAGACCCTTTTTTAAAAGGTTACAGGAGCCTATGGTTTTATGGGTCACAGTCAAGGGTATGAAACGCTGTTCAAATTTGTGGCAAGAGAAACCTGACAACTTCCTGTAATATGGGTGCAAGAAAGAATAATGCCTTTAAATCTTCAAAAAGTCACCAGTGTAAAAACATGCATTTTAACATTTGCCATAAAAGTAGAACTTCCATCATTGGTGCCCCAATGCAAACGCTCTTCAGCTTCACAGCTGCACTCTGCACAGCTACCACAGGATTTTCCTGTCTTCTGCTTCTTAGCCATATTTCTGGCATATGGTACATACATTATTCTCACAAATTTAGGTGTGCAGTCTCTCAGGATGACCAAAATAATGCAAAGAAATGCAACCAACCACAAACATTTCTTATAAAATAACTTGTGGCAGCGAGTTTTAAGACGGAACTTCAGAAACATACACAAAGTGGATGTCACTTAATCTCATAGGTTATTATACAACCGTTTCTGACGAGAGAGATTATTCCATAGGACTTTTGGTTACAACATATGTCATTAACATTCAAGTCACCTCTATGTAGGAGATTCTCGACTGGATTCAATTTAACCTTGTGCTTTAACAGTATCTCATCCTGAAAAAAGGCTATGTCCAGAAATATTACTTTAAATCTTTTATTGAAAACATTGCAAAACACAAGGCAGTGAACCGTTAACATTGAAACATGATAAGAATTAACACGACCTGCAGTGTTCTCATACATCATACAAACTGTAACTGATCTTATGTCTCCCCTCCCCCCCCCCCCCCCACCTTAACTCCCAATCCCACAAAACAAGCACAACCGTTCAGAATGGAAATAGTTGAAAATCCCTCTCCAGGTCACAACCCAATGTCATTCGAGGGCTTGGACTCAGAGCCCCATAATGTCAAATATACCCCTCTCGGTACGGAAAACAGAAATATTAAAATATTGAATGGGTGACACGGGGAATTTACAAGTGAGTTTTATATTGTATAGTAGTTTTTTCTCTGCTATTCTCATATATGTAAATATTAATCTTTTGTGGCAGAAAGATTTAAGAGCCCAAACCACCTGCCTGTCATAGCTTTATGATTCTTGCTTGACTTGTGTGTCAGTTGGATTCTGATGGTCATTTTGTCTTGTTGGTATATATTTTTTTATCTTTTAATTTATTACATTCACAATAACCATCATAAATGTACAGAAATGGAAATTTCGAAAAACAAAAGCAATAAATTTTACCCCCACATATAATATTTTGAAATAATTGACCTCAAACATGGGGATCCAAGAAAGAAAATAAAAAAAAAGAAAAATCACATGAATAGAACTAACTATTCTTTCAGAGGGAGGAGGGTCAATCAGAAGTTACAGCCGGTAGCGGAATAATTACAGGAAGCTGTTGAAGAGGCTTCTTCAATTCCAAAAATTCTTGTAATTTCTTGGGTTCTAGAAAAAGGTAATTATTTGAATCTAGAAAAATAAAACATTTACAGGGGAAACGGACCAAAAAGGTCCCACCAAGGGCTACCACTCTCGGTTTAAAAGCCAAGAGCTCACTGCGCCTGGCTTGTGTTTCCCTTGAAATGTCAGGAAAAATTTTTTATCCTAGAACCCAAGAAATTATCTGACATATGGCGAAAATACAACTTCAAAATATTGTTCCTAAGTCAAATGTCTTGTTGGTATATTAATAAACAGATTTAAACATAAAATAATATTGAACAAGGATGAAAGATGCTTACAAAATATGTGAAATCAACTAAAAATACAAACAATTTTTTTTAAATCATACAGTCCATGCCAATTCACAATAGCCTTAAAACCCCAATTACAGAAGAGGGTGTCAAGTGCACTACTAAAACTGACTGCTTAATGATTTCATTAATATCCTTATTATCAAATTACAGCTGGTAAGCTGATGGAAAACACCAGTGTCAGATGACTACTAAGATCATGTTCAGTTCATGAAACAGGCAGAGCCCACTCTAACAGTGTTTGCAAACCTTTGAAATAAGGTGAGACTCTACCTAGACACATGAAACAAAAGGGATTCACACGCAGATGCGCAAAACTCATGCGCTAGATGAAACAGTGCCAGAAAATACCGCCGGCAACAGCACCGAGGAATTACTTCCTAATGCTCAATGATAACAGTATGCAAATGATGTGTGCTATTAGCTTCTAGGATTAGGACGTAAAGCATGCGGATGGTGTCTGGTGCATACGCTGAAGAAACATGACGGCAGATAAAGGCCATATGACCCATCCATTCTGCCCATCCTCTGTAACCCCATGCTTATCCCATGCCTTTTTAAATTCTGGAACAGTCCTAGACTCCACCACCTCTACCAGGAGGCCATTCCATGCCTCCACCACCCTTTCTCTGAAATAGTACTTCCTTAGGTTACTCCTAAGCCTATTCCCTCTTAACTTTGTCATATGCCCCCTCATTCCAGAGCTCTCCATTTGAAAAAGGCTCTCTTCCTGTACATAAATGTCCTTGAGATATTTAAACATTTCTATCATGTCTCCTCTGTCCCTCCACTCTTCCAGCATATACATGTTGAGGTTCATAAGCCTGTCCCTATAATTTTTGCATTCAAGACCGCTTACTAATTTCGTAGCCACCTTCTGGACCGACTCCATCCTGTTTATATCTTTCTGTAGGTGCGGTCTCCAGAACTGCATGCAGTACTCCAAATGGGTCCTCACTAGAGACTTATACAACGGCGCTATCACCTCCTTTTTCCTGCTGGTCATGCCTCTCTTTATGCACAGCTGCTCTGTCCCTGCTCACTGGTGCTGTTGGTCTGGGCAGCAGGCAGGAACAGCAGAGGTCCAGCACCAGCTCAGCACAACCACCTAACACCAGCTCTAAACTGGCATAGTGTTTACTGGGGTAAGATCACCCTTCTGAAAGGCACTGTTGCCCAAGTATCAGGGGAGAATAGGAAATGAGCCTATTTGCATGCTTTCACATACATTAGCATGCTACTTGCGCTGCTCCAGGGCGAGCTCATTATTCAGTTGGCAGGGGCCTCCAAACACTGTGTGCAGGCAAATATGAGTGCTAATCTGGCACCAATGACTCTAGCACTCACGCTTGGCTTTTGAACATTGGGGCCTCAGTTCTCAAAATACCACCAAAGGATTTTAACTGAAAATTTCACTAGCTACTTCTGGGAGAATTGTGCATGAAAAAAAGAATTCTGTGCACAATATTATGCCTTTGCATTTGTCCACATTAAATTTCATCTGCCATTTGGATGCCCAGAACCCATGGTATGTCGCTACCTGGTTCCTAAGGCACACAAATCTTTTTTAAAACCACCCAGAGTGGATGTAGTGGTGTCACCAAGTGGAATACTGTGCCCGTTGATGGGGGCACGGCACCGCCATATAGAAACGTTGCTGAAAAGTAGCTTCGATGTGTCGGACTTAGCTGTACAAGCGGTCATCTGTGGTTCCCTAGTGGCCAGAGTGTGCTTTCAGTGGTCAGAAAGGATCCTTGAAAAGTCCTCGGATGATTTATCAGCCATTGATGCTGAGGTGACTAAACTCGAGATGGGCTCAGCTTTCCTAGCCGATGCTTTGTATGATCACTTGCGGGCTTCAACCAAGTCTATGGCTTTAGGAGTAGCTGCGAGGCGAATGCAGCCTCAAAGTCTAAGCTCAGTAAGTTTCCTTTTCGAGGCTCCTTATTATTCAGGGAGGACCTCAATAAGTTGGTTCGTAGTTTGGGGAAAACTAAGATTCCCAGACTTCCCGAAGATAGGCCTAAGCCCTCTAGGCACAGCTTGTTGTCCAGTCGGTGTCAGGGTCATGATTTTCAGGCAAATAAACAGACTTCAACTCAGCGGTCCCAGTCCTTTCGGGGAGCTCGCAGAGGGGGCAGAGATTCAGAGAATTCTTTCCAATCCCCTGCTCGTCCATCCCGATCCAGAGAATAGGAAAACCAAAAGGAATCTGAAGAGTTCCTATTCCTTTCTGGAAAGGAATAACTAGTTAGACAGACTGCACGAGCACTCACAGCAAACTCAAGTCTGGGTGCAAATGTGGATTAAATCAGGTAGGAGGAGGAAGGGAAGGTAGGTTCTGTGTGCCATACCTTCTGAGTTCAGACAGTACAGTCCATTTCAACACAGGAAAAAGGATATCACCCTCTAGTGTGGCTAACATCTATATGAGAGCATTTGAAGAGCGTTGGTTGCCATTATTCCCTTTCTTCACACACATCATCATATGGAGACGGTATATCGATGATATTTTTTTGCTGTGGGATGACAGTGAAGGAGAGTTCAACAGGTTCATTGACTGGTTAAACACATGTCATCCAAATATACAGTTCACAGCAACAAGTTCACGATCTAATTTAGATGTCGAAATACAACTATCTGACTCGGGGTTCCACACCAAAGTCTACAAGAAACCCACAGATAGAAACACTATGTTGGACTACAAGAGCTGTCACCCTAAAAAACTTAGACAGTTTACCTTTCTCACAGTTCCTAAGGTACAAAAGGATTTGCTCTACAGATACTGACTTTAAAGTACAAGCAACAGAATTTGCCAATAGACTTGTGCAACGACGATATCCTAGAAACATCTTGAAGAAAGCCTATACTCGCGCCAAGTTCAACAACAGGGAATTGTTATTGCAAAATACAAGATCAAATTCAGTCTCTGATTCAACAATGACATTTGTAATGAGATTTATTCCCGGTGGAGAACAAGCTGCACGGAAAATACGTCAACATTGGGATGTCATGAGAACTCACCCACTATTTGCTAAACATAGTCTCAGAACAGCCTTTTCACGAGCTAAGAACCGTAAAGAAATCTTGAGTCCAGCTGATCTACCAGAACAAGATCAAACAATGTGTAGCAGTGCGAACGGGCACAGTAGATGCGGCAAATCGAATTGTAAAACATGCCCAGTTACAATAGAGGGTGATAATTTTCAACATGAAGGAAAGAAGTATGTGTTAAGACATAATACCACATGTCGTACGACTCACGTGATATACTTCATATTATGTCCGTGTAATAAGAAGTATATAGGTAAGACCAGTAGGACTCTGCACGAGAGAATGATAGAACACAGATCCAGAATAGAAGCGCAACACATGGGAGCACCCTTAACCAAACACTGTATGAAATGTAACCATTCTATTGATGAATTGAGATGTATGGCTATCGATCATATAGCCCCCGGTAATTGTGGGGGTAATATTGACAGAACACTTTTACAACGCGAGACATTCTGGATTCATTACCTAAATACTTTGGAACCTCATGGTCTAAACACACAGATCCAGTGGGGTTGCTTTATGTGAAACACTAGATGGAAGTCCGGAAAAAGGAAGTCGCTAGCCCTATATAGATCAGTGGCCCTTTGATAGCGTCGAGCTAGAAAGTTGACAAGTGATCTCTGCTGTAAGTTTGAAGTACTGAAGCCCGCGAGCAATTTGGACATGATTAAGAACGGTGATATGATTAACATTCTGTTTGCTGTTTATTGCAGGATTTGTGCGGCAACAACCCCTTGAGAAAGCCAATTTGTGCGAAACAGCGACCTGTCGGGGAAAGTCCCGCACAGCACATCTAAAGCTAAGTTGAGCTTTTGAGCACAACGTTATTTGTCAAAATGGTAAACCGTTTATAAACTAAGCTCCTTATAGTATGCAGTATTAGTGAAAGTATATTAAGGGTAATCCTTTTTACAAAAAAAGTTAAAAAGAAGATAAAAAGTAAAAACATTAATAAAATAGAATAAAGGAGGTTGGTAGGGTATGTCGATGATTACAACTCTCACAAAATGAGGGTTTTACAACAATGGTAACCCTAGCGACCTATGAGACTTCCCTAATTTAAAAAAAATAGATATTTTCACTAACTCCATGACTCTATGTTCAACTGATAAGCGTGTAAGGTATCCTAGAAATAAGCATTTTCCCCAAGTCCATATTAATAAAGGCTTACGGACTTTTCTTTTACCTATGAAAGTTATCAAAGTCACAGAACACATCAAGCCATATCTCCTTCCCTACCCTTGGGCCCTTTCCAACTGAACTAATTTCCTACTAGCCCAAACCCAAATGTGGGACATAATGCAAACTGTAAATTGTGCACAAATTTATACCTTAAGAATGTTAGCTCCTTCATGGCAATGGTCATACACTAATATCCACGATACAATGCTACCCACTTTAGTGGACAACCCCCAATCCAGCTCTTCCTTTAGCAGTTTGATGATCTTGGAAGACGCTCTGGAATGGTTCTCTTGTGGTCTAGATGAGCTCATCCCTTCACTAATTTTTTTTTTTTTTTTTTTTGGGGGGGGGGGGGGGGGGGTTATTTGTTTTTTTTGTTTTTAATAGGAAGATATCTTGGATCTGGAAGTACACTGGGACCACAGCCCTATCCCTAATTCTGTGAAAAATATTCTGGTCTCCTCAACCTCCTGAATTAAACTGTAGCTCCATCTCTTCCAAAAGCTACAAGGACTCTTTAAGGAGAAGGAAACCTCTGATGCTCAAACAACTCCTCCTGATCACAGATAGGCATATCCCCCATGTAAGAGCAGCAATGATGTTGTGCAACAAAATTAAACACTGGATATTATCCCTTTAGGACACCGTAGCGCTGGACACACATTCTTCCTGACCCTTCCTTGCTGGTCCTTTCCCTCAAAAAAAAAAAAAAATATTCCAGGATGATCTAGTTAGCCTCTGCAAGCTATTTCAGGCCTGAAGTCTCAGCTCACAACCCTCATGCATTTCCACCTTGTATCACAACTGTAACAAACCTAGGGATTCAAAAGAGTTCAGTCAGTTTGGACCAAGATTTGCAACTCCTTCCACACTTTAATGCAGTCTCCTTGCGTAGACTGATTCATCAGGTTGCCAAATTCCAGATGCACCATGAGAACCACCAGTCCACCCAAAAACAGAAGAGAGGAATGAAGGTTGATCTTGCTTCTGTACACTAGATAACTGCTATGAAGACAAAGGAAGATGACAATTTAGAAACTCTTCCAAAAATGTCTGGGTTTCACTTACAGAACCAAATGATAGAACTCTATCCTACATGGTATGAAGTCTGGGCAAAGATCCAGCAGTTTTGCAAATCTGTTTCTAATGGTCATTCAGTTAAAGATAAATATTCAGTTTACTGGGAGGATGGGTCTCAGCTAGAAAGTTGCACGGGGACAGAAATCTTACCCATCCCCACCCATCCCCGCAAAAATTTAACCCATCCCCGCAAGAATTTAACCCATCCCCACCCATCCCCGTATGAATTTAATGGTACATAAAAGAAAATTCCAGTCAGCTCCCTCAGTTTCTCTCTGGAATTGAGCCACAGCACTGTAGGCAGGAACACTCTGGTGCGCACATTGTCTCCGATTCACTTGCACTGTGTGCTTAGAGGTCGCCACATGCACGCGCCAGTAGGTCAGGTGACATCTGATTCTCGTGCCTGTGTCAGAGCTGAGGTCTGTGCACCAGCCTGGGAGCAAAGAGGATTAATAGTAACATAGTAAGTGACAGCAAATAGACCTGAACGGTCCATCCACTCTGCCAATAGTCACACTCATGATCAATTCATCATTAAATCAATGAGTGTGATATTATATACTTGATTATGGTCTTTCTTTCATGTTTCTGGAACAAAGGCCACAGAAGTCTATCTGGCCTTAACCTTATGTTCCAACTACTGGAGTTGCTGTTGAAGCCCACTCCAGTCTATTCGTCTTCTCATTTGTGGGACACAGACCGTAAACGTTGTCCAGCACTGTCCTCATGTTCCAGCCACTGAAGTTGCTGTCTAAGCCCTTTCCAGCCCATCCTAAACCAGATTGCCATGTATGAGACACAGACCATACAAGTCTGCCAGGTATCAGCCCTAGTTCATCACAGCCAGAATCGCCATCTAAGCATCACTTGACACATTCACACACATGCAGCCATTTAAGGTTAGGTTTTATATAACTTCCATTTTCTAATTAGAGATCCTCTGTGTTCATCCCATGCCTTTTTGAATTCCATCATCATTTGTGACTCTACCACCTCCTTAATGGAAGACTTTCCACATTTGTGCTGTTAAAGCAAGGAAGAAGAAGAGGAGAAGACAGCACTCAAAGAAATTGGTATTCGGTAGATGAGAGGCTGGTGCAGGTGCAGCTTACACTTCTACGAGAAAGACCGCAGAACTGCTTCCATCCCCGCGGGAACCCCACAGGAACTGTCTCCGTCCCCGCGGGACCCCCACAGAGCTGCTTCCATCCCCGCGGGAACCCCGCAGGAACTGCCTCCATCCCCGTGGGAATCCTGCGGGCTCAGCAGGATTCCCGCAAACCCCATTCCCGTGCAGCTCTCTAGTCTCAGCTATCATACAATAGTGCATGCATTGTGTACTGTTACCACAGGATTGCCCTCACAATGATTAGACCAGACTAAAAGGTGTAGGTGAGTGTGTGTGTTGGGGGGGGGGGTTTAAATTCTGGTGCACAGCAGGGACTGGGTTTGATTCTGCGGGAAGCAAAAGGAATAAGAAGAAACTGCTGACCAAAACAATCAAAGCCAGACAATATTTGTTTCTGTATTTTCTATGAAAGAGGGTCTAGTATGAACTCAGGGAAACCTGCACTTTGACACAGATATTCATACCCTAAGCAAAAATCTTCATTTTTTATTTTAACTGCTGGGCCAAAAAGGATCCAGTTTTTCATCCTCTTTGATCAGCAGTGTTCAATACAATACCAAATAAGGCAAATCAGGAGTAGCTTGGAGAAAGGTCTTATATTGGTTCAGGTTTAGAGTGTTTTGTTTTGTTTTCAACAGACAGAAACACAAAAGATGGTGGTAGATCTAGGGAATCAAAGGAATGTAAAACTGCGACTAGTGTTCCAAGGTTCTCGTCTAACTCCATTTTTTTTTGTTTTTCTTTTAATAGATAATTTCAGCCCTGGAACAGGTTATGAGATGGCTGGGGGTGAAAATGTAAATGTATACAATATTTAGTTCATACTTCCCTAGGATGGCATATGGGATTTTTCAAGGAGTTGAATGTGGTTAAGGGAGAAGAGGCAAAAGCTAACCTCCTTTGGATGGGAGCAAATGAATGATCATATAAGCACATTTCTTTACATGTCAGGGACTTGGCGATTCATCTCTCTAATAAAGCTCTACAAGTATGAGATCTTTGAACTGCACATTAGCTTTAGAAAATTCTGTTAGATCAATAGCATCTAAAATTACCGAGAAAGCCATGCCCCCCTGCTTTGCCCACACAGACTGTGGTACAATCAGTAGTGTGGCCTTTTTGTTTGTACCATTTCAACAAACTACAAAGATTATTTAGGCCTCGGACTGTTCAGTATTTGTTGCTGGGATGCTGACAGAGAGAAAGAGGTAGGAGCGTGCCTCTCCACTGCCAACTGTCCCTCACTGGTTGCTAGTAATGTTATAGGTACAATTCAAAATCATAATTTTCACTTTAAGCATTTGCCATGATTGGCCCATAGTAGTTACAGGAAAAAAAATAATCATCAACTGTTAGAGATTTACCTCTAGGCAAGGATTACAGGTGACACTGACAAAGAAAACAGTACTAAAGCTTGCCAGAATGCTCACAGAAGGCAATAGAGGGTGAAAATGATTTGCCCAGCTATCCTGGTTCTCAGCCCATTACCGCAGAGCTGCTAAGTTATATAGTTCCAGGAGGGAGACTTTTTGGCCAGTCCTGTTTCTGAACTTACATGGCTACAAACCTTATAGAGAACGCCTACTTACTCCAGAAAGCAGTGAAGACTTATTCCTGTTAAATATAGGGTTTTATTTAAAACCTAATTTGTGGATAGGGTTGGTACAGATGAGAGTACTGGTATGTCTGCACTGCTGTTTTAATTGTGATGTCTTGTGCAGTGGATTTTATCATCATATTGCTCTTGTAAGTATACTTGTTATTAGCCACCCAAAAGGCATAGTTCAAAATATGTGTTAAAAAAGATGGGATGTATGAGCTAAGTATAACATACTTTAAATTAAACTTACATTAAACTCTTATAACGCTTTCCAATCTCTGCACTCCTGCTCTGGAACAAGGAGTATAAATTACCCAAACTAATCAGTAAATTTGCCCCAATTTTCTGTTTTTTTTTTTTTGGGGGGGGGGGGGGGGAAGTATTTGGGTTGGAATGATGCCTAACCCTGGAATGTGAGCATTATACGCTTTGAGTCACATTATAGTTTTTACAATTTGAATATACTGTACAATTATCTTGCACACTATGGTATACATGGCATTTGATAATACTAATTAAAAAAAATAACTGTTTGAGCTCTATGCACAAACAGCTTTTAAGCTGTCAGAAGTAAACAAGAACGAAAAACCTACTCCACGAGAGGAAAAATAGACCCGGTAACATTCTGGCAACAGATCTACCACAACGGATGGACTATAAAGACAGATGAAATCCAATTCCTCCTAGAATGGGATGATAGATGCAGAATACTAGACAATATTGCCCCAATTCAAACCAGAACCTCACACAGAAAGAAATCAACTCCATGGTTCAATGAAGAACTTAAAAAACTCAAAACACAAGTCAGAAGGTTAGAACAAGCGTGGAATAATAAGAAAGACGAACCCACACTTAACGTATGGAAACAACTTCAAAGAAAATATAAATATACCATAAGACAAACCAAAAGATTATATTACAAACCCGAAATTGGACCAAACTACAAAGATACACACAAACTCTTCCAGCTCGTGAACAAACTATTAGATACCACACCAGTCACAACCAACAGCAAAAATACACCAGAAGCAGATAAACCTGCGAAATACTTCAATGAGAAAATAACACAACTACGACTTAAAATACCTGTCAGCACCATCGACTACACCGTACTCCTAGACTGCCTAGACCCAGACCCTAGTGTATACCCAGCAGACAGAACCTGGACCAACTCTGAGATATTATCGGAAGACCTCATCTCACAAATGTTCAAAAGATTCGCCAAATCTCACTGCAAATTAGACATATGCCCAAACAATCTCATGACATTTGCCCCTCAACAATTTATAACAGACTTAACGAACCACTTGAATTATATGTTACAAAATGGACTCTTCCCGAAGGAGAAAGGAAATATTCTACTCAACCCCATACCCAAAGACACAAAGAAATGTGCGAATGAACTAATCAATTATAGACCAGTAGCATCCATTCCCTTAATAACCAAACTAACAGAAGGGATGGTGACCAAACAACTCACTAATTATTTAGACAAATTCTCAATATTACACGACTCCCAGTCAGGATTCCGAACCAACCACAGCACTGAAACAGTACTAGTTACTCTCATGACTAAGTTCAAACAAATGATTGCAACTGGCAAGAACATACTACTTTTACAATTTGACATGTCTAATGCCTTCGACATGGTTGATCATAGAATACTACTACATATCCTCGAGTACTTCAGAATAGGTGGCAACGTTCTCAATTGGTTCAAGGGGTTCCTAACCACACGATCATACCAAGTGACATGTAATTCTACTACATCAACCACATGGACACCTGAATGTGGAGTCCCACAGGGATCCCCCCTCTCACCGACCTTATTCAACTTAATGATGATACCCTTGGCCAAATTACTATCAAACCAAAACCTCAACCCATACATATACGCAGACAATGTAACGATCTACATCCCATTTAAACAAGATTTAAAGGAAATTTCCAACGACAACCACCAAAGTTTACATATCATGCATTCATGGGTGGACGCTTTTCGGCTGAAACTCAATGCAGAAAAAAACCCAATGCCTTATACTCACCTCTCAACATAACACGAACAAATTCACCACCATTAACACACCTACACTGAATCTTCCAATCTCAGACACTCTAAAAATTCTTGGAGTCACCACTGATCGACACCTAACACTTGAGAATCACGCAAAAAACACAACCAAGAAGATGTTCAACTCAGTGTGGAAACTAAAAAGAGTAAGACCTTTCTTCCCAAGGACCGTCTTCCGAGGCCTGGTACAATCAATGGTACTCATTCATTTAGACTACTGCAATGCACTCTACGCTGGATGCAAAGAACAAATCAAGAAACTTCAGACAGCCCAGAACACAGCAGCTAGACTCATATTCGGTAAAACAAAATATGAGAGTGCTAAACCCCTACGAGAAAAACTGCATTGGCTCCCTCTTAAAGAACGCATCACGTTCAAAATATGTACCCTGGTCCACAAAATCATTCATGGAGATGCCCCAGCCTACATGTCAGGCCTGATAGACTTACCACTGAGAAATGCTAAGACACTGTCCTGCACATTCCTTAACCTTCATTTCCCCAACTGCAAAGGGCTAAAATATAAACTAACGCACACGTCAACCTTGTCCTACTTGAGCACACATTTTTGGAACGCACTACCACGTAACTTAAAATCGACCCATGAACTAACTTCCGCAAACTATTGAAGACCCATCTCTTTAACAAGACTTACCTCAAAGACCAACAAATATGAACTCCTTCACACATACCCAGAATTGTCTTTACTATCTGCTTGTTATATTAATATCATGCTTTAACATTATCATGTTACCCAAGATCCTTCTATAATACTAAATGTTTATTTCTTACATATCTCCATTATTCATGATATATTGTAAGCCACATTGAGCCTGCAAAAAGGTGGGAAAATGTGGGATACAAATGCAATAAATAATAATAAACATGGAGATGGCTCACAACTGCAGCTGATTAGAAAAAAGTAGGAAAGAAATGACCATAGTACAGACTCTCAACCAAGTGTGCATGTGTGTTCAGTTCCATAATTAAGATCTACTCTGGCCTGAAATCAATACCACCTGGAGGTCTATCCAGTCACTTGTCACCAGAGGTTTGCTTTAAATTCCCAAGGCTTTTCCAGAAAATAAAAGGTATTTTGGTGAGCAAAAACACTGCCTTGTCCAAAAGGAACAAAAAGGTAGCCAACCAATCTCTTATTCACCTTCCCTACAATTTGCATATTCAGTACTACATATTAAAAAATAAAATCACATCTGAGATTTGACAACACAAACCTTATAAAACTGGGGAAAAACTGCCTAAGTGGCAGTTTTGTTGAACTGCAACTTAATTCAGAAAAGACTCTGAAGAAATCATGATCCTGTGTGGTGACTAATCCAATGCCTGTTTCTCATAACAAAAACAGCTGCTTCCCCTGAATACATCATCAGACTATAAAGTCAAACCACAGAAAGACTGGGAGGCTCCACTAAATGGCAGTGTCACGTTCTTCTCTTATATTTATGGTATTAAGGATTTTACTGAACCTGTATGTCACTTACAGTAATAATTCATTCACAGAACAAACGTACAGACCTAGTATATCATGATTCAACTTGCCTACTCTAAAGCACCACAACAGCCAGAATAACCCTTCTGACCCCAGAACAGGCAGGCTTATGGAAACTGGATTAACAAACTCCAGGCTGTTTTCCTTTTTTTTTTTTCATCTGAACAAAAAGCTTCATCATAAGTGACCTATTATAAACTGGGGAAAAAAAAGGTAAACAAAGGCCTGTCTTGTTCTGGCAAAAGAATTAAAACAAGGAGAAAGCTAGCCATGGTGAGGCATTATCCTAACTCATTGTGCAGTGTAAAGCTATACAGAGCAAAATACCTGGACACTGATTAGCATGCCTGGCCCATACCAGCAATCAGCTTGGTATCACAATCTATTTTCAGAACAAATTAATTAGCATTCTTCTCAGTACAAGAAGCACCAAATTGCTAAGCTTAACAGAATACATCACGGCAGGTAAATTAAAAAAAAAAAGTATGAAATACAAAGTAAAAGATTTTTATGGGTTTGTAGATGTAAAAAAATGTAAAACTAATAAAGGACTTACAACCCATCCACTCTAAGCAACATATAAAACAGCTAAGCAGAAACTGCCACATCTCTGCATAAAACCACAGTAAACAGTATCAAAGCAGTGCTATAAAGGAAAAGGACAGAAATATTACATTAATCATTTCTTTAATTCATAAACTCTTACCACAAAACAAGCCTTTTCCTTTGCAGCCTACTTACAGGGACTATGTGCAACTCAGGTCTTTAAAGGTGTTATTGAACTACAACCCTTTTAACAATCAAAGGCAAAGAATGGTACTGTCTTAGGCAGTACTCTCTTGCAGCTGGATCAAGCATCTCCAGGCCAAAACACCTTTAGCAGACTCCAGGAAAGCTTTATAAAATAAACTAAATCACAGGTTACCGGAACATACACATACAATACCAACTGCCAGGCTATATAGGCTTCCTCTACAATAAAATCCTTCAGCAAAATGTCTGCCTAGTGTTATTTACTGGGCACTGGATTAGAAGAGACATTGTTCTGTCCTCTTCGCGGCAATCTGACAAAATGTGATTACAGTTGCTGGGAGTCTGGAAATACAGCGGCCGGAAGATCAATGCTTTTACCTAGGTCAGGATATTGTTTCAATCAGCATGAACTCAAATCCTGTTTATATGAATCTTCTAAGTCCAAAGCGGAAACGGTACAGGAGTATCATCATCACATTTCATTCCCAGAGCCTAAGCACTTCAAGACTGCAACTTTCTACTTTACAATTTTGCTTATTTTTAGACCTTTCTTAAAAACACCACACCCAAACTGGTGGAGAAGTGATAAAATTCTATCATATCCATTTGCAGTTAAATACAAACAAGAAATCTCTCTTGATGAAAAAGGCCATCCAACCACACAATTCAAAACCACATGTGCTCCAGATTCCAGAAAGGCTTAAAAGCTATTTGTATACTGAAAAAGCAATGCTGGTTTCTTTCTCAGCAAATAAAAGTGGTCAAGCAGGTCCCCTCGTCGTTCAACTGAGAAGCCGGTTAACATAAGCATAAACTTACAGCAAATCCTGATGCAATTAAACTTGAAAGGCATTCCGAGGGCCGGTCCTGCCCTGCAGCTATTGAGATAGTAAGGGGGGAGGGGGTCAGCGGCAGCGCCACAACACACAAGGCAGCTGCTAGAGAAGAGTAGCACACATCAGATCCCACCTGCAAGAAAGCTCCATTTTCAATCCCTAGGGGCCGCAAACCAAGCCACTGAATTCGACTTTCTTGGCAAAAGTGGTGCCCTGAACACAAACTTCCTATTGCAGGGCGCCTAGGCTTTGTGTTGCAGCCGCCGACGCCGCCTCCCCATGCTTCATTCAACACCTTACTACTGGAGAGCAGGCACAGTACTTGCCTGCGATTGAAGCAGCAGCAGCTTCCCGTACCAGGCCGGGAGCCGCAAAGAACAAAGGGAGGCCCACTTCTGACTCTGTGCCGGGCCCTCGCTCCCTCAGCCGCTTGCCAGACACTTCCACTTCCACATGCCTGACCCAGACGGAGAGCGCCGCGTCCCCCATCCCCCCCTCCCCTGTCAGCCCAGGACAAAGCCCGGAGCGGCTCCGCCCGAACCGGAGCTTTGGATGGCGGCTCTTAAGAGTCTGGCCAGCGAGAAAACACTGCGGCAAGCATCCGAGATGAGAAGGCGAAGCGTCACCGATTGCAAACGGGAGCAACAGGACTGAGACCCACACGCGCCACCGTTTCCCACGGGGGAAACCGATACTGTTCCCCCTCTCTTCATCCACATTTGGGCGATGCATTTGTACATAAATTGCGCGGGGGGGGGGGGGGAGGAAGCACACGCTTCCATTATAGCTTCCAAGAACAAAGCAGGGATTGTGCGCACACAACTTACTATAGAAATAAGAACAGTTGGGAATTTGTAATTTAAGAATTTTTGGACCGGGTCCAAAATAGTCAAGCATTACAAAAGGCACAGATTCTAATGTATTTTAATCCATTTCAGTCAAATAATTTAACTCAATAGAGGGAGGAGCTGTTGTACAACCTTACAGGGCAGAATGGGGGGGGGGGAGGGAGGGCTCAGTTTCTATGCTAAAATAAACGAAAAAAAAATGCCACAATTATGCAGAAATCAATAAGTATGTAAATTGCTGTTAAATAATGGCAGTAATCCACAACTAATTGCAAAATGTCACCTTTCCTATACGTGCATAAGCAAGTGATTGGTTATGCCCTAACAGATAGAGTAATATTAAAAAAAAAAAAAAAAAGACAAGATACTGGCAGTTTCTACATCTTCTGCCCCCCCCCCCAATAAAAAAAAATAACAGCACCCACCCCCTAGACCACCCTGTCCTCCTCCTGACTTAAAAAAAAACTTGGTGTGTAGTGAACTCCCTCAAGGCCCCCCCCCCCAACCCCCCTGGAGTACATGGAAGAGGAGGGAGTGATACATGCTGCCATCTTGGAAAACGGTGGCACATGACCCTGTGTACTGCATCAACCACATTCAATCTCCCAAATATAAGAACTCTCCCCCTTAGTTGCCCCACTCAGGATTTTGAGGCACTGCCATTGTCTAAGATGATGGCACCAGAGGCAGGAGTGAATAGCACTGCTCCTGCCTCTCAACGTATGCTTTGGGGAGATGGGGGAATCAGGGTGCCACACCACTAGAGACCAGGGATTTTTAAGTGGGGAAGGGAGGTTTGGTCAGGTCAGGGGGTGGAACAAGAGGTGCACCAGGTTTATTTTTGTTTTTTTGGTCAGGGATGCGGAGGATCAGGGCAGAGATGTGAGACAGGCACAGACTTTTCTACACTGCCCTGAACCCCTCTCTGCATTACTCCGCAAGTAACAGGCACACAAACAGTGGTAACTGCACAGTTAGGTTCACAGTAGCTTTCTGCATCAACTTCCTGAGGGTCATTCTGGTTTTCATCTGCCCTCAGCTACTGTGTTATAGAAAGATATCTATTTAGGTCAATTTTCAGTTCAGGCGGTCAGCAGATTTTTATTTTATTTTTTTTTATACAACCAGGGGTGTAGCTACAATAGAGCAATCCTGGAAAATGTACCCATGGCCACCTGTGATAACTGCTGTTTCATGGCAGTGGTGTAGCTGGGGGGGGGGGGGGGGGGAGGCTAGGCCTCCACAAATTGCATTCCAGACATCAACCACCCTCTCCATGAAAAGGAATTTCCTGACATTACTCCTAAATCTACCACCCCACAACCCTCTGGATGAGATTTGTTTCTATATTAATACCTTTCAAGTATTTAAACGTTTGTATCATATCTCCCCTGTCCCTTCTTTCCTCTAGGCTATACATATTCAAGTCTTCCAGTCTCCTCTCATATGTCTTATGGCACAGGCTCCATATCATTTCTGTCACCTTCCTCTGGACCGCTTCTAGTCTTTTAATATCCTGAGCAAGATACGATCTCCAAAACTGAACACAATACTCCAGGTGGGGCCTCACCAATGACTTGTATAGGGGCATTAACACCTCTTGCTGGTTACTCCTCTCTCGATGGAACCTAGCATCCTTCTGGCTAGGGCCACCGCTTTGGTGCACTGTTTTTTCGCTTTAAGGTCCACAGACACCATCACCCCAAGGTCCTTCTCCCCATTTGTGCATATCAGCTTCTCACATCCTAGGACATACAGCTCCCTTGGGTTTCTACTCCCCATCATTTTGCACTTTTTTGCATTAAATTTTAATTGCCAAACATTAGACTATTCTAACTTTTGCAGATCCCTTTTTCTACTCCCTCCTGGGTGTCCACTGTTACAAATCTTGGTATCATCCGCCAAAAGGCAAACCTTACCTTTTAATCCTTCGGCAATGTCACACACATATTGAACAGAATCGGCCCCAGCACCAATCCCTGAGGCACTCCGATACTCACCTTTCCTTCCTCCAAGTGAATTCCATTGACCACAACCCTCTGGTGTCTGTCTATCAACCAGTTTCTAATCCAGTTCACTACTTTGGATCCTAACTTCAGCTTTTCAAGTTTTTTTTAACCCTTCTGTGAGGGACCGTGTCAAATGCTTTGCTGAAATCCAAGTAGATTACATCTAGCGCACATCCTTGATCCAGTTCTCTGGTCACCCAAATAATTCAACCAAATTTGTTTGGCACAATTTATCTTTGGTAAAACCATGTTGCCTCAGATCTTGTAACTCATTGGATTCCAGGAAATTCACTATCCTTTCCTTCAGCAACGCTTCCATTACTTTTCCAATAACCAAAGTGAGGTTTACCGTCCTGGAGTTTTCCACTTCTCGGTCGCCACTTTTGTGAAGAGGGGCCACATCCGCTCTTCTTCAACCCCTCGGAACCTCTCCCGTCTCCAAAGATTTATCTTTAATAGGACCCCCCAGAATCTCTCTAAGCTCCCTCAATATCCTGGGATGGATCCCATCTGGTCCCATGATTTATCTACCTTCAATTTTTCAAGATGTTCATAAACACGTTCTTCTGTGAACAGTGCGATATCCAATCCATTCTTATATGTACCTTTACAGCTAATCGTGGTCCTTCTCCAGGATTTTCTTCCGTGAACTCAGAACAGAAGAATTTGTTTCATACGTTTACTTTTTCATCATCTCTCTCCACATAGCCGTCCACAGCATCTTTCAGTCTCACAGTTCCATTTCTAGTCTTCCTTCTTTCACTAATAGACCTGAAAATTGTTTTGTCTCTTTTCCTTGCATTCCTTGCCATTTGTTCTTCCACTTCTGCTTTCTCTAAACATATCTCCCAGTATGCTTTCCTGTGTTCCTCTCCTTGAGTTTTCCTATATTTCATGAACACCATTATAAGTCCTACAGTGATTCAGCCAAAATACCACAATTAAAAATATTCTCTAGGATGGGTAAGCAATGAGACAATGTGAAACAAAGTCCAGATTTTGCTAGAAATCTAATTTTTCACCTTGAAACCAAATAAACCCAATAAATATAACAGTTTCTTTAATCCCAATGTGCAGGATCCCAATAAATATTGCAGTTTCTTTAATGTAATCTCTAATTACAAATTAGACCAGTTAAAGATTAAAGCTACTCTTTATCATTGCCCCATGTAAGCCGCATTGAGCCTGCCATGAGTGGGAAAGTGCGGGGTACAAATGTAACAAAAATAAAATAAATAAATCTAGGCTTGGCAATGGAAAATAAACCTAGCACAGCCTGTAACCAGAAAGTTGAGAAATTAAGAATAAAATATAAAACACTTAGCAGTATTATGGTTCAGGTTCAGCACATGACAATCTTAAAGCAATCTGTTTCCCTATGCAGAAACTAGCCCCCCTCCTCCTGCTGTGCTGGTGACTACCTCCCAATGAGTCAGCCAAATCCTCTATCAAAAAGTTTTCTAAGAGGGGCAAGGAATGACACAGTTTGATTAAACAATGTAATTCAATTTGATATATCAAATTCAGCTAGAAACTCACTTTTCCCCTTTAAACTAAATATTCACAAAGAGTTATAGCAGTTTCATCAAGGTAAATTAACCAATTGTAAGTCTAAAGCTACTTTTTTTTTTAATAGGACTGACACCAGAAAATAAACCTGACAGAACTAATCCACAGTATTTTAGCCAAATTTGGAATACTACACAAGAGTTAGCAGGGTGAAGGACAAGAAAACAGTTTGAAAAGCCTATCTTCTCTACTAATCAGAGCAAGGCAAAAAAAGGAGAGAACATTTTTTTTTCTTTTTGGGGGTCTGGGTTAGAAGACAAAGAAGTACACCACAATACAGATTCACAGGACAAATTAATTAAGCAATAAAGTCTAGAGAATAGATATATCAGGTAGCTAAACCTGTAGCCAGAAAGTTCAGAAATTAAGAATAAAATATCTTAAAACACTTAGCAACATTATGGTTCAAGTCCAGCATATGGAATTCTTCAAGCAGTCTGTGATTCCCTATGCAGAAACTAGTCCCGTCCCCCCCCCCCTGCTGTGCTGGTGATTACAGTCCAGTGAGTCAGCCAAATCTTCTATCAAAACATTTTCTAGGAGGGGCAAGGAATGACACAGTTTAATTAAACAATCTAATTCAGTTTGATACAACAATCAAATTCAGCTAGAAACTCACTTTTCTCCTTTAAATCTAAATATTCCCAAGAGTTATAGTATAGCAGTTTCATCAAGGAAAATGAACCAATTGTAAGACTGGTTGTGAAATGTGGATATGAGAATATACACCTGCTGTCCTCGGAGAGCACCATGCTTTTTTCAAGGACAAGCATGCATAATATTCTTACATGTGGGACTCACTAGCTACCAGGTTCACAACATAAACATTTTGGACAGTTAGAGAGCCTGGTGGAAAGAAAAGGCCAGCGGGCATTGACTTTTAAGTAGTAAAACAATTCTGCAGGACTGCTTGTCCAAACCGGCTATCCCGCATACAGTGTTGCTCTAGACAGTAGAGAAGTGAAGGTGTGCATTGAAGACCATGTAGCCACCTTGCAAATTTCTTCTATGAAGGCAGAATGGAAATAGACTACTGAAGCAGCCATAGTTCTTACATTGTGAGCAGTGACCCAGTCATGAAGGGTCAGCCTAGCTTGAGTATACATGTAGGAGATACAGTCAGCCAGCCAAGTAGATATAGTATGTTTGATGATGGGAATTCTTAAATCTGTTAAAGTCGAAGGATACAAAAAGCTGGGAGGACTTCCTATGAGGGTTAGTAGGGTCCAGACAATACGCTAGAACATGTTTGCAGTCTAAAGTATGCAGTACTGCTTCTCCAGGATGAGAATGTGGCTTAGGGAAGAAGACAGGAAATACAATGGACTGTTTGAGGTGGAGCTCAAATACCACTTTAGGGAGGAATTTGGGGTGGGTTCAGAGAACAACTCTGTCATAGTAGAACCTGGTGTAAGAAGGATCCACAACCAGGGCTTGAAGTTTGTTTACTCTTCTGGAAGAAGTAATAACTATTAAGAACACTACCTTATAGGTGACGAACTTCAGAGAACAGGAATGAAGTGGTTCAAAAGGAGGTTTCATGAGAGCAGTGAGGATGACATTGAGATCCAAAACCAACAGCAGCCAAAAACTGGGTGGTGGTTTAGACTGAGAAGTCAGGTTTTTGACCCCACTGCTGCCTTGGACATGAACCTTGGGGTATGGTCCTTTGAAGTGGAATAGGAGTGTAATGATGCTTAGTTGGAGTGTTAAAATCCTCCTTCAAATCTGCTATAAGACGTAGCAGAAGTCTGTGGCCTGGATATAGTTTTTATAATAGCTGTATGGTTTTTTTTTTTTTTGTTTTTAATTAGGACAGCCACTTCCTCAACAATGTCACCAAACAAATTATCTCCACAACAAGGGACATCTGCTAGATGCTCCTGGATAGCAGATTCAAGGTCAGAGTCCTCTGAGCCAGGAAATATGCCGCATTGCTACTCCTAAGGCATAAATGCGTGAAGACACAAAGATATCAAAGGCTTGCAATGCTAGATATATACGATAATGCTTTCTCAGGGGGAAGGAATTATGTAAAGGACAGAGTACTCGGTATTAAGAGATTTAAGTAAATTCTAGAATAAAGTTGATAACCTAATATGCAATTGGTTAGCACAGAAGCCTGAAATGTTTTTCTGCCAAAAGAGTCCAATGTTCTAGCTTCTCTGCCTGGAGGAATAAAAGCATGAGATCTCACACTGCAAGTGCGTTTTAAAGCAGAATCCACAACTAGAGAGTGATGAGATAACCAAGTTCTCTCAAACCCAGTGCATTTCTGTATCCTGTACATTGTGTTAATTTTCTTTGTAGCAACTTGAACTATTAGTGACATCTCCCAGGTTTTGATTACAGTATGTTTCATAATTGTATGAAGTGGAACAGTGATTCCTTCTCTAGGAGGAGTCATAATCTAGAACCTTAAAGAGTTCTGAACAAGATTCTTCCTTTTTCTCTAATTTGAAAGGTATAGCTTGAGCCATCTCACGGACAAAGCTAGGAAACAATATACTTTCTGGAGGAGACCTACATCTCTCAGATGGCGGAGAAGAATCTGAGTAGGCGTCAGTACTAGCTGAGAAAGTGGTGTGGATGAGGCCTGAGTTATAGCCTGTGCAGGCACAGGAGATCTCAAAGACCTCAAAGACTCTTGATGAGAAATTAGTTGGAGAAGAGGAAAAGCGGTCACTGCAGCATGGCCCTTCCTGTGCACCGAGGATGTCGATGCAGGGGAGATGTTGGCAGAGTGACTGGAGGGAGAAAAATGACGATGCTTCTTAAGTTTTTTTTTACGCTGCAGGTCCCTTGATAAACACAACACAGACAAAGAGAACATAGAGTCCTTACATGGAGTCTGGCCATCTCAATGTTGCGTCAGTGCACCCGATGCCAACGTGGGTTCCACGTAAAAGTGCTGAATCCCCTGCCATGCTCAATGTAGATTTCGATGAAGAACCAAAACATTTTTCATACTGGGCTCTGCGATCTTTAAGGGTCCTCACTTGCATACGCAGGCAGAGGCTACACTATATGTCCCACTGCTCTAGACCCAAGCACTGAACACACCAGTTATGGGGGTCTGTGCCCTGAAATAGTCCTATTGCATCAAGTATACTTCTTAAAGCCATTGACCTGGAGGAAAAAACAGCCAACACAAAGTCAAAATGGCCCAGGGAGCTTGAGTAGTCGCATACATGAAAATGGTCAATGCTTCCTGGGCAAAAGAAGGGCTCAGAGGCCCCAAAAGGGCTGAACAATTAAAACATTTTTAAAACTGATAAATTGAATAAATACATTAAAAAGAAGAAAGCAAAAATATCCAGAAAAAGGGAAGGCACCAAAATGCAAAGTTTGATGCACTGAGGAAAGATTTAGAAAAAAAAAAAAAAGGCAACCTCTCTGCTCCGCTGGAAACGACAGACTGCAGGTCCCACGCTCAAGCATCGGGTGGGAAGGCATCCGCGCATCTGCGGTGGGGCACTGCTTCAAAGTTTTAAAGTGACAGTGCACTATAGCAGTGTCCACACTGGGCTCCATGGATGACGTCACCCACATATGAGAATATTATGCCTGCCTGTCTTTGGAGAAATCACCTTGCTGTTCTGCCTTATAGCCATTAAGTCCTTTACTGGAGTCACCAAATATTCTGGATTAAGGTAAATGCATCCTTCAACAACTTCCCTTCCTCTGGATCAAGGGACTGCCTGTTGAAGTGATGCACTTGCATTCTCAGAACCTGTTATAGAACAGCTGACAATGCTTGAAGATGGGTCTCAGCCCAAAGGAACAGGGAGGCCTCTTTAGCTACCACTGCATTCTTTGTTACTCCCTGCCAGTTCACAGAAGCCTTGGTTGGGGCACAGAGAAAATTCTGACCACCTTGCCTTAGCCAAAATTTGGAACACCTGTAGCAGTTTCTGAATGGTTCTGGTTTCCAATCAGTTAACTGTTCATATTGTTCTGAATCATCTGGTCCAGCCAATGAGCTCCCTAACCAAAAAGGCTCACATCCATTGTCACCACCAACCACATTAGGAGCCTCTAAGTCTATTCCCTTCACCAGGTTCTGTGGGTTCAGCCATCACTTCAGACTGGCTCTGACCTCCAAAGTCCAGAAAGTGTCTCTCTCGTAACTCTGATTCTGCATTAACAAAACTTAGGAGTTATAACTGCAGAGACTACATATGGGCCTGAGTCTATGTGATGAAGATCGAGTGTCACCACCATGGAACCCAGAACCTACATTTAATTTCAGGCATATGGTTCCTTCTTCACTGTGAGAGCCTGAATCTGAACAGGGAGCTTTCAACGTATTTTGTTTGGGAAGGAACACCTTTCCCATCAGGGTATCGATGCATGCTCCCAGATATTCTATGCTCTGCTATGGGTGCTAACAACTTTCTAAAATTTGATGACCAATCCTAGGGATTGCAGGGACTGGAGTACTCAGGCAGTAGCCCAGCAACTCTCTCCACTTTTGACTTTGTTCTGATAAACTAATCATCTTAAGAATGGATGGAGTACAAGTTCCCTGCATGGTGACACAGCCACCACCATCACAACAACATTGGAGAAGGTCCAAGGTGCTGAAGCCAATCCAAAGAGAAATGCTTGCAACTGACAATATTGGTCTAGGACAGAAAGCCTCAGGAATTTTTGTGGTCCCCAAACTGGAATATGCATACACACTTTTTTGTGATCTATGAGGAACTCTCTGCTGAACACTACTAAAATTCCATTTCCATCCTAAAGTGAGGAACCTGAAGGGCCCAGTTTACATCCTTCAAATCTCAGATGGGCCAAAACTACATTCTTTGTTTGGAACCACAAAGTAAATGGAATAACATCCTGTCACATGCTCCTCTTTAGGTATAGATGCCACTGTTCTTAAGACCCATACTTTTTGTCCAGTGCATGACAGGGGAACACTATGAGGCATATTTTCAAAGCACTTTGGGAGGCTAAGTTCCATAGGTTTCTATGGAACTTTGGGAGGCTAAATGTTTTGAAAATGAGCTTGTATATATGCATCTGCAAGTGGAAGTACTCCATCATACAGTCTCTTTGCACCACCTCCAGAACCCACTGGTCAGATATGATTCTAATCCACTCCTTGAAAAATGTAGACAGCTGAACTATCAACTCTGAGGCATAGACCCCCTAATCTCTCATTAAGCTTATATAGAGGCTTCCATGGTCTTCTGAGCCTAAGAGCTTCTTTTCTGGTTGAAACAAAAGGAGGTCACCCTATTCTGAAAGGCCTCCTTTGCTTGGAAAATAACGTCTAGCCTCCCTGAACCTAGATCTCCCCATCACCAAGCAAGAACACCTCTTCTGGTAGTCTTTGAGGCCTTAAATGTTTCATTGTCTCCTCTCCAAAAAAACAGGTTTCCTCAAAATGGAAACCTAGTAAGCCAGGTCTTTGAAGCCATATCTGCAGACCAATTTCTCAGCTGACCAGATAACCTCATGATCCTGGCCGGGTCCTAATGAGGCCGTGCATAGACCATGACTATCTCTGAGAGGTCTTCCTTAGCTTTTGTCTATATGCTGAATTCAGCATAAACAAGCTTTAGATATCTAGGCATTGCAACCATCTGCTTGCAGACTCAAAGCTGCTACTTCAAAGACATCAACAAAGATTCAAACTTGCAATCCAAAATGTCCTTCAGTGCCACACCACCTTCCACTGGCATAGTCATCCTGGTGACCATCATGACCAAGGCATCTACCTCGGCCAACTTCAGTTTCTTTTTTTTTTTTTTTTCTGGAACCAACAGATAAAGCTTACTCATAGCACTCATAATTCTGAGTCTGGCCTCCGGAGTGTCCCACTCCACCCAAATGAAGGCTTGTATTGCTTGGTGTACCAGGAAAGCTTTGGTAGGCTTATGGATATCCTCCAAAATAGATCTCTCACAGATGCCATCTCCTACACTGCAGGCTCAACAATAATTAAGGCCTCTGACACCTGAGAAATCATAAGTGAAAGCTTCTCCCTCTGGAAGAGATAGACTATGGTAGGGTCATCTCCTCCCCAACAGGGAGCTTGTCTTCTTTTAAGGGGTCTGCCAAAGAACATAGTCAAGGACTATCACTAACCACACCCTCTCCAAAAGACATTACACAATGTGATACCCGCAAGCAAGCCTTCTCTGGAGTAGCCCCCACACTCTGGAATGCACTGCCTGAAAGGCTCTGCTTAACTCAAGACTATCTCTACTTTAGGAAGCAGGTGAAAGCTTGGCTCTTCAACCAGGCCTTTTATGGAATAAATAATTAACTTGTTAGTCTCACTCGCACAAGAAGTGACACGGGCTGCACATACTGCAGCAGGACACGTTTATCTACTCTTACCTTAGCTGAGATAATATTTAACCATCTCTCTGACCTCATGTGCACCTTTCGATAAATTAGTCACCTTATTTTCTAACTCCTCTTACTCTCTTACCTATCTATATGTTAACCATCTCTCTGAACTCAAGTGCAACTTTTTTAAATTAGTCACCTCACGTTCTAACTCTTCTTACTCTCTATCTATATGTTCCGTTTTTGCTTATACCCTTCACTGTCAATTAAAATGTTCTATTACGTATTGTTATTTGAATATTTTTACTGCTGTAACTGCCTGTTGCTCATGTTTGATTTATTCTTACTGTTCACCGCCTTGAGTGGATTCCTTCAAAGGGCCGGTAAATAAATCCTAATAAATAAAATAAAGATATTTTGTCAACCAAACTGGTCATACCCCATCAGTCAGTTCCTTCACTGGATGCTACTGACTGTGTCCCAGTCCACTTGCCTTTCCAACCAGGATCTTGTTGCTTGTTGAGAGCTCCAACTTTCTAGACAGTTTCCATCAGCAAAGAGCATGCACAAACATCGATATACAGGAAACCTACAGACAGATGCAGTCACCTCTACAACTCCAGCTTCCACCCTTCACATATAAAAAAAATCCATTACACACAGCCAAGCCACAAAATGCCACTATATCTGCTCTGGCCCAAGAAACAGAGATAAACACCTCAAAATCCTAATTCCTTCAAACAAAAAGGATACAACCCCAAAATAATCTCCACGAATATTGCTTCTTCCATTAAAATACCTAGAGAAAAGGGAGAGGGAGGGCGAGATTAGGAGGGTATGGGGGGAGGGGGGTGGTTGGGTGTGGAGGGATTTGGGAGGGGGGGTTGGATGAAGGATCTAACACAGTAAGTTGAAAGTAGAAGGTTCAAATTGGTTGTTGTTTGAATATGATGGGACTTAATGATTGGCTGTACTGATTACATTATATACTATTGATAAAAGTGTATACCGTTTTTCATAAAACTGATGAAACATAAGTATGTTGGGTAGGGGGGGGTATTGTATTGGGAAACAAAAATTAACAATTTGTACAAGATTATGGTTGTATTATTTTATTGATGTTTAATAAAAATTGTTTAAACATAAAATACCTAGAGAAATCCTACTGCAGTTTAAAGAGAAGAAAGCCACAGAGAGAATCCCTGTTGTAGTGACATACAATCCAGAGCTAGAAAAATTGTGAAGAATCATAAAAGATCTACAATCACTACTCCAGGAGGATAAGTTACTAAAAAAGATACTCCCAGCCCCACCAATGCTGACCATCCAACAGCCACCTAATTCGAAACAAAATTAGTGAAAAGCAAACTTCCAATACAAGCTCAAAAAGAAGAGAATGGCACACGTCCCTGCAACATATCTAGCTGCAAACTGCGCCAACACATCTTACAGGATCCTACACTCGCGCACATGGGGAAAACATTCAGTATAAAAGGATCATTTACATGTTCATCCTCAAATGTGGTATATAATCATTCAATGCAAAAAGTGTGAAGAAGGATGCTATATTGGAGAAACAAGCCAGATGCTAAAGAAGAGGCTCAATTTACATGGATACAATATTAAACATTCCAATGCCAAACAGGATGCCACCTCTATGGGACAGCACTTCAGAAAACCAGAACACTGCATCCATGGTCTCATGGTAAGAATACTAAAAGGAAATTTTAAGACAATATTTTGACACCCACCAAACAGGACTCAACAAAAATCTGGGTATCCTAGCCCATTATAAACCATAAAATTCGACTGCTTTGTAACCCTCTTATCTATAATCCATCTCTCCCTGACTCTCATCCACCCAGCTCTCCCCGTTTCTCACCAAACCTACCCCTCCCTCTTCCTGTGAGACTGTTATTAGAATGCTTTAGTGTTTCATTTATATATTCTGATATTTGTCAACATTTGCTTATTTCCAGTCTGAAGAAGGGTTACCTTTGAAAGCTATTCAAAAGATGTATTGTTAGTCCAATAAAAAGGTATCATCTTTTCTTTCTGTTTTGATTTATTTCTATTTATACCTACACAGAACAAAAGAAAACCAGAAGCCCATTGTATCATAGGTTTATGTTTTACCACATCTGTTCTTATTTCAGAAGACATGAATTACAAAACAAACAAAAAAAAATGTTCTTTATATGAACTCTTAGCCAAGTCATGGGGAATCCCGTAGCATTCTACAGCCATGGCACACACACACACAAAAAAAAAAAAAAAACACACAGCAGCAAGACCTTTCAATGTGACCCCGACAGGCGAAGAAAACAGTAGCTTTCCCTCACCACTTTCAGAAAACAAAAATGTTGAAGCACATCAACCTTTAACCTTTGGGTTTGTTTGGGATTTTTTTTTTTTTTAGAATTTAAATACATTTTTGCAAATGAAAAACATAACACTTATATTGGCTGTAGGGAGGTATATTTAGACATACAAGAACAAAAGTACATTCCTACAGATTAAAGAAATGACTGATAAACATTTTGTTTGCAATTGTGGAAAATCCTGGGAAAGATAGGTTCGCATTCCTACATCACAAGCTGATGGACAAACAGAAATGCACTAAGTTGATGCAGAAGACATATCTTTCACTCAGGGCAAAGCAAAGATCAGAAACGTCTGTCTTTATGCATGTATCACTATTACACACAGGGGATTATACAGATATTTAACGGATATATTTGTAAAATTCACATTGAAATAACCTTAACCACAGGATGTGGCAATTGCTATATTAGTTTCCCTAAGGAGGGTCACTAAGCTTAGAAACAGGAAGTCTGTGCTGTAATGCTGATTTGTTTAAGGCATCAAGAAGATGATGAAACATAAGTCCTAGCTTCAGATTTATACAAAATTAATCTGATTTTTATACAGACATTTTTCAGTTGCTAAGAAACTCTGTAACAGAAAAAAAATTCTGAATTTCTCAAATCAAGAGAAGCTCAACAGTCAAACAATTAGACACATAGTTCTCTGTTTCTGTGTGATTAATGAAATGCTGCTTGTAGTGTCTGGGCAGGGAACATACAGCCAACAATTTTCAAAAAATAGCATTTTACAAGTTAGTTTTGCATTCCTCAGAGAACCATAAAACTTTAGGGATCCAGAGGAACAAAGGGGACCTTCCACTAAACAGTGTTAAACCCTTAACTGCTAGTGCAGAACCATGTTAACAGGCTTGGTAGCTGTGCATTAAGTACATTTTGCGTGAGGTGGCAAGTTATGGGCAGAAAATGAGTGTGAAAGGTATTTTGTGGTTAGCAAGCTGCAAATACTTCATACTAACACACAGTTAATGTGGACTACCCATCATGTAAGTTAGGGAACAACTAGGAATGTCTTCACAGAGCTGCCGGTGTAAACAGCCAACACAAGACATCTGGCTGCAATGGCAGAAACTGACACCCTAGATGAAGTAGTGATCAAATGCTTGGTACTCTGAACAAACAAAAAGAACTGGTTGGATCTTATTGCATTGGTTTTTTTTTTTAATTTATATAGCAACTTGTCTTGAGCATTTGATAAGCTGTGTAAATCAAGTTGAAATAAATCTGCCTCAGCCAGGATCGCTGCCAGTTCAGATTATGACTGTAGATGGGCTGAATGAGAAACCTTGTATCTTCCAGAAGATGGTATGCATATAATGCAACATATAAAGTTGATGAGCTGCAATGTGAGCAGATAGCATTGCACCAGGGAACACTTTCTTGCTCAAGTGATCCAACAGCCAGCCTGCTCGCTAACAGGGGAAAATGTTAAAAACTCTGCATTTCCTCATTTTCTTCATGGCTAACTCAACAATGATGAATGAGACAACGGGCTGTACTGAAACCAGATGCTGGTCGAATTTTAATATATAGGGTGGACTGACTATACACTCATTGTGCACCTGAACTAGCATGCTACACACACTGGGGCCCTTTTACAAAGTCATGGCAATAAGTGGCCTGCGGCAATGTGAGCACATGTTTTGGGCACGTGCTGGGTCAGTTTATGCCGCATCCTGGAAAAAGGGCCATTTTTTAAGGGGCCGGAAATGGACGTGCGGCAAAATAAAAACCAGCACGCATCCATTTTCGGCCTGAGACCTTACCGCAACCCACTGACATAACAACAGTAAGGTCTCACGTGCTACCCAGGCTGTAGGCATGCAGTGCGTGTCCACTGATGTTTACTGCCAAGTAAGCACCATGCGGTAGAAAATAGAAAATATTTTCTACCGTGTGTTTTCGGCATGCGCCAAATTCAGAATTACTGCCTGGGGCAGGCGGTAATGCTAATTTGGCACGTGCTGGACGTGCGTAGGCATTTACACACCTTTGTAAAAGGGTCCCAACTATAACTTGGATCAGTTCCTTATCTCTTGTTTAACTATACAATGAACTTACCTTGAGTTTAGCAAACCACCAAATTATCCCAACTGATTCTGTACCATGCATCTTGTTCCCATCATATATCTGCTCTTGGTCCCTCCGCTATATGGTAAGCCGTATTGTAGAAAATCTCTAGCATCATATCTCTGTTAGCTCAATGTTCTAATGCATACTTATTAGGTATATCATTAGTATTATGCTATCATCAAATTCCAGTGCTGTTTACTACTACTACTATAAATCATTTCTATAGCGCAACCAGACGTACGCTGCGCTTTACAATTGAACACGAAGAAAAGACAGTCCCTGCTCAAAAGAGCTTACAATCTAAATCAGGACAGACAGACAGGACCAATAAGGATAAGGGTAGGACAGACAGAAGGACACATAGGTAAAGGGACTATTGAAGAGAGGAAGACAAGATAAAGGTTATGAGCAAGTGACAAGTTAGGAGTCAAAAGCAGCATCAAACAGGTAGGCCTTTAGCCCGGATTTGAATGTGGCCAGCGATGGAGCTAGACGTAACGGTTCAGGAAGCCCATTCCTGGCATAAGGTGCAGCGAGACAAAAGGAACGGAGTCTGGAGTTAGCGATGGAGGAGAAGGGTGCAATTAGGAGAGATTTACCTAGTGAACGGAGTTCCTGGGAAGGAGTGTAGGGAGAGATGAGGGTGGAGAGGTAGTGAGGGGCTGCAGAGTGAATGCACTTATAAGTCAATAAGAGGAGCTTAAATTTTATACGGAAACGGATAGGGAGCCAGTGAAGTGACTTCAGGAGAGGGTTGATAAATGTGTATATTTTTTATACTGTTTCACGGTAGTTCTACTATTAGTTCTGTAGTTCTGTTATTAGGTTTCAATTTACTGTTTTCAAGTTTACCTCTTTTATTGTATTTTTGGTTGTTTTACTATTGTTATGCTGTTAACAAAATTGTACGTTTTATGTTAAACTGTACCTGCTGTACACCACCTTAGGTGAATCTCTTCATAAAGGTGGTTAATAAATCCCAATAAATAAATAAAGTCAGAAGAAATCCCTGTAGGAGTAGTCCTCTACTTTCAAATATGATTTTAGAGGAAGAAATTCAGGGTCTGGATATTCTCTGTGAACATTTTGAGAGAGGACCAACTCTGGTGGCTTGGGCTCTTCGGTCTGGAGAAAAGACGGCTGAAGGGAGATATGATAGAGGTCTATAAAATAATAAGTGGAGTGGAACGGGAAGACGTGAATCGTTTGTTTACTCTTTCCAAAAAACTAGGACTAGGGGGCATGCAATGAAGCTACAAAGTAGTAAATTTAAAACAAATCAGAAAATATTACTGCACTCGATGTGTAATTAAACTCTGGAATTCATTGCCAGAGAATGTGGTAAAAGCAGTTTGCTTACAAGGGTTTAAAAAAGGGGTTGAATAGCTTCCTAAAAAAAAAGTCCATAAGCCATTATTAAGATGGACTTGGGGAAAATCCACTGCTTATTTCTAGAAAAAGCAGCATAAAATGTATTGTACTGTTTTGGGATCTTGCCAGGTACTTGTGACCTGGATTGGCCACTGTTGGAAACAGGATACTGGGCATGATGGACCTTCGGTCTGTCCCAGTATGGCAACGCTTATGCTCTTATAAGAGAGCAGTTCCAAGTGGAAGTCTGAACTTCTAGTGAAGAATCTGAGAACTCAGGTGAAAGTAGCTTAAAAGAGAGGGAAAAGACTGAAGATCTAACCGGCTGATATCATGGGAAGGTATATTAGCAGAAACAATACTCTTCTTGAGTTTCATAACTGAAAGCTCAAAACAAAGAAAAAAGTGGTCAGACCAAGAAATTGCAAGTACTTATAATGCAGAAAGTTGAAAATGAGCAGAAGAGTTGGTCATAACTAAATCCAAGATATGACCAGCTGTTTATGTAGAATTCTACTATGCTGAGTTAGATCTAAGTCCTGTATAAGTGTTGAAAATCAAGATTAACAAGGGTGAGTTGGGCCATCTAAATGTGTTAAAATCTCCTAGGATCAATAGATTGGGGTACTTCACCACAGCATCGGCCAGTAATTGATAAATCTGTTCCCTTTGGCCTTTAGTGAAGGGGCACAGTAAAAAAGAAGAATATGAAAACAGGGCGAGGAAGTAACCTCTATTAAGAGAAGCTCAGGGTAAGGAAGTCCATGAATTGATATCTCCTTAACCATATAAAAGAGGAAGAGTATATATGGGCTAAATCGTCTCCTTTTCTGGCTATCCGAGAGGAGTAACAAACTGAATAACTAGTTGGTAAACACTGAAAAAAGTAAGACTCTTCACCTGGGAGGCGCCACATTTCATTTAGTGCAAAAATATCTAGATAATGCACCTGTAAAAGGTCTTGTACGAAAACATGCTTCTGTTTTACTGATCTACAGTTCACTAAGGTAATCACTGAAGATAAGGCTGGTTGAGAAGTCTTAAAAGAAAAACTTACACAGAGAGCTAAATATCTAGATCTCCAATTATAAAGAAATTCAGCACAGAGCGCCATCCCCATCTAACCAGAATTTGAGAGGCTTCCAGTACCATACTGCCAGTACCAAATGTTAGAATGAAATGAGAGGGAAAAAATCTATACTATTAGAGAAACTGCCTTAACGGAGTTAGTTAAACTTCGCCCTCCTGAAAAAAAAAAAAAACGAAATCACTAACTAAAGCTCAGTAGCATCAATCTCGTTGGTAGTCAACTTGATGGAAAGCATGGTAACCAAACAACTTACAGATTATATAAACAAATTCTCAATATTACACGAATCACAGTCAGGTTTCCGCCCCCTCCACAGAACTGAAACAGTACTACTCACTCTCCTAGCCAAATTCAAACAGAAGATAGCAATAGGCAAAAACATCCTTCTCCTCCAGTTCAACATGTCCAGTGCATTTGACATGGTAAACCATAACATACTATTAAAACTACTCGATAAGTTTGGGATTGGTGGAAATACTTAGCTGGATCAAGGGCTTCCTAACTACAAGAACATATCAAGTAAAATCAAACTCAAGCATATCATCACCATGGAAAGCAGACTGTGGAGTACCACAAGGCTCACCGCTATCACCGATCCTCTTCAACCTAATGATGACCCCACTAGCCACAACCTTATCCAACCAAGGCCTTAACCCTTTCATATATGCAGACAATGTCATAATATACATTCCTTACAAAACCAAATTGACAGAAATCACCAACGAAATCAATCTTAGCTTGATCATCATGGACTCATGGGCAAATGCATTTAAACTAAAACTCAATAAAGAAAAAACAGATTGTCTCATCCTCTCATCCCAACACAGCGTGGACAACACAAAAAGTATCAATACCCCAGATTACACCGTTACTATCTCAGACTGCCTGAAAATCCTTGGAGTGACAATGGACCGACACATTTAACACTAGAGAGTCAAGTGGCATCCACAACAAAGAAAATGTTCCACTCAATGTGGAAACTCAAACGCTTCAAACAATTCTTCCCGAGGGCCACATTTCGCAACCTGATACAATCAATGGTACTAAGCCACATAGACTACTGCAATGGAATCTATGCGGGATGCAAAGAACAAACCTTGAAGAAACTTCAGACTGCTCAAAACACGGCAGCTAGACTAGTATTTGAAAGCGTGAAACTGCTCCGTGAAAAGCTACACTGGCTCCCAATCAAAGAACGTATTGCTTTCAAAATCTGCATGGGTTCACAAAATCATTTATGGTGAAGCCTCACGATACATGACAGACCTAATCGACTTACCAACTAGAAACAAATCCGAATCAACACGAACATATCTAAACCTGCACTACCCAAACTGCAAAGGCCTTAAATATAAATCAAGCTACGCATCCAGCTTCTCCTACATAAGCACACAACTGTGGAACGCATTACCAAAAACCCTGAAAATGACGTACAACCACCTGAACTTCCAGAAATCACTAAAAACTAACCTGTTTAAAAAGGCATACCCTACCGACCCAACTTAAATGCCTGATCTATACAACACAACAAACTAAAGTGCCTAATGGACAAAACAACTCTTCCACGTACGATTCCTTAATGTGGCCAGGCCACATCAACTCTATCTTACCACAACATCACTTTGTATTTGTTCACACCGGAGTCTGCAAATGCCTCACCGGTACTATGTAAGCCACACTGAGTCTGCAAATAGGTGGGAAAATGTGGGATACAAATGTAACAAATAAATAAATAACCAAAGTGAGCAGTCTTGTTAGTGCTGAAATCCAAGAGAACCAGTTACAAAGGGAGTGCATGAGTGTGGAATTAATCCAACAAAATTGCAATATTGCATTGCTCACCCCAGAGAGAAGGACTCAGAAACACACCCCCCCCCCCCAAGCGTCAGAATGAAAGAGTAGCCCTTCCAAAGACGGACCAGGGAGATCAAACGCTGGCGGACTGTGCTCCAGACAAGAAGCAGCGCGCGTGCCTCCATTGCGTGGGAAACCACCTGTCTCAACAGTCCCGTCCTCTTCCAACATTGGGTAAGCCACTACAGCCCACTGGACACTGTCCAGACAATACTCTCCACTTACCACAGCGTTTCACAAGTTCCACAGCCATTTAAAAGAAGACAATGAAAAGAAAAGTGAAACCGAAGCACCCGATGAACAGAACAAATTTAAAGGCACACTCACCAGACCGTGCCAAACCCTTTCTCATACTCTCCTCTGTGTCCAAAAACTGGAAACCAGTTATCCTCCAGAAGTTGAACCAGATGCTGCAGCCAAGACTGACAAAGCTGGCTGTGGAGAGGGTTTTTTTTTAATTATTATTATTATTAGGAGGAAGGGCTGAAGAGATGTGCACGGTGGGGGAGGGACCTGGGATGACCAGGTGTACCCCCCCTAAAGGCAGCACTGCTCAGCCGCTCACCCCTAAGCTACCCTGCCTAAGGCCAGGAGTTAGCACCAGATAAAGACAGGAGCATGGGAGAGACCGTCTGTCCACCTGCTGGAAATAGAAAATACTGACTGGCCAAGGAGCATTCCATCCCATAAGGCACTTCAGTTCAGCGCTCTGTATCTCCACCTGCAGGTAGATAGACACAACCCATTAGTCTCTGGATTCATCTGCTGCTGGCGCTAAGGAACTTAACATTAATTCCAATAATTCAATTACTTAGGTAAGGAAATTTATGTAAGAAACTTCAGGAGGTAAAGTCTAGAAAAAAAAGGAAAGAAAGGGGAGATCTGACACAAACTAACGGATCTAGTTGGCTCCAAGAAGTAATTTCCCAAAGAATGAGAAACTTGAGAACAAATGCTCATCACACAAAACTGAAGGGATAGAAGATTAAACAGGAATGACATAAAATATCTTTTACCCTGAGGGTAGATCAGGTCCAGACCTTCAGTAACCTCAGTGACAGGACAGAGAAGACCACCAATAGATAAGACAACACAGTAGGCAAGCACAAATGGGCAAATTGGGGGGGGGGGGGGGGGGGGAAGTGGCCCTTACTGGTTGCCATGTTCTATGTAAACTGCATCAAATTTAAACAGTATTTTCTTCATCACTTCCTCATTGTGTTCTTACAGTTCACCTGTTAATTTTCCAATATCAATTAAAACAAGAGGGCAGAGAAGGGTATTAAGGAGGTTTCAAGTAATTTACAGAAACATTGCCAAGTCATTAGGAGACCAGTTACTTTCAGTATCATCTGAACCTAACGCCTAGCCTTTGATTTGGCTATTGACAGACAAACTGCTGAATTTTAATGCCAGTGTTTTGTCAATAAAAAGTGTTCATGCAAGCTTCACAAGTTCATTAATAATCCATTAAGACAACCTAAGCTTGGCAGGCACCTTCCTCCCGAAACAATATCTGCTGCTCCTGTGCTCTGCAAGAGAAGAATGTGCTAAATGCAGTATATAAAGATGTTAAAAAAAATCCTTTAGAAAGATCCTGCTCTGAAAGCGCCTCTCATAAAAGATGCCAATAAGCAATGCCAGCACTGAGATCCCATTTGGTCTCCAATTTGGGCTATAAAAATTTGAGCAGGTCAGTAACATGGGCAGGGGAAAAAAAAAAAAAAAAAAAAAAAAAAGAGTATCACTGGCAAAATCAACAAAGCCTTCATTAATCCTACAATGTGCCAACAAAACATCAAAACGTCACCAAGAATAAATGATTAAAAAAAAAAGAAGCTACCTTTGGGGGAGGTGCAGTCTGCATTAAGCTCTTATCTACAGAACCCTTAATATGTGGGGTGCAGTTAGTGTTGAAAGTCAGTTAAACCATGGGAAGTGCTTCCTGCAAAAACAAACAACAAATATGTGCAATACAGAGAAAAGGAGGGCTGTTAGAACTCATTTACAAAGCCTCTTCTCCAGATCTAAGTGGGATAAACTCTAAGGGGCCTGTTTACAAAAGTGTGGCAAGCAGTTACTATGCTAATTAGTGTGCCCTACAGCACAGTCACAATATGCTAATTTGCCCAGTAACTGCTTGCCATGGCAGGAGGTTGGAAAGAAGTGAAGAATAGGCAGGTTGTGGGTGTGGCCAGTGCCTTGAGGCAAGTTACTGTGCAGATAGTGCAGGTGCACTTACTACCTTCTCAAGAGGCAGTGGTACATGAGCCAACACCGACACACTTACCACGGCCCTGACATCGATACCTCCCACTAGCTCTTCCTGAGAACACTCTGAGTGATCCCCGGATACACTTGTCCTAATGGAGGCCAGGACTCAAACTGGCAGCTAGGGGTCTTGGTGGCCATTTTGGAACCCAGAACCACGTACACAAGAGTGTGTAGGCATCACACATGCTCCCATTAGACACCAGGGACTCTGGGTAAGAATGGGAATGGACTGGGCACTGGGATGAGGTGGGGGTTTAGGGCAACAGCCAGAACAACCATTTTGTGTGTATAGGAGGCCAAAACTGAACCAACATGGATTCTGTTGCAGATCACTATGGATGTGAGACACAGCAGCAGCCATTCTGCTTATGTATGAGGAGTGTGGTAGCCGTGTTAGTCCACTCTTAAAGTTTGTATGAAAAATCAAGGACAACAAGTTCATCCTCTGAGTACTGGCTCAAACCAGCTTGAGGTTTCTAGGCTAGATTTGTTTTCTGAAGACCCAGGAATGGAGACAACACACTGGATTCTTTAGCTGCATTTGGGCTCTTTACATCAAAGGTGCTGCATGTCAAGTCCTTCCTGTGAAAGTGCCTGTTTGATTCCGCTAGCATTGATGAGCTCTGATACAACTAGTTTCCAGAGTTCAGGTACACAGCACAGATAACAGGAAAAAAAACCTATTAATTGCTTGATGGAGAGATGGAGAAAAAGACACCGTGCTTTTGCGATTCTCTTTAGCACTTTTGACTTGCCTGACATTTTGAATTGCTGCTTTGGCACTTCACCATTGCTTTTCCTACAGGCACTTGCTCAATAAGACTATAAGAAGCATATTATCTGAACTGCCATCTTCGGTAGCACACCTGAGATTCACACACTTTCCCGGACATTGTATTTTTCCGATTATCGATCCTGTTTCTGTGGCCCTAATTCTAGGGTTCACACACATTGCTCTCTCCAACCAGAAGGCAGCACTGGAAGAAAAAACATTGCCTCACTAAGGAACAGCTGTCGCTTCCTGAGACAAAACTCAAAGATGGTTAGCTACACTGTGGCAGAAGCCTTCCTAAGATGGGGACATCTTCCACAAAAGACTGTATGGTTGTCTAATATATTCTTCTCAGTGCAGGGAGTTAGAGAAAGTTCTTTCAGTCTGAAATGCAGGTCAGAATTTGATACTTTCTTATGTCTTCACAACTAATAAATTTTCTCTTACATAAACAAAGACCAAAGTATCAACACTGCTTATTGCCTACATTTGCTGCTTTTGTTATGTCACTATATCATTCTTTACATGTAATTTCCCTCTCAATTTTCTTAATGCCAGCAGAGTGAACCCAGAACTAGGGAAAGATGTAATTATTAGCTTAAGCACAGTCATCACCTTTTTCTTTCCTACAGGGGGAGGATTGGAGGTGATATTGAGGTGGGGGAGCCATCCATGGCCAGAAGCCATATCACTGAGGGGGGGGGGGGTGATATGGTTTCTTTGCCTACAGCATTTCTCTTTCTTTTATTAAATTGCTGCACCCACTGGACATGGAGGAACACAGATAGTCCTGCACCTATTTCAAACGAGGCTCACGGCTTCAAACATTAAACATTTGACTTAGAAACAAAAATACAAAAATTGGGAATTTACAAAGTTTTACTCTTTTAATCCCACATGTAAAGCCCTGGTAGGAACAGTTTAAAATTATATGCAAGCCCCAGAGTGCAGAACCTGATGGGGAAATCTGTTTATTTTTTCAAGTTTCAGCTTTATTGAATACTAGTAAAAAAAAAAAAAGGCCTGTTTCTGACACAAATGAAACGGGCGCTAGCAAGGTTTTCCTCGGAGTGTGTATGTTTGAGAGAGTGTGTGTGAGAGTGACTCTGAGAGAGAGAGAGAGTGAATGTGCGAGTGTGTGTGTGTGACAGAGAGAAAGTGAGACTGGGTGTGAGTGTGTCTGTGAGAGAGTGTGTGTGTGAGAATGAGAGTGTGTGCCAGGGTCGTCCCCTCCCTCCCTCCGAGTTTCAGGGTCGTCCCCTCCCTCCCTCCGTGTTTCAGTGTCGTCGTCCCCTCCCTCCCTCCCTCTTCCTCATCCCAATTCAGCATCTCCCTTCTGTCACCCTACTCCCACCATGTCTACTACCTACCCAATTCAGCATCTCCCTTCTGTCACCCTACTCCCACCATGTCTAATATCTATCCTTCTCTCCCTGAGCAAGCATATTTCCTTTCTTTCCATCCTTCCTTGATCCAGTATCTCCTGTCTTCCCTATCCTCGCTATTCCTCTATCCTGCATATTCCCCTTGACCAGTGGCAGTAGCAAGGGCGGGGTGGTGGGGGCGGTTCGCCCCAGGTGCATGCCGCTGGGGGGGGGGGGGGGGGGTGCCAGCTTCGCTGGTTCCCTGCTTCCTCTGCCCCAGAACAGGTTACTTCCTGTTCCGGGGCAGAGGGATCAGGGAACCAGCGGAACCTGACACCCCCCCCCCCCAGTGGCGTGCACACGGCAGGCAAGAATGCACTCAGGGAGGGGGGTGCTTGGGTGATGCGCCGAGGGGGGGGGGGTTTGATGCATCGAGGGGGGGTTTGGGTGATGCGCCGAGGGGGTGTCATGCTGGCCCCCCCCCCCCCAGGTGTTTCAGGACGGCGGCTGTTGAGCACGTCAGTGGCGTCAGGCAGGCTCGAGCCTTTTTTTTGTTGTTGTTGCTATCAAGCTGTATGGCAGTTTGGATCAGCTGTGAAGCATGTTTTTTTTTTTTAACCCCATGTTCTGATGTTGACGTCACAATGCGTTTGCTGATGTCAGCCTGTGCTGTGGAGCCTAGCAGACCAACTCCGAATAAGTCACAAACACAGGCAGCAAGACGCATAGAACATTGGAGGTGAGAATTATTATATAGGATACTGCCTACTACAGTGATAACTAAGGGCCCCTTTTACAAAGGCGCAATAGTGTTTTTAGCATGCGCTAAATATAAGTGTGTGCTAAATGCTACAGATGCCCCTATATTCCTATGGGCGTCTCTAGCATTTAATGCATTAAAAGTGCTAGCACACCTTTGTTAAAGACCCCCTATGATTTGCAATCTTTTTTATTTTTTCAAAGCAAATACAATAAGTAGAATTAATAAATGTCCATAAAATACAATAACCCTAATAAGCATGGAAAGGGAAGTAATATGCAGCATACGGAGAGTCCAGAAAAGTAAAAGGAAGCACATGAACCACACGTGAAACAAGCTCCCTCCAATTTTCTGCTTCATAACTATTCTCCACATGTAAATAGTGTCTCTCTCAAAACTGTAAATGTAAATGCGGCTATTAAGTGGAGATGCTTTTAAAATCACCTACCTTGTCTTAATTCACATACAGATCCTCAACAAATACAGAATAGTTGAAGAGAAATTATACATGCAGAGACAAAGTGAAATGGAAATCCTGAGAAGCCAGATTCCACGTGCAGAGACATGCAAAGCAAATGTTCAGTTTTATAAAAATATAATTCGGCTGATACTCAACCTGCAGCAGTCAATTTACTTTTTTTTTTTTTTTTTTAAACACTGATCACCACAGGCAGAATTAGCCCCGGATATTTAAAACCCTTTAGTGTCCAATGTTCCCGTAATAAGCCAGGAACTTGTCAACACCTTTTTTTAAACCCAGATACGCTAACTGCTGTTGCCAGAGCCACATCCTCTGGCATAGAGTTCCACAGCTTAACTATTCTTTGAGTGAAAAAAATATTTCCTGTTTTATAAGTATTTCAATGTAATTTGAGTGTCCCCTGGTCTCTGTACTTTTTGAAAGAGTGAAAAATTGATTCACTTTTACCCATTCTACACCACCCTGGATTTTATAGACCTCAATCATATTCCCTCTCAGCTGTCTCTTTTCCAAGCTGAAGAGCCCAGAACCTCTTTAGCTTTTCCTCATACGGGAGGAGTTCCATCCCCTTTATCATTTTGGTCGCTCTTTTTTGAACCTTTTCTAATTCTGCTATATCTTTTTTTGAAATATAGCGACCAGAATTGAAAATTTCAAAAATCTGCTTAGAGCAATATTTTTAGAAACTACTATTTTGTTTGCTCTAATAAAATGGAGTTGCTTATGCACCTATATTGAAAAGTCACTTCTTATGATTTTAAACAAATAAGCCTCATAAACCCAGGGTACCAACATAGTGGACACAACCTGAAGTGGCTTTCATCATAGGCTCCTACCACCTCCGAAAACACCTGCAGAGCAAAACAACTCTACAAATAGAGAAAAAAGATCTGCAGTAAAAAATGGAGGGGTGTAATTGTGACAAATTTACTTTCAACATGCACAAGCAAAACCAAAATGTGCTACAACCCGAAAGCTAATTCATAACAGTAAACAGTTTTCAAAACTCAGTAGTACATAGATGGTGACCAAAAAAAAAAATTACTTTCCCAGAGCTTCTTCTCAATTTGGTATGACATCCTCCTCTATGTTATAACACCTCTATTCAAATAGTGGCTACTCCCAACATTGAGTCAAAAGGTCTTTCTCCGGATCATAATCAATATCAATCTCTCTCTCGACAGATCAAGAATTCCTTCCGTTTCGCTACTTCATCAGGAGAGAATATGAATAAACCACTCTTCCTTATTGTATGCACTCGATGGCAAAATGGCAACTGCCTATATAGACATCTTCACAACTTACTCCTCCTTGTTCTGACACAATTTTCTCACGCAACTGGATATCAATAGAACACTTCCCATTCCATTGGTCCATTCAGTCCCTTAGGAAATACCGTCTGTAATGGGTATATCCACCTTTGCTCTTTCTGGTGTAGATGCATGAAATATCACCCCTTCTACCATTATCTTTTAATTGTTCAATTACAATGCAACAAAGTTGATTAAATGTGTGATTATTATTGATGCAATGTTTTACACAAGGCATATACAATTTCTCTTTTTGAATCCCATGTTTATGTTCTATTAAATGTGTTTTTATCATCCGTTTGGTTTGTCCAACATATCTTAAACCACAAGGACAAGTGATCTTATAAATCACTGCCTTAGAAGTACAATTTGTTACACATTTCACCTAAATCCATTTACTCTACTACTACTACTATTTAACATTTCTAGAGCGCTACAAAGTGTACGCAGTGCTGTACAAACACAGAAGAAATTTTGTTAGTTTCCTCCATAATGTCACACATGATACAATTTCCACATGTCCCGATGTATTAATTTCTTTCATAGACAAGACATCTGAATGGCATAAAATATCTGACAGATTAGCCCGTCTAGAGTAAGACACCATACATTTTTGATCAGCAAAGATCTCATGTGCTGTTAAGATATTCCAATGTTTATAAATAATCTTGGCAATCTTTGGAGAAAGAGATTTATATTGCATTATACGTTCCCGAGGATTCTGTTTTGGTTCCAGCAAAAATTCACGGTGGTTAAACAACACTCTCTTGTAGGCCTGTTTAATAATTTTATTAGGATAACCTCTATCGCTTAATTTATCTTTCAATTGATTAGCAGCTTGCATATATTTCTGCGAAGAGTCACAAATACGCCTTTAGATGTGCCAGTTCATTCAGTTTTGTGGGATCCTGCAGGGTTTGATTTGGTCAAGTTTCTGTCAATAAACAACCCTTAGTTTTATGTAATGTCTATGCCCCTAACATTTTTCACAGAACCTTTTTTGCTAAATTGATCAATGTTCTTTTACCCTATGTTCATAAACATATCATTGTGGGTGGTGATTTTAATACAGTCTATGACCCTGCTGTGGATAGCTCACACCCGACAGGAGATTTACGTATTTGTCCTTCTAAGGGGTTGCCCCTGCTCTACAATACTCCGGATTTGGTGGACTCCTGGAGGCTATTTCGTATGAATGATAGGGAGTATACACACATTCCACCAAATCTCAAATTGACTATATTTTGGTTTCCCAGTCATTTTTTAAACATTTGATGGCTGTATGACATCTCTGATCACACCATGATGTAGGTCTCACTGGAGTATGTCCCTTCAGATGATGCGACCTGTCGCTGGCATTTTCCTATTGACCTTTATTGGGATCCTGGGTTCCATTCCTCTTTGATGAGTAAATGGATTGAGTATGCAGCTCATAATGCCGCCCATGTGTCACAACCCCTTCTTTTTGGGGATTCGGCAAAAGCGGTACTCCGGGGTAAAATTATAACTTGTATGGCTCACAAAAAGAAAATGAGAGAAAGAAATTTTATGTCTGGAGAGGCAGGTGATTAAGGATGGGTTCATATTTCAGTCCTCGAGGTCTTCAGCAGCACGCACAACCTATCTAGCCTCACAAGCAGTCCTCAATACCTTACTGCATGAACGAGTGGTTAAATCCTTAGCATATTATAAATATCAACTGTATCACATGGTGGTAAAAGTGGCAAATTATTAGTACAGTTGGTGCAATGATATCGAGGTTCCTCACGGGTTTTGCAATTAACTAAAGGTAGGGGGTTGAAGACTTCTTCTGATGTAGAAATTAAACACTTATGAGCAACTATATGCCCCCCCCCCCCCCCAGGAAGGTGACACTTTGGATGGTTCTATGTATCTTGATAATGTTCAACTCCCTCTTTTTTCTTCATCTGAGGCTGCGATGCTCCCTTCTCGGAGGGGGAACTCGCATTGGCTCTTTAGAGGAGAACACTCCGTAAGACACCAGGACCTGACAGCCTATGGGCTGAATTTTATAAAATTCTCCATGAACATCTCTCACCTACATTATTGAATTACTTTTTGTATATGGTCGAACAAACTCCTGCAGGCATCTCTTCGAACAGCACAAATGATAGACCCTGCTCTCCTAATTCATATAGACCGATATCATTACTTAATTTTGAAGCCAAGCTCTTTGCTAAGATTCTGGAGAACCATCTAGCTAAACTTCTGCCAGATCTAGTGGAATGTGCTCAAGTGGGATTTGTCAGAGGGTAGACAGCTGTTAAAAATCCTCATCTTATTTTGGCCTCTTAGAGGTAGTTAGTCACGGCAACTTTCTTCACTTTTGGTCAGCTTTGATATCGACAAGGCTTTTGACCACGTTTATTGGAAATTTCCTCTTTCAGACTCTTCAGTCATATGGGATTACAGGGTATTTTTTCTTGATGCGGTTAACATTTTATACTCTCTTCTGGACGCAGTTATGTAGGTTAACGGAATCTTTTCACAGCCTTTTCTGGTTTGATGTGGTACTTGGCAGGGATGCCTTTATCACTGCTGATTTTTGTTTTGGTTCTTGATCCCTTGATAAGAGACATTTTGGCTAATTCAGAGATTGCGGTGGTACCCTTTCGATTCTCCATTTTTAAGATTTTGGCCTTTGTGGATGATTTATTAGTTCATCTGACAAACCCCCAGTGGGGGTTTGATGACAACCTTTCAAGAATATGGTGATTTCCTGGGATTTCATTTAAATCTACAAAATCCCTGGCTCTGGCCTCTTTGGACAGGGTACGGTGTGACAGGGTGGACCTGTTCCCGTTGAGATGGACATGGCATTCCTTCTGATACTTGGGAATTCATTTGTCAATGAAACCATTGGAATTATACCTTCCTTAATGTTGGACTTGATTATAGCAACTCTGTCCAGCTAGAAATCCCTGCCCTTGGGAATTCATGGCAGAATACAACTTTTTCAGATGGTGGAATTCCTCAAATGGCTCTATACTTCTCAGGTGCTCCCGCTTCTCCTACTGAAGAAGGATCTCCGCATTCTACACTACCGCTTATTTTGTTTTATTTGGAGGGGCAGAAACCTAAAATCACCATTCAGCAGTTGTTGGGAAACTGGCGAGCTGGGGGGGGGGGGGTTGAGGCTGCATGACCTTTACAAATATAATCTAGCCTGCTTAGCTCAGCATTTAGGGGATTGGATTTTAGAGAGGGAGGAATAAACGCTGGTTGAAATAAGAGTCTGAAATTTTTAACATGGGCAGTGTTTTGCTGCCCCCCCTCCCCCCCCCCCCCCCCCCCGAGGACCTTATGGCAAGTCCTTACTTTTTACTGGGGGATCCCTTCTCATGTCTCTGTTTTCTTACCTATTCAAGGGAATGTGGGATTTTGCCCAGGCACTGATAATGTCACTTTCAAGAAGTTGGAGGATCTAGGCATTACACCTTCAGTGGGCCATAGACCTGCATCGATTGCTGGCCTCTTTGGACATTGCTAAATTGGTTTCTTGTATCCCACAACTGACCCTCACAGTCAATTTGCATGGGTGTCAGTTCCGGATATTGTATCGGGCTTATTTTTCTCAAACTCAGCTGTTTTCACGTGGGCGGCATTGATATTCCTTTGTGTTGAAAGTGTAATGTTTCTCACAATTCTTTTTTTCATGCTTTTGGGACTGCCCTGTCATACATAATTTTTGGCTGTGGTTAGTTCATTTTTTCAGAAGGCCTCTTGGAATTCACTATTCCGTTGACAGCAATGGGCTTTTTATTGAACAGACATGAAGTTTTCCCTATGCAGAGCAGGGATCACCGTCTTCTTGTTCATAAGGCGGATTTATGGGGGGGAAAAAAACTATTTTGAAACTGTGGACAGTACCCGACACTCCTTCTTATTGGGGGTGGCAGAGTATGCTTCACAATCATATGTTGCTGGAAAAAAAATAATGTGGACAGGTTGCTAAAATGGGGAAAAATTTTTAATCTATATGGAACCCTTATATTTCATCCCTTTCTCCAAGGGCTCATAGTTTCATCTTGAATTCTTTTTAAAGACATTCATAGGTTGTCTGGATGCTTTGTGCTGGGGTCTCCTGTGTGTGTGTGTGTGTGTGTGTGCTTTTTTTTTCTCTGTAAGTGGGGTGGGGTGGGAGGGTAGAGTTAGTTCCTTGGTTCTGTCAAGGTGAGCATTAGTTAATGAGAGGGGCTATAAGAACACAGGTTTGTGCCTCTGCTTACCCCCTGGTTTGAATATTAAAGCATAATATTTGTTCTTTGATCTTCTGGGGAAAGGGAGAGTGCTCCTACTACTGTTCTAGTGATTTGCTTCCTTGCATCCCATTTGTATTGCTATAAAAGGATTGAAAATAACGACAGGTTACATACCACTAACTACAGAGCTGCAATTTCATGTTTGCTCTTTCAGTACCCTGGAATGTATGCCATCCGGTCCAGGTGATTTATATTATGTTAGTTTCTTAGGGCCTACTGTAACACTACACAGTTTGGCATTTCCATAGGTCGGTTCTTGGATCCGATTCCTGTGAATTAGTGCAGGTTTGGTATGGTAAGTTTGCTAAATAGGTGCAGTGTATGTCTTATGAGGGGATTTATTACACTTTATAAAATGTCTTATAGAAAAAGGGATAGTAATCAGTAGGGCTTAATTTCTGGAGGAGCGGCCTTTATTTCAAACTCCAAAGTAGCATGTGTGTTCTGCTCCAGCCTGCAGAAGAACAGGGGAGGGGGTGATTCTAGAGCAAAACAGAGAACAGTCACTCTGATCCATAATCTAACCCCTCTTTTCCTGTTCCTTTCTGTCTAAAAAAACAAGCCCTGATAATCAGGAGAAATATAGGAAAGTGGAGGTGGGACCTCTATTCACAGGAAAGGTTGTATCACATCATCTCTTCCTGCCCCAAATAAATGGCATTTGCAGAATTACACTAACCAAAATTACCAAGTCAAAGCTGTGGTACAACAAAATGACATCACAGCAAAAACAAGTCCATCACACTCAAGAGAAAAAAGTGGCAAAGGGGAAGACAGCATCACTGAGGAAAGCACTGTTATAAGCAGTTTCACTTTATCAAATCATAAGGGAACAGTGGTATTAAAATAACCTGCACTCCCTCCAGCCTCTTTCCTGCATAAGTAATTCAGGCCCCAATGATCAGAAGCCCCCCCACGCTGTTCCAAACAGCACTCTAAAATTAGCGCCAGAACAGACCAGGGCAATAATGCCCCCATGGTCATAGCTAATAGCATACAAATGTAGGAAACAGTATTAGCTTTGTTCATAGGGGGAAGTGCGGGAAGATTGTGCCTGAGCATGTGCTCAGGCACAATCCTCCCACACTTATCTGACAGATAAGGGCTGTCAAAAGCTGGACCTGTCAAATGCAGGTGATGGATGTCCATTGGACCCAGTCATCGCTCAGCCCTGGTGGCCTAGTGCCCCCCAAGCCCCCACCCAATACAAGGGCCCAGTAGATCTCCAGCTCACTAAACCCCCACCCGCCCTGGTGGTTTAGTTGTCAACCCCACCCCCCATAACTCTGTGATGGAGGAGGGAGTAGCACACTACTTCCCTCTTCCAGCGCCTCCTTCAAAAGGGTAGTACCCTGCCCAGTGCACCCTGGGATGCGCTGGACAGGGCTTCCCTACTCTATAAAGGAGTTGGGTAGGGAATCTCTGCCCAGCACATTGCAGCCATTTTGAAGGCGGTGCTGGAAGAGGAGGGAGTGTGCTACCCTCCTCCATCACGGAGGTATGGGGGGTGGCCGCTAGACCACTAGGGTGGGTGGGGGGTTGGGTTAGCAGCCCACTGGGCACCCCTGGGCTGAAGCAATGGAGTGGGTCCAATGGACCCCTAGGACATGGTGGCAGCCCAGGTTGCCTGATTTGGAGGGGGGAAGCACAGTATTAACCCTAATGCCTGCTGGCATAAGGTTAAGACACTATTCCGCCCTTAAGATCAGAGTGCTGTTCTCTGATCATAGGGGCGGAATAAATGAGCTCTGCAGTATTCAGTGGTGTGGGTGCTGTTTGCCCGATGATCATAGGTGCGAAGGTAACCCCTCTAAGCACCTGCATTTACCTTTGATCATCGGGCTCTCTCTGTCTCAGCCTCAAGTCAACTGAATACTTTTTCATCAAAAACCATAAACAACAGTACAATAACTGCTTGTGTAACACATCTTCCATGTAGACATCAGTGGGAATATGCAAACTCCATTCTGTACAAGGATGTAAAGAAACAATAGAAAACCAAACAAAAACTACACTTCCTTAGCGTCCCTCCGGACCGGACCAGGATTGGACTGATGGGTTGTGCTCGCCTACCAGCAGGTGGAGACTGAGAAAAAACTCTGACTCTAGAGAGCCAATAGGAGCCCTGGCCATGTGACCTTAGCCTCAGTATTTTCTCAGTCTCCCAGCAGGTAGGAAGTGAGCCCATTAGTCTCTCTCCTTTTCTCTTTAGATATTACAGATATTTGTGATAATTCTTCTGTGCCTGGAATCTTATTTAGAGGCTTGACAGGGTTTCCTTTCTCTTCTTTCTTTGACAGCCTCGGGGGTGTTAAACTCGGGTGTCTCGAGTCCACCCCCCTTCCTCCCCATCTCCCTGGCTTAGCAGGGAAGGGCCGTCCCTTTCTCTGGAAAGGTGTACCGTCTTTGGGAGAGGCAGCCACTTTTAACAGGCAGCTGCTTTAAAAGAATTAAATCAAATAAAAGGAAATTCAAAGAAGCAGCCTTTCTTTCCCCAGACTTCTAACGAGCAGGCAGCTCCAGTGTTTTATTATGATTGAGGGGTTATAAAAAAAAAAAAAAAAAAAAACAGAAGAAAATAATTCAGTATCTGTGACTTTAAACAGCGATTTTTCTCATCAGATTTAATTTCCTCCATTTTCTTGCGTTTTGGCGGCGGCAGTTTAAACAAATGAAAAAAAAAAAAAAAAAAGGTGCGAACCGCGTAAGCGCGGCCACCTATTTTTTCCGATATGGCTTAAAAGTTCAAACAGCTGCTGTCGGTCAGCGTCGCGCAGTTCACGCAGCCGGAACGTGTAAATGTTGCTCTCCCTTCAAGGTTTCTTCGGGTCCGGTGCTGCCTCCAGTTTTTTCGGGGCCTTTTTCGCCGGCTGTTGTTTCTTCGCCGTTCCACTGGGCTCCGCTTGTTCGGAGGTGTCGGGCGCGCTGTCGACGATCGCCACAGGGCCAGTGGCGCGAACGGCGGCCATTTTGTTTCTCCCTCCATCTTATCAGTCGGGGATCTCTCTGCTGAAGGTAAGGCTGCAGTTCATAGAGCAGTTCGGCTCCAAGATGTGTACACTTTTGTATGTGCTGAACGGCGTATTCTAAAATGCTCTTCACATCAGCAGGCAATATTTGGTTCAAAGGGGGCTCCTTTCATATATGGATATATAACAAGCTTTTCTTCTTTTAAATTTCTATGTATCACGGGGCTGTTAACACTAGTTTTTTCTGGTGCTCAGTCATTTTTCATTGCCTGGTGGAAAATCTACATCTTATCATAATATCATAATTCATTTCAAGCATTTTCCTCAATAGCTGTAGTATTATACAGTGTTTTAAGAACTTTAGAAACTTTCTCTATAGGCATAGAGTAAATTTCTGTCTTTCTCATTCCCTGGTGAATAGGACTACATTGTCTAAGAGTCAATTGATTGGTACTTTGCAATTCTGACCATAATATCTTAGTTCCTTTCAAGCATTTTACTCCATGCCTATGATGTTATATAGTGTTTTAAGAACTTAACAGACACTCTCAATGGCTGTAGTGTTATACAGTGTTTTCTTTTTCCGACTTTAAGAAGCCTTCTCTAGAGGCATACAGTATATTGTTCAGATGCCATGGGGATATATCAGCTCTTTCATATTCTCTGAGGGACAGTCCTGTCTACCATGCTCCCAGTCACTCAGCTGCCTTAGCAGGCATGCTTTATTCATGTCTTCCCTTCTTTTCCAACTGCCTTGAAGCCTCTCATATTTCATTTTAGCTTTCTTCTGGTTTTTACAGGACATATGGTCACTTAGAGAATAAAGTCATCCTTTCACTTAAAGATAGTGGACGGTCCTCAAACCATCTACTCGTGTTTGTCTCTACTCTATCAGTTCAGCATTGGCAGATTATAAACATTCTGGTCTGGTCCAGTATGCCTATACATACCATCTGCTATCTGTTCCTCTTCCTTAGAGACCTGATGTTATATCAAGCTTTCTTGAATTCAGATACAGTCTTGTCTACACTGCCTTCACCAAGTGGCTGTGGCACAACTTCACTTTTTTCGTTACAGGTAATTTCATAGAGTTCATTTGGCAGCTCTATCAGTGATGCATGATACTGTTGACAACCGCACGCTTATGCAGCATCCACTGTCAAAGCGGTTTCTTAAAGGAGTCCTGCACCTGTACCTCCCGCTTCGTCCACCAGCTAGGTGAACTAGGTGAACAGACTCTTAAAGTTCTGTTTTCTAGTAGCCATAACTTTTTCTATAAAGTTTTCCTCTTCAAGCAGTGTTTCCCAGTAGCCATTGCAGCAAGTAGATCTATGTGTGGAATACTTCTACGGTTGGTAAATTCTTTTCGGTCTGCTGTAGTTTAAAGTTTTCACCTTTCCCAATCGGTTTTTTCTTATTGGTTTTGTCCTTCTAGCCAGTAGGCTTAAAAGTTTTTCATTGTTTCTAACCCGCTATATCGCGAAGGATCAAGGAAATGAGAATGTCTATTTCTCTTCTCGCTGAGAGGGCAGTTCCACAGCGTATTACAACATATTCCACAACTTCAGAAGCGGGCTCTATTCTTACTACGGCGATTTTTGGTGCTCTCGGTGCACATTGGTAAGTTGGCAACTTAGTCCTAGTTTCATTTTATTTTGCTCATTGGGACACACTACATGTTAGTTGTCGCCAGGTGGCCTATGCAGCATGAACATTTCTCTACAGTTTTCATAGGGTCCCTCCCTTCAGATTACTGCTTTGGTACTTCCCATCAGTCCAATCCTGGTCCGGTCCGGAGGGACGCTAAGGAAGGAGAAATTAGATCTTACCTGCTAATTTGCTTTCCTTTAGTCCCTCCGGACCGGACCAGGCCCCTCCCATGTTCTCTCTACTCTTTAGCTTCTTTTATTAAGTAGGAAGTGTATTCAGTAGGAAGTGTATTCATTCCTTTACGATTCGTGGAACAATACTATATATATACAGAACTTTACGTGGTCTATACCACTTCTCTGGTGGTTGCTGGTGAGCTCAATTGCTGGAATCTATCTATAAAACCTTAAATACGCCATACCACTTCTCTGGTGAGAGTTGTGGCTGAGCTCAGTTGCTGGAATATCTATAAAACCTTAAATATGATTTACCACTTTTCTGGTGAGAGTTGCTGGTAAGCTCAGTTGATGGAATATATATAAAATCTTAAGTGGGCCATACCACTTCTCTGGTGAGAGTTGCTGGTGAGCTATAAGACAAGTGAGCCATACCACTTCTCTGGTGAGAGTTGCGGGTGAGCTATATTATACGTGAGCCATACCACTTCTCTGGGGAGAGTTGCTGGTGAGCTATATTACATGTGAGCCATATCGCTTCTCTGGTGAGAGTTGCTGGTGAGCTATAGTACAAGTGAGCCATACCACTTCTCTAGTGAGAGTTGCTGGTGAGCTCTGATACTTGGCATTGCCGAGTGCTTTGTGGCTGCTAGGATTCCATACGGCACAGAAGGTCTTTCTTTCTTTCTTTCCTGCTTTGTTATTCAAATACTGAGGCTAAGGTCACATGGCCAGGGCTCCTATTGGCTCTCTAGAGTCAGAGTTTTTTCTCAGTCTCCACCTGCTGGTAGGCGAGCACAACTCATCAGTCCAATCCTGGTCCGGTCCGGAGGGACTAAAGGAAAGCAAATTAGCAGGTAAGATCTAATTTCTCCTTATTACAATAAATGTTGATGAGTTTTAAAATTCATTTTGCTGTACACCAAATGTAGCTGCAAACAAGTAAATCAATGTGGAGATCGTCTCTGCAGCTCAGCCTTGTATCAACAGCCTTTGCCCAGTTACGAAGAGCACAACACTTAGAAAAAAAATGTTAAATCATGTACCAATGCTTCTTATCTGACTTGCACCAGATCTGGGCTAATGTGAACATCGCTAACTGAATCCCTCTAAACTGACTGCAAGGTAGAAGTTTAAAGGAAATCCGAAGTTGCTCTTCAAATCCCAGCTGACACAGTAACATCCTCCTGGAGGATTTACAGAGAAAGGTAAATGATTAAGCACATTTCCTATTGGTTCCACACAAAGACCTGTTATACAAGAAAAGGCAGAATGTTTTTACTGACAACATGCAAGTAGGTGAATAATCTGTGTAACTTTTTAACCACTTTAAGGAATAAGAGTCAGAGGGCACAAGTGGAGGGGGGGGGGTTATTCTAGAAGTGAGTGTACATATCAAAGCAGCAAAACAGAATCTATTTTATGTCTATACAAAAAGGCATCATAGGCACCCATGTACCTTTACAAAACAAGCATCCACAATCAGCTCCATCAGCATGCAAATGGTCATGCACAAACTTGTGTCCCCCAACATGTTTTATAAAATACTAGCCGTTGAGCCCGTGTAAACGGGCTAGTTTTGGAATTGGGGGGGGGGGGTTCCGAGGCCCCCCCCCCGGCCCGAGCACTGTCTGTTATTGAACTTACATCGCACCACGCAGACACAGCAGGCACATCAGCAAAGCTGCCATCGGGACGGGCTTCCCTCTGCCTGTGTCCTGCCCTCGTGTGACGTAACGCGGCGAGGGCGGGACACAGGCAGAGAAGGAAGCCCGTCCCGACGGCAGCTTTGCTGATGTGCCTGCTGCATCTGCGTGGTGCGATGTAAGTTCAATAAGACAGTGCTCGGGCCGGGTGGAGGGGCGGCGGTGGCGGCGACTCCGGGTGGGGGGAGCAGTTGCAAGTACGTCTGCGGCATGCGCAGTAGAGACTTCCCACTCTGTCCCGCCCCCCTCATCACATATTGATGCAGGGGCGGGGCAGAGAGGGAAGTCTCTACTGCGCATTTATGAGTGAGTACGACACTCGCCTTTTATATGTTTGATATGCATACTTTGCAACTCTGTTCCTGCTCTGTTCAAACTACAGCCCACAGGAAGGTAAGTAATGCATATTTATTTTTTGTTACATTTGTACCCCGCACTTTCCCACTCATGGCAGGCTCAATGCAGCTTACATGGGGCAATGGAGGATTAAGTGACTTGCCCAGAGTCACAAGGAGCTGCCTGTGCCTGAAGTGGGAATCAAACTCAGTTCCTCAGTTCCCCATATATACACAAGTATGTGTGATCTTTTATACAGCTGTGCAATTTTATAGAAAGAGAACGACCACCAGGGTAGGGGGTAACCACTGGGACAGAGGAACGCAGGTAATCCTCACGGGAGACAAATCAAGGGATCCAAAAGGAGTGAGGAACAAACAAACCATGGAATCACAGATTGGGTATAATACAGTCTTCACTTACCGTTGATGTACAATAAATAAAGACTGTATTATACCCAATCTGTGATTCCATAGTTTGTTTGTGAAGAGCCATTTCTAGTTCCCCATTCATTTTGGACACCTCAATTTTATAGAAACCCTTTTCCATCACCACCATAATGGGAGTTGAATGAGATTGGAGAGTAATGAAAGTAATAAGGGTCTCTCCTCCCCCAAATGCTCATAAAGACAGTCCAACACAAAAGGAAACGAGAAAAGACAGCACACTTCTTGAGAAGCAGCATCCCTATAATAATGCACTGCTGCTCAATACCTGAATCTGTACACTTAAACATCTTAAACGAAGTCATCCCTGATAATTTAAATCAAGCCCTCTAATTCACAAAAGCTAGTAAAGTCTGACTAAACCAGCAGCTAACCAAATCAAAACTCTTCAGGAAAAACACCACTAATTAGTTACTCTGGCATCAGGTCTAAATACTTTGTATACCGCAATCAAAATGGCTTCTATCCTAACCATGTCTATAGCATACATAGCTCTATGATGTTAAACTTCTTTCTGCCATTTTGTTCAGCATTTAAAGCCTGTTTTTAAGATGTGTGTCACTTCTCCTAGACTGCAGTGGCATCTGCTGGTAAGAGATATAAGCAAAGTGCAGGATAATATCTGTGTAGTTTTTCCGTCCATAATTTGAAGTCATGGAGATGCAGCAGCACCTCTAATGGCAGGAGTGGGGAACCTTTTATAGAAGGTATGTATCAACAATCAGCTCTTTCTAGGGGAGGAAGAGTAAGAAACAATTAGCTGTTTCTGGAGAGTGAGGGTGAAAGAGCAGTGTTTTGTTCCCAGGAGGCAGGGGATGAGAAGAAATCAATTGTTCCCAGCACAGGAACCAACTGTTAAAACATAAATGTAGGTGTTCAACTCACCACACATTACTAAGGTAATAAAAAGAAAAAACAAAGCATGCTAGGTGGTACGCACACTGGTCACACCATATTTAAATGAAGAGCAGAGCAGATGGTGTAGTCACAGGGAAGACTCATATGGCCAAAAGAGGAAGCTAGGGAAGGACAATCTCTCTTTCTTCCCTAACTATAGCTAATTTCCACCAATTTGAACTTACCTCAACTCTTCTTCCCACCATAGCCCATCTACATATAGTCTCTATTGCTTCCATTCCAGCCTGGTCCATCCGTACAACCCACACTATCATCCCACTCAGCCACTTCTCTTCTTTCTTTCATAACTAGTCTGTCCACATCATATAGTTTCACTTGTCCAAGACCACCCCCCTTTTGTCTCAACAACCTCCACTTCTTTTTACAATCTCTTCATCCTTTCATTTTTTTTAATCTAATTTTTCTCTTGCTTCCTACTCCCTATGCACAGTTTGACTTATGTTTGGGGTTAGGGTGCTTAATCCCTCCCAACTTGCTCTACTCATCCCAAAAATTTCTGTGCCCTACTTCCTCCTGACCAGAACTGCTGTGTTCCCCCTATTACTATTATTTCCATACTGCTACTAGATATCTACAGCGCCATCTGCTGTACAAAAACACAGTAAAGACCATCCCTGCTCAGAGATTATCCATTTTACAAACAACAGCTCTCTACCTATCAGTTAATGTAATTCCTTGGACCATCAGAAGGTGAATTTATATTAAAATCTTCACAAGGGTGTAATCTATATGACACCAAGATTCTTCATCGGTCCAAAATCACTGAGTCCATCTTTAATTTTTATATATTTTATAGTAGTCTTTAGTAGTGTTATTTTTCTTAAAAATTCTTCTTAAAAATAATCCCAGTAGTTAATTCAATGACTTTACTTATCTTATATTGCCCATAAGCACTAAGATTATAATCCTTCACAGCAAGTCAGTCCAACATAACACCATGTTTCGCTTACTAGCTGCATCAGGGAAGGCAACATCACTTTTCAGCACATTCTACATGTATTTGATGAAAAGCTTCTTGTAGAGTGAACTACTACTACTACTTATTTCTATAGCGCTACTAGACGTACGCAGTGCTGTACACTTGAACATGAAGAGACAGTCACTGCTCGACAGAGCTTACAATCTAATTAGGACAGACAAACAGGACAAACAAGAGATAATGGAATATTAAAGTGAGGATGATAAAATAAGGGTTCTGAACAAGTGAATAAGGGTTAGGAGTTAAAAGCAGCATCAAAAAGGTGGGCTTTTAGCTTAGATTTGAAGACGGCCAGAGATGGAGCTTGACGTACCGGCTCAGTAAGTCTATTCCAGGCATATGGTGCAGCAAGATAAAAGGAATGGAGTCGGGAGTAGCGGTGGAGGAGAAGGGTGCAGATAAGAGAGATTTACCCAGTGAATGGAGTTCCCGGGGAGGAATGTAGGGAGAGATGAGAGTGGAGAGGTACTGAGGAGCTGCAGAGTGAATGTACTTATAAGTCAATAAGAGGAGTTTGAACTGTATGCAGAAACGGATAAGAAGCCAATGAAGTGACTTGAGGAGAGGGCTAATATGAGCATAACACTGGCGGAATATTAGTTGTGCAGCAAAATTTTTAACAGATTGAAGTGAAAAGTCACCTTCCCTGATGCAGCTAGTAAGTGAAAAGGTACTAAAAGTGGGGTATGTGACTTATTTATACTACAAGATAGAGAGATATCAACTGCATAATCCTGCAAAATTTCAGCTTTCAGCTATGGACTAATTACATCTTTTAAAAATGAGAAAATCTAAAAATAGATCGGTGGATTGTATCTAATTGAATATGCATGAAGGATGGTACATTCTCCTAAGCAGACCTAAGTGTTCTGGGTGAAGAGGGGGTTAGCAGACAAGAGGGGGAAAATGGTATTTTTTTCACTCGACTAATAGTTAAACTCTGGAACTCTTTGCCGGAAGATGTAGTAAAAGCAGTTAGCATATCTGGGTTTAAAAACGGTTTGGACAAGTTCCTGGAGGAAAAGTCCACAGTCTACTATTGAGACAGATATGGGGAAGCTACTGATTGCCCTGGGATTGGTAGCATAGAATGTTGCTATTATTTGGGTTTCTGACCAAGACTGGCCACTGTTGAAAACAGGATACTGGGCTAGATGGACAATTGGTCTGACCCAGTTTGGGAAAATTAGGTTCTTACCTTGGTAATTTTCTTTCCTTTAGTCACAGCAGATAAATCCATTACGAATGGGTTGTGTCCACCTACCAGCAGGGGGAGATAGAGAACACTGAAAACTATAGTGCCTCTAGTACGGCTAGCTCCATCTGACCCCCACGTATTTTGAAGCTTCCAAAGCAGTGTTAAACCGCAAAGTAGCATAACATGAACTTTCCTCACAGCGAACAAACGCCCCAGAACAGGAGCAATAACACAAAGAAGGGACGAACTGAACCTCCTGTAGTAGAACAGAAATCCTGAAGACTGTTTTCCAACTTCTCCCAATGAGGGAACATGTGAACACAAAACAGAGTCAATCAGGGAGGGATCATGGATTCATCTGCTGTGACTAAAGGAAAGAAAATTACCAAGGTAAGAATCTAATTTTCCCTTCCTTGTCATCAGCAGCAGATGAATCCATTATGAATGAGATGTATCAAAGCAATCCCTAGATAGGGCGGGAACAAGCCACACCATGCGCAAGCACTTGTGCTCCAAAAAGCGCATCCCTGCTGGCAGCCACATCCAGCCTGTAATGACGGGCAAAAGAGAGCTTAGAAGCTCAAGTAGCTGAACTACATATCTCTTGAAGAGAGAGTGCTCCCGTCTCAGCCCAAGAGGAAGAAATTGCTCTTGTGGAATGTGCCTTAAAGGCGTCAGGCGGAGGCCGGCTAGATAGCAGATATGCAGAAAAAATGGCTTCCTTAAGCCAACGGGTTATAGTGGCTGGAGACCCTCTGCGAGGACCTGACAACAATACAAAAAGATGATCAGAGGTCCTGAAAGCATTAGACATCTGCAGATACTGCAACAGAGCCCTACGCACATCCAGAAGGTGCAACTGCCCAAAAGATTCCGGGAACTCATCCCTAGTAAAGAAGGCAGATAAATAGGCTGCTTTAGATGAAACACTGAAACCACCTTAGGCAGGAAGGAAGGCACAGTACGTACCGTTACTCCGGATTCTGAGAATTGCAGAAATGGGTCTCAACAGGACAGCGCCTGGAGCGCAGACACCCGTCTTGCCGATGTAATGGCCACCAAAAAGACTGTCTTTAGAGTCACATCCTTCTCCGAAGCTCGCCTCAGCGGCTCGAAGGGCAAACACTGAAGAGCCTTTAATACTAGCCCCAGGTTCCAAGCCGGACAAGGGGCCCGCACGGGAGGCCGGGAACCGAAGCACCCCTCTAAAAACCGTGCAATGTCCAGATGCGCAGCCAGGGAGAGGCCAGCAACCTTCCCCAGAAAACATGCCAAGGCTGCCACTTGAATACGCAAGAAATTATAGGCCAAGCCTTTTTGTATACCATCCTGCAAAAAGTCAAGTATCGGCGAGACAGAAGCCTGCATGGGTGTGATCGCTTTAGAAACACACCAAGCCTAAAACTGGCGCCAAATCCGAGCATAGGCAACGGAAGTGGAACACTTGCGGGCCTGCAAGAGAGTGGAGATGACCTTGTTAGAATAGCCCTTGTCTTTCAATTGCGCCCTCTCAATAGCCATGCCGTAAGACCAAAGCGGCAGGGATCCTCCATGGTCACCGGACCCTGCGTCAACAGGTTCGGTACCAGAAGCAAAGGAAGGGGAGCCTCCATCAGCATCCGCCGGAGGTCCGCATACCACGGCCGCTTGGGCCAATCCGGGGCAATGAGGATCACCACTCCTTGATGCAGCCGAATTCACAGGAGTCGCCGCCCTATTAAGGGCCAAGGAGGGAACACATACAGGAGGCCCAGGGGCCAGGGTTGAGCCAAGGCATCCAACCCCGGCGAGCGAGGATCTCTCCATCTGCTGAAAAAGGACGGGACTTTGGCATTTGTGCTTGAGGCCAAAAGATCCGCTACGGGCGTTCCCCATTTGGCACAGATCTGAAGGAACACTTCGTCTGCCAGTTCCCACTCCGCTGAGTCGATTTGATACCTGCTTAGAAAGTCGGCTTGCACGTTGCTCTGACCTGCTATGTGACATGCTGACAGAAGCTGCAGATGTAGCTCGGCCCAGAGGCATATCTGACCGGCCTCTGCGGCCAGTGCTTGACACCGAGTGCCGCCTTGTCGATTTATGCAGGCCACTGCAGTCGTGTTGTCTGACAGAACTCTGACAGCCAGTCCCTCCAGAGTCATGTGAACGGCCAGAAGAGCCTGGAATATCGCTCTCGGTTCCAAGCGATTGATGGACCACCCTGTTTCCTTCGGTGTCCGCAGACCCTGGGCATAGCTTCCCTGGCAATGTGCTCCCCAGCCCTTCAGGCTGGCATCCGTTACCACCAGGCACCAATCGGGAAGCACTAGCGGAATGCCTCACCGCAGCATGCTGTCTGAGAGCCACCACTCCATACTGAGTCGGGACGCAGGGAGCCATGCGAGTCTGCATTGATAATCCAGGGACATAGGAGACCATCGTTTAAGCAGGGCAATCTGCAGAGGTCTCATGTGCGCTCTCGCCCATGACACCACTTCCAAGGTGGCTGTCATCGACCCCAACAGCTGGACAATGTCCCAAGCTCGTGGGCGAGGCATCCTCAGGAGCAGACGGACCTGATTCTGAAGCTTGCATCACCTTTGGTCGGGTAGAAAGACAAACCCCGAGGCCATGTCGAACCGGACCCCCAAATATTCTAGAGATTGAGAGGGGTCAGGTGACTTTTGGGTATATTGATGACCCAGCCCAGAGATTGAAGTACTGAGACCACTCTGGCTGTTACATGACGACTCTCTTCTGCAGAGTCCGCTCTGATGAGCCAGTTGTCGAGGTACGGGTGAACCCCGATACCCTCTCGCCTGAGAAAAGCAGCTACTACCACCATTACCTTGGAAAAGGTTCGGGGAGCTGTGGCAAGGCCAAAAGGCAAGGCCCAAAACTGGAAATGATTTACCATTACCGCAAACCGGAGGAACCGTTGGTATGGGGGTCATATAGGAATGTGCAAGTAAGCTTCTTTTAGGTCCAGAGACATGAGGAATTCTCCTGGCTGTACCACCGCAATGACGGAGCACAGGGTTTCCATGTGAAAATGCCGCACTCTTAGTGACTCGCTGACTTTCTTTAATTTGAGAATGGGCTGAAAAGCCCCGCCTATTCGCGGCACCACAAAATAAATGGAGTAACGACCGCAGCTGTGTTCGACGGTAGGCACAGGGATCACCACTCCAAGGTGCAACAAGACTTGTAAGGTCTCCTCTACCGCCGCCTGTTTCACGGCAGTACCATATCGGGACTCCACAAAACACGTCTCTCACTGGGCACCGAATCCAATCGTGACCTTCTCTGATCAGGTCCAGGACCCACTGATCTGAGGTAATCTTGGTCCACTCCTCGAGAAAGAGGGAAAGGCGCCTCCTACAGCTGTAAAGGAGGAGTGGACCGGCGTCCCATCATTGTGGAGGACGGCCCTGAACTCCTGGCCTTGAGCCTGCCGCTGGCGGAGCGTTTTGTCCGAGCGAAAGGAGTTCCTCTGCTGAAAGCGGGCACGTTGAGTAAACCCAGCAGAGCGCCCCGGGCGATACCTTCTAGCTTCACGGAAGCGAGGTCCTGGAGGAGCAGGGAACCACTTGACCCTTGGAATAAGGCCGTGGCCTATCCTCAGGTAACCGCTGGGGTTTAGCATCCCCCAGTCTTTAACAATCCTCTCCAACTCCCCAAAAGGGTCAACTTCACCAGCCTTTGCTTAGAGGCCATGTCAGCGCCCAATGCCATAGCCATAGAAGGCGGCAGGCGGACAACGCCACAGACATCTGTTTAGCCGAAGCTCTGACCAGATCATAGAGGGCGTCAGTAAAAATGACAAGGCCGATTCCATGCGCAGTGCAACCTCAGCGAAGGACTCTGCACCATCCACGGGCTGTTCCACTGCCTGTTGTAACCAAGAGAGGCAGGCGTCGAGCAGCATAAGAACTGCAAACAGACGCCCTTAAGGCTAGGACCGAAATCTCAAAGGATCGTTTTAGCGCTGATTCCAGCCGCTGGTCCTGAATGTCCTTCAGGGCGACCCCTCCCTCTACTGGGAGGGTGGTCTTTTTGTCACCAGCCATGACTAAGGCATCCACTTTAGGCATCCCAAAACGGGCCTAGTGCTCCTCACTCAGAGGGTAAAGATACCCCATCGCCCTGGCCACTTTCAAGGGCCCTCGTGGTCAGCCCATTCAGCAGAAATAAGCTCTTGGATGGAGTCATGCAAAGGAAAGGCACGAGCAGGCTTCTTAGTACTCTCCATCCTCGGATTGCCAGAGGAGGCCCTCGCCTCGAACAGGGCCATCAATAGAGAGGGCCTATAAGGCATCAGAGAAAAGTGCTGGCAGCTCATCGCGGTGGAAAATCCGAACTGCAGTGGGATCATCCAGATCCAGTGGCAAACCGGCTCCTTCCTCTGGTTCTTCAAACCACGAAGGCCTGCCAGATCCCTCAGAGTCCCCACAGCCCAACCACGGGGGGGGGGGGGGGAGCTCCACTCTCCAACGGGGAATTTACCCTTCTATGCTTAGCGTGCATCCACCGCTCAGGGGCATCCACGTCTGGCATCAGCCCCAGGCCATCATCAGTCAGAGGGGAATCAGGTAGGAACGCAGTGTCAGACACCTGCGGCAGAACTCTTTTCAGCATGAAGGCTTTATGTAAAATAAGCACAAACTCGGGGGAGAAAAACTCACCCTGACCTCCCGTCTCCGAATTAGGAGCCACGGGGAACAGAGCTCCTCTGGCAGCCTTGGCCCAAGGCGCCCCTCTGCTCTCAGACTCCTCCGCAACCGCGGGGTCGAGCCATGCGGCGCCTTCCAAGATGGCGCCCACTGCCAGCTCCGAGCAGGAGAATCATCGCTCGCCATGTTTGTACTGGCTACCGTCTAAACAGCACGTTTTACAGAGCCCCGTGCTGATCTGTGCTTGCCACAACGGAACAGCACTTAACTCCCTCAGCAGCTATCGCCAAAAAACGGCGGAATAAAAATTCAAATGGCGCTTCGCGCCAAAATCACCCCGATCGGAACGCCGTCCGCGGGCCCTCCCCAGAGGAGCTGAGCACCACTCTTACCTCAAAGGGACCGAGTCCACGAGCTCTGGTCACGCTGCACAGTCAGGAAAAGCCTCAGAAATAGCAGCGCTGAAAATTGTGGGGGGTTTTTGTTTCTTTTTTTTAATGCTATGAGGAAAGTTGGAGGCAAACAGCTACAGAGGCACTCCGGAGGCAGAAGAGAGTGGGAAAGGCAGGGAAAGGGCGAACCTATAAGCCTGCATCTACACAGGGGGAAGGGTAAGGCAGGGAAAGGGTGAACCTATGTGCCTTTAAAGTGGGCTCAACTTAACCACAACACCCCTGCTACAACTGGCAAAAGCACAGGAGCCACCCCAGGCAGAATCTTCAAGGAGCTGAACAAGCTGCATCCAACCCTGCTGGGAGATAAATACTGAGAGGCAGATGGAGCTAGCCGTCCTAGAGGCACTATGGTTTTCAGTGTTCTCTATCTCCCCCTGCTGGTAGGTGGACACAATCCATTCGTAATGGATTCATCTGCTGCTGACGACAAGGAAGGCTATATTTATGTTCTATGAATGTAATCCTATATGAATGTAATGACACTGGTGACGATAAGTCATGCGGCAGAGTTTTGAACACAGTGAAGGAGAGAGGGTTCAATGAGAGACCTGTGAGTAGCAGATTGAGGTACTCTAAAGTAGGAGGTGATAGTGGGACAAAAGACTTGGTAATATGTTCAGAAAAAAGGAGGAGGGAATTTGGTGATGTTATAGAGAAAACAAATGACAGGTTTTAGCAACCTATTGGATGTGCACACAGAAAGAGAGAGGCACGAAAGATGACCCTAAGGTTATAAGTTGAGGAGGCAGGGGAGGATGACGGTGTTACCTACAGAAATAGAGAATGGGAGAAGAAGGGAGAAGGGAAGGGAAGATAAGCAGCTCAATCTCAGCTATGTTCAGTTTCAGATGACAGTGTAACATCCAGGTTGCAATGTCAATCAATCAGGCTAAGACTTGAGTATGGGTTCTTGGTGAAATTTCAGATGTAGAGAGGTAGATCTGGGAGTCAACAGCACTGAAAAGCATGGGAGGATGTCAGAGCACCAAGCAGCAACTACAGAGAAAAAAGAAATCCCAAGACAGAGCCCTGAGGGTTCATCAACTGATAGTGGAACAGAAGTAGAGAAGGATAGAAAACCAAACAGAAAGAGAGTCCCAAAATCCAAGTGAGGCCAACATATCAAAAGTTAGTAATGATCAGCAGAAACAAAAGCAACAGAGAGGTCAAGAAGATAAGGATTGAGTAAGACCCTGGGATATGGCGAGGAACAGGTCACTGGAGACTTTGGCAATGACTACTTCTGTAGACTGTAGAGGGCAAAAACCAGGTTGAAGTGAATAGAATAGCTCATGATTAAGAAAATGAAGACTGCAGGCAGTGACCAGCACATTCAAGTAGTTTGATGCAAAAGGGACAACGGCTGGAAGGGCAGGTAGTATCTAGTTCTTCTGCCCATCGGGTTCCCCTCACCTTTCCTAGCCGGTATCTCTCCCCTGCAGGTTACTCACTCATCCCTCATTCCAACACAGCAGATTACTCACTCACCACAGTAGATTAAGCTCACATCTCAGTTGTTATTCCCCCTTCCCCACCTCCCGGCTCCCCCATTCTGAAAGTCCCCGAATCTCTCTGCTCCTTGGGCAATTCTCATCGTCCCATTCCCTGCTGCATTTTTCCTGGAATTCATGGACTGCAGAATTCCATGCCCAGAAAGCCTTGCAAGCTCAATAATCAGTGGCCCCACAGCCCCAAGCCCACAGTTGCATATGATGCTTCCTGCCCTCAGTCTGAAAACTCCAGAATCACATTCTGAGTAGGAAATCCCTGGACACAAGGCCATGCATTCATATTGATGCATTGTATGTCAGCCCACCTCTAATGGTCAGAGTAAATGGCTGGCCTGAGAAGCTGAGTTAGGGCCGTCTCCAGGTTAACCAGTACTCTGTGCAAAAATGAAAGTTGGCACACATCTCGCTCTTTTAGATTTATTATTTTTTTAGCCTGCCCTTATCCAGGGCGCGTTACAATAAACATTCATAAAAATACAATAAACAAATACAAAAAGCCAAAGAACTCAGAACAGATCAAATACAGCATCAATCAGAATTGTAAAATGCCTTAAACAACAAAAAGTCTTTCAGATGTTTCCGAAGTGCTGATTTACTGGATTCACATTTAAGCCACAGTGGCAAACTGTTCCAGTCAATGGGACTTCTGATGGCATAAGTACCCAACCTTGTAAATTCCAAACATACATGCTGTAATGCAGTAGTGATAACTCCAGCACATCTCTTTCTCTCTCCTTCTACTCAACCCCCCCCCCCCATCCTCTACCCAGCACCATTATCCACCCTTCTTTCCCCTGCCCACGATTGGTGGGGTACCAGTGTAGCAGTACCCCTTTATTCATGGTGCCCTATGCAGCCACAAGGATCACACACCCCCAACAGCTGCCCTGAGCTGAGACAGGAGTTGAACAGCAGACCTGTATTGGCAGAGAGAAGGGAAGCCACGGCTCAACAGATAAGCCAGGAGGAAAACCAAACCAAGAAATGCATACATTTGGGGGGAGTGGAGGAGAGACTCTTACCCTCTTCTAAACTCCACTCATTTCTCCTACCACCATGCTATTGTTTTGTGCTGATGCAGCATAAAGCGAAGTTACTCATCAGTAGCAGGTGTTCTCCAAGGACAGCAAGCCAAGTCTTCTCACATGTGGGTGATGTCTCCCAATGGAGCCCCAGTGCATGCTACCCAGCATTATCATCCCTTAAAGAAGCTTTTGGTAGGCCCACACCACATATGCACAAGTGCCTTCCTACATCACAGAGGAACCATCATTGGATTCAAAAGCACAAAATATACAATTAGGGGAGGTGGGAGGATATGTGAGAATACGTGGCCTGCTGTCCTGGGAGAACACCTGCTACAGGTGAGTAACTTCACTTTTTCTGAGGACAAGCAGGCCATAGTATTCTCATATGGTAGTCCCTAGCTACCAGGCTCACATAAAACAACAAAAAGTCAACAGGGACTTGCAATGGCAAGGCCAATGAGAACCAATAACTGTAATAACAAAAACTGTCCTGTTGTGAAGGTGCAGTCTGGAACAGAAAAGAATGAGCCTTGGGGAAGTGGAGTTGGTTACTAGACACCAAACAAAATCTGTAGAACTGTCGAACCAAACCAGCTGTCACACTGGGTATTCCACTCAAGTCAGTGTGAAATATGAATGTGGGGACTAAAGTCCACGTTGCAGCTCTGCAACTCTCAATGAAGGCTAACCTCAAGTGGGCTACTGATTCAGCTATGGCTCTCACACTGTGAGCCATGACATGACCCTGGGCACATGAAGGAGACGCAGTCTGCTAGCCAACTGGACAAAGTGTATTTACCAATGACTGCCCCCATCTTGTTTGGGTCAAAAGAAATAAAAAGCTGAGTGGACTATCTATGGGCTTAAATCTGCTCCAGATAGAAGGCTAATGCTCGTTGCAGTCTTTTTTTTTTTTTTTTTTTTACTTTATTTAAATATTCAGCAGGCATGGAACAAATCAAAAAAAACAACAGGGAAACCCCAAGAAATGCCCACAAAAGGTCAAACAATAGAAACTAACAACCAATACAATACTATAAAGCAAATAAGATGCAGAAGTGCTCCTAGTAGGCTCTGATCCAGGGAGACAACAGACCAGCCAAGAGTCCTGGCCATACTGCTGAAGCTTTTTCTTATATACACATAACTCCACAACAAACACACATCCAAACACTCAGCCAGCCAATCACGTCATTCCCCCCCCCCCACACACACACCACCACCACCACCAACCCAGTGTAAGAAAACCTAAAAAACCTTGGCAAGATGGAAGAAAGTGTCCCAGTCATCGGTTAACAACTGATACAGTTGCATACATTTTTCTCAAAAAAGAGATACATTTTCATACAGGGCTTGGTGCCATGGGCACAGCTACGCAGCTAAAAGCCCCCCAAACTCGATATCCATTGGGTCCATACCACAAGTACTGGAGCCGTGTCTTTAATCCAGTCCTTCAGGATCAGTTTCTTGGTGAAGAGCAGCGCAGCCAGAATAAATTTTTTCTGATCAATGGAAACAATGCGCTCCTTACCCTGCTCCCAATCCCCTAACAAAAGCAACGCATGTGTCTATGGAGGGGCCTGCCCCAAATCACCCGCTATCACTCAAAAGACATGGCTCCACAAATCTCCCAGGACAGGACACATTCTAAAAAGGTGTGGAGCCAGGTCCCCTGACCCCGCTTACATTTATACAAGTATCATCCTCTCAAAGCTTTATCGACATCCCTTAGAATGCGCAATGTAAGCCCAATGGGAAAGTTTGAAATTGATTTCTTACAGCGGCACTGATGGGAGGAGCTTATAATTTTCCGCCCAGTATTTACATAGGTTATCTGCATTAACATCCACCCCGAGGTCCTCCAGCCACTGCCTAGCTAGGAGGAATGATGTGGGCAAGTAAGCTATCTTTATACCAAATGGAAAGGATATTCAATTTAAAGGGCAAGCCCCGAAAGTCCTCGTCACATTCATTTCACAGGAGACTTGAGGGTTGTTTTTTTTTAAGGAGCAACTCCCAATAATGACAGATATGCAAATAATGAATAACATGGGTGTTGGGAAAGTTCCACTTGCGTCTAATGTCTGCAAAAGTGGGAAGGCACCCTCATATAACTTCAATAACTTACCCAAAGTAACACATCCCTGCTGAGACCACACTTGCAATCTAGAGGCTCCCAGCCCCGCCAGGAAACCAGAATTACCAGTAAGATAAAAAAAGGGGGGGAGAGATGCAAGGAGATAACTCCTAGCAACTGCCACCAAGCCCAATGTTTCAGGAAGGAGCGCAGAAAACCCTTAAGTCTATCTGAAGGGGGTACACAAAATCTTGGGCAACATGAACATCTTAAAAAGCACACAGCACCCCATCAAAGAGAGCAGAAGATCTTTCCAATACTCACATCGCAATAAGGTACTCCAGATCCTCATCTGGTCTGGCCAAAAAGATTAACATATCAGCAAAGAGGTGTATCTTCTGCTCATGGGCCTTGAACAGAATGCCCCAAATATTGGGTGCTGACCAGATCTTTAGGGCCAGGGGTTCCAGTGTCAAAATAAAAACCAGAGGCGACAACGGGCACTCCTGCCTCATTTTCCAGGTCATCAAAAAAGGATCAGTCAATTTCCCATTAACCAACAACCACACCTTGGGTTTATCATAAACAATCTGCACCCATGTACAAAAGGCGGAGCCTATCTCATCTCTCTCCAAGATCTAATGCATACAAGTCCAGTCAACACGATCAAATGCCTTTTTGGCATCCAGACTCAACAAGACCGCCGGCCCAGAGAATGCAAGGCCATGATCGCGTGAAGAATATTCACCGAGGCATAACGACCAGGCATAGAGCCAGTCTGGTCACATGGACTAACTTAGGGAGCACCCAATTCAATCACAGAGATGAAATTTTGGCCAACATTTTCACATCTTGGTTAATAAGAGATAGGGCAATAGGACGCCACCCGCTCCAACTCCTTACTGGACTTAGGAAACAACAAAACATGGGCCCTATTCTGGTGGGACCTCATCCCCCCCAACTGAACCTGATACAGACACTGCAAAACCATAGACACCAAATCTACCATCATTTTATAGAACTCAGTGCCGTACCCATCAGGTCCTGGGGCCTTTTCCTGTGGCAACAGAGCAACTGCTTCCCGGATATCCCCAACCACGATGGGGGCATCTAGCATCCTCTCTGTTCTGCCTCCAAAAGCGAGGGCAAGTCCAAATCCTGAAAAAAGCATCCTGGGCTCCCTCACTATTAGGCGCACATGCGTATAAAGTTTATAATAGTCCACAAAAGCTTTCATAATATCTGGAGTACTCTGTATATCTCAGCTACCCATTTGCAATTAGTGAACTGTTTAATCTTGCTCGGGCGCACCAAATTAGCAAACAACTTCCTAGATTTATTGCCCCATTTATGAAGCTTGTACTTATTCAACAGAAGGTTACATTGGGTTCTTAGTGTTAAAATTGATCCACCTGTGCACGAACGGAAGCATAAGCGCCCCAATCTTCCTGTGCAAGAGTACGCTGGTGCTTGCGTTGGGCAGCCCTCAGCTAGGCAAGCAAATCCAAGAGCTAATGGTCTCACTCTTTACACTCAAGACTGACATAAGAAATGATACGGCCCCGCAGGATGACCTTAGCCATCTCCCAGAGGGTAATAGGGTTGGCCTGATCTGTATCATTAAATTCGAAAAGGTCCTGCCAAGTTCCACTCCTTCCGCAAAAAGGCCAGAAATTTGGGATTCTGATATAACAAGGAACAAAATTTCCAGGTCCCAGAGCACTGCAAATCCATCAAAGAATGATCTCCACTGCCGCGTGGTCTGAGAGCAACACTGGTTCTACTTTAAATGACAAGATGGATTCTGATAGGCTTGGAGTGGGATTTGATGGCAACCTCAGTAGTTGGAACAAGGACAGAGCCGGGCAGACTTCTACGGTCTATGTACCAGAAACAACAAAGAAATACAATGATCAAGTATATAATATCACATTCACTGTTGATTTAATCTTGAATTGAGAATGAATGTGACCGTTGGACAGACTGGATGGGCCATCTGTTGTCACTTACTATGTTACTGTTTATGCACCATTAGGAATCTGAGCCTACAGCTTTCCCCGGAATGGCCTACTTGTAGGTAGTTGCTGCACCAAGCTATATGGCTGCAACATCTGCTGAAGCCAGAGAAATAATGAGGCGCTGAAGGCAGCACCAGCCACCTATAAAAGAGGAGTGACGTCAGCTCCAAGCCCTTTTTTTCTGGCTCCATCTGCTGGCAGGGTAACAATCTGCTCGTCTGGATTGGTCTGGCATAGACAATAAGGAATGCTAAATACCAAGCTGGAGTAACAAGATCTCCACATCTCATTACGAATGCATAATGCAAATGCATAAGCATCACAACCTAGTGACAGTCAGTTTCACAAATACTGTAACAAACTCCATTTATCTCAACTTTCAAACAAACAGTACAAACACTGTTATGTGAAAAGGAAAAGATGCTGTAATTTTGGTTTACAACTTTACGTGAAACTTAGCTTTGCAGCTATGTCAAGCACAGTGAATAACTAATTTAGTTTGCCAGTTTTGAATCTACTATGGTTTAAAAGCTAGATTTTTGTTCTACATTTTTCCCTGGTTAAAACTAAGAATACCAAGAGAAATGAGAGTAAACATCTTTAAATTGTGCACAGCTAGGACCCCACTTCCTGTTACTATGTTTGCCTATGGTTTTCAAATGCAACATTCACTTAAGGCTATTTAGGGACTTGATTAGTACACTGAAACCTAAGATAACAGAGGTAACAGAACAGCTCCTTTTCTCCTCATGAATAAATAGCAGAGTACAAATGACAACAACTACCATTCCACATGACAGTCAGAACCTCACACAAAAACAAGAGACTGATAATTTGAGGCCACCTAATTAAACGCTAATTGAATTGCAACCTGAAAATAACACCTGTGTAAACTCAAGTCTGCATGTACACATTGCGAAGCCATTTCGCACTGTGTATGCCTACTGTACTTGTATCTAAACAAAGTCTGTTAGTGACCACAGAATCTAAAATACAACAAAACAAAAATAAAAAACAAACAAAAAAAACACATCAAAAGGCAAAGTAATCCACAAGGACTCTCTCTCTCTCTCTCTCTCTCCTGTGGCTCACCACGTGATTCTGTGCTGTACTGATATTACACATTGTTTACTCCCAAAAATCTAGTGAACAACTTTATGCAAAACATAATTTAACCCAATTGATTTCCACTTTCATATTGTTGGAGAAAGACACTCTTGAAAACTAACTTTGTTGTTTAACTCTTACTGTTAAGAGCACTTTTTATTTGCTGTTTATGGTAAATTAACAAAACAAGAAAAGGAAAGGAGAAATTAGGTCCTACCTAATTTGCTTTCCTTTAGTCCCTCTGGACCGGCCCAGAAAGACTGATGAGTTATGAACACCTACCAGCAGGTGGAGCCTGAGAGCACCGAATCTCAAGTCTATAAGACCCCCCCTGCTCAGCCCATGAAAGCCTCAGTATGCACGTATCAAAGCAAAAGGAAAGACAGAAGAAAAAAAAACAGCCATCTGTGCGCCACTCGGTTCGTATAGCCACCTACAGACAAACACTGCTGGCATCAGTCGAATAGCTCGACTACACCCAACTGAGTCAGGAACCCCAGTAAGGTACTGATGTGCAATGGCGTAGTACCAGTTGTGTATTTGGATTCTTTTTTTCTTTTTCACAGAGACAAGAGCAAACGGAATGAACCTAACCGCAAAACCACCAAACTAAACATAGCCGCTCAGCAACCAAAAGGAACAAACCGAATATCGTATAGGGAGGGATCTGGGACATGAAGAGACTAAAGGCAAGAAAATTAGCAGGTAGGACCTAATTTCTCCTTCCTTAGTGTCCCTCCACACTGGCCCAGAAGGACTGATGGGAAGTACCAGAGCAGTAATTCAATGGAAGGACCAAAACACAAGCCGCACAAGATCCCTCTGACCGAAAATCTTGTCCCAGCGCACTTGGATATCTATGCAAACACACCAGACAAAAGATGGCCAGAAAATCGAGCACTGTAGTGCCAATATTCGCCAAAGGCACCCTAGAACATCCCGCTGAAGATGAGGACTATCCTCTCACGAAACAAGTAGAAAAGACCTCCAAATGAGATGGAACTAATGGACCTTCCAAGCACCAAAGCAAGGCTCCCTTGAGAAACCTCTGACTTTGTCAATCTCCACTGAGCACACAGAGATTGCTACAACACTGTCTGCATAGCCAGCATACTCGAAGAACAGTGATCCTGCAAACCCATGGCAGAGCCCAGAGATGGAAGAACTGAAGACTAGAAATATGGCACTCCGACAAGACCATCTACAGACTGAAAGGAATGGCCCACAGTAATTCCACATGGAATCCCTGTCGCAGAGGAAAAGGCTACTAAAACAAAAAAAAAATACCGTCCTCAGGGTAAGGACTGTAAGAGAAAGAGAAGGAGAGAAAAGGTAAAAAAAAAAGGAGGATGAACCAGAGCAAAAACTAAATACAAGATTGAGTACACAAGGACATAAACAAAGGACAACTCAGAAAAAGACCAATACCGGTCAGGAACCTCACAACATCTAAGAGACCTGCCAAGGGCTATCCCGAACACAAACCAGTGTTGCCAGCTGAACCGAAAGAGAAGCAAAGCTAACCCCTGGACAGAAGCGTACTGCAAAAAAAAAAAAAAAGGAAATCAAGCATCTGTAGCAGCGAAGAATGTTATGGAACAACCCCATGTGCATCCCACTGGTCTCCAGAACATCTCCAAGCTATAACAGAAGTCAAAGAAGAAGAGTGCTGCCAGGAGTTTATCCCATGACAAACACTGCAGCAGAAAAATCTCCACTTTCTTAACAGTCGCCTCCCCAAAGACAAGCCATCAACCAAACTTGAGCCGGGACGTGGAATCCGGAAGTTAAGAACTATTGACTGGAGAAGGGGAGCAACTCCACCACCATGACACCTCAGAACCACTGAACAAGGACGTCCAAACTAACCTGGAACAAACAGGAGAGCCAGACACTGTGTCTCCCCATCGACTAGATGACCCGACTAAACCAAGGCAATTGAGGACAACCAAACAGGAGACCTCCTGACCCAGAAGGCTTCAGGTGGGCCAAGAAAACAAACCCAAGAGGGTAATTCTCATAGTTACAGATTGTATCTGTTGTCCTTGGTACACATATCTTGTTTGTCTGCTAGCAGGTCACTCAGTTCTGCTTCCTAGACGACAGCAGCTGCTGAGGCAGGGTCTAGTTTTGATGGAGGACCCAGATCAATTTTAGCTTATGGCCTGGCCTTTGAGAAGTGTCACCTGAGAAACTTGGCCTTAGTCATTTCTACACTGCTGAAGGCTCAAAGGCAGTCTGCATCCTTGATGTAAGTCCGAATGTGGTGGTGGTCGACCAGTGGTACACTAAGTATGACCTTTAACTTCTGCAGAAAGGACTGGAACAGGAATTTGGTACTAAACTCTCATAAGTACCAGGTAGACATTCATTCTTGTTTCAGGGGTAAATTTTAATTTTTGTTAGCGGCACAACTAGATGCAACACACTTTTCATGCAGAGTGAAGCACATTTGGCCTCCTTTCCAGGCTGTTTTGTCACAGCAGATCTCGGTCTGGTCCTCAACACCCTAATGGAGCTTCAGTTTAAGCTCGCGAGACAGGCTTCCTTGAAAGACTTGGCCCCAAGGATAGTATTTTTGGTCACCATGTGCTTGACCAGAAGAGTATCTGAATTGCAAGCTCTGTCCTGCAGGGATCCTTACCAGTCCTATATGGAGGAGACTGTTTCCTTTTGTACGGTTCCGTCAATCTGCTGAAAATGGTTTCTCTTCATGTGAATCCGGTAGTGTCGCTTCTCTTCTTCTCAGAATGGAGAAACGTGGCTTTGGAACGGAAGCTCCACAGATTGCATGTCCAGAGTGCTTTTGAGGTACCTAGGACTTTAACTTCCTTCTGGAAGTCTGATAGCCTCTTCATTGTGTTTTACAGTCTGCTTAAAGGGGAAGTGGCTTCTAAGTCCTCTATAGTGCAGTGCGATTTGAGGTGGCTTATATCCTTTGTTGAAAAGCAGTGCTGGCTGGATTACATGGGCATTCTACGTGAGCTCAGACCTCCTGGGTGGAAATCTGGTGGTTAGACCTGAAGGTATTTGCAGGGCGGTGACTTTGTTACACCTTGATCCTTTCCTGGTTCCACTCCTTCCTCTCACGTCCGTCTTTTCAGGTCACAACTCTCACTTCCACTTCTCAAATATGGGAACTTCACTGTGGTGTTCCTCAGAGATCCGTTCTGTCCCTTTCTTTTATTCAATTTTACTTCTAAGTCCACTAGCAGCTCTTATCCAGTCATTTGGGATTTCAGCCTGCTTTTATGCTGATGATATCCTCCTCATCCCAACTATGGCTAAGAGAAGTGATGAAGATAAAGCGAACGTGCTAAACAATTATTTCTCTTCGATGTTCACGGAGGAAAATCCTGGAGAAGGACCATGGTTGGCTGCCAAGGGAACAGCTGGGAATGGAGTGGATACTGTGCTGTTTACAGAAGAAATAATTTATAAACAGCTTGAGAATCTGAAGATGGACAAAGCTATGGGGCTGGATGGGATACATCCCAAGATACTGAGGGAGCTCAGAAAGGCCTTGGCGGGACCTCTTAAAGATTTAATAGATCTTTAGAGATGGAAGAGCTACCACGAGATTGGAGATGATGGATGTGGTCCCTCTCCACAAAAAGTGGAGACAGGGAAAAAGTGGGAAAGTACAGACCGGTTAAGTCTCACGTCGGTGGTAGGAAAAATAATGGAGTCGCTGCTGAAAGAAAGGATAGTTAACTTTCTAGAAGCCAATGGGTTACAGGACCCGAGACAACATGGCTTTACCAAAAGAATCTTATTGAATTCTTTGACTGGGTGACCAAAGAACTGGATGAAGGATGCGCGCTAGATGTAATCTATTTGGATTTCAGCAAAGCCTTTTGATACAATCCCCCACAGACTCATGAATAAGCTGAAAAGGTTGAACTTAGGACCAAAAGTGGTGAACTGGATAGGAAACCGGTTGACCGACAGGTAGAAGAGTGGTTGTAAATGGAATCCGCTCTGAGGAAAGGAAGGTGAGCAGTGGAGTTCCTCAGGGTCGGTGATGGGGCCTATTCTGTTTAATATACTTGTGGGAGATATTGCTGAAGAGTTGGAAGGAAAGGTTTGCCCTTTTGCGGGTGACATGAAAATAGCCAATAGAGTGGATACCCTGGAGGGTGTAGAAACAATGAGAAGGGATCTCCAAACGTTAGAAGAATGGTCGAGGGTCTGGCAGTTAAAATTTAATCATTCTTACAAAGACTCCAGAATATTAGTTATATCAAAACAATTTGCTTTTATTGTAACAATGTGTCCATACTATACATATGACACATCTCACTCTTAAACTGCTCATTCATCACCATTCATACATCACTCACCCTATATTTGCTGACTTCTAACCATAGTACATAATACAGCGCGACACAACTTTTTTTTTTTTACGCTGTGAGGAAAGTTAGAGGCAACAGCGCAAGAAGCAAATGTTTTCTACTCCGGAGGATCAGTAGCGTGGGAAAGGCAGTAAAAGGGTGAACCTATGTGCCTGCATCCACAGCGTGGGCAAAGACAGGGACAGGGCGTACCTATGTGCCTTTAAGGTGGGCACCAGCAGCCACAACACCCCTGCTAGAACTGGCAACAGCACAGGAGCCGCCCCAGGCAGATTTTTTAAAGGAGCTGAATAAGCTGCGTCCACCCTGCTGGGGAGATAGAGAATACTGAAGAGGCAGATGGAGCTAGCTGGCCATGAGGCACTATGGTTTTTCAGTGCTATCTCCCCCTGCTGGTTGATGGACACAACCCACTTGTAATGGATTCATCTGCTTGATGACAAGGAACAAATGTTTGACCAATTTAATCTATCACACGGAAACAGAGAAAAAACTATGACAGAAAGATTCCGAATGACCTAATATGCCCATCCAAACCATTTGTTTGTTTGGATTTACTTCATACCTATTCGGTATTAACTCATGATGCGTTATATGATTCACATGGTAATTCCCTGTCCCCAGAAGGCTTACAATCTAGGTTTGTAAACGAGGCAATGGTGAATTAAATGATTTGTCCAAGATCACAAAGAGCAGACCAGTACCTACAATCGCTTCTCCCTCAGATCCTCAATTCTTGTCCCATGTTTTCTTGGATTCTGATACTATTCTCATCCCCATCACCCACTGGGAAACTGTTCAGACATTCACTACCTTTTTATGACAAAATATCTCCTATGTACGTGATAACACACAAATTTCAATGAGACATGCAACAGACATCATCCTAGTTATGCTTAGAAAACAAATCTGGCAGGCAAAAGGTTAAAGCCTACAAGGTTTGCTAGTGTTTTTTAAAAGATTAAGCGGTCTTATGACATACTAGTAAAAAAGGCCCATTTCCGAAACCAATAAAACGGGGCTAGCATGTGGTTTTTTTTGTGTGTATGTGTCACAGAGTTATTTTGTGTGTGAGTGTGCGGTGGTGTGCAGGTTGTTGATGTGTGTCTTTTTTTGTTTTGTTTTGTTTTTTGCTTGGGGGTTGGGGGATGTGCTGTGCTGTGCTGGCAAAGTGGGTTGGATTGGTGTGTGGCTTTGAGGGTGTTTTCTGTTGTATTGTGTGTGTGTGGTTTTCTGTCAAGGAGGTTTGTGGAGGGGGGTCTTTCTGTTGGTGAAATGTAAATGTGGTTGTAGGGGGGTCAGCCTTTGTTGAGTGTTTTTTTTTTTTTGTTTGTGCTGAGGCAGGAGTGTTGTTTTAGATGTGCGGAAGGTAGAGGAGCACGTTGTCTGTCGGTATTTTTTGGCCGGAATGCTGGAAGAGAAATGTGCTGTTGGAAGCTGCGCCATCTTTTTCCATTGTGCTGGGGTTCTGGGCATCCTGGAGGTGGGTGACGGCTTGCCTGAGGACGGGGATGGTTGTTTTAAGTTGGCGGAAGGGAGAAGAGCACAGTCTTGGGCCGCCGGGGGGTGATCCGGTATGTTTGGTCCATTTCAGGCCGGCTGCAGGGGAATGCTGGAACATTTATGCGCTGCAGGAATCGGCGCCGTCTTTTTCCGGGTGCTCGGGGAATCCCCGAGGTGGGAGACTGCTTGCCTGAGGCTGGGGATGTTTGGGCATATCCTTGGCCGCTTCGGCAAAAGGGGAAGAGGAAGGGGGTGGGGAGTTACCTGCAGCCGCCTGAGAAACCATGTATTCTTTGTTTGTTTTGTATTATTAGTTTGCATTTCTGTTGAAGAAAGAGTGGATGCCTTTCGAATGATGGAGGTGGTGCATCGGTGTGCGGTTGTTTCGTTAGTTTGGCAGCCAGTCTCCAGCGATTCCTAGGCAGGGAAGGAGTACTCCTCCCCCTTCCTTGGTCGCTGTTTCCTGCTGGCTGGGTCGCGGGTAATCCTTCCAGCTGGGCCGCAGCTTGTCCTGTTCGCCCACATCCCAGATGGTGACGGGCACGTTGTTTTCTGGCTCCTCTGACTCCATGTCAAGCGATCCCAAATATAGTCTGTGCTATAGGCCCTGTGGCACTCTTCAGTACTGGCATTAGGCATTTAAAAATTTCTCCCCCCCCCCCCCCCCCCTCCCCTGGTCTATTTTTGCACATACCCACAGCAGGAATATTCTTCTCTCGTTCCAGCGGTGGTTCTGTGCTCTCCTTGCTGCACAGATGAGCCATTCTGCTGGGGAATGCTCCTCCCTTATTGTCACGTAGTTTCCTCTGATTAGTCCGTCTTACGTTGCCTAGTGTTGCCTGGGAACGGTGTTGTGATGGTCCTTTGTGTTTCAGAATGTTGAGGGTGTTTTTTCTGATTGGTCCGTCATGCGAGGGCTGGGCAGAGAGACATGGTCAGTATTATGGCTTCACCACCATGAATCCATGAACCCTTCAGTGAGTGACTGAGTGACTTCAGAACGTTGTCTTCAGAACGTTGAGGGTGAGTTTTATTATAGTAGATATGCACATCCTTTCTAAAACCACACCCAAATGGAGCATCACAACAAGAACATGGAATATCCAGGCACAAGTAGGACAGCAGCTTATTAAACATGAAAGTAATAAGAAATCACTGATCTGGAGATAATGCTCTGGAAACATAGGTGATCTGTCCCTGAAGTCACAATAAATCCATCTTTTTTTATTAACATCTAATTAGAGACACTCCATGGATTCAGCACACTCAGGCTTCCTAAACTAGCAAACTATACAAAGGCAATTTCAAACTTATCAAGTTAATGCTGAAGAATATAAGCATTAGCAAAAACACTCTTTGATAGGTCACACCATCTTAGTGCATTTTATAATTAAACAGATAATACTGTGAATCCCAGCTCAAGCCACAAACATATAATTATATTTAATTGGTAACCTGAAATAGCATTTTGTAATATAATTTAGATTCTAATGCTTCACTGGGTTAATGCGAATAGGTGGTTTTCTATGATTTGCAAAGTGTGGCTCTACAAAATTCAATACTCCAATACAAAGCAGGCCCAATAACCTTAAATGCAAATATGGTGTTAAATTAAGCTTTTAACCCCCCCCCCCCCCCCAACACACACACACACACACAACCTCCTTCTCGACCTGGGGTGTGTGTTTACTTCACATGAATGGACAACCATGTGTGCAGAGGTCCAGCTGGCCTCAGTATGTGTGCTGGTGCAAGAAAATGCATATAAAGTGCTTACTAGGTGGTATTATGCACCTGACCATTTAAAGCACTGTTTCTCTTTGGAGTGGATGAGACACCTAATGGTTAGTTTAGCACACTTTGATCCTGGTGACCTTGGTTTGATTCCCACTGCAGCTCCTTATGACCTTGGGCAAATCACTTAACCCTCCATTGCCCCAGATACAAAAACTTAAGATTGTGAGCCCTTTAAGGACAGAGAAAGTACCTGCATATAATGTGTACAGTGCTACGTACGTCTAGTAGCACTATAGAAATGATTAATAATAATAGTAGTAGTAGCAGTATCGGATTTGTGTTGGTGGTGTGGGCTTTTAATGGGGACCTTTTGCACATATGGTGGGCTTGGGCAGGGGTAATGCAGGCCTTTACAGCCTTACAAGAGTCTCTGGGTAGTACACCTCAAGACTAATTATAAGGACAGCATAATGGTACGAATATTTGGTGGGAGAGTAAATTGTTGCGATTGGGATTGGAAGCAGCTAAAAGTCTCATTGAAATGAACTGGAAGAAAACGGTGATGCCAACACTCTGGGACTAGAAACAGTGGCTTCAAAACTCGGTACTGATGGAAAGTCTCATCGTTAAGTGCAAAGGATGCTATTTGCCTCATAAAAGAGATTGGAACATTATTCAGGAGCATTTAGAAAAGTGTTTGTAGGGTGTGGGGGGGGGAGTTCATTCTATGAGAGTAACAATGGAGTTGTTGGGGAGGGGTCTTGGAGAGGTTGAGGTTTTAGCCTGGAGTGTCTTGAAGGAACCACTAGATACTCTGGACAAGTGGTGCCAGTTAGAATTGAAGGGGTGCTTTGAGGATGGGGGTTGAGTTTGGTTGGGGAAGAGATTTTATGATGCATGTTGGTGGGGGGAGGTGTTGGTGGGAGGATTCTCCTTGATTTGTTAATCTGTTGAGTATAGATTTACTGTTGTGTGAGCATAAGCTGAACTACATTTCTCTGAAAATAACAATTTATTGATAAGAAATAAAGGCCCTTCTCCCAAAATTAAACAAAGGAGGACTGTAAAAAAAATCCAGGCATCGGGCTACTAAAGTACCAAAAATTCAGGGCCCAGTACCCAATAGAAGAGAAAGGACCCGGCTGGAAAGACAACTGTGACGGTTACTGCTTTGCAGGACCAAGCTGGGGGGGGGGGGGGGCTGAGCTGGTTGCCACTAACATGACTTGGCCTTGAATGAGAGGATTTCAGTGTGGCTGGCAAATCACTGATTGCCACAAGAGGGCCTTAGGAAAGCAATAGCGGCTGGAGACCAGGGCAGTATTTCCCAAATGGGGGTCACAAAATCCATATCTGGGATTGTGATGAGATGAGGCCAGACTGGACAAGGTCTACAACGCCCATCCAGCCCACACTAATACCTAAGTATGTGCAGGTTCCATGGAAGGCAGGCGGCAACAGCAGTATCACAGCTAACACTATAAGAAACCCAGAAGTTATGACACAAAAAACAAGGTAGGGCTTGGGTGTCATTGCCACAGAAAGTTTATACATTGGATTATGGGGAAGGGAAGAAGCTGGGAGGGAGCTGAAGGGCTAGAGTGCTTGGAAGGGAGAACAACAAAAGAAAGGAAAAAAAAGACATATAAAAATAAAAACAAGCAAAAGAAAACCTCCAGAGCAAACTAGTCAGAAAAATGTTTTTTAAAGCATTTCAAAGAAAAAAAATCCTGGCTCCTGAGTACTGTGGTTAGTCCACTTCAAATAAGTTTTGGGTAATACTTTTATTGGATTAACTTAGTACATCTATAATCAGCTTTGTCAAATTACTCTGTTCATCAGGATATGAATTGAGGATGCAGGGTGGTAGATTTAAGAGTAACGTCAGGAAATACTTTTTCACAGAGAGAGTGGTCAATACCTGGAATACCCTCTCAAGGGAGGTGGTGGAGACAAATGGTAATAGAATTCAAAAAGGTGTGGATGAACAAAGAGAAACCCTAATTAGAAAGGGGATGACTGCATACATAAGTACATAAGTAATGCCACACTGGGAAAAGACCAAGGGTCCATCGAGCCCAGCATCCTGTCCACACAGCGGCCAATCCAGGCCAAGGGCACCTGGCAAGCTTCCCAAACATACAAACATTCTATACATGTTATTCCTGGGATTGTGGATTTTTCCCAAGTCCATTTAGTAGTGTTTTATGGACTTGTCCTTTAGGAAACCATCTAAACCCTTTTAAAACTCTGTCAAGCTAACCGCCTTCACCACGTTCTCCGGCAACGAATTCCAGAGTTTAATTATGCATTGGGTGAAGAAAACTTTTCTCCTATTTGTTTTAAATTTACTACACTGTAGTTTCATCGCATGCCCCCTAGTCCTAGTATTTTTGGAAAGCGTGAAAAGAACGCTTCACATCCACCTGTTCCACTCCACTCATTATTTTATATATTTTTATCATGTCTCTCCTCAGCCGTCTCATCTCCAAGCTGAAAGCCCTTGCCTCCTTAGTCTTTCTTCATAGGGAAGTCATCCCATCCCCGCTATCATTTTAGTCGCCCTTCGCTGCACCTTTTCCAATTCTGCTATACTTTCTTGAGATGCTACTTACTTACTTACATCAGATGGGGGCGGGCCCAGCTCATGGAAGACGAAGGAGAGAGACGTCCTGAAGACTCACACTGATCAGACGGTCTTCTTGCCCGTGCAGCACCTTCATACAGAAGTGAGAGGCGCTGCACGAGCCCGGTAATGTGGAGGGGGGGATCCAGTGGAGGGGGGAGCTGGCAGCGACAACCTCAGGAGAACAGGGCACAAGGCGGAGGATGGCAGGAGGCGGAGCTATAGCAAAAAGGAGACAGACACAGGCAGGGCTGTGGAGTTGGAGTTGTGGAGTCGGAGTCGGCAGCAATTTTGGGTACATTGAGTTGGAATTGGAGTAGGCAAAAATGTACCGACTCCTCATACATTTGAATAAAGTACTTCTCTGCTGTGAATAAAGCTTAGTACCTAGTTGTTTCACTAGTGTGAAGTCCAGCTGAACTATTTTGCTGGAGAGCTTCCCTCTACTCAGTCTCCCTTTGCATTTACTGACCTGCTGTAGAGCACCTCCTCCCTGACCCCACAGTCAACTTAAGCTCCAAGAGAAGATCATTCAGCACACACAGATAAGGCAGCAGAGAGACTCCACCCAACTTCCTCTCTCTCTGCAAGAAGAGCTTTATATTTTAGTGGAAGTGGCACACCATTCACAATGGCAAAAAGAATGTCAGGAAACATGACAAAGTCTGCTGTTTATGAACACTTTACAATATCAACAGATGGGAAACATTATTTATGTCAATGTATTATAGAAGATGATGATGGTGAAAAAGCATGTGATGCAAAAATTAGCAGTTTCAGTGGTTATGAAAAAAATGCACCTACAAGAGCATCAAATTTAAAAAGACACTTGCAGCGTTTCCATCCTAAAGTGTTAGAAGCTGTGAATGAGAAAAATAGCAATGAAAACATTCCATCTACTTCAGGGTCAATAAAAGATCAGAAATCTACTGGAGGCCAGACACAACTATCAAGATTTTTTTTACAGCTGACAGTTACTATAACAATGACACCAGAAAAATTCAAAAACCACATCATTGAAATGGCAGTAAAGAATAGTATACCACTATCTTTTTTTTCACAACCAGCCTTTTTAGGCTTAAATGGAGAAATGGCTAAAAAGCTTGGAGTTTCTCTGGAACGAGAAAGTATAAGGAAACTTATACTTGAAGAGGCCAAATGTAAGAAGGAAGAACTAAGAAAAAGTCTGAAGGGACGTTTTGTCTTTATTAAAATGGATGCATGCACACGTCACAGAGTCAATTATTTTGCAATTAATGTTAGATTTGCTGATGAAAACAAAAAAACAATAACCCGGACATTAGGAGTAAAGGACACTCAGGCACATCATACCAGTGAGTATCTGCAGAAGTTAGTGGAAGGTGTTTTAGAAGATTTTGAAATTAAAAAGGAACACATTCTATGTAATGTAACTGATAATGCTTCAAATATGTTAAGCACAATTGAAAAAATGAAGGAAGTTGATGAAGAAAGCAGCATACAAATATCAGAAGATGACAGTTCTGCAATTCAAGAAAGCTGTGAAAGTTTGGATGATATTGCTGAAGAGGCATCTAAGCTTATTACCATTCAACGTATGCGTTGTGCTGTTCATACTCTGCAACTAGCAATAAGAGATGGATTGAAGGATCATCATGCGGCTACACTAATTAGCAAGTTGAGGCAAGTAGCTGTTGCAGCCAGGATCCCTAAAACAGATGCTATTCTGAAGAGACGTGCTGGAAAAGGAGCCATTTTGGATCAAGCAACGCGCTGGGGAAGCACTTACTTGATGATAAAGCGTTTGCTTGAACTAAAAGACTTTCTTGAAGAACTGGACAATGTAAATGTTTCATTAAAAGAAAACCAGTGGGCTCAAGTTACAGAATTAGAAAGGCTACTTTCTTACCCTTTTGCTGTTACCAAGAAGCTGCAATATGAAGATTTAACACCAGGTAAATTCTTCTTGGAATGGAAGGGCTTGATATATAACCTTAACAAAAGTGGGGGGTTAATTGCTGATGGCATTGTATCTTCAATGAGGAAAAGAGAGGAGCTCTTGCTGGATAATCAAATTCTCTTACCTGCTATTTATGATGATCCAATGAGCCGAATTTTGTTGAGCAGTGACCAAATTGCTACAGGAAAACAGGCACTCTATGACATAGCAGTTCGCATGAAAGGGTTGCTACCTGAAACTCATAAACCACTGGATGAAGCTAAAGCTATAAATACTGGTGGTAATGGTAACTCAGGTTCATCCTCTTCAAATGAAGAAGAGAATTTTCAAGCCTATTTGGACAAAATGGAAGCTTCAAAAGCAAAGCGATGTCGGTTAAGCATGGAAAAGCAACCTGTAAATGTCCATATAAAGAAATTCATGCAAGAGTTTTTTTAAAGGATTAAAAGAAGTGGAAAAGTTTGACCGCTCATCAAAACTGACTATAGAAAAAGCCATCATTGTTTATCCAGAGATTGTCAGTGATGCAGATAGAACCGTAACAGCAATGCCACCCACCCAAGTCAGTGTTGAAAGACTGTTTTCAGCACTGAAAATAATCAAATCAGATTTAAGGGCTTCTATGAAGAAGGATCTGGCAGAAGCAATTCTGTTTCTAAGAACAATATATTAGTTAATTTTGGATTATGTTTAACAGCTATTCTACAGCTATATATGCCAAGTTTAAATAATATATAAGTTGTTTTAGGTTTTCCAAATGTTTTTGGTTTATGTAGGTTAACTTTGATTTTGTTCTAATTTCCAAAGGATGTTGTTCTAGAATTTCCAAAGGATGTGGTTGTTCCAGATTTTTATACTTGCTAATGCTATGATGACTTTATACTTGATTAAAAAAAAAAACAATAAACATAACCTTGTTTTTTTATGTGTGTTTTTTTGTTTAAACTTTAGGATTAATGAATATTTATAGTTTCTTTAATAAATAAAATAAAAAGTCACAATGACATAGATTTTAAACCCAAACATTAACATGCAGCCTTGCATGCTGCACTCTTTCAGTCAACATGCAAAAAAAATACATATTAAAAACTGAGGAGTCGGAGACGGAGTCACCATAAACTGAGGCGTCGGAGTCAGAGTTGGAGTCGAAGGATTTTTGTACCGACTCCACAGCCCTGGACACAGGAAGGGAGGGGGGCCGGGGCTGCAAAACTCTTCATCTTTGTTTTTATGTAATACAGGGGGAAGCGGGGAGCAGCGGCGACCTCGGGGGGGGGGGGGCACGGGGCGGAGGATGGTGGGAGGCAGAGCTATTGGCAAAAGAAGCAAGAGAGAGACACAGGAAGGGAGGGGGGCCAGGGCTGCTAAACTTTTCATTTTCGTTTTTATTTTATACAGGGGGAAGCGGAGAGCAGCGGCGACCTCGGGCGGGGGGGGGGCAAGGCCGTCCATACAGGACGCTCCTGACGAGCGCTTTTGCCCCCTCCCGATCCTTTTTTTAAATTTTTGTTTTCTATATGCAGGGGGAAGCGGGGAGCCATGTGTTTCTGTTTTTTTTTGCTGGGTAAGGCTCAAACATGCTCTGGATTGGCTAGGTTTTTTTTTTTTTTTTACATGACAGTCTTTGCGAGTCCACACAGCCATAACGAGAGGTACAGATCTCTCGTAGATTTTCCAGCGTTTTTCCTGCGTTAAGTCAATCGGAAAAGGTTAGTGCATCTCGTTACAATACAAATTCTACAGGAATCCCTCATCTGCATTCTGTTTTCGTTAGCTTCTACCCTCGTCGGAAAATGTCCTTTAATGCATGCCACGGTTCAAAAATTGGTCGTTAAAGGGTCATTAAAGTTTAGTGCATCTGCCTCTGAATACCAGAATAGAGCTATACAAGTTCACTAGAAAGTTAAAGATCATGGATTATTTCTCAACACAAACTGCTAGTAATGTAGATAGAACTATTGTACAACACAACAATAGGACACGTTAAGATAATTCTCCCTTTCTTTTACTGTTTACATCTGCCATGACAACAGGGGCTGTAGAGATTACAAATATACAATAGTAGGATCATTTACTAATGGTTAATGCACTAACACCATTGTCACGCATTATCTTCTGCAGAACCCATTTCAAATTGGCAAAACCTTCTCAGAATAACCTTAAATCTAGACTCTTCATAATTTCACAAGCCAAATGTTAACTGGGCAGAGCTGAATCTTTGTGGTCTGTCTTTAATGTGGGTGACAGAGAGTTTGAATCCCAAGTGTGTTGGCTGTGCAGGAATGTTTTGCATTCAGAAGTGTTAATTTCAACAGTTCATCTTTCATCTCATTTGTGAGGCAAGAGGATTTCAGAGTATTAAATTCATGGTCTTGAATTTCAACAGTCACAATACTTCCAGTTTCAGGATTCCTGGATAGTGTTAACAAATAAATTCATAAAGACGTGGTGCTCTGCTTTTCTCCATATCTTTTCTGGTCAATGACCAAAATGTTTTGGACTGGATCAAATAACCGCTACATCTCATGATCCTAGCAACTTCACGCTGACTTGAGAGACATTGGTTTCTAGAATTCAGTTTTAGCAGTAGCCAAAGCACTAGAGCACCTCTAGAAAAGGACAGTGTGTCCGGTACTTCCATGCTTCACCTAGACCCAGTGTCCGTTGACAGCCTGAAAACTGAGAGGTTAGCTTATCAAAAAGAAGGCTAGTGAGTAATTATCAGCTTCTGCACTCAAATCAATTCTCTAGGAAGATATTTAAAATAATGTTAGTTTTGGTTCAACAGAAGAACTTTGGTATCCATGTCTTCCATCTATGGAATGGGTCCTGTGACAAGTAACGCACAATAATGGTATTTGCACATTTTGTTGGTATATGATCCACTAAATGTTTCAAGTACTTTTTTTTTATTATTATTAACCTACCATGGAAAGAAAATTCTGTTTTAAGCTGCAAACATTAATGGATGAGTACAGAAAATTCTTCGGGCACCAGAGATCAGCATTACTGGAGCAACCAATATCCTTCAAAGTCCACTATCCTCATGGTATTTTCTATACAAGAACAGGGTTCAGTAGACATCTTACATAACTGCCAAAAGCTGCACAAACTGGGGGATTAGATACAAAAGCATAAGCCATAACCAATCACTGCAGATATTTCATGTGAACCCCCAAAACAGCCTTATCACTCAGCAAAAACTCTCAAAAAAAGAACTACAAAAAAAAGTGCCACACACAATAAGATAGGAACAAACTGCACTGCAATCTTTCAGGACAATCACAAATCATTTCTTAGGCAACATTTGGGCAAGGATGTCTGTTAAACCACACAAACTATACCTCAAGATGACATTTAAGCTGAAGGCTTTCATTTATATGTCAATTTTCCAAGGTTTCTAGTTGGCTAAAGAAATAAATTAGTGTACAAGATCAAACCCCTTGAAATCGATTAGACTACCAGCTAAACCTAAACCTCCTGTAAGTTTCACTAGGAAGCTCTCTTGTGCTGTTTAAAATTCTTGTCCCCCCACTGAAGGCAACAGATTCCATGCTTTTATAAAAATTCCTTTTCAAAAATAAAATTGAAACAAAGAAGAAAAAATGTCCTGACACTCCTAAAAATTTTGGATCAAATTTTCTAGCCCTATGTTTTCACCAAACTAAATGAAACAAAATTTTTTAAAAGGTCTGTTTATGAAACAATCATTCTTCATTAAAAATGCAAGCTGCACTTCTCCTTGAGGTTAGCGTAAGTGATCCAGTTTCATAGCTCATCAAAACCTTACTCTCCTGGGAGGCTCCATGGAATGTTCCAGACCACTAAGCAAGCTGCTGCTATTAAAATTGCTCTATTACAAGAAATAAAGAGATAAAATAAATACAAACCCATAAGTTGCTAACCACCAAATGCTATTTATAGAAGACAACATGGCTTCCCCCATCTGATTTAGAGTGACAAGGACCAAAATCAGAGCATCTTCAAATCATATTAAAATGTAATTCTTTATACTTTTCACCAGCATTTCTTTTTTTTTCTCCTGGACACCGGACACACATTTTCAGTCAAGATACTTTATGCTATCTTTGATTTTAAAAAAGAAAGAAAGAAAAAAAAAAAAAAAAGATTAGTGTAAAAATCAAATTTTCAAGTTTTTCTTGGCCTAGGAATCTAGCAGGAAAGACCGGACTGAAAAGAAACATTCAGTAGACTACTACATACTTAACCCCAAAGTCTAGCAACCGTCTGGACACTAGAATCTTCTATATCTGTTCAGTATCCAACCTCTACAGATTATAAAGAGCTGTGCTTGTATGTAACAATTACTAGAGAATGACATGGGGACAAATTTTGCTCCCAGCCCTGCAGGCTCTATCCTCATCTACAGAAAGCTCGAACACTTATGATTTTATATTTAAATCTTTTTATTAAAGTATAAAAAGGAACAATATTCTGTCAACTCTTTTTTTATAAATCACAAATAGAAAACAATAACCCCACCACCACCACACCCTTCCAATCCCAACAATAGCTGACTTCTACTACCTCAAGGAACCCTAATCCACCCGGTTTATTCAAGGTTATAAAATACAACTTGCTCTATATGCCCTAGTGGGGGAAATATGTCCTATGAAGCACGGTTGTGATTTTTTAATCTGTGAATGAATAACATCAACAATCTCAGGATTCAGTCTGGCTCTCCTGTCTTCTGCAGTCCTTCCTGCAAGAGAAAATGTCTTCTCAGAAGACATGCTTGTAGCAGGAAATGTACAGGATCCCCTGTGCACGTTTTGCCAGTTGTGGCCAGACTTTTGCTTGTTTTTCAAAAAAAAAAAATCAAATCATTGTCTGCATCGTCGAACATAAATAACAGCCTTCAAAAGGAGGAATTGTTTCATAAAAGTCATTCATAAGACTACTAGCATCCATTGTAATTCTTTTTTTTTTTTTTTTTTGGAGGGGGGATTGTGGGGGGGTCTTCCACAGATTTCACACTTTATGGAAGTGTGGACTGTGGAGGATCCTGAGTTGTTGATGCTGATGGGCTCAAGCCTTCCATTTTGATCTAGTTTGGTACAACCTTCTCAAACATTTGGTTGCCTGTGTTTTTACATCATCTGGGAAGACAACTGGATTGTATTTCAAACGTGGGTGTAGAAGAGAACCAACACTGTGTAGTGGATAAACAGGAAAACAAGTGTCAAAGTGTTGGACATGCTCCTTGATGCCAGCAACAATGGATGAATCTGTTGCAGTAACAGTAAGTTGCTAGAGCAACTGGCCACGTGAGTGGAGGAGTATGGTTAGTGCAGTGGGCTGAGATCCTGGGAAACTGGGTTCAATTCTCACTGCAACTCCTTGTGACTCTCAGCAAGTCTCTTTTCTCTCCATTGCCCCAGGTATAAAACTTAGATTGTGAGCCCAGTAGGGACAGAAAAAGTACCTGCATAGAATATGTAAACCACTTTGGTTACACCACAGAAAGGCGGTATATCAATTACACGACCCTTTACAGATGGTAGGAGTCTGATCAGCAGAAAAGACTTGTCACATCAAAGGCAGACAAGACACAAATGAAGCAATTTAACAGTGCCTCATTTAAATCCAAAAGCAGTTTCTGCAGTTTTTTATCATTGAATTCAGTTACCAATTGTCTAAGATATATTAAGTTTTTACATATTGATACTAGCATTTTATAGATGCTGTTTCATCTTGTTGGAGCAGCCTGTTTACAGCTAGTATCAAGCTTTTAGAAAATGACATGGGGACAAAGTTTGTCTCTGTCCCCGTTCCAGTGGGCTCTTTCCCCATCCCCGTATCATTCTCTAACAAGTACTGCAAGGGGCAAAGTTTCTTTCCTTTGAGAATGTTTTATTTTAAATAGTTTTTTTTTTAATTATGGTTGCTAAAAATCACACATACTTTGTACTAAGGTGACAAGCCAAGTATCTTGTGCTGATGCTGATCACAGATGTCTTGCCTAGCATACAGTGCAATCTATTCCAGTGGCAGTGCCTATTATTCAGGAAAAGTAGATGGTGGAAGGGAACAGCATTTTGCTCCCATTCCAAACTGCTACTTTAAATTCCAAGAACATTGTCCGTTTGCTTCATTTTTAGCACCCACCCCCCACAGGCCAGGCAGGAATTTTTATATCATCTAGTCTACATTTACTATCAAATTGGTTGTTTTTGTGACCTAACCATTTTCTTCTGCTCCTTAAGGTTTCCAGTTCAATTTGAACAAAATTTAGGTTTCAGAAGGGATTTTCCTCTTCTGTTTTTCATATCCACTTCCAACAACAGTCTTCCTGTAACCCTGCAATCATGGGTACCAAAATACAGCTGCCAGGGTGTCAAAAAGAACATTGGAAATGCATCAGATGGTGCAGGTGGGGCCAGAGTCAGAGAACTGGGGTGATGTGCTTTAGACTGCAGCTTGCCGCTATCAGAGAGAAGTCCTTCTGTATTGCTGAAGTTGTGGGAGATTTAATGCTGTTGCAGGAGATTGCCTAGTCCCTGATTTTTGAATCTACGGTACAGTGGAGTTGATCACTATCTATTGGAGAGACCACAACATATTACCCTTGATGCTATATGGGAAGCTCTAAGCTGCATAAATCCATTTCAACACCAAAATGTTTTTCTGAAATTTCTTTTGAAGGCAATAGGCCAATTTGGTAAAGTTAAGGTGTGTCAGGAAAAGATTGGGAAACTAGAGGACTGCACCAATAAATTTATTAAAACACAGCTTGCTCTGATTACAGATACAATTTTGGTTTATCAAAAATTTGTTAAATGGGCATAATATTTGAATTTAAGAGTTCTAAGTTTTCCAAAATCCCCTTTGCTCAGAGAGATTTAAGAAATATATGCCTGAGGTTTAGAAAATACCGGAATCTGTGGTTTTCCCTATCAATAAGTTATACTATATACCATCTAAGAAAACGCATTTACAGAATCTTGAACATGAACTAGTTATCAACTGACAGTTTGGACTTGATTACTATTTTGGAGTGATCTAAGCAAGCAACATTGCTGGTGACTTTGGTCTTCCCACAAGACAGAAATCATGTGCTACACCTGCTCTTTTATGGGGATTAAAATATGGATATTTCCTGATACGAGTAGAGCTACTCAAGAGCCAAGGTGTAAATTTCTAATTATGAAGCAGGAGGCAAATCCAATTGTGATTTCCTTGAAAACGTGTGGTCATTTCTGATGTTAAATACTACTACTATTTAACATTTCTATAGCGCTACAAGGCATACACAAGGCTGTACACCACACACAAAAAAGACAGTCCACATTCCATAAGACAATCAATTGGAATAGAGAGGCTAAACAATTAGAACTTTCCTGTTTCCTTTTGGTTTTCTTTCTGTAGAAAATACTGGTGAAGAGAAACAGTATTAGGGACCTTTATTTTGTAGAGATATAGAGCCTCTGCCTTCTTTTAGATACCTCCCCCCCCCCCCCTCCAATATTTTGAACCCTTGCTCTTGGGCTGTTCCTCAATTTACTCCCCCATTTGATATTGTGATTTAGCTATGTCTAAGTATTTTATTTCCTTGGAGGGGAGGGGAGTTTTCATTTTGCTTCAGCACCTTGCCTTATAGGGCCTCTTATCAAGCTGCACTGGTGGTTCTCACGCAGCAGTGCCAACAGAGTCCATTCAAAGTGAATGGCTTTGTTGGCATTACCACACCAAGAGCCACTAGCGTCATTTGATAAAAGAGCCCCTAATAAAATTATTTGTACTTGTATTATAGACCTTTTTTTTTTTTTTTTTAAATAATAAATTCAGAATACAAAGTAAAGAGGCAATTTTCAAAATGATCTACCCAGGTCCCAGGTAAACTGATTTGTCTGAAAATTAACCTTCTCTGCTCAACGAGAAACAGTCTTACCTAATAATTTTCTTTCCTTTAGTTGCAGATGACTCCAGAAATTTGTGGGTTGTGACCATCTACCAACAGCATTGACAGTGCTGATGGAATATTTTATAGTAGAGCTTCAGTGTGCATGTTCATTTGCTCTGGCTCCCAGAAGATTCATTACAGTTACATTTGACTTTCTAATCAGGTGATTCTGCATCTGCCGAAAGCTGGCATATGAAATAAGGCTAACACAGAAGAGTTTCCTTTTAAATGGAGGGCATTCAGGACTTTTACAGGAAACAGTATTATAACAAAGGTGTGTGTGTTCATACCGGCCTAAGTGCACACTCTAATTTTGTTCTCTAGGCGATGTTACAGGAAAGGCTGTTCACTATTTTAATTCTCCTGCTTCAGCCTGTTACTTAGTCATGCCCTTGAATCACACCATGGCTTACCTGGGAATTCTAATAAATGCCAGAAAGAAACCAGAGAACTGATTCTAGTGTTCATAAAGTGAAACTGGTTATTTTTTTTTTTTTTTGCTTAATGGTTAATGAAATGTGTAGAATTACCATTACATATCATGAAGCAGATGGTGATTAGCTTATACATACACACACACAAGGGGGGTCACGTGATGCAGTGAGCGGCAGAAGACGTGTTCTACTCTAGCTGCTCAAAGCCTCGTTCAAAAAGCAACTTAACTGGCGATCCCCGCCCTTGAAAATCTCCCCAACTGCGCAAAACAGCTTTCTTAATATATGGACAAGTATATTACGAGATCTCTGATGGCTCAAACGGCGAAAAGTGGAAAGAAAAAGGAAGACAAAACAAGAGCTGTCGAATCCAACATGGCGCCGGTTTCGCCGGCACATTCTCCTTCCAGCCAGAATGGTGAGACGCTCATACCGGAGCTTACGGAGGCAGTTGTGCGGGCATTAGCCCCACAATTTGATCAGTTATCGACACAAATAGCAGGCATAACGGCGGTGACCTCGGAACTCTCGCGGCGCACGGGTGAGCTGGAAGCCCGGGTGGCAGAGGTGGAGGAGGGGCACCAGGAAAGTTCGGGTGAGCTAGAACGATTGTCCCGCCTGATACAAGATTATACAGAGAGAATCGAGGACTTGGAGAATAGATCTAGACGAGACAACCTCCGCTTTGTGGGCTTTGCGGAATCTCTATCAGAAGCCAATTTGAAAACTACTCTTGAAACTTGGTTGCAAGCGAGCTTTCCCGAAGCAGGAGAGGGGAGGCAAATACGACTTGAGCGGGCCCACCGCGTGGGACCTAGACCAGCAAGAGAACAGCGCCCTAGGGTGATCATAGCAAAGTTTCACGACTATTCACAAAAAGCGGCCGTTTTGCGGGCATATAAAGGATGCAGAGACTCCACTAAGTATGATGGCGCAGTCATCCGTGTTTTCCAGGATTACTCCGCGGCTTTGTCAATGCAGCGGCGGGCGTTTTCGGCAGTTTGCACGAGTCTGGTGGAGAAGAAACACAGATTTATGTTACAATACCCAGCGACTTTAAAAATTATGGATAACGGTGTCTGGAGAGCCTTTAATAAACCAGAAGTAGCCGTGGAATGGCTGAATAAGCAAGTAGCAGGGCCAGCAGACTGATTAAAACAGCTTTACGGAGAGATCATCATGAAAGGCTGGAGGTGATTAAAACACCTGTTGGATTACAATTATCGAGATTGACAGGTTGGCTGTTTGGAATTTTGTTGATCACTTGGTTTGTGGGTTCGTGTGGCCCAGTTGTTAAGGAAAATGGACGCAAGATATAAAACTGGCGGCACCCGGATGCTGGAGAGCCAATCCTAAGACTGGAACGATGATAAGTGAACTAGAGTCATTTGGCTCGCACGTGTTCTAAGCTTTATGAGAGATGTATAACCCGGTTGTTTGGGGGTTTGGAGAGGGTGGAGGGAAGTTCAGAAAATTGTTGATATTACTAAAAATGACGGAGAACGGGGCTTTGCTGGCACCTATTGACCCCTCACCGGACGCGGCTAATTTAGGTAGCGTCTGGTGACGTAGGCCCAGGTGCGACTAAATGGGGAATAGAGTAGGGAAGAGGGTAGGTCTAAGGGGGGAGGGTAGGGACGATATGGGAGAGCAGGGTAGAATTGAGATAAGATTTGCATGGTGGGGGGGGGGAGGGGGGAAGGGAGAAGTACAAAACTAGATACTGTTTATGTTGGATTATGGAGTCCTGTCGATTGGAGCAAATGTTATCTTTACAGCAAGGACCTGGAACAGTACAAAGTTTGGGTGAAACCTGCTGCAATGCTGAGGCGGATAGGAATGGAAAGTTACTGGGAAATAACTGTAGGCCACCTCTGTTACACAAACTAGGCTGCTGGGTGGGGGCTGGGCACCCGGGAGCTCTAAGAATATGGAAATTGTCTAATTTATGTTACCAAGCTTACTTAAAGGATGGCTAGGGCACCAACCCCCCGATTGATTTCATGGAATGTATCGGGTATCTCCTCCCCAATAAAACGCACAAAGATTTTGACAGCGTTGCAGCGCCACAAAGCTGGGATAGCATGCCTTCAGGAAACTAAATTAACGGACGTTGAGCACCAAAAGCTTAGACAACGTTGGGTGGGAGAATGTTATTTTGCATCTTCGGGCAGCAAAAAAGGAGGGGTAGCAATTTTAATTCATAAAAATATGCAATGCACATCAAAGTTAATCTGCAAAGATAGAGAGGGCAGATATATACTTTTACAGCTAAACATAATGGGACAAGAAGTTTTCCTACTTAATGTTTATGGCCCAAATGTATATGACCATTCCTTTTTCCAACACCTGGTTCGGCTAGGAATCCAATATGGTCATACCCCATGGATAGTGGCAGGAGACTTTAATCAAGTTATGGATGGGCTCCAAGACCGCTCTGGCCCGCAAACAAGCTCAATGTTTGGGAGGGGTAAAGGATTGGGGTATTTGAGTACCGCTTTAGATCTTATAGACCCATGGAGGTTAACCCACCCTACATCTAGAGACTATACGCATTTATCCAGAGCACATAGCTCATGGTCGAGAATAGACTATATATTAATATCTTCAGTTTTGTTTCCTCAAGTACCACGTGCAGAGATAGGAGTAATGGAAATCTCAGACCATGCAATGATTTGGATTGAACTGGAAGTGGGAGCAACTAGTTTACGTCATCAAGTTTGGAGGTTTCCCGGATATCTGACAGAGGACGCAGACTTCCAGGAGTACTTGAAACAAAGATGGTCTTATTTCCTTGACACGAATGGGAGCCATGCGGGGGAAGCTAGATTGTTCTGGGAGACCTCCAAAGCAGTGATTCGTGGGGATATAATCGCTTATATGTGTGCTCGTTCAAAGAGATTGGCAAAGGGAGTGAAACAATTGGAAGTAGCGTATCAAGCAGCGAAACGGGCACACATAGCACGCCCCTCGAAAGAGTCCAGGGAGGTTATGCTGGCCTCTCTGGCAGCCCTTAATACAATGATCCATGAGAGAACAAAGAAACAATTTTTTTTATAGATCCTTCTCTTTCCACAAACATGGTAATAAATCTGGGAAATTGTTGGCCCGCCTTAATAAGACCTGGGGGGGAAATAGGTTTATACCAACACTTCGAGATGCAGAGGGTAGACAAATAAACAACCCAGAAGAAGTAGTCAGATTATTGGAACAATATTATGCAAACCTATACAAAGCCCCGGAGGCGCCACTCGGCCCGTCCATAGCAGATTACTTGGCAGACTCTGGAATGCCACGCCTGAACCCTGAAGTGCTAGAACAATTAAATATGCCTATCAGGGCCAAGGAGCTGCAAAGAGTAGTGAAATCATTAAAACGTGGGTCAGCTCCGGGTCCGGATGGATTTGGTGCTGAGTACTATCAATTGCTTTTTCCACAAGTGGGTGGCCCGCTTCTTGATTTTTTTGAGGAGTCCATTGAATGTGGGGGATTTAGGCGAGAGTCTAATGAAGCCGTGATAACCCTAATTCCAAAAGAGGGCAAACCACCAGAAAATCCAGGTTCATATAGACCTATATCTCTTATAAATGTCGATTTAAAGATCTTAGCGAAGATCATCTCAGAACGCTTATCCCCTCTAATACCAAAACTGGTGGGAGAGGGTCAAGTGGGGTTTGTGCGGGGTAGACACCCTTGTCACAATGTCAGGAAGGCCTGTTTAGCCATTGCACAGAGTCTTACCAAGAACGAACCTTTGCTGCTAGTTAGCTTAGATGCCGAAAAGGCTTTTGACAAGGTGAGATGGGATTACCTTTTTTCTGTCCTTGATTATATTGGCATCCGAGGGTGGATATTTAATGCTATTGTGACGCTATACACTAATCCAAAAGCGTCATTATTGATTAATGGTATGAAATCAAACCCCTTTACAATAGCATGTGGCACGAGACAGGGTTGCCCCCTCTCACCACTCTTATTTTTGCTATACCTTGAACCATTGTTATGCACTATTCAAAGGGACCCAGATATACAGGGGATTAAATTACACTTGCGAGAGCTCAAAACTTTAGCTTTTGCAGATGATATATTAGTAACTATAACAAAGCCCCAATCCTCTCTCTTGTACTTATTTGGAATTCTGGAGGAGTTTGGCTTCTACTCGGGCCTTGCCCTGAATAGGAGTAAGTCTATGGCTCTGCCAGTCCAGACACGGATACGTTCGACCTGGGAGGGGGCATTTCCATTAACATGGGCAGAGGATAAATTGAAATATCTTGGCATATGGCTGACAGCCGATCTGAACACCCTTTATAGCCAAAACATAGAACCCCTTAAACTGAAAACTAGACAGACTTTGCAAACATGGACGACTTTACCCCTATCTTTGATGGGGCGGATAGCCCTCTATAACATGATTCTGGTCCCAAAATGGGTTTATGTGTTGCAAGTGCTTCCTTTGTTTCTTAAACATAAGGACGATCAGACGTTGACGAGGGTAATGACCAAATATTTATGGCAGGGGAAGAGACCAAGGTTACCAGTTTCTAAATTATATCTCTCTAGAGCTAAGGGGGGATTGGGACTCTTAAATCTAAAGTTATTCTCTGTGGCTAGTAATATGCGCCACCTTTCTGATTGGTTTCGTGGCACTAGTTTCTTTTCGTGTACTAGTATAGAGACCATGGTGTTCTCCCCCCGACATTTTAGTGCATGGCTCCATGCTACGCCAGGGGCAGTAAACACACCCCGGTATTTCACATCAGTGGTGTCTCCATTAAGACAAACCTGGCGTTGGCTGGGCCGTAAATTTGTTTTTTCTACAACTTGCACTCCACTATTGCCGATAAGAGGCAACAACCAGTTCCCCCCGGGGAACTCGGCTAAACTTTTCCTAGAATGGGAAACACGGGGGATTAGCTATATACATCACTTATACTCAGAAGAGGGTATTTTAAAAACTACTGAAGAATTAGACAGAGAATTTGGTATACTTAGAAAAGATTTTTTTGCCTCCTTCCAACTAAGACATTATTTACGATCTATTCCACCCGCACACTTGAGTCCCCAAATATGGAGCCGACTGATGTCTCTATTAGCTTTGGATGCTCAAGGGTCTGTCCCTTTAAAATATTACCATTCGGAACTACGTGAGCAATTAGGTGAGATTGATTACGAACAATTGGCAATGCAATGGAATAAAGACCTACCAGTGAACGTTAAACCCGATCACTTGAAGGCATGCTTTCTGGACTTAACCAAAATTTCTGAAAGCGTGGCGCTGCAAGAAACGGCCTACAAATTCCTGTCTCGAATGTTTTTTTACCCACATAGAGCATGGAGGGCGCATGTAGGTCAGGAAGATAGATGTAAGAAGTGTGGTCACTCTCCAGCGGGGCTGGGCCACATGTTCTGGGCATGTCCCCGAATAGCCAGATTTTGGACGCAAGTGTGTTGTCATGTGTCAGAAATGTGGAGGGTTACATGGCGGAAAAAGCCTCAGCTACTATTTCATAAATTTCACTTGGTACAAAGACCACCTATAGGGTTACGCCCGTTTCTCAAAAAAGCGGTTTTATTGGGTAAGAAGGTTATCTTGCAATTATGGATAACGCCAGACTCACCAACCCTGTCTCAATGGCGAGCGAGAATGATTTTTTTGTGCTCTTTGGAACGAAGAGCGGTGGGCGATCTGGCCTCACCCAGAGGAGAGTCTTTCTGCCACACATGGGCCCCTTTTTGGGACTCATTAACAGAGGTGGCTAGAAGTAGGATTTTGAATTCTTAAAGGTTGAATGGAGGTGGTTTCCATGGCGTGGTAACAGAGGGAAATGATGTAAGAGAAAAAGTAAAAATCAATGAGGTGCTTGTCTAAAATCCTCGAAGCCCTAAAGATTCAGAAATTTTAAAAGGAAATGACCTCTGGAAGCTAACTGACATGGCCTGATTTGGCAGCACGGGCAGGTTTTGTAACTCAGACATAAGTTTTGTGCGTGATAGCTCCATAAGAGGCTAAGCTAGATAGTGACTCTTTGCCTCCGTATCCATAATTGCTCTTTAGAAACGGGAGGGATGGGAGGGAGGGGAGGGGGGAGGATGGGGGGGAAAAGGGAGATCCAAAGTAAAGAGAAAACTGGCGAAACTGTTGGAGGCTATTAATTGT